>NC_133156.1:105964172-106589172 GCF_040802235.1 Manis javanica | reverse complement strand
ACAGATATGGTTTTAAAAAGTAAAATTTGAAATTTTGTGAAATAAAAATTAGATCAAACGTTAAAAGACAGGCATGATGGAAATAGCCTATGTAAGATTGAAGACAAGTCTCTCAGAGTGTGGCATGGTCCACAATGGTTCTGGGACCCCATTGATTAAGAATGCTTGCAGAGTTCCTGAAAGTGATTCTCAGTACCAGCTCTTAGCAGCAAGCAGACTTACTGCAGGGAGGCAGGTCTGACAGATCCTTCAGGCTCACCCAGTTCTGCTCGTTCCCACATGCAGTCTACTGACATCTGTTTATACAAAGATTGGGTCATTTTGGTTTCTCCAGGAGACATAGTATTTTTTATTTTTTTTAAATAATCATATGTTTGGCATATGAATTTCTTACCAAGTTCTATATTCAGTAAAATGTACTTATTTGGGTGCCCTTTGGACAAGTGCCTTCAAAGTATGTTAGCTGGAGGTTCCCAGCCAAGTTACCCCAGTGGGCATTTCCAACTAAAGTCGGAGACAGGAATTTGTTTACACACAATTTATTCCAGGAGGGAAAGAAACAGCCAGAGGGGTAGAGAAGTGAACAGGGAAAGGGAAGGCAGCCAATAAAAGGTGTGTTTTACCATTACGGTAACTATTCTGCTTGAAAGTTCTGAGGATCGTGTGCCAGCAACCCAAGGAAGAAGGAGCCACCGTGTTTTTACCCCAACTTCCACCAGTCCCTGGCTGACGTCTGCTCCCGAAGTGCCTGTTTCCCTGCTACATGTGACCTGCCCTGATGGGCAGAGTGGCCTTCAATTGCTTTGGGCAAGACTTCAAAACCAAGGGCTGTGCATACTGGCAGGTGGAAGTCAGCCAGCAGGCGCAGAAGCAGTGGGGCCTGTGGGCAGATACCAACAGCATCTGCTACAAATTACCCTGCACCTAATTCTGTATTTGTAATTTGCATTTTTTTTTCTTAAAATGGGCTCTCCAATTTTTATTCATTTAGGCTTCAAAAGGCCTAAAACCATCCATAGTGATAGCTCCTACTTGTTGAAAATTACAGCATGTCTGGGAACCTCAAGGAAATTAATAAGGCTGTGTCAGCCTTGGGAGAAGGCAGCATAGCAAGAGAAGAAGTTAGAAAGTGTAGCTCTGGGAGTAAGGGGGATCTCCTCCCAGGGCAAATTCCCTGTGAATCTGGTGAAACCGAAGGACCAGGTGAAGGCTATGTTGGGAGAAAGGGTTTTATTTCTTACAGCGTGCTTGGGATCGCTAGCCAGGCCTATCTCCTTCTGTTCCTGCAGCTGTGGTTCACGCTCTCCCAAGTCCTTTCTCCCCAGTCCCCACTAGCAAAATTCGCTCTGTGCTCCATCTCCTGCAGCCACTGCATACATGCTCCTTTCCCACTTACCCATTCTGGGAGGAATTTCATAGGCAGGTCCTTGGTGAATGGCAAATATCAGACCAATTACATATCAGGAGCAGAGAGGAGAGAATGGCCATTTTCTCTCACTCCTTGCCCAGGATGTACTGGAGACTGTTGTGGTAAACACCCAATGGAATGTAAATGGTCTAGAGTTAGGGGCAGGAAATTCTGGGAACTCTGGGTAAAAACTTCCATTTATCCCACAGAAAAATAAACCAAGCCACAGGAAGGGTATATGCAAAATTGGGCTCTTCTAGGTTTGGCTGATATTTGTTGTCCCTGCAGACCAGAACTCAGCTGGGCTTCTCCTGGCTTCTGAGTCCTGGGACAGGCTGACAGAGCTGCCCGATTCTGGGGTGGCTCTTCCCATGACTAAAAGAAGTAATGCAAGAGGACTGATGGAAACTCACAGTGCCTCTGACGGCTATTGCTCTCTGGTGGCTCATGTCAAATATCCTCATATTCCATTTGCCAAAACAACTTGGCCCCATCTAAAGCCAGTAGAGCAGAGAAACATCATCTATCTACAAGGAAGGAGATAATGACTTAGGTAGTAATACAATCTGCCGTGGGACTTTTACCCAAGTATTGGTAGTGGCTATCTGGGGATAGTGAGATTTCTTAAAATTTTTATTTTTTGCTTTTGCTTTCTCTATTATTAGAATTTTTAATGAGAATGTAGCAATCTTACCCAAAACTGTAAACCTATTTCTTCAAATAATAAAAGATAGCAAATACTAAAGAGCATTTATTTGAGGATACTTTTTAAAAACTTCTTTTTAACTCCTTTATTAAATGAGTTAATGTACATTTTAAAAGCCTAGCTCCTCAACTTCCTAAAACAACCATTAGCATTTATAGCATATGTAAATCATTGGGTTTTATTATGTTCTGATTTTTGTTTCCTTAATCTCATTAAAAATTTTTTTTAATTTTGTATGTATCTTTGTAAACCACCTGCAAATATTTTAGTATTAGATGAGAAATAAAGAAAGGTTATTTTAAAACAAAAAAGTTGTGGGAGACGGTCATACCAGTGAAGCTCAGCCCCAGTAACATAAATTTCCTGGAGACATGTTTTTAATTCTCCCTAGAGGTTCTGATTTAATTGTTCTGAGTTGGAGTAATTTTAAAAAACTCTCTAAGGGTTGAGAAAATTTAAATAAATAAATGATTAAGTCAGTGAAAAAGCAACTGAAGGACAGTCCTATGTGAAGGCAGTAGCGGATTGGGAGATTTCCTTAAAATTTGAAGTCGGCTGAGATGCTGTAAATCTGAGGCTCCTGCATGTGCAACAGAGTAAGGGAAACAAATGCAGTGGAGAAATGAGACCTTCCAGAATGTAGAAGGGACTGAGGTTAAGCTCTGTCTGAGCTAGCTTCACCCGGTGAGGAAGAACGTCATTTCCTCTCAGATGCCTCAACTCTCCCATATACAGCCCAAATGAGATCCTAGGTGACTGTGGCTTTTTGGGTCAGTGAGATACATTTTGTAGACTTTTTCAGAACACCATGATTAGCAAGAGTCTATTCTCTAGGCAAACAGGCTGAACACATAGGAAATTATTTATATACTGAGAACAAGGGAAAAGGAATACAGATACTGTAGAAATTTGGTCTCCCTGTGCTTCATAATCTAAACTAAAAACAGAAAACAAACTCCTTTCTGTATATATATAAAATATGTAGAAAATACATATAGAAGAGAGGTTTTATGGGTTTCGGTTTTATTTTCAACTAAATGAAATATAATAGATTTTTTTTTAATGTCCTGTAAGGTCCGAGTTAATTGCTATTTGTAGAGTAACCATAGTGATGAACATTTTGTTTCTGATTCCATTAATCTTGTTGAGATTAACAGGAAGTCCCAAAGGATCTTTTGCAGGGATTCTCACAAATCATCTTTTCACATATATATTATTTGGTGATGGCCACTTTCTCTAAATGTATCTTTCTAACCAACAAAGAAATAAGACCAACTCTGATGAGGTGATTAAAAACCCATCCCCCAAGTGAGAAATTTTACATAGTATAGCAAATGACCAAAATACATAGAAATACAACATAGAAGGAAGACTTATTCAACAAACATGTGTCATATTCCTGACATACCAGAGGAAGACTATACACTCTCAGTTAGAAATTTATTTATGTAGGACCTCAACTTTGAGATATGAAATGGAGACAAAATTTGAGATTACTTAATGAAAAAAAAATCCAATTATTATTTAGACTACAGGAATTAGGATGAGTTGAGCTGAATTTGAGCAGAGGAACAGCTGACTGCCTGAGCTCAGACTAATAATATGTTATATTTGTAAAGAGATGTTTGTAACTTGGAAAGTAGAGTATGACCCTACCTAAAACCACATTCATCCTACAAAAGCCCAGAGTAAGTATGAACTATGGTGGCCTCATTTTTTACATATAAAGATACTAAGGCTAAAGAATGCAAGATGACTTCCCCAGACTCTTTTAAACTGGCTGAATAAATTGTCAAGATTCCGAGTTGGAAGGTATAGGAATTGGATTCCCATCTTAACATTCTTCTGACTTTAATTCATATTACAGTCTAGGTGAGATGCACAACTCTGGGTCTCTCTCAACTTGTGGTGTTTATACTTCCTCATCTTCAACTTTTCCCAAGTTAAGGAAATAATCTGAGCTCTTATTTCAACCTAGGTCTTCCTATGTAAAATAAATACCACAAAACAGTGGCATTTTACAGAATCTAGGATGCATAATTTTTCATATTTTAACATCTCTGAAATTAAGATATAATGTAATGAGTGGCTTATTATAATTGCTCTGTGGCTTTACCAAAGATAGATTTCATTGCCTGTGCATGCACCAGCTTGGTGAACGCTGCTTATGTGATCATTACCTCAACTGAGCAGTGCAGTTGTTGGTACAGTGGATAGAAAGTGATTGTGCATGCAGAAAAGGTTATAAATATAATACCAATGTGAATGTTCGTGCTGGAATAATGACTGTAGCTCCAGGGTAAGGGTGTTCTTGGCCAGGAACTTTATTCTATTACCTATGAATCCAGTGAAACCAATGTAAGATAAGGGGAGAAAGAGTTTTTATTGTGTACAGCTTGCTCGATTTCACTAGCCAAGTCCGGCTCCATCCCCCAGCTCACAGCTCTCTCCCCTGCCTACCCTTTCTAGCAGGAACTCCATGGGTGGGGCTGTGGTGACTGATTGGCACTAGACCACTTAGGTACCAGGAAGGGAGGGGAGGAGTATGGCTGTTTTCTCTCCACCCCTTGAGCCAATCCACCAGAGGCTCTACTGTAGTAAACACCCATTGGTATGTAAATGGACTAAGGCCAGGTGGGAAATTCTGGACATTCTGGGTGGAAACTTCCATTTACCCCACAACAAACATCATTTCATGTTTTATTGCAAAGCAACAAACTATTGAGACAGGGACCATGGGCTTAGACAGAGTAGAGTGAGAGCCTCCGGAAAAAGCAAGGCAAGATATTTACAGTCAAAGCAATGTAACAGTGTAAAGTCCCTATTGAAACTCTGTGTTCAGCATTATGCAAAGTCAAGGTCACACTAATTCTCAAGGGTAAAGATACTAGACTAGGAATATAGACATCTTCAGTGAGATCAGTTAAAGGTCGACGAAAGGCCAGGAGCAACTCTGCCTGGAATGTTTGAGTGTTCCCCAAGTGTATCTCAGCATAACCCACGACTTCACTGCAGACAGCCCTAGCAAACAGACAACCCAGCCCACCTTGAGGGCAGGGAGGTGGTACAAGTCCACACCCTAAGCCCTCAATTCCCAAAAATCCTCAACTGCTTATAAATTCTCTAGACAATGCACCACCCTGGGCTCTCTTGTCCCCTCCTGGCATGAGCCAGGAGCTCTGTCCTCTCACTGTATCTCTCAATAAAAGCCTCTGCCCTGGCTGTCCTACCTTGGGTGTTTGCTAAGTTCATTCTTCGACTCCGCAAACAAGAACCCCAGCATCACTATTGCTCTATAGGACTTAAGAAGGGCAATACCCACAAGCAGATTGGTGTGTTGACTTTTATTGAGATAGTCATGGAATAGTTATCTATCATGTACTAAGCCAAACAACTGAAGACAGGAAAAACTGACAAATCCCTCAGAATACATGAAAGAAATTTCAAAGCAACAAGAAGCTGGTGTGACTGATAAGTGTGTCTGGCAGGAGTATTGTTGAAACATTGTATCAGTTTCATTGGCTGCTTCTTTTTTGTTCTTGGCCATTTGTAAAGTATTTTTATCTTATGCATGACATTTTAGATTCTATGATAATATGTTAATTCATGAATAATCATGAATCAGCAGTTCTGATCCCCTCTAGCTGGTGATTAGACTTTGCCTAAAGCTACTCTGCTGATGGTGGACATTATTAAAAAGCCCAAAGTAGTCAAACCAAAGCCAAACACTAAGCATTGCACCCCTGATTCCAAACATAAGATTAATGAACTTCAATCACCATCCTTTATTCACCTCAGCCCAGAGCTTAATTCTTATCTGGTTGAAAAGAGAAATGGTCTTTATTGGCTCTTTAGGCTTTCAAGCTAATGGTTCTTTATAATTCTCTGGTAACTATAGAAAATACCCATTTTAACATGATTTCCTTGGCAATTTAGGACACTGAGGAGGTTACCTGATATATTTCCTACATAGGAACAAATGGAAGGTGAATGGTTCTGATATAGCTGTGGCTATATATATATGTGTGTATATATATCCTCTTTATATATTTTTACAAATCGTTAGGGAACAGGGAAGGTTGTTTATTCATAAGCGTATCATCTATAACAGTAGCCTAAAACCTCATGGATTATTATGTCAGCAGAACAGAGGTACTTAAACCTGTTTAATGGCAGAAGCAAGCATTCCATTAACTTGGATAAAAAGTAAAAATCAATTAGCTGAAGTGTTTCTTCTTTACCCTCAGAAAGGCACAGCCAGGGTTAAGGTCCTACAGTCAGGGGTGCAATGGGATGAGTTTGCCCAGGTCTGAGGAGCTCGGTTTCCTCAAGCAAGCATTTGGCCTCAGTAAACTCAGGAAGCAGTGTCATTACACCCTAGTCCCAGCCCCTTCCTTACACGAATGACACTGTGCTATGCCTCCTGTCTCACTGTGGGTATTCAGTTTCTAGATTTGTGACAGGATGAGAACTTTGTCCATTAACAGAGAGGCTCCCTACCTAGGGTCTTCCCAGGGATAGGCCAAGGTTGGGCTTATAAAACCAACAAGAGCAGAGGAATAATTTTTTTAATTACCTAAGGAAATACAATTAGATTTTTTTAAAAGAACCTTTAGAAGTTTTTTGTAAAACTGTATTATCCCTTGAAATTGAAGGTATATTCATTTATATATATATATATATATATATATATATATATATATACATATATTTTTTTTTTTTTTTTACGACTTAGGTCAGTACTGATTTATCATTTTTCATACACCCCACACATAAGATGAGGTAAGAGAAAAGTATGGAGTTTTTAATGTCTGCCTTTACTTTCCCAGTTTATAGATACATGCTGAATCTTACTGTTGCTAGAGGACTATATATTATCCAGAAGATGTTTACCTGGAACTAAGAATACATTTCAGCAGATATTTCAATCTCATTGGAAAAACTTGTACTTGGTTCAAGGGAATACTCTGAAATAAAGTTCTGTCTGCCTCTTAGCCCTCTCCTTTCTTCTCAGAAGAAATAGTGACCACATCTCATTGAAAGCTCTCCTGCTGCCGTCTGAAACTCTGCTTTTATTCTCTCTTCAAGTTGAGAACAGCTCATCACTCTTTTCTATTTAATAATCCTGGAGGACTTGACAATTGCTAGTAAGAACATTCCCAAGTTGCTTTTTTTGACACTTTACAACTGCCTTCCTTTCAACTCTCATCATTTGTTTAGATTTTCGACACTTTGATATCTCTCCTAACCACCCACTGAGTGATGTCTTTTCCTAGCTATCTTAGCTTGTTATTCCCAAGTAAGAACATGGCCAATATAAAGGGAGGATTAAAGAACATTGCTTCCTTTCAGCTTCCTCTCTGAAATGGTAACAAATGCACTAGGACTTAACTTCTCAAACTTATAGAGTAGCATGGATACATGTTTAAAAGAACACAGGCTTGAGAGCGATACCACCTGGGTTTGATTTCCAGATCTGCCTGTTTACCAGCTGAGTGACCTTGGGCAAATTATTAAACCTCGCTATTCCTCATTTTCCTCAACTATAAAATGGGGATGATAATATCCTCCTGGATTCTAGATTGAAATAATGTAACATATAAAGTATTTGGGACAATACCTGCAAATATTAACCATTATAATTATTTTTCTAGGTTTCAACATCAAAGGTTCCCTATGTGTATCATTATACATACTGGAAGCTTATTCAGAATCCTAGATATCCTGTTTATAGTAACTTAAACTGCCAGCCCATTATATTGTAATTCTGATATTGATCAGCCTGGAATTTTTCTCTGAAAGATGTAAAGCATGAGTATATTAGTTCTTATGATTCACCTTTTAAAATTATCATTATTCTCAGATTTCCTAGGCCCCAATTGCCTTAGCTCTTTAAGTTGTTATAGTAACAAGGGAAAATGCTGTTTGGTGTGAAACGATGTTCTGAGTGGCCAACTATTTTAGGTTTCCTGGAACTAAGGGTCTTTCTCAGGTCATGGGACTTCCCTGCTGAAAGTGGCAATGTCTTGGACAAACTGGGATATTTGGCCAC
This sequence comes from Manis javanica, assembly GCF_040802235.1. Lineage (NCBI taxonomy): Eukaryota > Metazoa > Chordata > Mammalia > Pholidota > Manidae > Manis > Manis javanica. The sequence goes on along the minus strand of NC_133156.1, from coordinate 106,581,006 downwards.
TCCAGCTATAGAGGTACTACTACAGAAGGTGGGAATAGAAGGGGGAAAGGAAGAAGCAGTAATAACATTAATCTCACCAAATACAAAAGATTTCGTAATACAACACCATTGTTTCCTTGATTTTTGACTCTGCAGTCCCTGAGGAATCTGAGAGGAGTGAGATTGCACTGAACTAATTAATTCTAAATGTCAAGCATTTGAGTTTCATTTTTTGCTATTATCATTATCTGGGATACATTTTTACTCCTTCATTTTACATTCTTCTGCTCTCCTCTGATCATTCCTTGCCTACTTTTTCTTTTAGGTCAACTCAAATCAAAACATACTCTTGGGATAATGCCCAGGTTATCCTGGTTGGGAACAAATGTGACATGGAAGACGAGCGGGTCATCTCAACTGAGAGAGGCCAACATTTAGGAGAACAGCTTGGTAAGAAACAAATTAACAAGTTAACAGAAAGATAGTAATGATTTGTAACACTGTCAGAGTCCCAGCTAATGGCTACGGTGGGTTTAATGAAAAGATTGTCAACCTGGCAGTGGAAACCAACACCTCCTCCATAAGTAGTAAATAGATTTCCTCCCACTTTGGGTGGTATGATTAAAATCCAAGTGCAATTATAGAAGCAAAATAGCCAGAATTTTAGTATAGAACAAGGTATTCAAATTCTTATTCCATGAAAAACACAGGATATATCTTGCCTGCCATTTCTTTGTTCTGTTTTTTTTTTCCTCCACTCACAATATTTTGCATTGAGTGAGCACTTTATTCTATTGTGATTGTTGTTCTCAAGTTTCCATTGAAAGAATATAGTGGCTAAGAATAGGTCATTACAGATTCTGGTCCTAGGGGCACTGCCAGCAAGCCATGTTGCTCCCACAAACCTCTCTGTGACTCAATATCCTCATCTCTCAATAATGACTATCATAACACATGCCTGCTTTACCAAGTCCTTGTAGATAAGGCCAACTGAGATAAGAGATAGATATGAGAAAGTTTTAGAAATGGCAAAGCCATTGCAAACACAAAACATTATATCTAAGGAGAAAAGGTGCTGCAGTATGTGGGATAGAATTTTGGTGCAAAGGAGAGAATATGATTGTTTTATTAATTTAAGGCATTTTTTACTGAGTGACTGTCAAATACTCTGCTCTGTGCCAAACATTACAAGGGATACAAAAGTGTGATTCACAGCCCCTGGGCTCAAGTTGCTCTCAATCAAGTGAAAAGACTGGAGCTACACATAAGCAAGCAGAAATATCAAGACAGTAAAAACAGAATAATGAGTTAGAAGGCAGATGCCCAGAGGAGAGCCACAGGGAGAAGGCAGGGAACAGATTCCAGGAGGAGGTATGGGAGTACACTGGGGTAGAGGGCAGATAAGGAGCACTGCGGAGGGGATACCTAGAGAGATCGTGTGGAAATGAGCAGAACAGCTAGGAAGAGGTGAGTAGTAATAGAAGGAAATCATATTGGTTAAGTGAAGATGTAACTCCAGGGGGGAAATCCCAGGGCAAAATACCTCTAAAACTGAAATCAGTCAAAGGGAGAAATAAAGTTAAGGAATCCTTTTATTTCTTACAAGCAGTCATGCCCATCTCTCTCTTGTCTGGGCTGCAGCAGAAGAGAAAGCTCCACCCAACTTCTCCAGTCCAGATAAACCCTTACACACCCTTCTAATTACCTACTGATAGGTAGATGGACCACTTTCTCCACCCCTTGAAACACCTATTGATATACAAATGCACTAAAACCAGGTGAGAGATTCTGGAAATACTGCAGTTTTACCCACACAAGATAAAGCTTGAATGTTCCCTAAAGGAAAGTAGAATATGAAAACCACAGAGAGAAAACATTATGAATAAAGGGCATAGTGGAGTGAGGACATCTAGAGGACAGTGAGTAGAAAAGTTGAAAGTACTGTAATATCATAGAAGTGGAGAGTGGATTTGGAGGACAATTCCAGATCAGGAGCAAAGGAGCTGGAATTATTTGTTTCTTAATTATTTTTTTCTTCTTTCTCTTTGTAGACAACAGAAAACACTGAGCTATTCTAAATAGGGAAGAGTCTGGCTTTCCAACCTTTTTTAGCCAGGAGCCTACAGTAAGAAATGCATTCAGTCTAGCAATCCAGTGCTTACATATGTAGAGAGAGAGAATGAAACCAGTTTCACAAAACACATTTACCCTTATTAGATGAGATACCTTTTGATATTTTTCTATCCTATTCTCTTTCTTCTATTTTCTTTTAAAAATGGTCTCCAGCCACTAAATTGATCTCAAGACTCAATAGTGGACTTGAATGTACAATTTGGAAAACGTTACTATGAAGTGGGGGAAGATGTTTTAGGATTAATCTAATACTGAGCATCATAGATTGAAGAAACAGAGATCCTCTCAAAGAGTCCCTCTATCATTTGTTAATCTCATAAATGAACAAAGCACCATCCCATCTGAGAGCTTGAACATTTCCTCATGGAATTAATAAGGTCATTAGACTAAAAGCTATTACCCAGTGGCCACGAGACCCTTCCTCCAAGTGTCCTCAGAGCTGCCTATGAGAGAGTCACACAGCTGATGTGTGGTCTCTCTGTGGCTGCTCTTGAGCCTTTATAATCTCATTCATAAGGCTTCTCCCCTTTCTATCAATTTAACAATGTTTTTTTTAAAAAAAGATGTCTGAAAACCTTGGCAATCTTTTCTTAGTCCTGTTTGCATTCCAGGGAGTTAGGAATGGAGAATGATGGATCCCCAGGAGAAAAAAGAAAGGAGACCTGGGAAAGGGTTGACAGATGGCTTCCTGAAATGGTGTCTCCCCTCTCTGTATTTTCTTGACTAGTTAGGCATGTGCCATGTGACGGGAAGAAACTACAACACAGGTGTAAATTCTCTGTATATGTAAATCTGCTTGGTTCAAAGAAAAATAGATTGGAGCCAAGACTATTTAATGTCATGATCACAAAGAGCCTGATAACTGGCTAAATTTTATTCCATTCTAATACATGACTTGGGTGTCAAGACGATCAGATTATGGAAAGGGACACCGAAATGATGGGACTGCATCTCGAGAGTGACTTTCCTCAGAACTCCACTGACTGGCACGACACATACCCTCTTCATGCAGTACACAGATACAGGGACATTCCTGAAATTGTGAGGCAGAAATGTTTCATGTTCCTGTGCAAATTCTTCCAAAGGTTTCTAATTGATTTTTTTGCTCTCTATTCAATAAAACCGAGCAGTTGTCATAGCAACCAGCACTTGTACATTCTTAGTTACCTCCTTTAATGTGGTTTGTTCTTCTCATGACTACACATGTCTACAAATGATCAGGAGAGATCATTTGCTTGGAAAAAGCACCCATACAATCTAAATTTAAAGGTTTTAAAGGTCTTTTTTTTTTCTTAATTACTGATAAAACTCCATTGTACAGAATAGCATCACATACCAGAAGAGGTTGGGCACAGTTTTTTTTTTTTTTTTTAATGTACATCACCACATCTTGGCAGGTGGCTCAAAAGACCTGATTTATCGATTTGGTTACAATTAATTTCTGCATTGTGGATCATTGTATGCATATAACATTTGCCCATCCTAATGAGGGTACTTGATGGAACTGAGTTATAGCCATGCTCTTCAAAATTCTTGTGTGGCAGCTCCCCTTGCCAGCTTTAACTACGTGTTCATAATATATCCAGTTCTGGGAATACAATAACAGTCCTACCTTCCAGGAGCAAACATTATAGTGCCTGAGACAGACCAGACAAACAGACTCTCCAGACAATGAGCATTTTTCTGGCCACCCCTTTCCTGGTTGTTTTGTTTCACTGTCCCTTTTGAGCATGCCCTCCTTGGTAAACTCTGCCACTTGGACTTCTGTACGTACCAGGGTGTTCTCCGTGCTCCTCCTTCTCCAGCCACACCTGTTTCCCTCCTCTTTCTGCCTCTTGGAGTTTGGCTTTGCACCCCTGGCCCACCACCTTTCTCTCTGTATCCTCCCTTAGATATTTGCATCCACTTCCAAGGTTTGAGCCCCAACCACAGACTAATGGCAGCCAAACCATGTTCTAGCCCTGACTTCTCACTTGAGCTTCGGGGTCCTGTACTCACCTTCCAGCTATGCCTATTCAGTACTTCTGACTTAGGGTGGTCCTCTCATCATCTGCAGCTAAACCAGCTGGGGTTCTTTTCCAAGTGCACATTCATCAACCCCAATTGAGGCTTACTGCATTAGACTTTCTGGAAATGATAGCACAAGAAACTGCATTTTTAACAAACACCCTTATTTTATACAACACGAAAATTTTAGAACACTAGCTTAGATGGTGGCAAGTGTTTAGAGAAGATGGGAAATTGCCTCCTGAGCTGAACATTATCCTATAGCTCCTATTATTCTTCCCATGCACATTTTCAACATTTACTAAAGATGCATATAACCTATAATGATACAGAGAAGTGGTTTGGATTTTTATTTTTTACAAATGCCAAAGTTGTAAAGGGTCAATAATCTCTCTATATAAACATATGTAGGTACATATGTGCATCATAACTTAAGTTTTAACTGTAAAACTATTAAACATTAAATGAGAAAATTGGGATAAATAGGTAAAGGCATAAGTTTGCCTAAAATAGAAGTAACTTAGCTGGAAATAAGAACAAAGAAATTTATGGAAGGGAAGGGATTTGTATTGCCTTAAAACTGTAAGTGCAAAAATACTTTTTGTAAGCTCTGAAAGTGCAGAAATTCTGAAGTTTCACAAAAACGTAATCAGAGAAACAAAGATTACGGGCGGACTGAAATTGCTTCCAGGGAGAGGTGATTATTTTTTATAAATAATTTGGAATGATCCAGTTTCAAGTGTTTTTAATTTTCACTAATATTTCTTCCTGAAGCAAATAACAGATACATATTCTCTGTTACTCTCTGTTTGCACAGTTGTCATGGTATCAGGTGCATGCATTACTAAGTTCCAGATTCATCCCGTGCATCCTTCCCCTCTGTCCAGCACAGAAACTCCACGGGGACTTCTGACAGCTGTAGAATATTCTAACATTTTCTCATCTTTCCAAGCTGTGAAATTTGCCTCCTATTCTTTTCCCATTTAATGACTTTTGATTCTTCATCTGACATATATTTATTAAACACATATCAGGGAATTATAAAATATGTATCTTTTCTTTCATGGGACTTAACATGTGGTCTGTATATCAGAAACATTATTCAAGGTGAATAGAACATCACTGTAGAACAACCAGGAAAGCCTGCCTCCTTAGATTTTAGTGACCATGCCTCTGATTCCTGCTGAGGCTAAAAGACCACAGGGTGCCTAGTTTGGCAGCTCGGATTCTGGGATCCTCTAACCTGCTCCTATGAATCTTTTAGTGTCAACCACCCTTAATTTTCCTTTCAGCCCAGGTAAGAGACAGCAAGGCAATAACTTCTGACTGACATATGAAATCATATTGTCATGGTAACCCTGAACTTTTGGAGCCAGATTGTCTTGTACATTTTCCACTGAAGAGAATCAACAGCAACATCATGCCTCTCCAGCCAGTAAGCTCCCCTCGAGTCATTACATCCTTGGCACAACCTTGAGGTACAGAATAGGTCTTAACTAAAATTAGTTTTCCATTTTCCATTCCAGGAGGAAATGGGGTCTGTATACTTAGTGAGCCTATTTAAACTGTTCTAGGACCACCAGTCTTCCAATGACCCAGATGATCTAGTGGAAGATGCCAGAAAATGACAGGGTCATTATTAAGGATAAATTCTCTGAAATGCCTATCTTACCCAAATGTATAATTTCTCTTTTCAAAAATTATCCAGCTTTCTGAAATCTTCTCCAACTAATAAACTGGAAAAGTCTTAGCCACCCATTCTGTGCTTCATCACAAACCTCTGGAAATTCTTGATGCCTCACTCTATGGCCTTAAAAATGACACTGAGACAGTGACCACTGAGCCATACAGCAATGTCTTAGTACTTTCAGAGCACCAGTTTAGAGACTCCATAATCAAGACTTCTTAAAGAAGTCCCTTTCCAAATCATGAAAAAATAAAGGTAGTGTGGACTGTACTATTGTCTTGCTTGTTTGATGTACTACTGCAGAGCCACATCAGACTGCTCTGAGCCTGGGAATTACAGAGCTGACTGAACTCAGAAGTCAGAGGCAGGCCTCAGAACTTTGAGGGGACCTCACTTCTTTCGCAGCAGATTCAAACCAGGAAAGACCAAGGCAAGGGGAGGGAAATAAACTGGTTAGGAAAGTTGGATCTAGTGTAAGGGTTCTTAAAAAATCCCAGTGCCCAAACCACATTCAGACCAATTAAATTCAAATCTCTGGGATGGGACCCAATCAACAGTATTGATTTTTGTTGACTATAGATTTTGTTGAATATATTTGTAGAATTGACTATATCATTATACTAGTTTCAGGTATACAATGTAATTATCTAGTATTTATATATATTGCAAAATGATCAGTATAATAATTCTAATGAACACCCATCACCACACAGTGACAATTTTTCTTTCTTGTGATGAGTACTTCCAAGAGCTACTCTCTTAGAAACTTAAAAATATGCAAGAATGCTCACCATGCTGTGTGTTACATCTCAGTGACTTATTTATTTTATAACTTTTATAGCTTTTCATACTTTTCCCCATTTTGCCCACTCCCTACCTCCTGCCTTTGGCAACTACAAATCTATTCTCTGTATATATGACGTCTGTTTTTGTTTTTTTGTTTGTAGATTCCACATATAATTGAGGTCATACAGTGTTTGTCTTCATCTGACTTAGTTCACTTAACATAATGCCATCAAGTACCATCCACATTGTCACAAATGACAAGACTTCATGTTTTATGGTGAAACAGTATTCCATATGTATATATACATACTCATACCACATCCTCTTTATCCATTCATCCATTGATGGACACCTACGTTGTTTCTGTTTCTTGGCTATTATAAATAATACTTCAAGGAACATGAGATGCATACCTTTTAGCACTCCTGGTTTTTTTTCTTCAGAAAACCAGAAGTGGAATTGCTGAATCATATGGTAGCTCTATTTTTAATTTTTTGAGGAGACACAATACTGTTTTCCATAGTGACTGCTCCAATTTACATTTCTGCCAACAGTGAACAAGGGTTCCCTTTTTATCCACATTATCACCAATACTTGTTACTTCTTGTATTGTTGATATTAGCCACTTTGGTATGAGGTGATAACTCATTGTAGTTTTAATTTGCATTTCCCTGATGATTAGTGATGTTGAGCATCTTTTCATGTACCTCTTATCCATCTGTCTGTCCTCTGTTTGGATATTCTGCCCATTTCTTAATCAGAGTGTTTCTTTGTTGTCAAGTTCTATGAGTGTTTTTTATATTTTGAATGTTAACCCCTTGTCAGATAGTGGATTTGCAAATATCTTCTCCCATTCAGTAGGTTGCCTTTTCATTTTGTTGATGGTTTCCTTTGCTGTGCAGGAGCATGTTTGATGTGGTCCCACTCATGATTTTTGCTTTTGTTGCCTTTGCTTTTGTGTCAAATCTAAAAAATCATCCAAGACTGATGTCAAAGAACTTACCACCTACATTTTCTTCTAGGAGTTTTATGGTTTCAGGTTTTACATTTAAGTCTTTGATCCATTTTGAGTTAATTTTTGTGTACAGTGTAACATAGTGATCCATTTTTACTCTTGCATGTGGCTATCTAGTTTTCCCAATGCCATTTATTGAAGAGACTGTCCTTTCTCTGTTGTATCTTCTTGACTCCTTTGTCGTAAATTAATTGACCCTATAGGTATGTTTATTTCTGGGCTGTCTATTCTCTTCCATTGATCTCTGTGTCAGTTTTTATGCCAATACCATATAATTTTGATTACTATAGCTTTGTAATATAGCTTGAAATCAGGGAGTGTGATGCCTTCAGCTTTCCTAATCTTTTTCAAGGTTTCTTTAGGTATTCTGGGGCCTCATGGTTCCATAAAAATTATAGGATTGTTTGTCCTATTTCTGTAAAGAATACCATTGGAATTTTGACAATAATTATATTGCATCTATAGATTACTTTGGATAATCTGGATACTTTAAGAATATTATTACAGTCCACAAGATATCTTTCCACTTACTTGTATCTTCCTCATTTTCTTTCATCAGTGTCTTATAGCTTTCAGTATATGGATTTTTACCTCCTCAGTTAAATTAATTCCTTGGTATTTTATTCTTTTTGGTACATTTGTCAATGGGATTGCTTTAGTTTCTCTTTCCAAAAGATTGTTATGGGTATATACAAATGCAATAGATTTTTGCATATTGATTACATATCCTGCAGCTTTACTGACTTCACTTATTCTAACAGTTTTTAGGTAGAGTCTTTAGGGTTTTCTATATATAATGTCTTCTGCAAATAGTGATAATTTTACTTCTTCCTTTCCAGTTTGGATGCCTTTTCTTTCTTTTTCTTGCCTAATTGCTCTAGCTAGACTTCTTATACTATGTTGAATAAAAGTGGTAAGAGTGGCCATCCTTGTTTTGTTCCTGATCTGTGTGGAAAAGTTTGTATTTCATTGTTGAGTATGACATTAGCTGTGGCCTTATCATAGACAGCCTTTATTATGTATGTTCCCCCATACCCATCTTTATTATGTTCCCCCATACCCACTTGGTTGAGAGTTTTTATCATAAATGGATGTTGGTTGGTTAAATGCTTTTTCTGAATCTATTAAGATGATCATATAACTTTTATCCATCATTTTCTTAATGTGGCATAGATCTCATTATCTACGTGTATCTCTTGATGTGGTATATCTTCATTTTCTTAATGTGGTGTATTTCAATTGATTGATTTGTGGACACTGAAACACCACTGTGTTCCTGGAATAAATCCCACTTGATCATGATATATGATCTTTTAAAAATACTGTTGAATTCAGTTTGTTGCTATTTTGTTGAGGATTTTTACGTCTGTGTTCATCAGGGATATTGGAGTGTAATTTTCTTTTCTTGGGGCATCTTTACCTGGTTTAGTATGAGGGTAATGTTGTCCTGGTAAAATGAGTTTGGAATTGTACCTTTCTCTTCTACTTTTTAGAAGCATTTAAGAAGGATTGATATTAGTTATTCTTTAAATGTTTGGTAGAATTTACCAGTTAACCTCTCTGGTTTGGACTTCTGTTTGTTCACTGATTTTGAGTACTGATTCAATCTTCTTACTAGTAATTATCTGTTCATATTTTTTATTTCTTCATGATTCAGTCTTGGTAGGTTATGCGTTGCTAGGAATTTGTCAGTTTCTTATAGGTCGTCCCTTTTGTTGGTGTGTCATTGTTCTAATAGTCTGGTATGATCCTTTGTATTTCTTTGATATCATTTGTAATGTCCTTCTTTCATGTTTTTCATTTGAGTCATCTCTTTTTCTTTGTCTAGCTAAAGGTTTGTCAGGTTTGTTTATATTTTCAAAGAACAAGCTCTTAATTTCATTAATTGTTTCTATTGTCTTTATTTTCTTTCATTTATTTCTGCTATTATTGTTATTTTCTTCTACTTTGGGCTTCACTTGTTCTTCTAATTTCTTTAGGTATACAGCTAGGTTGTTTACTGACATTTTTCTTGTTTTTTGAGGTAGACATTTTGGCTATGAACTTCCCTTTTTGAACTTCTTTTGCTACATCCTATAAGTTTTAGTATGTTGTATTTTTATTTTCATCTCACTCAAGGTATGTTTTGATTTCTTCTTGGATTTCTTCTTTGACCAATAGTTGGTCAATAGCATGTTGTTTGAATATCCACATATTTGTGAAGTTTTCAGTTTCTTTTTGTCATGTGATTTCTGGTTTCATACTATTGTGGTTGGAAAAGATGCTTGATATGATTTCAGTATTCTTAAATATGTAAGGCTTGTTTTCTACCATCTATTCTGGAGAATGTTCCATGTTTTGAGAACAATGTGTATTCTGTTGCTTTAGGTGAAATGTTTCTGTATTGACTTTCTGTTTGGATGATCTATCTGTTGTTCTAAGTGGTGTATTAAAGTCCTCTAATATTATTGTATTGCTGTTGATTTCTTTTAAGTCTGTTAATATTTCATTTATGTAATTAGTTACTCCTTTATATAATTAGCTACTTCTATGATGGGTGCACAGATATTTACAATGTTACATTCTTTTTGGATGGCCCCTTTATCATTATGGAATGTCTTCCTTTGTCTCTTATTACAGTCTTTATTTAAAAGTCTGTTTTGTCTGATAGAAGTGCAGCTACTCTAGCTTTCTTTTGACCTTCATTTTTGTGGAATATCTTTTTCTATCCCTTCACTTTCAGTTTGTCATCTAAAGTGACTCTTTTGTAGGTAGCATATAGATGGCTCTTGCTCTTTATCGATTTAACCACACTGTCTTTTGATTATACAATTTAATACATATATTTTATTGATAGGTTTTGTGGCCCTTTCATTGTTTTGTGGCTGTTTGTAGTTCTTCTGTTCATTTCTTCTCTTGCTCTCTTCCTGAGTGATTTGGTGATTTTCTGTAGTGTTAGGTATAGACTCCTTTCTTCTATCTTTTGTGTATCTATTATAGATTTTTGCTTTGTGGTTACTATGTGGCTTATATGTATAAAAGAATTTATTACAGTCTATTTTAATTGATACCAGCTTAAGCTTGAATATACTCTAAAGCTCTACATTTTTACTCCCTCTGTTCCTATGTGTTTTATGTTTTTTATGTACATTTATATCTTTTTATCTTGTGTATCCCTTAACTCATTATTATAGTTATTATTATTACATTTTTAATTTAAGCTTGCTATTAGATTTTCAAGTGCTTAATCTACCTTTATAGTTTCCTTTATCAGTGAGATTTATAGTTTCATTTTTTTGTTACTAATTAGCACCACTTTATTTCTGCTTAAAGAAGTTCCTTTAATGTTTTTTTGTAAGGATGGCTTAGCAGTGAACTCCTTTATCTTTTGCTAGTTTGAAAAATTATTTCTTTCTCTTTCAATTTTGAATGATAACTTTGCTTAGTATTCTTGGTTGAAAGGTTTTTTTCTTTCTGTACTTTGAATATATCATGCTAATTCCTTCTGACCCACCAAGTTTTGGCTGAAAAACCTTCTAATAGTCTTATGGGGGTTCCTAGTACCTAGAAAGCTGTTTTTCTCTTGCTGCTTTTAAAGATTCTCTCCTAGTTCAACTTCTGACATTTTAATTATAATGTGTCCTGTTGTAGGTCTCTTTGGGTTTATCTTATTTGGAAATCTCTCGGCATCCAGAATCTGGATGTCTGTTTCCTTCTCCAAGTTGTAGAAGTTGGCCATTATTTCTTTAAATAAGTTTTCTGAAGTCTGTCTCATTCTCTCTGAGACCCCAATAATGCAATGTTAGTCCACTTGATGTCCAATAAGTCCTTTAAACTTGCTCATCACTTTTTTGCATTATTTATCCTTTTTACTGTTGTGATTAGATGAGTTTCAGTGCTGTGTCTTCAAGTTCACTGATCCTTTCTTTCTTCCACTTCTAGTCTTACATGGAATCTCTCTAATGTGTTTGCCAGTTAAGTTATTATATTCTTCAGTTCTGTGAATTCTATTTGACACTTCCTTACATTTTCTATTTCTTTGTTGAAATTCTCAGTGTTAATCTATTCTTCTCTCAAGTTTGGTAGGCATCTTTATGACCATTACTTTGGAATTTTTACTGGCTAAATTATTTATCTCCATTTCATTAAGGGATTTTTTCTGATGTTTTATCTTGTTCTTTTGTTTGGAACATATTCTTCTGTTTCTTCTTTATGCTTCACTCTGTGTATTGCTTTCTACACATCAGATAAAACCACCTCTCCCAATCTTAATGAATGGCCTTATGCAGAAGATGAATCTTATCCTACAACCCTGCCTCAGCTCTTAGTTGTCTCTCAAACTTTTGTGATTGTCCGTGCAACTGATTTTATTTTTTGTGGCTTCCAGTAGTTGAGGGTGTTCCCAGACCTATCTGTGTCCGAAAGGGAAGGATATCAGCACCTAGATGTAGGCTGATTGGAAGCCAGGCCGTGAGACAGAAGCTTTTAAGGTATAAAAATACATACAGTCTAGTGGGACCTCAAACATAAGGCCTGTTAACCACCAAAGTTAGGGGATCTATGGGTATCCCCTGGACAGCAATTACAAAAACCAGGGTTCCAGACATGTTTATGAGCATCTTTCTGGGATACATTGGCAGGCTGTAGCAAGGCAGAAGGGGTGCACAAAGATGTCATCCACCAGCCTACATTCCCCAAGAACATGTCTTTGGACTGATGTGTACCTAGCCTGAAGTCTGACCCTCAGTCCAGAACAAGCAAATAGGCCTCTCGCATGGAAACAATGGGGGCGTTTCAGTCTTCTCTCTGGGATAGTAGTCTGCCAAGAACTGTCTCTGACTATTACAGTCCTGTGGGTCTTGGGATCATAAGCCTTCCTGGCCACCCAAGTAACGTGTTCAAGAGGCATCCGTGGAAGACAATCAGAAAGACTAAAGCTCCAGACATAAAAACCAGGACACCAAATGCATATAAAATCTCTCTTCCCAGAAATACTAGCATCCTGGAGCACATCAGAGAGGGAGCATGACGTTGGTGCCCACTGGCTGGAGCAAGGGAGAGAGAGAACGTACAGGTCACTTTCAGTGGGGCTGGGGTGGCAAATGGCACCTGAAGCCTGGAACAGGCAGAGGAAGAATGTGAATATGGTGTCTGCCGGTCAGCAGCCCTCAGATATATGTCAAATTAGATGCCTGTCACTCAGGCTGATTGTTTAAGATGAGTAAATGTGCTTCTTTCGTATAAAGTCTGGACATCTCTAAATCAGCTGCTTTCGCACTGGGCCCTGGGGCAGAAGAGTCCCTGTGAGCCCTTAAAGAGCTTTTACTCAATTCATTACAGCATTTTGGGCCTCATATTGTGAACCCCACTGGATTTCAAAGCTAGATGTTTTAGGGACTCTTCTCTGAGGTGAGGGTCTTTAAAGTTGGGGTGCCATAATACCATGATTTTTCATAGTGTTTGATGAAATGTGCCTCTGCAGTCACATTTGAAGTAAAATATACCCTCCTTAATTAAGGAAGGCTTTGTTTACTTTTGACTCTTACAGTTCAACAGGCTGGCAGTTAGAAACCTTTCTTTTGTTTCCAGAAGGTGGCACTACAGTTCAAGTTTTTGTTTTCTGTCTGAGTTGGCTCTTACAGCTTGACTTGAGAGCCTAAAAAAAGAACTGGTATCAGAGCTGGTCGGGAGGTATGGGCTTAGCAACAGGGAAGTTGTGGTTCCCCATGGCATACTGGAGGACCTCTCAAGTGGGGGACCTCCTGCTGAAATCCCAAAGCAAACAGCAGGAAATGTGTTCCTTCAATGCCCTCTATCTGCCTCTTTCCCTCTCCTCCCCTCCACCAAGATCTGGGTGCTTCTGGAAAGAAACGTTTCCTCCAGCTGTAACCCACACAGCCAGCAGTCACTCACCACTTTTGTTTTCTACCTTCTCTGTGAGAGAGGTTGATGCTGTGGCCAGTGAAAGCCCAGCATGTTGCAGTGTTGTCTTGGGTGGGAGGACTGACTCCCTGAATTCCTCCTCTGTCTCCAAACTTGTCTCTCCCATGCTGCAGTGCTGTGCCTGGTTCTCCATTACGCTGGCCAGACTGCCACCATTTCTCTGTCTCCCATGAGTATTTGCCCTGTTTCACACTCCCCAGTTCTGTTTCCTTCCCCCATACCATGGCTGCAAGTGGGGGTGGGGAAGATTCACTGACTCCCTCGGACCCTCAGCCTGCTTTGAGGCCCTGTCCGCCTACCTTCTGAGGCACAGGTGGTAGGAATACTCCAAGTGCCCTGCTACAGTGTGCAGAGGGGCTTTTGTTTGGTTATGAGTGTCCGAATGGTTGCAAATAACAGGGGAGAGAAAAGAGGAATGAGTCACACTGCCATGATGATGTCACTCCATCTGAAACTTTATTAATTGAAAGTATTGCACAATCAAAAATATTTGAAGATCATTGGATAGAGGATGGACTATAGGAGGAAAGCAGGAAGCACGTGTACACGTACACACGCATGTCATGTGAACCAGTCTCTGAAGCTAGGGCACAAACATGAGTATTTTTAGCTCCTTATATGATTCAAATATACAGCAGGACTAAGAACCCCTGATTGAGGCCCCCCCGATGTGTCACCTGATTGTATTGAAGGTGAGGCTCACAGACTGAAACTGAGCAGTGGCAGTGGGGATGCAAATGGGGAGGTAGATTTTTAAATATTTAGGCAGCAGAAGTAACAACACATGGTGAATGCTTGGATCCTGGAGGCTGAGGGGATAAAGGGGTAAAGACACGCCAGGTGTCTGGCTTGAGTAACTCATTGAAGTTGCCATGGAAGGAGAATCTTGGAATAAAATCAGCATGTTAACATGCTGAAGGGAGGAGACCCAGGAACAGGTAGAGGGCGGCAGGTCAAGAGAAGGAGATACTTGGTGGAGTGCCATTGAGTGAATGGGACAATATCTGGATAGCAAGCAGAAAGACCTGGCCTTAAACCTGGTGTGGATAAGATGAAAGTTTCCGTGGCCAGGATTCTCACCTGCTCACTACATACGTGTGGGTAATACATTCTATTGACTCTATATAAAGAACTCCATGACACGACACGCTGGCAAGGCTGCAAGTCTGCAAGGCTGCAGGAGGGCAGAGCAGAGGCTGGAGTCTTGGCAGTGCCGAGGGCAGAGAGACCCCAGAGGATGGCTGTGCAGGCAGAGAGGCCCAGAGGCAAAGACTGGCTTGCTGCCTGCAGACTTGCTCTGAGTGAATGGGATTTTAGTGACTGACCTGCCACCATGGAAATAAAGTTGGGTATAAACCCTTTCACCCCAAGAATGTTTTACTGTCATTTCTTTGGTCACACTGAATCCATAGCAGACTTGCCCGGGGCTGGAAGCCCCGCTAACCTAAGTGTTCTTCCCCATATTCCTTACTCATCCATCTCTACCAGCATTTGATCTCTGGTAAGATACCTGGTCACTGGAATTCTGAAATCCATACTTTTTTTTTTTGAGAGAGAGCATCTCATATTTATTGATCAAATGGTTGTTAACAACAATAAAATTCTGTATAGGGGAGTCAATGCTCAATGCATAATCATTAATCCACCCCAAACCTAATTCTCATCAGTCTCCAATCTTCTGAAGCATAACAAACAAGTTCTTACATGGTGAACAAATTCTTACATAGTAAATAAGTTCTTACATGGTGAACAGTATAAGGGCAGTCATCACAGAAACTTTTGGTTTTGATCACGCATTATGAACTATGAACAATCAGGTCAAATATGAATATTTGTTTGATTTTTATACTTGATTTATATGTGGATCCCACATTTCTCCCTTTATTATTATTATTATTATTTTTATTTTTAATAAAACGCTGAAGTGGTACATAGATGCAAGATAAAGGTAGAAAACATAGTTTAGTGTTGTAAGAGAGCAAATGTAGATGATCAGGTGTGTGCCTGTAGACTATGTGTTAACCCAAGCTAGACAAGGGCATTAAAATATCTACGGATGCAGAAGATTTCTCTCAAAACAGGGGGGGTGAGGTTCTAAGCCTCACCACTGTTGATCCCCAATTTCTCACCTGATGACCCCCCTGCGACTGTGCCTGTCTTAGGTTGTTCCTCCCTTGAGGAATCTTACCTGTCTCTGGCTAACCAGTCATCTTCCGGGGCCATACAGGGAAATGTAAAGTTGGTAAGTGAGAGAGAAGCCATTTTGTTTGAAAAGGTTAGCTTTTTACTTCTTTGCAGATTTATGCCCTGTGGCTTCTATGCCCAGCATTTGTCTTGAGGTATCTTTACCACTTGGAGGAATTATGATACTCGGTAAATTCGATATGAGGCACAAATTCTATTTAAGGGTTGTAATTAGGAAGGAAGAAGAAAAGCTATAGAGGTAGCAGACAAAAGAAAACATGGGAGGACTGATTATTTCTTTGACATATCTTCTTGTAGAGTAACATAAGCATGTATAGGTTTTAAAATACTAATTAAATTGCGCACACACATTAACATAATAGGAATACAGTTACATAACCAAAGCAGATCTATAATTACCAGCCATCTCCAGTGAAGCCAAGAAAACCAGTTAGGCACCCTAGGCATTTGTGAAAATTTGTCTATGATATCATGGATATTGTCCAACTGTACTTGAACAGTCTGAGAGAAATCAGACAAATTGAAACAACCCATTCCTGGGAACTGTTCACATCCCATATGTTCTTTTAACAGTAGATAGTCTTTAGTTGTAAGATTTTGGAGCACTACAACTTGCACTTCTCCTAATTTTTGGTTCAGTTCCAACAGTATAGATCCAGTCAAATTTGTTGTTTTACTGAAAGCACAGGCCAGCTTAGATATCTCCTTCTTCATTCCAATGGCAAGTCCAGGAACTGGTGGGATGGATGCAGCTACAACTGCAGCGTTGCCTGGATCTTTGTTGAGGTTTTTTGATGATCATCTTCTGGTATGACTCTTCCAGAGAGTACTGATGTTGGAAGTTCTTCATATCGTATCTTAGTTCATTTTCTGGGTAGCCAAGTTAGGCTTTGATCCTCTGTATAAATGCAAACAGACCCTTTGCCCACACTTTGATATGCCCTTTATACCATTGTGTAGAACTCATTGGAGGTCACCACACAGGAACTGCTGTTAGTCCATTTTTGAGTTCTGTAATTCTGCTGCTGTTTTGTTCCTTCAGTTTTTCCTTTGTTCTTATACTCCACAGATGAGTGAAATCATTTGGTATTTCTCTTTCTCTGCTTGGCTTATTTCACTGAGCATAATACCCTCCAGCTCCATCCATGTTGCTGCAAATGGTAGGATTTGCCCTCTTCTTATGGCTGAGGAGTATTCCATTGTGTATATGTACCACATCTTCTTTATCCATTCATCTACCGATGGACATTTAGGTTGCTTCCAATTCTTGGCTATTGTAAATAGTACTGCAATAAACATAGGGGCGCATCTGTCTTTCTCAAACTTGATTGTTGCATTCTTAGGGTAAATTCCTAGGAGTGGAATTCCTGGGTCAAATGGTAGGTCTGTTTTGAGCATTTTGATGAACCTCTATACTGCTTTCCACAATGGTTGAACTAATTTACATTCCCACCAGCAGTGTAGGAGGGTTCCCCTTTCTCCACAGCCTCGCCAACATTTGCTGTTGTTTGTCTTTTGGATGGCAGCAATCCTTACTGGTGTGAGGTGATATCTCATTGTAGTTTTAATTTGCATTTCTCTGATAATTAGTGATGTGGAGCATCTTTTCATGTGTCTGTTGGCCATCTGTGTTTCTTTTTTGGAGAACTGTCTGTTCAGTTCCTCTGCCCATTTTTTAATTGGATTATTTGTTTTTTGTTTGTTGAGGCGTGTGAGCTCTTTATATATTTTGGACGTCAAGCCTTTATCGGATCTGTCATTTACAAATATATTCTCCCATACTGTAGGGTTCCTTTTTGTACTATTGATGGTGTCTTTTGCTGTACAGAAGCTTTTCAGCTTAATATAGTCCCACTTGTTCATTTTTGCTGTTGTTTTCCTTGCCTGGGGAGATATGTTCAAGAAGAGGTCACTCATGTTTATGTCTAAGAGGTTTTTGCCTATGTTTTTTTCCAAGAGTTTTATGGTTTCATGACTTACATTCAGGTCTTTGATCCATTTTGAATTTACTTTTGTGTATGGGGTTAGACAATGGTCCAGTTTCATTCTCCTACATGTAGCTGTCCAGTTTTGCCAGCACCATCTGCTGAAGCGACTGTCATTTTGCTATTGTATGTCCATGGCTCCTTTATCAAATATTAATTGACCATATATGTTTGGGTTAATGTCTGCAGTCTCTAATCTGTTCCACTGGTCTGTGGCTCTGTTCTTGTGCCAGTACCAAATTGTCTTGATTACTATGGCTTTGTAGTAGAGCTTGAAGTTGGGGAGTGAGATCCCCCCTACTTTATTCTTCTTTCTCAGGATTGCTTTGGCTATTCGGGGTCTTTGGTGTTTCCATAGGAATTTTTGAATTATTTGTTCCAATTCTTTGAAGAATGTTGCTGGTAATTTGATAGGGATTGCATCAAATCTGTATATTGCTTTGGGCAGGATGGCCATTTTGACGATATTAATTCTTCCTAGCCATGAGCATGGGATGAGTTTCCATTTGTTAGTGTCCCCTTTAATTTCTCTTAAGAGTGACTTGTAGTTTTCAGGTATAGGTCTTTCACTTCTTTGGTTAGGTTTATTCCTAGGTATTTTATTCTTTTTGATGCACTTGTGAATGGAATTGTTTTCCTGATTTCTCTTTCTATTGGTTCATTGTTAGTGTATAGGAAAGCTACAGATTTCTGTGTGTTAATTTTGTATCCTGCAACTTTGCTGTATTCCGATATCAGTTCTAGTAGTTTTCGAGTGGTGTCTTTAGGGTTTTTTATGTACAATATCATGTCATCTGCAAAGAGGGACAGTTTAACTTCTTCTTTACCAATCTGGATTCCTTGTATTTCTTTGTTTTGTCTGATTGCCATGGCTAGGACCTCTAGTACTATGTTAAATAACAGTGGGCAGAGTGGGTATCCCTGTCTAGTTCCTGATCTCAGAGGAAAAGCTTTCAGCTTCTTGCTGTTCAGTATTATGTTGGCTGTGGGTTTATCATAGATGGCCTTTATTATGTTGAGGTACTTGCCCTCTCTTCCCATTTTGCTGAGAGTTTTTATCATGAATGGATGTTGAATTTTGTCAAATGCTTTTTCAGCGTCTATGGAGATGATCATGTGGTTTTTGTCTTTCTTTTTGTTGATGTGGTGGATGATGTTGATGGATTTTCAAATGTTGTACCATCCTTGCATCCCTGGGATGAATCCCACTTGGTCATGGTGTATGATCCTTTTGATATACTGTTGAATTCTGTTTGCTAATATTTTATTGAGTATTTTTGCATCTACATTCATCAGGGATATTGGTCTGTAATTTTCTTTTTTGGTGGGGTCTTTGCCTGGTTTTGGTATTAGGGTGATGTTGGCTTCATAGAATGAGTTTGGGAGTATTCCCTCTTCTTCTATTTTTTGGAACACTTTAAGGAGAATGGGTATTATGTCTTCTCTGTGTGTCTGATAAAATTCTGAGGTAAATCCATCCGGCCCCGGGGTTTTGTTCTTGGGTAGTTTTTTGATTACTGTTTCAATTTCTTTGCTCGTGACTGGTTTGTTTAACTTTTGTGTTTCTTCCTTGGTCAGTCTTGGAGGTTGTATTTTTATAGGAAGTTGTCCATTTCTTCTAGGTTTTCCAGCTTGTTGGCATATAGGTTTTCATAGTAGTTTTTAATAATTCTTTGTATTTCTGTCGTGATTTTTCCATTCTCATTTCTGATTCTGTTGATTTTTGTTGATTCTCTTTTTCTTTTAATAAGTTTGGCTAGAGGCTTATCTATTTTGTTTATTTTCTCAAAGAACCAGCTCTTGGTTTCGTTGAATTTTGCTATTTTATTCTTCTCAATCTTGTTTATTTCTTCTCTGATCTTTATTATGTCCCTCGTTCTGCTGACTTTAGGCCTCATTTGTTCTTCTTTTTCCAGTTTCAATAATTGTGATGTTAGACTATTCATTTGGGATTGTTCTTCCTTCTTCAAGTGTGCCTGGATCGCTATATACTTTCCTCTTAAGACTGCTTTTGCTGCGTCCCACAGAAGTTGGGGCTTTGTGTTGTTGTTGTCATTTGTTTCTATATATTCCTTGATCTCTATTTTGATTTGTTTGTTGATCCATTGATTATTTAAAAGCATGTTGTTAAGCCTCCATGTGTTTGTGAGCCTTTTTGTTTTCTTTGTAGAATTTATTTCCAGTTTTATACCTTTGTGGTCTGAAAAATTGGTTGGTAGAATTTCAATATTTTGGAATTTACTGAGGCTCTTTTTGGGGGCTAGTATGTGGTCTATTCTGGAGAATGTTCCATGTGCACTTGAGAAGAATGTATATCCTGTTGCTTTTGGATGTAGAGTTTTATAGATGTCTATTAGGTCCATCTGTTCTAGTGTGTTGTTCAGTGCCTGTGTGTCCTTACTTATTTTCTGCGAGGTGGATCTATCCTTTGGGGTGAGTGGTGTGTTGAAGACTCCTAAAATGAATTCATTGCAGTCTATTTCCCTCTTTAGTTCTGTTAGTATTTGTTTCACATATGCTGGTGCTCCTGTATTGGGTGCATATATATTTAAAATGGTTATATCCTCTTGGACTGAGCCCTTTATCATTATGTAGTATCCTTCTTTATCTCTTGTTACTTTTTGTTTTGAAGTCTATTTTGTCTGATATTAGTACTGCAACCCCTGCTTTCTTCTCACTGTTGTTTGCCTGAAATATGTTTTTCCATCCCTTGACTTTTAGTCTGTGCATGTCTTTGGGTTTGAGGTGAGTTTCTTGTAAGCAGCATATAGATGAGTCTTGCTTTTTTATCCATTCTATTACTCTGTGTCTTTTGATTGGTGCATTAAGTCCATTTACATTTAGGGTGACTATTGAGAGATATGTACTTATTGCCATTGCAGGCTTTAAATTCGTGGTTACCAAATGTTCAAGGTTAGCCTCTTTAGTATCTTATTGCCTAACTTAGCTCACTTATTGAGCTGTTATATACAGTGTCTGGAGATTTTTTTCTTCTCTCCCTTCTTATTCCTCGTCCTCCATTCTTCATATGTTGTGTGTTTTGTTCTGTGCTCTTTTTAGGAGTGCTCCCATCTAGAGAAGTCCCTGTAAGATGCTCTGTAGAGGTGGTTTGTGGGAAGTAAATTCCCTCAGCTTTTGCTTGTCTGGGAATTGTTTCATCCCGCCATCATATTTAAATGATAGTCGTGCTGGATACAGTATCCTTGGTTCAAGGCCCTTCTGTTTCATTGTATTAAATATATCATGCCATTCTCTTCTGCCCTGTAGGGTTTCTGTCAAGAAGTCTGATGATAGCCTGATAGGTTTTCCTTTATAGGTGACCTTTTTCTCTCTAGCTGCCTTTAAAACTCTTTCCTTGTCCTTGATCCTTGCCATTTTAATTATTATGTGTCTTGGTGTTTTCCTCCTGGATCCTTTCTGTTGGGGGTTCTGTGTATTTCCATGGTCTGTTCGATTATTTCCTCCCCCAGTTTGGGGAAGTTTTCAGCAATTATTTCTTCAAAGACACTTTCTATCCCTTTTCCTCTCTCTTCTTCTTCTGGTACCCCTATAATACGGATATTGTTCCTTTTGGATTGTTCACATAGTTCTCTTAGTATTGTTTCATTCCTGGAGATCCTTTTATCTCTCTCTATGTCAGCTTCTATATGTTCCTGTTCTCTGGTTTCTATTCCTTCAATGGCCTCTTGCATCTTACCCATTCTGCTTATAAATCCTTCCAGGGTTTGTTTCACTTCTGTGATGTCCTTCCTGACATCTGTGATCTCCCTCCAGACTTCATCCCATTGCTCTTGCATTTTTCTCTGCATCTCCGTCAGCATGTTCATAATTTTTATTTTGAAATCTTTTTCAGGAAGACTCGTTAGGTCTGTCTCTTTCTCAGGTGTTGACTCTGTGGTCTTTCTACCTGTAGTTTTGCCTTTTCATGGTGATGGAGATAGTTTGCAGAGCTGGTATGAGTGATGACTGGAAGAGCTTTCCTTCTTGTTGGTTTGTGGCCTTCCTCTCCTGGGAGAATAGCGACCTCTAGTGGCTTGTGCTTGGCAGCTGTGCGCAGACAGGGCTTCTGCTTCCTGCCCGGCTGCAGTGGAGTTTATCTCCGCTGTTGCTGTGGGCATGGCCTGGCTCGGGCTGCTGCTCCAAACTGGTGGAGCCTCGTTGGAGGGGAGGCGGCCGGGATGCTATTTATCTCCATAAGGGGCCTCCGTGCTCCCTGCTGCCCAGGGGGTTAGAGTGCCCAGAGATCCCCAGATTCCCTGCCTCTAGACTAAGTGTCCTGCCCTGCCCCTTTAAGACTTCCAAAAAGCACTCTCCAAACCAAAACAACAACAGCAAAAAAAAAAAAAAAAAAAAATTAAAAATTAAATAAATAATTTTTAAAAAAAAGAAAGAAAGAAAAATGCACAATTCTCTTTGTCCTCAGGCGCCGGTCTCAGGCACCTGCTGACCGTTCTTGCTGCCCTGTTTCACTAGTATTGGGGTCCCTGTCCCTTTAAGACTTCCAAAAAGCACTTGCCAAAAAAAAAAAAAAAAGAGGGAAAAATAAATGGCTGCTCCCGTTTCTTTGTTCTCCGGCGTTGGCCTCAGGCACCTACTCACTGGTCCTGCCGCCCTGTTTCCCTAGTTTCCAGGACCCCACGCATGTACTGTGTCTGCGCTCTGGTCCGGATGGCTGGGGCTGGGTGTTCAGCAGTCCTGGGCTCCCTCTTCCTCCCTGCTGACTCCTCTTCTCCTGCCGGGAGCTGGGGTATGTGGGGGGCGCTCGGGTCCCGCCGGGCCGGGGCTTGTATCTTACCCCCTTCGCGAGGCGCTGGGTTCTCGCAGGTGTGGATGTGGTCTGGATGTTGTCCTGTGTCCTCTGGTCTCTATTTTAGGAAGAGTTGTCTTTGTTATATTTTCATAGATATATGTGGTTTTGGGAGGAGATTGCTGCTGCTCTACTCATGCCGCCATCTTGGCTCTGCCTCCTGAAATCCATACTTTTAAAGATGACAGAACATCACTGTTCAAAAGCAAGTTAGCCATACTTTGCTATGAAATTGGGGCTTATAGGAGTTGCCTCCATTAAATGCATTTTTGTTAATACAAGAAACTGGTATGAAAAAGCAAAGCAGATATTGAGAACTGGCTGTCTTGGCTGTGTATGCATTGTGAACCTGCTCTTTAGTAATGTACTGCTGCTAATTTAGTGGTTTGGTGGGGTGCACATTTTTATAGCTAATCTTAATTCATGGGCTTGAACCTGTGTTTACAGTATCAGTTCAGCTCACCACAGGCCATGTAGTTAGCTGGGTGCCAAAGCCATGGAAGCAGGAGTGGTTCTGGTGCTGAACACACTCCCATCTTGGCCATCTTAATGCTCTCTTCTCAGGCTTGGACTGGCAGTGTTGCCTCCAGCCACCCACTTTAATAAATGATAGTTTTTTTCCTTAAAATTTTAAAAATCTTTTCCCCTTGCCCCTATGAAAACAATTTTGTAATAAAGCCAGGTCGACGGAGCCAGAAACTATAATAAGGAAAATACTGCCTTGAAGCCTATTTTTAAATCTTAAACCACCTGTTCCAAATATGCATTGACTCTGTTCTTCAGCAGCTTCGAAAGATTTATTTAAATCTTAATTGTACTGTTTATGAAATAACAGGAATTGCCAACTCCTGGATTCATCAGGGAGCCCCAGCAATGCTATTTAATTGCTCTAAGTATCTGTCTGCAAGTGGCTATGCAGAGAAGCACTGCCACCTAACCATTATTTCCACTGGCTCACATTCTTTCTGGCTAAGTATTCTCAGGAGGTATAAAATAACCCAACAGGGTACACTTTAATGTGTTTGGGTGGTTTTTTCCAACCCCTACTTCCTCCTGGTCCATGTCTCCTTTGAGGTCCCCAATTCCTATTAAGTTTTGATCTCTGTAATGGATTTCCAGTCTCTTTCCTGGCAGCTGAAATTCACTCCCCAGCAAGTGTCTGTTCCTTATGAATAAAATGACCATCCCAGTTTGCTCAGGACAGTCCCAATTTAAGCTCATTGCCCAGTGTATGTGTTAACACTTTTCAACTCAAAAATGACTCAGTTTGGATGGTAAGTGTGATGGTCACTCAATTTATGAAGCACCATTAAGTGGTAAAATCAACTTCCTCACTGACTTTGGTGTTCAGTATGTGCTCCTCTTCTAAATCTTCACTCTAAACGTTTTCACATTCTTCTGTTAATTAATTCTCAAGACCCTGGAAAATCCCTCTTTTACTCATTGCTTCCTCCAGTTAGCCCCGCTAACCTAAGTGGTCATCCCCATGTTCCTTACTCATCCAGATCTCTACCAGCATTTGATCTCTGGGGTATTCCCATTCCTGTTAAGACCAGCTGCTTCAAGGGCTGCCAATGTGTTAAATACGTAACTGCCTAAAGTGCCTCCAAACACCCACTGTCTTCCTACATTTATGGATCAAAGCTAAAACTCTAACCAATCTTAAATTTACATGTCTCCTGCACAATCTAACAAAACTATCCATTCCTCACTTTTCTAGATTTAGCTCAGAAACCCATCTCAGTTTCTTCTCTTAGAATTATCTTCCAAGCTGTGCCCTCTTCCCAGTCACATGAACTTGAAAACTCATTGTGTGAAATGTTTAAAAACAAACGGATTTCCATGTAACAGAGATATCTGTAAACTGCTGGCTTTGTTTATTTGGGTTTTAAAAGCAACACAGTGCTAATATCAATGTTACTTAACAATGAAATTAAAGTCCCCTAAGAAATACAAACCGCAGCATCAGGACACAGTTTAATCTGTTTAGTGTTGAAGGTTGAAAGAGGTCCAATCAAAGAGGATTATTTGCTCTCTCTGAATTGTGGAATATATGCTTGGTGGGTGCAGTGGGCAGAGGTCCAGGTCTGTGTGTTAGCTCTACACATTTATCAGTGTTATTTCCTTTCTCTTAGGGCAAAATTATCAGAGCTGGGAATGGCAGGAGAACAAATCACACTAACCAAACTCACAAGGAACTGATTTCTAATTTAAAACACTTTTTATTGTTTGTACTGAGAAATGCAAATGTCACACAGTTGATAATATTCCTATCAGATAATCAGTGCATCCTTTTACCAACAGTGAAAATACCCTTGGGACAAGAATTCAGTTTCATAAGGTTTTTTGGTGGCCCTAGATCAAAGAAAAGGGAACCCAATAATGTTCAACCATTTATCACTTATTCTACTGAGTGCTTACTTTGTGCCAGGCCTATGACACCAAGGGAATACCAGTGAGTGAGGATAATGCTCCCTTATCCCAATGGAGGTAAGTATACACACTGATTGGTACCAGCACCCTTTCTTGTCTCCCCCTGGTCATGCTGGACAATAAATACTCTCTATCCTCAATTTCCCTTTTTAACTCTGTTCAGACCATCACCACTGTCTCTCTCTCTCTTTTTTTTTAATAGAGGGAGGGCAAAACAAGATACTTTTGTTTTTTCAAGTTTAAATTTTTTGTAAGGTACTTTTATTTATTTATTTTATTAAGGTATCATTGATATACACTCTTATGAAGGTTTCACTAGGAAAACCATGTGTTTACTACATTCACCCTTATTTTCGAGTCCTCCCATACCCATGGTAGTCACTGTCTATCAGTGTAGTAAGATGCCACAGAGTCCCTACTAGTCTTCTCTGTGCTACACTGTCTTCCCGGTGACCCCACACACACCATGTGCACTAATCATGATACCCCTCAATCCCCTTCTCCCTCCCTCCCCACCCATGCTTCTTCATCCCTCCCCTTTGGTAACTGCTAGTCCCTTCTTGGAGTCTGTGAGTCTGTTTCTATTTTGTTCCTTTAGTTTTGCTTCATTGTTATACTCCACAAATGAGGGAAATCATTTGGTATTTGTCTTTGCCTGACTTATTTCACTGGGCATAATACCCTCTAGCTCCATCGGTGTTGTTGCAAATAGTAGGGTTTGTTTCTTTGTTATGGCTGAATAGTATTCCATTGTGTATATGTACCACCTCTTCTTTATCCATTCATCTACAGATGGACACTTAGGTTGCTTCCATATCTTGGCTACTGCAAATAGTGCTACAATAAACATTGGGGTGCATTTGTTTTTTTGAATCTGAGAACTTGTATTCTTTAAGTAAATTCCTAGGAGTGGAATTCCTGGATCAAATGGTATTTCTATTTTTAGTTTTTTGAGGAACCTCCATATTGCTTTCCACAGTGGTTAAACCAGCTTACATTCATACCAGCAGTGTAGGAGGGTTCCCCTTTCTCTGCATCCTCACCAGAATTTTTGTTCCTAGTCTTTTTGATGGTGGCCATCCTAACTGGTGTGAGGTGATATCTCATTGTGGTTTTAATTTGCGTTTTCCTGATAATTAGCGATGCACTGTCACTCTCTTTTAATGGTCTCACCTTGGAAATTTTGTAATTCATTAGAGCACAGCTAAGAGAGAGATCCTGCTAAGTCAGAAATTTGGGAGACACTCTAGTCCCTTAAAGGCTTTTGGGAAATGTCATGTTCTCACAAGAAAGTCATTTGTTAATCCCACGTCCGTGTGAGTTATTTCTGCAGATGGCTAATCTCATATACTTTGTGGCACTTATTTAGCAACTTTTTTCTCAGTGGATGACTTTTTCTTATCTCAGTTCCACACTGCAAGTATACATTCTATTTGGTGCCTACAGACACTTCTTCCCCATCTGTATACAGACTAAACCCTGACATTTCATCCATGAAGGTAGCCAGAATAGTTTTCCCCAACTCTAGATACTACACCTTTATTCTGTGTCTTTTGCTTTTAGCTTTTGGTAACTGATATTTACCTGAATTGGCTTCGACAAAGAAATGGCTATTCTAAGAAAGAAATTAAAAGACTTTAGAGTTCCCATCTCATCCTCTTCCTTGAGGGCTCAGTGAACAAACCAGCTGTTGCTGGAGAGATGGTGCCTTTTCCAGATATGAGGTTTATCAGTAGAAGGAATGGCTTGATTACAACTCTCAGAACCTCTCACTTCATGAAGTAAAATCATTGGCATGAAGCTTCACATGCTTTTTGTGTCTGAAAGACTAGGCTGTGTTACCATAGGAAGAAGCTAGATTTAGACTTCGAGGAGAATTTCCTGACTTAAAGAACTGAGAAACATTCAACATATCACTCAGGGAAGATAAGAATCCCCAAGATCATTTTTATGACATTAAAGCTATCATTTATAATGTTTGAGTGTGGCACTGCCAGAATATAAGAAGATGGACATAAGGGATGTGCAGAAGTGTTAAGAGTGCAGGCTTTAGTTTAGTCAGACTTCAGTTCTTGTCCTGGTTTACCAAAGAATGACCCGTTCTCTCAACAGTCAAATGGGCAGTGTAAAAGTACTTCCTAGGGCTTGTCCCAGGATTAGGAAATAAAAAGAAAATGCCTGGCATAATAACTGCACATAGTATGTGCTTAATAAGTATTAGTTATATTTAAGGTTCCATATCCTGGAATATCACAGTGAAATATCTTTCATTTGGGTCATGCTAATTAAAAGTTTACTATACTATTTGCTCTATTTCATATACATCTCTCACAGCAAAAATAACCTGCTGAATGATAATGCAAATAAATGATATCAGAAAGTGACATCTGACACAAATTTTGATATTTTTATTTCCATTTTATAAATAGGTTGTCTGGAAATTGTCTCCTTTATTATTGACAGCCTTTTAAAATGTAAAGAAGGTAAAAAGAAAAGATTTCACCAATTTAAGAGAACTCTTTTTAAACACTTAGCACTTGTTTGCATATAAAGTTATTCTATCAATCATAATGATCCCTGTCTCTAGAGAACCTCCACTTTTCAGCACTTCAATAGTTGTTAGTTCAGGTGCAGAAGTATAACAGCTCTGCATTTCCTCAGGTATTTCAAAAATGTGTCTTTCCTCACAGTTGAATAGAGCTGGTTTAATTTGTTTTATATCATAAATCTACTGGGCAAAAACAAAATGATATTATATGGAATTCTGTGTTTGGAAAACCCCACCTGGAAATAATTTGGCTGACAAATTGCTTAAAGGTTAAGTCATTTCATGACTACAAACAAAGGAAAAACTGATTTGCTTTCATTTTTCCATTCCCACTCTACCCCTTCTCCCAGCCAATTAACAGCAAACAATCCTTTAATTAGCCAACATCTGCTGGACACCTGCTCATGCCTGGCATTGTGTTAAATATCATGTGGGGTACCGAAAAGACCTTATCGGATACACAATTTAAATGGGGAACAAAATGAACCCTGTATGTGTGGGGTGAGGCAAAGAATAGGGAGTGACTACTTAATGGGTACAGTTTCTCAACTGTACCCATTAGTGGTGGTGATGGGACAACACTGTGAATGTACTAAAGGCCACTGAATTGTACATTTTTAAATGACTAAAATGGTGAATTTTATGTTATGCAAATTGTATACCTCATACAGAACAGCAACTAAGTTCCAAAAACATGGTAGAAAAAGAATTGGTAGGGAGCAGGTAATATTCATTGTATGCTAGTCATCACTCTTAAAGCTGAGTGGGAACACAGCTAGGTCTTAAAGGGGTTTATTTATTATTTTTTTATTGAAGTACATACAATAAAATGCACATATCTTAGTGTACAGCTTGATGAATTTTGACATGTGCATACAGTCATGTAATTCTTGCCCAGATCAAGATGTCAAACATTCTAATTTTTTCCCCTTCACTTATTTCACCCATCCCTCTACCTCCCACCCCATGGTAATCACCAATCTGTTCTCTGTGTTTATAAGTCTATTTAAATTTTGTTTATTCATTTGTTTTTCAGATTCCACATATATGTGAAATCACATGGAATTTGTCTTTTTCTGCCTGACTTATTTAATGTAATACCCTTCAGGTCCATCCATGCTGTTGCAAATGGCAAGATTTCACTCTTTATGGCTGAGTAATATTTATTGTGTATATGTATCATATCTTCTTTATTCATGTATTCATGGACATTTAGGTTGCTTCTATATTTTGGCTATTGCAAATAATGCTGCAATAAATGGAGGAGTGCGTATATCTCTTCAGTAGTGGAATTCCACTCCCAGATGAAGACTAGCTGGGTAGTATGGTATTTCTACTTTTACTGCTTTGTGAAACCTCCATATGGCTTTCCATAGTGGATGCACCAGTTTGCAATCCCACGAGCAATGTACAAGGGTTCCCTTCTCTCTTCTTCCTCCCAAATACTTGTTATTTCTTGTCTTGTTGATAGCCATTCTGATTGATGTGAGGTGCTCCCTCATTGTGGTTATTATTTACATTTCTCTGATGATCAGTGATGTTGAGCATATTTTCATGTGCCTGTTGGCCATCTTTCTTTGGAATAATGTCTATTCAAGTCCTCTGCCCATTTTTAAACTGGATTATTATTTTTTTGATGGTGAATTGTATGAGTTCTTTACATATTTTGGATATTAGCCCTTGTCATATATATAATTTGAAAATATATTCTCCCATACAGCAGGTTGCCTTTTTTATTAGTTTCCTTTGCTGTGAAGAAGTTTTTCAGTTTGATGTAGTCCCACTTGTAATTTTTATTTTGTTTCCTTCACTTGAGGAGACATATCTAGAAAAAAGTTAGTAATGCTGACATTCAAGAATTTACTGCCTGTGTTTGCTTATAGGAGTTTTATGGTTTCAGGTCTTACATTTAGATTTTTAATCCATTTTAATTTTATTTTTGTGTATGGTGTAAACAGTGAACCAGTTTCATTTTATTCATGTAACTGTCCAGTTTTCTGAGCATCATTTATTGAAGAGACTGTCTTTTCCCCATTGTATAGTCTTACCTCCTATGTCACATGTTAATTGACTATAAAAGCATGGGTTTATTTCTGGGCTGTCTATTCTGTTGGGGTGTGTGTTCTTGTGCCAGTATCACACTATTTTGATTACTGTAGTTTTATAGTATAGATTGAAATCAGTGAGTATGATACCCCCAGCTTTGTTATTCTTTCTCAAGATTGCTTGGGCTCTTCAGGGCTTTTTGTGGTTCCATACAAATTTTAGGATTCTTTGCTCTTGTTCAGTGAAAAATGCATTGGTATTTTGATAGGAATTGTATTTAATCTGCATATTACATTGGGTAATACAGCCATTTTAACAATATTCTTCCAATTCAGGAACAAGGAATAGCTTTCCATTTATTTGTTTTTTAATTTCTTTTATCAGTGTCTTAGTTTTCAAAGTATAGTTCTTTCACCTCATTGATTAAATTCATTCCTAGGCATTTTATTTATTTTGATGCAATTGCAAATGGATTGATTTATTGTTAGTTCAGTATTTATATATGGAAACCAAGTGTTTTGATTTTATATCCTGCAACTTTACTGAGTTCATTCTAGTAGTTTTTTTCATGGAGTCTTAGGGCTTTCAATATATACTATCATGTCATCTGCAAATAGTGACAATTTTACTTCCTCCTTACCAATGTAAATGCCTATAATTTCTCTTTCTTGCCTAATTGCTATGTCTAGGATTTCCAGTACTATATTGAACAAAAATAGTGAGAACAGTCTCTTTGTCTTGTTCCTGATCTTAAAGGAAAAGTTTTCAGCTTTTTGCCATTTAGTATGATGTTAGCTATTGGAAGTTTTTATACTCAGATAACTATAGGGAACAGGCAGGTGTTGTAAATAATTGTGGAGCTGCCAACAGTGAGACTCAAACCCAATTTGTTTAACAAAAGTAAAGGAATGTTCTCTCCTTTCTTTTGAGACAAGAAGCCTTTCTTTTTGTTGCTTCCATTTTCTCACTTTGAATAGAGATGTGGGAGCCAAGAAATACAAGTCCAAATGCAAAAATAACTCACATGGATTTCATGTCAAAAAGACAGGCATGACAGGGAATGTGGAGATGGAGAAAGACTGTCCTCCTGAAATGGGCCAGATACGCATATTCTGGGCATGTTGCCATGACCCACTGATAATTCCAATTAAAAATAAAATTTCATGTGAAGAGGTTTTTTTATTGAATTTTACATGTAACATTCTGTAAATTTAAGGTATACATGGTGTTACTTTGGTACATTTATATCTTGTAATATGATTGCCATTATAGTGATATTTGTCACATTACATAACTATAATATAATATTGTCTGTATTCATTATACTGCACAGTAGATCTTTATGGTTTATTTACTACTTATAAATTTGTGCCCTTAAATACTATCAATCTTATCCCCTCAAACCTCTTCCCCTGATAACCACCATTTTACTTTTTTTAGACATTTGATTTTTTTTACATTCTACATATAATTAATGTCATACAATACTTAACTTTGTCTAACTTATCTCAGCTAATGTGTTCAAGATATATCCATGTTGTCACAAATGGCAATATACTTTCCCTTGTCATAGCTAAATATTCCACTGTGAATATATACCACATCTTTTTTATACATTCGTCTGTTGATAGGCATTTGGTTATTTCCATGTTTTTGACTATTGTGAATAATGCTACAATAAACAGAGGAGTACTTACATCAAAATCCTGTTCTAATTTCCTTTGGCTATATACCCAGAAGTGGAATTTCTGGGTGATAAAGTAGATCTTTTTTTACTTTTTAAAGAATCTCCATATTATTTTCCATAGTAGTTGGACCAATTTACATTCCTATCAGCAGTGAATAAGGGTTCCTTTTCACCACATCCTTGCCAGCACCTGTTGTTCCTCGTCTTCTTGATGAGTGCCATTCTGTCAAGGATGAGGTGATACCTCATTGTGGTTTTGATTTGCATTTCCCTAATAATCAGTGATGAGCAACTTTTCATGTACATGTTATCCATTTTGATGTCCTCTTTGGCAAAAATGTCTAATTCTTCTGGACATTTTAAAGTAAGATTGTTTTTAAGTTGTATGAGTTTTTTAAATATATTTTGAATATTAATCCTTTAATGTATGGTTTGCAGAAATTTCTCCCATTCTGTAGGTTGTCTTATCATTTTGTTAATTGTGTCCTTTGCTGTGCAGAAGCATTTGAATTAGATATAGACCATCTGTTGTTTTTGTGCCTTTGTTGTTTGTGCTTTTGGTACCTTGTCCAAAAAGTATTGTGAAGACCAATATTAAGGAGCTTCTTCCTTATATTTTCTTCTAGGAGTTTTATGGCACCAGGTCTTAAGTTTAAGTTGCCATTTTGAGTTAACTTTTGTGAGTGGTGTGAGATAGGAGACCAATTTCATTGTTCTGCATGTGTTTCTCCAGTTTTCCCAGCACCATTTGTTGAAGATACTATCTTTTCCCCACTGAGTGTTCCTCATTCCCTTGTTGAATATTAGTTGACCATATATACAGGGATTTATTTCTGGGATCTCTATTCTGTTGTTCTCTGTGTCTGTTTTTGTGCCAGTATCATACTTTTTCTATTATTACAGCTTTTTAGTATAGTTCAACATCAGGAAGCATGATACCTCCAGCTTTGTTCTTTTTTTCAGGATTGCTTTGGCTCTTTGGGGTCTTTCATGGTTTCCTGCAAATTTTGGGACTGCTTCTTCTTTTTCTGTAAAGAATGCCATTGGTATTTTGATGAGGATTGCATTGAAACTATAGATGGCTTTGGGTTGTATGGCCATTTTAGCAATATTTATTTTTCTAATACATGAACACAAGATGTTTCCATTTGTGTTGTCTTCACTTTCTTTCAGAAAAGTCTTGTAGTTTTCATCATACAGATCTTTCATGTCCTTGGTTAAATTTATTCCTACGTATTTTATTGCTCTTGATATTATTATGAAATGGAATAGTTTGTTTTCTTTTTCAGATGCTTCATTAGACTGTAAAGGAATGCAACTGATTTCTATATGTTGATTTTGTATCCTGCCACTTTCCTGAAATCAGTGATTAATTCAACAATTTTTTCATTGGCATTTTGGGATTTTCGATATATAAGATCATATCATCAGCAAACAGCAAAAATTGTATGTCTGTCTTTCTTATTTGGGTGCCTTTTATTTCTTTGTCTTGCCTAATTGCTCTAGATGAGACTTTCAGCAACATATCAAATGGGAATGGTAAGAATAAGCACCCTTGTCTTTTTCTTGATCTTAAAGGAAATTCTTTCAATTTTTTCCATTGAGTATAATGTTAGCTGTGGGTTTGTTGTATATGGCCTTTGTTGTGTTGAGGTATGTTCCTTCTATATCCAATTTGCAAGGGTTTTTATGAATGGATGTTGTATTTTGTCAAATGCTTTTTCTAAATTTGTTGAGATGGTCATGCAATTTTTATCTTTCATTTAATTTTATTGATTAAATGTGTTAAATTTATTGATTTGCACATATTGAACCATCCTTTCATCCCAGGGATAAATCCCACTTAAAAATAATATATAATCTTTTTCATGTGTTCTTGAATCTGGTTTGTCAATATTTTATTGAGAATTTTGCAACTATGTTCATCAGGGATATTAGTCTATAGTTTTTCTTGTGTTATCTTTATTTAGTTTTGAAATCAACGTAATGGTGGCCTTGTAGAATGAGTTTGGTAGAATTCCCTCCATCTCTATACTTTGGAATAGTTTGAAGCAGATTGGTATTAATTCTTCTTTAAATGTTTGGTAGAATTCTCCAGTGAAGCATTCTGATCTTGGAGTTTTCTGTGCTGGGAGGTTTTGGATTAATGATTCAGTTTCTTCCTTATGACTGGTTTATTCAGATTTTCTTTCTTACTGATTCAGTCTTGGTAGTTGTGTCTTTATCCATTTCTTCTTAGTTATATAATTTGTTGGTATGTAATTTTTCATAATCTCTTTTGATCTAGGCATTTCTGTAGTATCAGTTGTAATGTCTCATTTTTAATTTTGAGTCTTCCCTTTTTTCTTAATCTAGCTAAAGGTTTGCCAATTTTGTTCATCTTTTTGAAGAACCAGCTCTTATTTTTTATTGATAGTTCTATTGTTTTTCTGGTCTCTATTTCATTTGTTTCTACTCTGATCTTTATTATTTCCTTCCTCTGCTGGTTTTGGGCTTAATTTATACTTCTTTTTCTAGTTCCTTGATACATAAAATTAGGTTGAGATCCTTATAATTTATTAATATATGAGAAATCTGCTAAGGTAGCCTAATGGGGTTCCTTTGTAGATTACTTTCTTTTTTCCCCATTACTTTCTTTTTTTCCCGTCTGCCTTTAAAAGTCTTTATCATTGACTTTTCATGTCTTTGGTGTCAGTGGCTGGAAAATTGTCATTTTCTTTTTGTGAGACCATATTTCTGTGGTTTTTAGTGTTTATGTAACATGCCTCTACTGCTACATTTGTAGTAGTAAACACCTTTCTTATTTAGGGAAGGCTCTGCTTACTTTGATTCTAACGGTTGTAATGTAATGTTTCCTGGAGGTGGTCTTTTTGGGTTGAGATAATGAGGTGTTCTATTGGCTTCATAGACTTGTATACCCAGTTCCTTCCCCTTCTGGTAAATCCATTATTCTGATGTTGGCTTTCCTGGTGATGTATCAGAGTTGCCAGTTTTACTCACTTTTTCTGCCTGAATCATTTCTAAATTCCTATCCTTGACATCACTTACTTTCTCTCTATAGGATCTGCTCTATTTCCAATACTTTCTAAAGCATTCTTCATCTCATTTTTTGAGTTCTTTAGTTCTAGAATTTCTGTTATTTTTGAGATTTTCAACTTCTTTGGTAAAGTACTCCTTCTATACATTATTCCTGGTATCGTTGGATTGTTTTTCTGAGTTCTCTTCTAGCTCACTGAATTACTTTATAACAGCTATTTTGAAGTCTCAGGATTTCATGTCTGGTGTCAGTGCTGGAAAATGATCATTTCCTTTTTGTGATACTATACTTCTGTGGTTTTTCATAGTATTTTATATAAAGCACTTCTGCTGCTACATTTGAAGCAGGGAATAACTATCTTATTTAGGTAAGGCTTTGATTACTTTGATTCTAACAGTTCAACATGTTGGTAGTTAGGAGACTCCCTTTTGTTTTCCAGAAGGCGGTGGTATTATTACACAAGTTTTTGGCTACAGCTGACTTGCCACTAAGGTTAGAAGTGCATTAAAAAAAAAAGGCACAGAGTGTGCAGAGGTGTGTGCTTAGTACTTGGGGTTCTGGGTGTCCTCACAACCTCAAGGGGGATCATTACGTGGTTGTTCTCAGAGATGCTGGGGTGGAATTTCAGGACAGAGGTAGGAAACACTTCCCTTCAGTTCTCTCTGTCTGCCTTCTTACCACCACCCCAACCCCTCCACCCCCATCACAGTCTCTCCAGAGAGAGAGCAGCGGGTTTCTCCAGCTGCAGCAGCATTCACAGCCAGGCGTATTCCGCTCACCACCTTCATCGCCCACCTCATTACCAGGATGGTTAGGCTGGCCCGGTGATACTCTTGTCATTCCAACTTTGCTGCCACTCCCCTGGCTCTTCACCTTCCTGCAAAGTCCAATCCACCTGCTTTTAGAGGTGTAAATGGATGGATCATTTGGGTGTCCTGGTGAACTCTGTGGTGGCACTTTTGTCTGGTTATAGATGTCCAATTAGTTATAAATCAAAGGGGAGAGTAAAAAATAAACAGTTATTTCACCATAATGCTGACATGACTCTCCACTATTTCCATGTTAAAGATAAGCCAGAAATCTTAAATATTTTTCCAGTTTTATTGATATATAATTGACATGCAGCACAGTCTAAGTTTAAGGTATACAGCATAATGATTTGACTTACATATGTCATGAAACAGTTACAATAGGTTTAGTTAAGATTTGTCATCTTATATAAATTAAAAAATATTTTTTTCCTTGTTATGAGAGCTCTTAAGATTTACTGTATCATAATATATCATATATATCATAAATAGTGTTAACTATAGTAATCATGTTGTATATACATCCCTAGTACTTACTTATCTTAGAACTATATGCTTGTACATTTGGCCTACTTTCATCCACTACTTCTGGTAAGGACAATCCGATACCTGGTTTTGTTTTAAATTCCACCTATATGTGATATCATGCAGTATTTGTCTCCAACTTAACATAATACCCTCAAGGTCTATCCATGTTGTTGCAAATGATAGAATTTCCTCATTTTTATGGCTGGATAATATTCCATTTTATATAAGTTATATCTATATATATTTATTATAGTACACACACACACACACACATACATTATCACTACTTCTTTATACATCCTCCATTCTAACTTTTAGGTTATTTCCATATCTTGGCTATGTACACAATGCCACAATGAACATAGGATACATATATCTTTTTGAGTTAGTATTTTCATTTTCTTAGGACAAATACCTAGAAATGAATTCTCCAGTACATGTTAGTTCTATTTTTAATTGTTTTAGGACCCTCCATGCCATTTTCCCTAGTGGCTGTACCAAGTTACATTCCCAACAGTACATAAGGGTTCCCTTTCCTCCACATCCTTGCCAGCATTTGTTATCTATTCGCTCTTTGATGCTAAACATTCTACAAGGTGTGAGATGATATCTCATTGTGGTATTGATTTGCATTTCCTTAATTATTGGTGATATTCAGTATCTTTTCATGGATCAGTTGGCCATTCATATATCTTCTTTAGACAAATATCTATTCAAGTCCTTGGCCTATTTTTTTATTTGGATAATTTGGGGGAATGCTATTGAATTGTATGAGTTCCCTATATGTACTTTAGATATTAACCCTTTGTCAGATATATAGTTTGTCAATATTTTTTTCCCATCCCATAGGTTGTCTCTTCATTTTATTGATTATATGCTGTGCAGACGCCTTTTAGTTTGATATAGTCCCATTTATAAATTTTTGCTTTTGTTGATTGTGCTTTAGGTGCCATATCCAAAAAAAATCATTGCAAGACCCATGTTAAAGAATGTAACCCTGAACTTTTCTTCTAAGAGTTTATAGTTCAGGGTTACATTTAAGTCTTTAATAAATTTCAAATTAATTTTTGTGGATGGTGTAACATATAGGTCTAATCTCATTTTTTTACATGTGGATATTTAATTTTATCGCACCATTTATTGAAGATACTGTCTTTTGCCACTGAGTATTGTTGGCTCCCTTGTCAATTATTAGTTGACTGTGTATGCTAAGGTTTTTATGTGGGCTTTCAATTCTGTTATATTGGTCTATGTGAGTGTTTCTATGCCCTTACCATACTGTATTAGGTTGTTTATTTAAGATCTTTCTTGTTTCTTACTATATTATATTTACTGGTACGAACTTCCCTCTTAGAACTCCTTTGCTACATCTCATAAATTTTGGTATATTGTGTTTTCACTTTTGATTATCTCAGAATACCTTTTTGTTTCCCCTCTCATTTCTTGTTTGATCCATAATTTTTTTAAATTTCCATGTATTTTCCAGTTTTCTTCTTATTTATTTCTGGCTTCACACAATTGTGGCCAGAGAAGATACTTGGTGTGATTTCAGTCTGGAATTTTTTAAGACTTGTTTTGTGGCCTAATATATGGTCTGTTCTAGAAAATATATCATGTGTGCTTGAGAAGAATGTTACTCTGTTGTTGTCAGATAGCTCTGTTTGGTCATTAGTGTTCCAATCTGCTATTCACTTATCAATTCTGTTTGGATAAACTGTCCACTGTTGAAAGTAGAATATTAAAGTTCCCAACGATTATTGTATTGCTATTTATTTCTCTTTTTAATTCTGTTAGTTTTGGCTTTAAATATTTAGATGTTCCCATGTTGGATGCATAATAATTACAAGTGTTATATCTTTTTGATGGACTGACCTTTTTATCATATATAATGACTTTCTTTGTCTCTCCTTGCCATTTTTAGTTTAAAGGCTATTTGATATAAGTAAGATACCCCTGCTTTTTTTGGTTACCCTTTGCTTGAAATACCTTTTTCTACCCTGTCACTCATAGCCTATGTGTACCTATAAGGCTAAAGTGACTCTCTTGTAGGCAGCAGATTATTGGGGTTTTCTTTGAATCCATTCAGCCATTCTGTGTCTTTTGATTGGAGAATTTAATCAGTTTATTGATAGGTAAGGATGTCTAATGTCCATTTTGTTCATTATTTTCTGGCTGTTTTATAGGTCTGTTGTTCTTTGTTTTTTATCCTGCTGTCTTTTGGTGTTAGTGTGCTTTGACTTCTTTATCATGTTCATTTGTGTAATTACTACAGGTTTTCCCCTTCTGGTTACAGGCTCACCTATCAAAACTTATGTAATACCCTATTTTATGTTGACAATAACTGAAATAGCATCCCAAAAACTTTTTCTTTAGATGTCATATCCATTTTGCTTCTCTTCCCCCTCATAACTTACGTTATTAGTTTACATTTGTTACATCATATAACCAATAACAGATTATTGTAGTTACAGTTATTTTTACTACATTTGTTTTTTTAACCTTTTAGCCTATAAGACAGACCTAGTGGTAATGAATTCCCTCAGCTTTTTGTTCAGTAATCTCTCAATTTCTGGAGGACAGCTTTGCAAGGTATAGCATTCTTGGCTGACAGGCTTTTAAAAATATTTTGAATTCATCACACCACTCTCTCCTGGCCTAAAAAGTTTCTATTCATAAATCCACTGAAAGACTTATGGATGTTCCCTTGTATATAATTCTGTTCTCTTGTTGCTTTCAGAATTCTTTGTCTTTGATTTTCGATAATGTAATTTGTGTCTCACTGGTGCTTTATTCATCATCCTTTCAGCCTCATGGTTCTGGATGTCCATTTCTCTCCCCAGGTTTAGGAAGTTTTCAACCATCATTACTTTAAATATACTTCCTGTTCTGTTCTTGTTCTCCTCTGGAATTCCCATAATATAGATATTGTTTCTTTTGATTGTGTCCTTTAAGTATCATAGGCTTTCTTCACTCCTTGTTATATTGTTTTTTCCTTTTGTTCCTCTGACTGGATAATTTCAAATGTCCTATATTCCAGATCAGTGATTCTTCTGAATGATCTGTATATTTTTTAAGTTCTCCATTGAATTCTTCAGTCATTGTACTTTTTAGCTCTAAGATTTTTTTAGGGTTTCTGTATCCTCGCTGAACTTCTCATTTTGTTCACTTTGTTTTCCTAACTAACTTCATGTAGTTGTCTGTGTGCTTGTGTAGTTCACAAACTTTTTTAAAGGGAATATTCTGAATATTTTGTCTGAGGTCATAAATATGCATTTTTTTAAGGGTCAGTTATTGAAACTTTATTAGTTTCCTTTGGTGGTATCATGTTTACCTGATTTTTCATGATCCTTGATTCCTTAGGTTGCTATCTGCACATTTAAGTAAGCAGTTTCCTCTTCCATACTTTCTCTTTGACAGAGACATCTTCACTTGTTAGCTCAGTTTGGGTTTCTGGCCCTGTCTGCTGGTACAGTTCTTGAGCAGGTAAGGCTTGCTATCAGGGTCTATTTTTGTGGGAAGACACTGCCCAGCCTCTGAGGGAAAAACCTGTAGTAATACACAAATGAACATGATAAAGAATGCTACATCATATAGCCAATAACACTTTTTGTTTGTGGTCCAACCTGCTGAGAGTAGTTGGATAGGATTTTGGCTTGATTCTCTGTTCGAGTGAGTCTGTAGGATGGGATTTGTATCTGCCTGCGCTCTCTGTCCAGGCTTACTCAGTGGTTGGGACTGCACGCTCTGCTAAGCACTAGGCAGTACTATGAATTCACTAGACAGTACTGGGAATTAGCATCCCTGCACTGGCTGGGCAGCATGACAAGCCCCAGGGGCTGCACAGCTTGGTGTTTGGGAACCTCAATCAGACAATTCTTCACTGAATTCCTTGGCCAGATGGGGCTGCTGGTTTTGCTCTGCAGACAAGGAAAGCTACGAGTTGTGCTGTCTGTTCAGATGCTGTGGTAAGCAAAACTCTCTCCCGGGCTCTGCAGTTTCCCATGTGCTCTGGCTAGGTTCCCTGGGTGGATGGGCTGGGGGCTATATTCAGCAAAGGGCAGGGCGATGAATTAACTTCCCTGCCCAGGAAGAGCATGGAAATTGGCTCCAAGGCAGACTAAGCTTTTGTTTGTGGTCCTGACTTAAGCTGACCTATGCTCCAAGTTCTCTAGCCAAACAGGCTCACTGTCTTTGCTCTGAAGATGATCAGCTCTGCCTGCTGTACTCTCTGCTTGAGTGTTGTTGGGCTAGGCAGCACCCAGGGGTCTGGCCAGCCTCTTTGGTCAGGCGTTTCAGGTCATGACTCAGCGCCCCTGCCTGGGCAGGAGCAGGCAGGCTGTAAGGCCAGCAAAGCTCTTTGTTTGATGACCCAAATCAGGCCACCCAAACCCCACTGAGTTTCCTGACAGACTGTACCACCATCTGTGCTCTGTAGAGGACTGAAGATGCTGGTTAGGAGTGCTACGTAGGTGCTACAGGTAGGAACTTTGTCTGCCAAGATGTGAGTGCTGGTTGTTGCAAGCCTATCTTCCCTTCTCTGTTGCAATCAGATTCCCAGAAGTTAAGCCCCATATTCCCCCGTAATTCCTATGATGTGAGACTGGAGTGGAGACCCCCAAGAAGCAGTCCACAGTGCTGAGGGAGCTGAAAGTTTACCCTGGACTCTTTCCCCCCGGAAGAAATGCAGGCTCAGGGAAGACCTCTGAGTATGGTGCTATAACGCCTGGGGGAGCACAATGGGAAGCTGCTCCTCTGACCCTGCCAGTGCAATCTGTCTTGGTCTCTGTGGTAGAGGAGGGTGCTTCACCTTCTCCCCCTTGTTCTAAAATCATCTCAGTGTATATTGTCCATGAATAATTGTTAGTTGTTCTTCTGAAGGAGTAGAAACATCAGGAATGACGTCTGTTACCATCTTGGTGCATGGAGGTATGTCTGGGAGATGATTACACTAAGGGGAGTCAATAAGGTAGGGAATGAATGACAGGTTGTGGAGCTTATATTTTATCCACTGAGAACATAACATGAGCAGCTATTATACCAACAAGGTAAGACAGCTTTGTTTTTTGCCTCTGTAGCTCTGAATCTAAGATTTTCTCACATATGAAACTCACGT
Source organism: Manis javanica (assembly GCF_040802235.1). NCBI lineage: Eukaryota > Metazoa > Chordata > Mammalia > Pholidota > Manidae > Manis > Manis javanica. Next base: position 106,540,279 of record NC_133156.1, on the reverse strand, counting down.
TGGGAGAGGAAAGGGCAAGAAGGAACCCCCTATGCCCAGCAGGATTTAACAAGGCCATAGAATAGCCCTTGCATAGTTTCAGAATCCTAACAAAGCAGAAGCTACCATCTGGTCAGGCCTGGCTAAGGACAAGGACTCAAAGACTGGAATACTTGACCATTTATTTCAGTAGCATGAACGTTTGACTGAGCTTCTGTTCTTGCTTCTCTCCAGCTTAGGTCAGCTTTCTGGCCCCTTTTCAGGCAAGTGGGTCAAAATCCTCATTGATTCCTCCTGCTGCCCTGTCTCCAGACTAGAGTTCAACACTCCCAAGTTCTGGCCCAAATACCACGCACCTGGCAGCAGAATGGCCTTTCTTTGTTTCTCTAGTTCACTGAACTCCACAGGAAGAAAGACACTGGAACTGCAATCTGGAAATACAAGACCATCTTATTTAGGAGGTTGGGAATAGAAACCTAAGTAGAAATCATAGATTTTTTAGCAATTAGAGTGAAAATTATTTACTGCAGTATGATTTTAGTAGCTGCTTTCCTTCTACGGAAGCAATAACAATTGGGATTTTTCTTTTAAAATGAAGTTGAAAATAGTCAGTGTGCCCCAAATGGTATTTAGGATTTTCCTTAGGTGTAGAAAGAAAAAAATTTTCCAGAACATCGTTTTTAAACAAATAGCATTTCACAACATGGCATAGTTATTGATGTGTGGCAATAAATTAAGTGTTGCCTATTAGAAAAACACTGCTGGATTTCTCTGGGATCTGGCCCTCATAAGACCTGCAGGGAGCAAAATGGAGAGAGCAGGGCCAGCAAGCCAAGCTGTTCTGATCTTCTCCAGAATATGTTAGAACATCCTATCAGATAAGCAGCTATTCTGTCATCTCCAGTGAGGCCAGAGCAAAAACAGTAGTGTTAAATACCTGTAAGAATGGTCGTGTTCAACACGAGGATATGTTTTGTGATAGAAGATTCTGTCAATCGGTGGAATGGTTTCCCCAATTGGGCATAGGATTTCCTTCTGGAGAGATTTCTTAGGGCAACATACATTCTCATTAACTTAAGATGATTCTTTTAAATGCATATATAACAACCTTATTGAAATACAATTCACACACCATGCAATTCATCCTTTTAGCATGTACAATTCAGTGGTTCTTATTTGCAGAACTGTACACAATCAATTTTGGAATATTTTCATCACCTCAGAAGGAAATCACATGCCCATTAGCATCTGTTCTCTATTTCCCTCAACTCGCCACACTAGCGCCAGGTAACTATTACTTTCTGTCTCTATGGATTTGTCTATTTGGGATGTTTCATATAAATGTAATCATATATAGTCCTGTATGTCAGACTTCTTTACCTTAGCATAATGTTTTTCAAGATGCACCCATGTTGTAGCATACATATTAGTACTTTATTCCTTTTCGTAACTGAATGAGATTCCATTGTATGGATACCACTTGGGCTGTTTCCATTTTGTAGTTATTATAACTAATTCTTCTATAAACATTCATATAAAAGTTTTTGGTGGACATGTGTTTTCATTTTGCTTAGGTAGGTATCTAGAAGTGGAATTCCTGGTTTGTATAGTAACTCTGTGTTTACCAGTTGAGGAACTGCCAGAGTGTTTTTCAAAAAACCTGTATCATGTTATATTCCGATCAGCTGAATGTAAAGATAGCCTTTATTTTGTAACTGTAAGTTTATACCTTTTGACCCCTTTCATCCACTCCCCACCACCCTGTTCTCAATCTCGTCTCTGTATCTGAACTTGTTTAAGATCCCACATATAAGTGAGATCATATGGCATTTGTTTTTCTCTGTCCGACATATTGCACTTAGCATAATACTTTCAAGGTCCTTCCATGTTGTTACAAAGGGCAAGATTTCATTCTTTTGTATGGTTGAATAATATTGTATAGATAGACCACGTTTTCTTTATCCATTCATTTACTGGTGGAAATAGAGTCGTTCCTATATCTTGGCTATTGTAAATAATGCTGCAATGAACATGGGGGTACACATATATTTTCAAGATAGTGTTTTTCATTCTCTCTGAATCAATAACCCAGAAGTGCAATTGCTGGATTGTAAGACAGTTCTATTTTTAACTTTTAGAGTAACCTCTGTACTGTTTTCCATATTGGCTGCACCAATTTACATCCCCACAGCAATGCATGAGGGGGTTCCCTTTTCTCCACATTCTTTCCAACACTTGTTAATCCTTGTATTTTTGATAAGAGCCATTCTGTTGTGAAGTCATAACTCATTGTGATTTTGATACGCATCTCCGATGATTAGTGATGGTGAGCGTCTTTTTGTGTTCCAGTTGACCCTTTATACGTATCTTCTTCGGAATCCTCTGCCCTTTTGTCAATTGAATTGTTTGGCATTTTTACTGTTGAGTTGTATGCATTGTTTATGTATTTCAGAGATTAACCTCGAATCAAATAATACTTTCTTCAGTAGGTTGCCTTTTAATTTTGTTGATTTCCTTTCCTGTGCAGTTTTTAGTTTATGTAGTCCCACTTGCTTATTTTTGCTTTTGTGGCCCTTGCTTTTGGTGTCAGATTTAAAATATCATCACTAAGAGCAATGTCAAGGAGCTTACCACCTCTTTTCTTCTAGGAGTTTCATGGTTTCAGTCTTACATTCAAGTCTTTAATCCATTTTGCATTAATTTTTGTGCATGGTTTGAGATAGTGGTCCAATTTCATTCTTTTACATGTGGTCTCTAGTTTTCCCAACATCATTTATTGAAGATACAGTCCTTTTCCCATTGTATATTCTTGGTCATTTGCCATAAATTACTTGGCCATATATGCATTGGTTTATTTCTGGGCTGTCCCTTTCCACTGATCTGTGTGTCTGCTTTTATGCGAATACCATACTCTTGGACTACTGTAACTTTCTAATGTAGTTTGAAATCAGGAAGAATGATGTCTCTAGCTTTTTTCTTCTTTCTCAAGATTGCTTTGGCTACTTGGAATCTTGTGGTCCCATATAAATTATAGGATTATTTCTTCTATTTCTGGGAAATGTCATTGGAATTTTGATAGGGTTCAGTTCTGAATTTTGGTTCTCTAGTTTTCTTTGGGAAATATGGACATTTGAACAATATTGATTCTTGACCATGGAATAGCTCTCCATTCATTTATATCATCTTCAGTTTATTTTATCAGTGTCTTATAGTTTCCAGTGTATCAATTTTTCACCACCTTGGTTAAATTTTATTCCTAGGTATTTTATTCTTTTTGATGCAACTGTCAATGGGATCATTATTTTAATTTCTCTGATAGTTTGTTATTAGTGTATAGAAACAGATTTTTGTATGCTGATCCCATATCATGCCAACTTAAAGAATTTGTTGATTAGTTCTAACAGTCTTTTATCTCTCTTTCTTGCCTAATGTCTCTGGCTAGAATTTCCAATATGTTGAATAAAATGGCAAGAGAGGACATCATCATCTTGTTCCTGACATTAGAGGAAAAGTTTGCCACTTTTCACCATTGAGTATGATGTTAGCTGTGGGCCTGTTAATATGCCCTTTATCATGTTGAGGTACATTACCTCTGTACCTACCTTGTTAACAATTTTTATGATAATGTTGAATTTTATCAAATGCTTTTTCTGCATCTATTGAGGTAATACAATTTTTATTGTTTATTTTGTTAATATTGTATATCATATTGATACATAGATGCTGAAGCATCCTTGCTTCCCTGAAATAAATTCTACTTGATCTTGGAGTATCATCCTTTCAGTGTATTTTATTTATTTACTTATATTATTGATACACACTCTTATGAAGGTTTCACATGAAAAAACAATGTGGTTCCTACATTCACCCATATTATTGTGTCCCCACCATTCCCCACTGCAGTCACTGCCCATCAGTGTAGTAAGATGCCACAGAATCACTATTTGCCTTCTCTGTGCTACACTGTCTTCCCCATGATCCCCCCATACCATGTGTGCCAATCATAATACCCCTCAATCTCCTTCTCTCTCCTTCCCCACCCGCCCTCACACACGCTACCCCCTTGGTAACCGCTAGTCCCTTCTTGGAGTCTGTGAGTCTGTTGCTGTTTTGTTCCTTCAGTTTTGCTTCATTGTTTTATACTCCACAAATGAGGGAAATCATTTGGTATTTGTCTTTCTCCGCCTGGCTTATTTCACTGAGCATAATATCCTCCAGCTCCATCCATGTTGTTGTAAATGGTAGGATTTGTTTCTTTCTTACAGCTGAAAAGTATTCCATTGTGGATATGTACCACCTCTTCTTTACCCATTCATCTACTGAAGGACACTTAGGTTGCTTCCATACCTTGGCTATTATAAATAGTGCTGCAATAAAGATAGGAGTACAGATTCCTAGGAGTGGAAAAATAGAAATGGTATTTCTATTTTTAGTTTTTTGAGGAACTTCCATATTGTTTTCCACGATGGTTGAACTAGCTTATGTTCCCACCAGCAGTGTAGGAGGGTTTCCCTTTCTCCACATCCTCGCCAGCATTTGTTGTTCTTAGTCTGTTTGATACTGGCCATCCTAACTGGTGTGAAGTGATATCTCATTGTGGTTTTTATTTGCATTTCCCTGATAGTGATGTGAAGCATCTTCTCATGTTCCTGTTGGCCATCTGAATTTCTTCTTTTAGTGTATTTTTAAATGTAGCTTGCTAATAGTATGCTGAGGACTTTTGCATCTATATTCATCAGGGATATTGGCCTATAATTTTCTTTTCTTGTGGCATCCTTGTCTGGGTTTGACTTAGGGTAGTACTGGCTTTGTAAAGTAAGTTTGGAAGTGTTCCCTTCTCCTCGGTCTTTTACAAGAGTTTGGGAAAGACTGATATTCTCCTTGAAATGTTCAGTAGAATTCATCAGTATAGTCATCTGGTTCTGGACTTTTTTGTTTGTTGGGAGGTTTTTGATTACTGATTTTCAAATTCCTTACTAGTGATTGGTCTGTTCAGATGTTCTCTTTTTTCACAATTCAGTATTAGAGGTTGTATGCCTGTAAGAATTTATTTTTTCTAGGTTTGTCTAATTTGTTGGCCTATAGTAATCTCTTACGGTCCTTTGTATTTTGTGTTATCAGTTGTAATGTGTCTCTTTCATAGGTGAGTCTTCTTTTTCTCTTGGTCAGTCTGTCTAAATGTCAGTTTTGTTTTATCTTTTCAAAGAACCAGCTTTTAGTTTCTTTGGTCTTTTCTGTTGTCTTTTTAGTCTCAATTTCATTTATTATTTCCACTCTGATTTTCACTATTTTCTTCCTTCTGCTAACTTTGAACTTCAATTTTTCTTTTTCTAGTTCCTTGGAGTATAAAGCTGTTTGAGAATTTGTTTCTTGATGTAGGCCATTTATCACTATGAGGTAAAATACACATAACAAAATTTGCCATTTTTTTCTATTTTTAAATGAACAGTTCAGCATGCACATTCACTTTGTGCAACCAATCTCAAGAACTCACTTCATCTTGCAAAACTGAAACTCTATAAATGTTAAACAAAAACTCTATGCTCCCCTTCCCCTAGACTATGGCTGCCACCATTCCACCTGCTGAGTCTGTGAGTTTGACTACACCATGTACCTCCTAAGAAGTGAAATCGTACAGTATTTGTCTTTTTGTGACTGTTATGTGGCATAAACAAGATTCATCTATTTGTAGCCTGTGTAGAATTCCCTTTTTAAGGCTGAGTAATATTCTGTGGTATGTATATACTTATACCACATTTTGTTTATCCATTCATCAGTCAGAGGATACTTGCACTGCTTCCGCCTTTTGGCTAATGTGAAGAATGTTGCTATGAATGTGGGCTTACAGATAATGAATCTTGATCTTTCATGTGTTGGAGAAACCACCAAAGGATCCTTTATAATGCAAATTTTAGGTCCCACCTCCTCCTTGTGATTCCAAATTAGTGTATTTGGGGTAGAGTTTAGAAGCATTCAAGCACTACAGGTGATTCTAATGCAAGGAGACAGCCAGTGTTTTGCTGTTAGGATGCGCAGTCACATCTAGAGGGAAATCTGGTTTGCACCACTCTCTGCTGCCACTTGTGCTTTATCTACATCAGGAAGAGGACACAAAGTTGGCTTTGTGGTTCATCCCTACTTTCCTCAGCATAAGTAATACATTTTCCATGCAAAACCTTTCCAAGCTTCTGTCTTCTAGTTCCCAAACATGAAGTGAAACTAAACCACAAGGTTATATATAGATCATTATCCAGCAGTGTCTGTAATGGCTTTTGGAAAGGGCAAGAATGATTCTTCCGTGATCAGGCATAAGTCCTAAAAAACATGTACTGGACCACAGTGCAAGGCTCACCTTATTCAAGAACAGTGCTACCTGTGCCAGAGAGAAATTAGAAGGGTTCTGATGAGAATGAGAAAGGATGTTCCTAGTTTCTATGGTTAATTGAAAGTGTTCACTAAAATCAGTGACACCAGATGATGTAGTCTGAGGGACAGGTGTCCAAAGCTGGAAACTAAATCAGTAACCCATTTATCAGGAGATCTCTGTGAGCCTCACCATTGGCTCGCTGAGTGACCTTGCACTATTTATTTGATCTGCTGAAGCACACTGTCCTACTTTTAAATTGGAAATAATCTTCAAAGTTTTATAAGACAGGCTCTGTTTCCTAAGCATCATTGACTGAAGTGCTGGCATCCCGCTGCTCATGTGTATGGATGGGAGGTTCAAGACTTCTGAGAACCAGGTCCTGCTGCTATAGTTGAAGTTAAAAATACTGAGACCCTGGGAGGTAAAGCCATAAAATCCAACAATGACTTAAAAGAAAAAGGGTTGAAGTGATTGAATTTGTGGCTGTGATTTAGGCTGTGAGCTTTATATACCAACAGATACACATAAACATGGGGTGTGAGTGGCCTCATACCCAGCTGATTGAAGATACTGATTCAAGTGGATGGAGAATCACTTATTACACAGTAAACTCACATTTTCCCTGAATAACTCTATGCTGAAATAATGAGGTTGTTTTGGATCCTGAATATTTCACTTTATGACAAACAGCATGTCTTATCAATGAGAGGATGCCTAATTTCCATAATCTTTTATATCATAATTCAATGCAGATATACAGACACACTTCATTTTATATTAGTCACAGACACAGCATGTTTTACAAATGGAAGGTGTGTAGGAAGCCACATCAAGTCTATCAGTGTCACTTTTCTAGCAGCATTTGCTCGCTTGGTGTCTGTCATGGTTTGGTAATTCTCACAGTATTTCACCTTTTCATTATTATAACTGTTAGGGTGATCTGTGATCTTTGATGTTACTATTACAATTGTTTTGGTGGACCACAAACCATGCCCGTAGAAAATGGTGAACTTATGCAATAAGTCTTGTGTGTTCTGACCGCTCCAGTGACTGGCCATCCCCCTCTCTCTGCCCCTCTCCTCAGGCCTCCCTATTCTCTGAGGCACAATATTGAAATTATGCCAATTAATAACCCTACAAAGGCCTCTAAGTGCTTAAGTGAAAGGAAGAGTCTCACAACTCTCACTTCTGATTTAAAGCTTAAAGCTCTTGGTTTATAAACGAGTAAGCTGAGTGAGGAAGGCAAGCTGAAATCCAGGCCTTTTGCACCAAGAACTTCTTAAGTGAAAAGTGATCCTCCAGTGGACACATGATTGATAAGAAAGGAAAACAGCCTTATTGGTGATATGGAGAACGTTTTAGTGGTCTGGATAGAAGATCAAACCAACCCACAACCTTTTCTTAAAGCCTAGTCCAGAGCAAGACCCTAACTCTTTTCTATTCTATGAAGGCTGAGTGAGGTGAGGAAGCGGCCGAGTCAGAGCTGGAAGCTAGCGGAGGTTAAAGAAAAGAACCATCACCAAAACGTAAAAGCACAAGGTGAGGCAGTCAGTACTGATGTAAAGGCTGCAGCACGTTATCCAGAAGCTCTAGCCTAGGTAACTAATGAAGGTGGCTACACTACACAATGGATTTTCAGTGTAGATGAAAGAGCCTTCTATTGGAAGAACATGCCATCTAGGACTTTCATAGCTAGGAAGAAAGAGGAGTCGATGCCTGGCTTCAAAGCTTCAAAGGATAGGCTGACTCTTGTTAGTGGCTAATGCAGGTCGTGACTTTAAGTTGAAGCCGATACTCATTTACCATTCCAAAAATCCTAGGGCCCTTAAGAATTATGCTAAACCTACTGCATGTGCTGCAGAAACAGAACAGCAAAACCTGGATGACAACATCTGCTATAACATAGTTTACTGAATATTTTAAAACTGTTTTTGGGAACTGTTCCAGAAAGAAAGATTTCTTTCAAAATATGACTGTTCATTGACACTATACCCAGTCACCCAAGAGTTCTAGTAGAGATGTACAATAAGATTAATGTTTTTCATGTTGCTAACACAACATTCATTCTACAGCCCAGGTATCAAGGAGTCGTTTCAATTTCAACTTGTAAGGTGGTAGTTGCCATAGATAGTGATTCCGCTGATGGATCTGGGCAAAGCAAATTGAACATTTTTTAGAAAGGAGTCACCATTCTAGACCAGTAAGAACGTTAATGATTTATGGAAAAGGTCAAAATATCCACATTCACAGGAGTTTGGAAGAAGTTGATTCCAACCCCCATAGGTGACTTCAAGGTGTTCAGGACTTCAGTAGAGAAGTTACTGCAAGTGTGGTACAAACAGCAAGAGAACTAGAATGAGAAGTGGAACCTGAAAATGTGACTGAATTGCTGCATCTCATGATAACCCTTTAATGGATGAGGAATTGTTTCTTATGTTTCTTGAGATGGAATCCACTCCTGGTGCGGATACTCGGCAGATGGTTGAGATGACAACAAGTGATTTAGACTGTAACATAAACTTAGCTGACAAACAGCAGCAGGGTTTGAGAGCATTGACTACAACTTTGGAAGAAGGTTTACTTATTCAACAGCATCACATGTTACAAAGAAACTTTCTGAAAAGAAGTCAATTTTGTCTTAAGAGCAGCAAAATATTTTTTCCTTAAGGTACACCTATACAGCAGTCCTGATACCACCTTGATAGTTAACAGCACAAGGTATCAGAGTACCTTTGGAATCATTCAGAAAAGATGTTTCATTTGGTTCACTGACAGTTTTAAGTCTAATTACTTTGTCATTATTTAAATTAATGAAAGTTTATGATATATATATTGTTATTTTTAGCACAGAACTTCCAGTTCATCTGGAAACACATAGCTACTTCTGCAGGGTATCTGCAGGAGCAAGAGTGTGCCCAGGTCAGTAGTTCAAATGCCAGCATTTAGTCCAAGTAAATGTTTGAGTAAAGTACTTAGCTACTTTATGCCTCAGTTTCCTTATCAGTAAATTGAAGAAAATGCTGGTACCTATCTCATGGATAAAATGAGTTTAAATGTTTCTAGTGTTTTGAATAGTACCTGTTTTGTGGTAGCCACTCAAATGTTAGTTTCTTATTATTCTTGATGGTATTATCATGGCAGTTTCCAGTTTGCTTAGCACTTTTACATTCATTTTCTCACTTGAGCCTCATGACAGCCCTGTAAACTAAGTAAAGCAAGTGTGAGAATAAAAACATAACTTTCCCATTGTCTCAAACCTAATTATTGGTAGTATGGTAGAATCCCACATCTGATTGATAATCCATCCCTCTCACCATAGCCAGGCACCCCCGTCTCTAGCTAATAAAGGGAATTGTCTTCCTGAGACACTATCTCCTTAGTAACCATGTCTCCCTGGGGTCCCAGGTTAAAATCAAGACCCTGCGAGCATTCTGGCTCCAGATGTAGGTTCATTTTACTATCCTCAAAGTGTACAACAGCATCATGGGGTGTTTCAAAGCCACAATTAAATGAGTTGCATTTGGCAAAGGCTTGTGTGGATTGCCATCTTTTCACAAGGGCCAAATCTTTCATGATACCCTCCAAGTTCAGTGCCTTCCCAAATCCCACTAATAACTAAAAGAAGTATTAGCACAAGAATTGAACCTGTAAATGAAACTTTTGTACCAAATTTCAAATACAGTCTCCAGAGTCTCATATAGGGGTGTTAACTTGTTCAGTGGTGTTTTAGTATCTAGTGATATAAAGTACCCCCCAACACTGGAAAAATCCTCCCAAGGATGAAAATAATTCTGACATCTTAGCAATAAAGATATTGCTTATCCTTACTTGCTCTTTCCAAATTATGTAGCCTTATAGACTGTAAACATTAGAAAAGACAATTCTATTAACTCTAGATAGCCTTTTCTGTGGAACAAAGCAAAACATAAGAGATCTATATAAGCACTGTCCAGAGAGACAAATGAAATACAAGTCAAACAGGGTCTGAAATATCCACTACTATTTTATAGCACCTGGATCTATGCAGGTTCCTTCAGCTCAAATCCTGCACTGGGATTTTAACAATAGAATACAATAACAATAGTAGCTAGTATAATTCAAGCTTAGATATACTAATCTAATGAAATATAGTATTATAACTAGAGATTTTAACTCATGAGAATTGCTCAGTCTACCCTTCAATACTATTTAAGAAAATAAGTATTTCTGGGTTCTCAGAGGGCTTTGACCTGGTTGCAAAATATTAGTCCATTCTTTCTTCTTTGGTCCCAGGAGCTGGGATGAAATCACATGATTTAATCATTGTGAATCCATATGGCTCCTCTGAGATAGGCCAGATGTAACCAGAAGGATTTATAGGGTGTAAAATTCAGAATGGATTAGGAAAGCATTTCTATGTTCTGCCTAATACATCTTAAATCAACCTCCCCTGAAATGGAGGAGAGTAATCGCTGGCTGGCCTAGTGGGGAGGTTGCCATGGCAACTGACTGGCAAGCTCAGCCCGTGGAATGTGAATGCTCACAATAGAATAAGATTGTGTACAGAGCAGCATACAAAGGCTGCTTCTGCCCAGGTACAGTGACACATCAGTAGAAGTGTGAAATTGTCACTGCATTTTTTTGTACTTTCTTGAAATTCTGGCAGCTCATTTGAAATTTATCAAGTGTCCCCTTCCAAATGTTGGTAAAAACATTGTTATAGCTGATAGATAACAAAAGCTAATGAAAAAATCAGTACCGGGAGATAGGTGCAATGATACACAAAGTCCAGAGGCCTGTTAGGCTAACATCGCTCAAAAATTTCCTAAAGATGCTGAATCACACGGAAGGTGAATCCAACGATTCTCTAGTGCCACCTTGTGTCCAGTTAGATACCGGGAATTTACCAACAGCCTGCCCTCAAGCCCTCCACTGAGTAGCATGAAGGCAGATACGGAAGAGGTTAAGTTGGACTGTGTTGACATTTGGTAGTCCCTTTTGCAGAAGAACGTGCACATGAAGTCTTCTGAGTCTCAAGTTAATGGAAAAATGAAAATCAGTAATTTTTGTAGATTCTGAAATGGAAAAAGAAAAAATTGCCAAATAACACCAGTTCTAGAAAAGATTCCAAAAGACTATATGGTGGGTCAGGGGTTGGTTGGAAGAAAGGATGACAAAGACAGACACAGTGTTGAGGATTCTCAATGTTGCCAGATCATACATTCATTCATCCTTGCTGGTAGCATAAATGAATTAATAGGGAAGAATTAAGTGTGAACATCACCAATTCCACTCTATAACTCTGTGTTCATGGTTAATGTGTAGCAAGATGGTAGCATTTGCACAAGTGGTACTTCTGTTCACTTCTCATCTCTCACACAAACCATACCCCTTCCCACTATCACCACTCAAAACTACAACCAAGTCCCACTTAATTTCAGTGGAAGTATGAAATGACAAGCTATGTTTCTCTTTCTTTGCTTCAGGGTTCGAATTTTTTGAAACAAGTGCCAAGGATAACATTAACGTCAAGCAGACATTTGAGCGTCTTGTGGATATCATCTGCGACAAGATGTCAGAGAGTTTGGAGGCTGATCCGGCCATCACTGCTGCAAAGCAACACACGAGACTCAAGGAAACGCCTCCCCCACCGCAGCCCAGCTGTGGCTGCTAACGTGCCCACACACGCGGGCAGCTCTGGGGGCTTGGTTACCAACCAACAGCATTTACAAGTGGTCAATTAGCCTTCGTTTATACAGCCTCATAATTCTGTGAGGGAAAATCTTTGATGTCATTTGGCTCATACATGCATTCAATTCTTGGGAGATTTCCTATGCTAATATGTGGCAAATTTGTGATCTTAAATTTGTAAGGACTATCCATCTATGAACATCTGGTATTTGCATGTGATTTGTTATTTGTCTTCTAGGCTCTTTTTGTTCCAATATCTGCTCAGATTAAGCTACTGCTAGGACCTCAGACTGTAATTTTACTGCAACTGACTTTGGCGCCACGGGTCAAATGATGCTACTCACTTATAGGGATGAGAACCATGGATTACTCGTGTGTGTGTGTGAGCAAGGGGAGATCTCGGAGAGAGGCCTTATTTGCTTTCATCTTTATTGAAAATCAAGTGGAAATATTTTTCTGGGGTCTGATCAGTTTACCGTTCAGAATATGGGTATTTTTCAGTGTTATTAATATCTGAGGAGACAGCTGACCACCAAGAAATAAGAAATTGAAAAATTGTGTTTAAGGTCCTTGCAAGTTTCCTAAGAGATTAGTATTTACCTGACAGGAACTAGATTTAACAATTACCTTAGGTGTTTAAATAAACAATGGCCCTAACCCAGGACTGCTCTTTTCAGTGATTCTACACAAAATTCAGAATATTTGAGGACTCTGACGGACGGAGAGGTATGAACTGAATGCCTTATGCAATAAGCATTTTAACCAAGAAGGTATATGAGTAAAATTCCAAAGCCTGAGCTCCACCATTTCTTTAATAACTTGCCCTCCTAACACCCATCACCATCACCATGATGATGACTTCCTGGAGCCATCACCAACTCCTGGAATAGAGGTTAGGGGGAGGCCTCTTGGAGCCCTGCTCACCAGAGGATGTAGGCTTGCTTCCAAACCATTGCCTTCTGACCATCTCAGCTTAACTATTTTACCTAAAATAAATTATTTAAACAGTATGTCAATAGCTCCCAGATTAGAGATTAAAATAGTCTATTCCTCAATCTTTTAATCCAGTTCATAAATCTAAAACATATCCCCATTCTGTGAGCCTTTAAACTTAAGTTACTGGGAGAATATTCTTTAGAGCTGAGAATTACAGAAACACTTTAGCACACCATAAGCAATTTAAGAGGGGGAGGGAAACCATCTGCCTGGCTTTTTTCTCCTAGATTTCTTAAAGAGCATTGATGAATAACAAGCAAACAACTCCTACCAGCTGTTCTGACTCAGCACTAGAGGGAAAGTATTGATGTATATCAATATCCTTGCATATATATCATGCATATATCTGAAGATAACCCTGGAGAATAAATGCCTACAAGTCTGGAAACTAAGTCACATACATTATCAGTAAGTTAGAAGTTGAAAATTGTAGGAGAGTGCATTTGGCATTTGGTATGCTATAAGCATATCATGTTATTTCTCAGCTTAAGATCCACTAATGGTAATAAATTTCCATGTCAGCACCCTGCAAGGCAAGCCTTAGCTTAGTGAAGACAAGAATGATCAGATTTTAATGGGGCAACTGGCTTGAAAGATCAGACATTACACTGAAGGGAAAGAGTGAAGGGGGAGGGCATAAAAGCACATTTGTTTGCAATAGAAGCCCATCTGCATGACACTGTAATATTTCTTCCACATGGACTAGAATGTGGCCATCTTCAATGAAACAGATGTTGTTAAGCTCACTTTTACAATCTAATATGAAGCAATAAAGCCAGGAAAACCTTTCAAAGCCCTATCACACAATATACATACATATGTTAAGGACCTAAGTATGAGGTTTCAGATGGCTTTTTCAGAAGGACCTTGATATGTATATTATTGTAAAGCTGAAAACAAAATGAGAGAGAGCAGAAAAGTGGGAGAGTTGAGTTTTGCTTTCTTGTAAAACCCCTTCCCTGAAGAAACTGTTACTGAAATTAGCTGGCCCTAAAAGCAGAAGCCTAAGCCAAGCGCCTGCCTCAGTGTCAGATGTACCAAACCACTGGCAGACGTGTCAGAACTACTTCACTCCAGTCAGGGGAGCATGACCCAGCAGCTGCAGGGGCATCACCAGTGAACACTGGGTCCTTTTTGTTTTTCAAACCTCAGTGCAAGTGGAGCCCACTAGTTGATTCTCAGTTCTAACACCCTCCTGGTGTGAATTTCATTGAGCCAGAAGTTTCCAAAGAGGACTCTTACAATTAAGTGAATGAACATCTGTGTCCTTGCTATAAAGCATGTGGGAAGAGAATATACACTATTCTTAATCTCATCAAGAGCACTTGGTTTTAAAATCAAATTTGTCAACAGAAGAACTAGCCCAGGGACATATAAGTGAGCTTTGTTTGGCACCAAGCTATATTAGTTATAAATACTTACAAATTAAAGCACTGTAGTTCCAAGGTTTTTCAGCCTTTTGCCACCACCCTACCCCACCCCCAAACACACACAAACACACACGGCACCTTCTGCATTTTGTCCACCTGCCAAAAACCTGAATACCTATGGATCATTTTTACCTTTGGCCTAATTTTGTATTTAAAAGAACGACACACCTTTACAAAGTATACGCTTGTGTCAGTTGTAAATTCTAGATAACAATCATCTGTTACCTTTGCTGTGTTTCAAGCATTAATTTCTCTCTCTGCCACCCACCTTCTCAGCGCTCCCACCCCTGCAATTACTTTTAGAAACAAACCTTGATTGTTCTGAGCAGATGCTTCCAGGAGTTCGGGTACATGACTTTCCATTCCTGATGCAATTGAAAAACTGGACTGGAAATTTTTTCATCTAAATAGCCATGCCGAGAGTGGATTGGCATTTAAGTTTTTGTGGATGTGAATGTATGTAGAAGGTGTATGACTTCCCTTAAGTCCGAAGGCAGCAGTTTAAAAGTTAGCGTCATGTGTATGGGATAAAAATTGCTTCAGGACAGCAAAGCAGGTCAGGCTGTTGCCCCACCGAACAGCTTCTACTGCCTCCATGAACATCTAATGACTATATCTAAGAGCCAGCAGGTGCTCATAGTTTCTCCTTAGGTCACTTGAAGGCAGTATCCTTTTGCTGTCTGGTAAATAAGCTCTAAGATTTTTATTTGGAGAGGGAATTATGATGATGCTTTCAGTTGTAGCAGAGAGCCTTGTTATGATAAATGTGAAGTATAAATTCTATAAAATTGCAACCCAGGTTATACAAGACATCTAAACTCAATAAACATATTTCATCTACTTAACTGATATAGATTAACTGTAGTCCTTTCGTTTAGCACATTGGGTTTTTTTATTTCAAGAACAAACTTCCAATTTAAGCTATCTGTGCTGAAAATACTTTTAGATGGTCAATGTTCTTCTTTTCGAAAAGTAAAATACATTCCAGTATTAATTGAACTTCCATAAAATGACATTGACTTTGGGATGCGGCAGTCTGTAATCAGTGGGCTTCTGTGAGATGCTTTATCCAGTGTGTGGCAGCATGTAGTGAGGATGTACCCCGCCATCCTCAGCTGACCGTGGGGCATTGCAGGACTGCACTAAAGATGTATCCAGACTCCACAGAGCTGTCCTAAGGCGGAGGAGCAGCTGCATGTGAAATACTATGATATAAATCTTATTTTAAAGTCATAACTAAACCCATTCTAGACCAAAAAGTGTCTGTTAGTAATTTTCATATCCTGGTGGGATGCTCAATGAGGTATTTCTGGTGTGGCCTCCTTGGGAGGTGGCCTGTCTTTCTGTCTGAATAATCCTTTCTCTCAAAATTCTAGTTTGCATGCCTCTGTGTTCCTTTGTGTGTGCTCAGTGTGCTATGTCAGGTGCCATGTGAGCAAGGGGACCCACGTGGCCTTTCTGATCACCCCCTGGGAAATGCAGCCTCAGCAGCTCTGCTTGGCTTCACCAGTTCGCGTGCACTACCCGTGGTCTAATAGTCCACTAGTAAGATGGTGAGCTCTTTCTCATGAGCTGAACCCTGAGGCTACCTTCTCAGAGTTCTGTTTATCTTAGGTGAATTTTTTTGACCAAAGCCAGCTAAAGATACAAACCTGTTTTATATTCTGTAATGAATTGGGAAATTAGGTAAAAAATGACATTCATGACCAGAAAATAGCATCCCTACAGTACACCTGAAGGGCTGCAGATTCTGGAAATACAGTGTCCCCTTAGGGGACAAAAACAGATCTGTGGGGCTTACCTAAATTATATCTCCCTACTGTTACTGGTATTTCATAATAAATGTAGTTTTTTCTTTAAAAAGCCTTTACAGAAATGCATGACACTACAGTCAAATAATATCTTCCTTTGGTAGATTGAAATATTTTACATTTGGGCCACACACATAGTGTTGCCCCTCTCAACATATGCACACACAGATCCCCTTTTTCATGAAGGGAAATTTCCATATATGGTGCTTTCTCAGTGCTAAGAAAAAGGAAGCTTTTGTTATGTTCCAAATGTAACTCACATTTTGTTTTGTTTAAGAAGGTGTACAAAGTAGAGTCTTCACAATGATTTATATGTCTGTGCACACAATTCCCATTAACAAGAGAGAATGGAGAGAAAATGTATATTTCAAACATTCTAGACAAAATAATTTCAAAATTTCCATTCTAGCTCAAGTGGTAAGATCTGACCATCTACCTAGTGGACAAATTGAACTTTCGATTTACGATTCTCTTTTCTACTTCCTGATTTTTAATCATTTCAGTTTTTAAAGCACAAGCCTCACAGAATGACAGGACCAAGAATAGGAAATGAGACTCAAGTTTCACTATTTCCCTCCCATCAGCACTATTATCTGTGGAGTTTCAGTCACTCAACCTTCATGCTGAAATGAAGTTGGGGGGGTTACCTGTGTATTTCAGTCATCTGTATTCATACTTTCCTTCATAGTGGACAACTGAGAGTTGGCTGTGGCTCTTATTTCTTAATGGAAATACTTCCATTTTCATGTTGTTTGGGGCTAGGGCTTGCTTAGGTTCATGTTCTTAAAGGTGCAGATGGTGCATGAGCCAAATAGACACCTGGCCTTTCAGGGATGTGAGTATGACTTACATTTGTCTAGTGGTTCCATACGCTTTATAAAAGTGAAGTCTGGGAACTGTGTGCTGTATCAATATGATGGTTTCCCATGCATTGTCTCATCATCCCTAGGATGTACGCTGAATGAAAACTCCCTGTAATTCCTGTTAATATATTGTTAATGTCAGATGTGATGTGACACCGTTGGACTGTCCAAATGTACAACTATTTAATGGTGTTTGTGTAACTGAAATGTCTTAATGTTGCATGAAATATGTAATAAAAATAGATTTGTTTTCTGTTTTTCAACACCTCAGAATTGAGGGTTCATGGGCCAATAAGTGCAATATTTAATGACTTACTCAGTGTATATAAACTAGTGTGAGAAAGTGAATTCTAATGAATGTGTGAGATGCTTTGATGGCTGTGTGACTTATTCAAATTACTTCTTAGAGCTGTATTTGTCTAGTGGTGCAGTTTATACAGTAAATACCTTACTGGTGTCATGTGAAACTTCTCTGTGCCTACTTCAAAATACATTTTTTCCTGTGAGACCAAACATTTGGCATCTGCAAATATATGTCAATTTTGCCTTTTAAAATTGTACATTTTATTTTCAAGACAGAATGGCTGTTAGTTTATTTTATATAGACATTTCCTTCTTCAACTCAGAATTTTCCTGAAACCTCTTACAAGAGGCTAATTTAGATACCTAAGAAAGAATATGCACATAAGAAAAATCATTTTTATTCTCAGAAGTGTTGATCTCATGTTCTATTAAGAACTTTCACTCCTGTGTTTGTTTATTTTGTTACTCAACCTTATGTTTTATTCACAAATTTAACAGTGTCAAAACCTGATAATCTTACAGTATGTCTCTTTAGGTTGTAACTAATGTCATATTCACTTTCAATTTTCAATTGTCCACATTGGCAATATAAAGAAAAAAGAAAGGAATTCCTTAAATCATTTTGACATGTCAACACAAATTCATGTATTCGTCTTCCAGCCTCCTTGGTTAATCCCACAATTGGTGGCCTAGAACTTCACTGAGATGCAAAAATCAAGAAATTAGGCCTGGTTGCTGGATTACCAAAAACTGTAAGTGTTTATGTAGATGAAATTTGAAGTAGGTCAACTACCTTAAACTCCTACTTGCCATTTTAATTACTAAGGTAAAGCACTCATTTTAATACTGTGCTTTGCTTTTTTATTTCGAGTAAATCATGTTACACTTAGAAAGAAAAGTTATGAGTTATTCACTGAAAATGATAAAGAATAGCAGTTGGTTTTAGATGACCATGGTCATCTGTACGTCAATGTGAAGCCTTAGTTCTTGATGGCAGTTGCCTACCATTGACCTGTGGGGATGTGCCAATGGTATTAAATGATGGTGGACGATCACCCACCACTATTTTAAATGTGATAAGCTGAAATTTGTACTCAGCTCTCAAAGCCACTGAAGAAGTCAATGGAAGGTCGGCGAAACAGGGAGATTAGTGACAACTTTGTGCCAAGTTGAAAAAAGAAAAATGCAAGCAGGTAACCAAAACTGGATAATTTAAGGGTTATATTTAAATGTTAGTCATCACACAGTTATTGATTACCATGTGCTCAGTGCTGTGGGAATCAAACATACAAGAGTTATGGTTCCTGCTCTTAATAAGCTTACTGACTGAAAAACAAGGGGAAAATGCCAGGATATTATCTAAATGCCAAATTATATTAGAATATATGAGCACAGAGAATGGGGACCTGTAAGAACTGGAAGAGTCAAGAAAGGTTAGGTTAAAGATCCTGGGAAGAATTAGATAGGGGACTGTGCAAGGCAAAAAAGTGGGATAGGTCAGAGTATATTTCCTGTAAATGAAAAGGTGACAGACTATGTAGATCCTTGTTTTTTACCCAGAGAGCCAAACTGGCCCTTTAAATCCCAACAAGTGACCCCAGTTGGGCTTTCTCAGTTTTTGTCCCCGAGAGGAAGATAAGCTGCAGCAACATCAATTCCTCTGTGCTGAGTAGCCCCAGACTCAGCCACAAAACACAAATTGCTTTAAAGCCACATTAGAACAGTCAGTTTAGACCTTTTGCCCATGCACCAAACACAAGACATAACGTCCAATCCAGTGTCAACCAGCTGTGTGCTCAGACGTTTCTGTAGTTTCATGTTCCCCATAAAGGGTGTTAGGAAGTGCATAAATGAAGCCCTTCTTTTGTAACTGGGCACTTTTTGGCTCCTTCGCAGTGACTGCACTGTGGAGCAATTCTTAAGGAAATATTGGGTGACAGCTCAGTGCTTTCATATAGTGATCGTGACATTTAGTTGAAAACTGCTACATAGCAAATATTGTGACTCTTCATGTGTCCACAGGAGCTCTTGTCTGGGTTTAAAGCTATAAAGTGTATTCACATTGTGAAGTTTTAATTCTCTTTACTGAAATTAATTGTGTAAAACCTGTATGTGCTCTATTAGGTATTAAGTTTGTATGTGAATTCTGCATAGAAAGTGGTTTTTGTTCTTTGGATTTATCTTGTTTTATTTTTTGGAAATTACAATAAATATCTAAGAGACTATATATTACTGAATTTCTCAGTCTTAGTCTGATAAATGATTTTCATTTTCTTTCAATATTCTTATTGATCTTGGTTTCAGGATGACTATTTCCATTCTTTTTACCTTCTTCCTCTACAGTCCTAGGCACAACCCTGAATCTGACCTAGAGACAGAGAGTGAATACATTTGCATTTAGGAGTAGACTTCTAAAACACAGATTTGGACTAAGGCATAGGATTTCATTCTAATACTTGTAAACTTTAAGGTAGGTAACTTTATACCTCATTGACTGCATTCCAGAGACACAAGGCTCTTCACTGTAGAGTCAAGAATAGCTACTATTATATTAAAAAGACACCTCTGCTACCTGAAGACTATATGTACCCATATCTGAAATCTAGGGTCCATGGCCATTTGGGTGCACTCCTGGCATAGCCTGGGAGAAGAACATTCAACAGGGACAACATGTGAATGGGATACGTGAGTATTACAGGCTTTGTTTGATGCATGGTGCATGATACAGCAATGCTTCAGATACTGCACAAGGTAGGCCTTGGGCCTCAAGGCATGGTGAAGCACCCAGCTATCTATTTACATTACAGCAGATCCACTACTAATTTTGAGATCCCTTTATGTTCTTATTGTGCTACCATCTCTACTTCTACATACTTTCTTCCAAAATATGCCTCTTGGGGGCATTTCCAGGAATTTGCACTAAAAAATCAGTCAAAATATCCACATGGGACAAAACAGCTTCCTAAACTGAACTCAGTGACAGGAGGATAAGTGGCAACAGGCAAAGATTCAAAATTAAGAGGGAAAAATAATAAATTAAGGGACTTCCAGTTATACTGTCAACAGATACATTTTCACAACAGAATGTCTTCTATGTGCTAATCTCTTAGGATACCTGAAAATACATACAGTAGAGTCCTATTTCTTTCTCAACAGCATTGAGAAGGTAGACCTGAAAAGAATACCTCATTCATCTTCAAGAGATGCTAAGCTTCCTATTGGATTTGAAAAAGACCTCTTCTAAAAGGCTAAACAGCAGGGCTTTGGCCTTTGGACACATCTCAGGAACACTCAACCTCTTGGTTTCCTTATTTCTCCTCTAACTTTCTTTTCATTTCACCCCATACCTACCAAGTCCAAAGACTCTCTTGTTTGGTGGAGAGGTAGTCTTGCTGCCCAACTTTTCAACCTAATCTATTGCTTATGCCAAGTCCTTTAGCAATAGAGTTTCTTGTTTATTAACTCAAAATCTAAGGCAATTTCAACTAAAAATCATATTCTCTCTCTCTCTCTCTCTCTCTCTCTCTCTCTCTCTCTTTCTAATGTATCTCCTCTAAAGCAATTCCACTGACTGAATGGAAGAAAAACGAAGGGTATAGACAGTATAAGGAAGGTAGGTATTGGTCAGAAATCTGGATTAATGTTCAAAATAATATCCTACTAAGCAACTACAATATAATTTGATATATAAAGGTTACATACAAACTTGTGAAAGTGGGAAGGAGGGGCAATTAATCAAGACTGAAAGCAAAGACTGGCAAGTTCCAAGAAGGCCTACTGAGAGAAATGAGGCCTGTTCTGAAACACCTAAGAGTTGTAGAAGTTATGCAGAGGCAGCAGTGAAAGAAAGTTGTTCCAAACAGCAAGCAGCTAATGCAGCCCACAGAAGTATAGCAGGGCAGAGTGAATTTATAGAACCCCAAAGCCACTCATTTAGGTGATCACAGGGTGGAAGAAATGGGGAAGGAGCCCAGGGCTGAAATCATGACACTTGTCTGAGACATCCTCTGGCTGTCAAAGTCTTAAAGGGATTTAATCAAGGAAGTAGTTTGAGCAGATTTGAATTTTGAAATTTCATTCAAAAAGCAATACGGGAAACAGACTAATAGGAGGCAATAGTGGAAACAGAACCAGCACTGGACAGTCATTATGGTTACCTAGGAATTATAGGCCTGGATTAAAGGAGGCTCAGTAGTGGTGAAGAGAGGGGTACACGATAATTTGATTCAGACAGTAGGTAATGGTGACCAATGAAACTCAGGGAATGAGAACTAGAAACCAAGGGTGATCCTGGTATTTCTGGCTCTGCTTATTAAGTTGATATTAGTTGCATTAACTCAAAGAGGATATGCAGGTTCTAGTTCAAGAGTGACATGAGAAGATCCTGAATTCACCTCATCCCATAGACACACGGAATCTACAACTACATATGGAACTTCCTCTTAAAAAATAAAAACTAGCTGTGCAACCCCTAGACATTGGGCACATGAGAAATAAAAACACATCAAAGCAGATAGGAAAGGCTGAGACACAATCTTACCCTAAGCCCCACCCTGGGCAAGGTGGCACACAATCAGGAGGGAACTCAAAACCTGGAACTTCTCATATCACCCCAACTTTTAAGACCTGCACCTGAGAGATAGGCCCCCAAAACATCTAGCTTTGAAAACCAATGGGGCTCATGTCCATGAGATCCAGAAGTCTATAGCAAGCTAAGAAATAACTCTTTAAGGGCTTGCGGTCCAACTCACTCACCTTAGTTTAGGGACCAGCAGAGGCAGCTGAGTTACCCAGGCCTTAGGAGAAGTGAATAAGCCCCTTTTACCTAAAGTGTCAGAATGAGGAATAGGTATCTAATTTAACACACATTCTGAGGCCTGCTGCAGGGGTACTTCCTGAGGATGGAGGCCGGTGGGCACCATCTTTGTGCTCTGCCTCTGCCATGCTCCAGATCATGGGTATATCCTAGAAAGCAGCTTTTACCCTCCTCCGGCTCCCCAGCTTCTCAGGCTGCTATCCATGTGGCACCTCTAAATCACCCAGCTCTGGTGGCCAGTGGGGCTTATGTTCAAGAGTCCAACAGGACTGTAACCTATAGAGAAAGAGTTTTTAAATGGCTACCAGCCCCAGAGCATAGCAAAAGGCAATAGAATAAAGCACTGGACTTATGTTCATAGCTGCAGCCTAAAAGACAGGCTTCTAATTAAACAGGCATCTAATGGCCAACTGTAATCCTTTCCAGAAACCTCAGAGGGCAGTTGCTATCTCTGCAATCTCTCTCTGCAATGCAAATTGGGCAAACTAGAAGAAGCAGATACATTTCTAGAAACATACAACTACTAAGACTGAATCATGAAGAAACAGAAAATATGAGTAGACCATTTACCAGTAAACAGATTGAATCAGTAATTGAAAACCTCCCCAAAACGAAAGTTCAAAAACACAAAGCTTCACTGGTAAATTCTACCAAACATTTAAAGAATTAATACTAATCCTTCCCAGACTCTTAAAAAAATAAGAACACTTTTCCAACTTATTCATAGAAGGCCAGCATTACCCTGATAACAAAACCAGACAAGGATACCATAGGAAATTTATAGGCAATATCCCTGAGGAGCATAGGTTAAAAAAATACTCAACAGATACAGCAGCCCAAGATGGCGGCGTGAGTAGAGCAGTGGAAATCTCCTCCCAAAAACACATAGAGCTATGAAAATATAATAAAGAAAAATCTTCCTAAAATAGAGACCACAGGACACAGGACAACATCCAGACCACATCCACACCTGCAAGAACCCAGCGCCTTGTGAAGGGGGTAAGATACAAGCCCCAGCCCGGCGGGACCCGAGCGCCCCTCCCCCCGGCTCCCGGCGGGTGGAGAGAAACCGGAGCGGTTTTTTTTTTGGCGAGCGCTTTTTGGAAGCCTTAGAGGGACGGGCCCCCGTTGCTGGGGAGGCAGGGTGGCGGGACCGGTGAGGAGGTGCCTGGGAACGGCGCCGGAGGACAAAGAATATCCCGCGTTTCTCCCTGCGAGACCTGGGGGCGGGTGCCTGAGACCGGTGCCTGAGGACGGAGGAGGTCGCGCGTTTTTCCCCTTTTTTTTTTTCTCTCTTTTGGGCGAGCGCTTTTTGGAAGCCTTGAAGGGACGGGGACCCCAGTGCTAGGGAGGCACGGTGGCGGGACTGGTGAGTGGGTGGCTGGGACCGGCGCCTGAGGACAAAGAATATCCCCCGTTTTTCCCTGCGGGACCGGTGGGCGGGTGCCTGAGACCGGCATTTGAGGACAGAGGAAATCGTGCGTTTTTCCCCTTTTTTTTTCTCTTTTCTGCGAGTGCTTTTTGGAAGCCTAAAAGGGACAGGGACCCCGGTGCTAGGGAGGCAGGGCGGCGGGACTGGTGAGCGGGTGCCTGGGACCGGCACCTGAGGACAAAGAATATCCCGCATTTTTCCCTGTGGGACCGGTGGGTGGGTGCCTGAGACCAGCACCTGAGGACGGAAGAAATCGCGCGTTTTTCCCCTTTTTTTTCTCTCTTTTTGCCGAGTGCTTTTTGGAAGCCTTGAAGGGACAGGGACCCCGGTGCTAGGGAGGCAGGGCGGCGGGACTGGTGAGCGGGTGCGTGGGACCAGTGCCTGAGGAAAAGAATATTGAGCGTTCCTTCCCTGCGGGACCGGTGGGTGGGTGCTTTTTGGAAGCCTTGAAAGGACAGGGACCCTGGTGCTAGGGAGACAGGGCAGCAGGACCAGTGAGCGGGTGCCTGGGACCGGCACCTGAGGACAAAAAAAAAACAACAAAAAAAATCGCTTGTTTTTTCCTTTTTTTTTCCTTTTTTTTTTTTCTCTTTCTTTCTGTTCCCTCTCTCATTGTTGCTGTTGTTGTTTTGGTTTGGAGAGTGCTTTTTGGAAATCTTAAAGGGGCAGGACAGGTCACTTAGACCAGAAGCAGGGAATCTGGGGATCTCTGGGCACTCTAACCCCCTGGGCAGCAGGGAGCACAGAGGCCCCTTACGGAGATAAATAGTCTCCTGGCTGCTCCCCCTCCAACGGGGCTCCACCATTTTGGAGGAACAGCCCCAGCCAGGCCAAGCCCACAGCAACAGCAGAGATAAACCCCAAAGCAACTGGGCAGGAAGCAGAAGCCCTGTCTGCGCACAGCTGCCCAGCACAAGCCACTAGAGGTCGCTATTCTCCCAGGAAAAGGCTACAAACCAACAAGAAGGGAAGCTCTTCCAGCGGTCACTTGTACCAGCTCTGCAAACTATCTCTATCACCATGAAAAGGCAAAACTACAGGCAGACAAAGATCACAGAGACAACACCTGAGAAGGAGACAGACCTAACTAGTCCTCCTGAAAAAGAATTCAAAATAAAAATCATGAACATGCTGACAGAGATGCAGAGAAAAATGCAAGAGCAATGGGATGAGATGCAGAGAAAAATGCAAGAGCAGTGGGATGAGATGCAGAGAAAAATGCAACAGCAGTGGGATGAAGTCCGGAAGGAGATCACAGATGTCAGGAAAGAGATCACAGAAGTGAAACAATCCCTGGAAGGATTTATAAGCAGAATGGATAAGATGCAAGAGGCCATTGAAGGAATAGAAGCCAGAGAACAGGAACGTATAGAAGCTGACAGAGAGAGAGATAAAAGGATCTCCAGGAATGAAACAACACTAAGAGAAATATGTGACCAATACAAAAGGAAAAACATTCGTATTATAGGGATACCAGAAGAGGAAGAAAGAGGAAAAGGGATAGAAAGTGTCTTTGAAGAAATAATTGCTGAAAACTTCCCCAAACTGGGGGAGGAAATAATCGAACAGACCATGGAATTATACAGAACCCCCAACAGAAAGGATCCAAGGAAGACAACACCAAGACACATAATAATTAAAATGGCAAGGATCAAGGACAAGGAAAGAGTTTTAAAGGCAGCTAGAGAGAAAAAGGTCACCTATAAAGGAAAACCAATCAGGCTAACATCAGACTTCTCAACAGAAACCCTACAGGCCAGAAGAGAATGGCATGATATACTTAATGCAATGAAACAGAAGGGCCTTGAACCAAGGATACTGTATCCAGCACGACTATCATTTAAATATGATGGTGGGATCAAACAATTCCCAGACAAGAAAAAGCTGAGGGAATTTGCTTCCCACAAACCACCTCTACAGGGCATCCTACAGGGACTGCTCTAGATGGGAGCACCCCTAAAAAGAGCACAGAACAAAACACACAACATATGAAGAATGGAGGAGGAGGAATAAGAAGGGAGAGAAGAAAAGACTCTCCAGACAGTGTATATAACAGCTCAATAAGCGAGCTAAGTTAGGCAGTAAGATACTAAAGAAGCTAACCTTGAACCTTTGGTAACCACGAATCTAAAGCCTGCAATGGCAATAAGTACATATCTTTCAATAGTCACCCTAAATGTAAATGGACTTAATGCACCAATCAAAAGACATAGAGTAATAGAATGGATAAAAAAGCAAGACCCATCTATATGCTGCTTACAAGAAACTCACCTTAAACCCAAAGATAAGCATAGACTAAAAGTCAAGGGATGGAAAAACATATTTCAGGCAAACAAGAGCGAGAAGAATGCAGGGGTTGCAGTACTAATATCAGACAAAATAGACTTCAAAACAAAGAAAGTAACAAGAGATAAAGAAGGCCACTACATAATGATAAAGGGCTTAGTCCAACAAGAGGATATAACCATTCTAAATATATATGCACCCAATACAGGAGCACCAGCATATGTGAAGCAAATACTAACAGAACTAAAGAGGGAAATAGACTGCAATGCATTCATTGTAGGAGACTTCAACACACCACTCACCCCAAAGGATAGATCCACCGGGCAGAAAATAAGTAAAGACACACAGGCACTGAACAACACACTAGAACAGATGGACCTAATAGACATCTATAGAACTTTACATCCAAAAGCAACAGGATATACATTCTTCTCAAGTGCACATGGAACATTCTCCAGAATAGACCACATACTAGCTCACAAAAAGAGCCTCAGTAAATTCCACAATATTGAAATTCTACCAACCAATTTTTCAGACCACAAAGGTATGAAAGTAGAAATAAATTCTACAAAGAAAACAAAAAGGCTCACAAACACATGGAGGCTTCACAACATGCTACTAAATAATCAATGGATCAATGAACAAATCAAAATAGAGATCAAGGAATATATAGAAACAAATGACAACAACAACACTAAGCCCCAACTTCTGTGGGATGCAGCGAAAGCAGTCTTAAGAGGAAAGTATATAGCAATCCAGGCACACTTGAAGAAGGAAGAACAATCCCAAATGAATAGTCTAACATCACAATTATTAAAACTGGAAAAAGAAGAACAAATGAGGCCTAAAGTCAGCAGAAGGAGGGACATAATAAAGATCAGAGAAGAAATAAACAAAATTGAGAAGAATAAAACAATAGCAAAAATCAACGAAACCAAGAGCTGGTTCTTTGAGAAAATAAACAAAATAGATAAGCCTCTAGCCCAACTTATTAAGAGAAAAAGAGAGTCAACACAAATCAACATAATCAGAAATGAGAATGGAAAAATCACGACAGACTCCACAGAAATACAAAGAATTATTAAAGACTACTATGAAAACCTATATGCCAACAAGCTGGAAAACCTAGAAGAAATGGACAACTTCCTAGAAAAATACAACCTCCCAAGACTGACCAAGGAAGAAACACAAAAGTTAAACAAACCAATTACAAGCAAAGAAATTGAAACAGTAATCAAAAAACTACCCAAGAACAAAACCCCGGGGCCGGACGGATTTACCTCGGAATTTTATCAGACACACAGAGAAGACATAATACCCATTCTCCTTAAAGTGTTCCACAAAATAGAAGAAGAGGGAATACTCCCAAACTCATTCTATGAAGCCAACATCACCCTAATACCAAAACCAGGAAAAGACCCCACCAAAAAAGAAAATTACAGACCAATATCCCTGATGAATGTAGATGCAAAAATACTCAATAAAATATTAGCAAACAGAATTCAACAGTATATCAAAAGGATCATACACCATGACCAAGTGGGGTTCATCCCAGGGATGCAAGGATGGTACAACATTCGAAAATCCATCAACATCATCCACCACATCAACAAAAAGAAAGACAAAAACCACATGATCATCTCCATAGATGCTGAAAAAGCATTTGACAAAATTCAACATCCATTCATGATAAAAACTCTCAGCAAAATGGGAATAGAGGGCAAGTACCTCAACATAATAAAGGCCATATATGATAAACCCACAGCCAGCATTATACTGAACAGCGAGAAGCTGAAAGCATTTCCACTGAGATCGGGAACCAGACAGGGATGCCCACTCTCCCCACTGTTATTCAACATAGTACTGGAGGTCCTAGCCACGGCAATCAGACAAAACAAAGAAATACAAGGAATCCAGATTGGTAAAGAAGAAGTTAAACTGTCACTATTTGCAGATGATATGATACTGTACATAAAAAACCCTAAAGACTCCACTCCAAAACTACTAGAACTGATATCGGAATACAGCAAAGTTGCAGGATACAAAATCAACACACAGAAATCTGTAGCTTTCCTATACACTAACAACGAATCAATAGAAAGAGAAATCAGGAAAACAATTCCATTCACCATTGCATCAAAAAGAATAAAATACCTAGGAATAAACCTAACCAAGGAAGTGAAAGACTTATACTCTGAAAACTACAAGTCACTCTTAAGAGAAATTAAAGGGGACACTAATAAATGGAAACTCATCCCATGCTCATGGCTAGGAAGAATTAATATCGTCAAAATGGCCATCCTGCCGAAAGCAATATACAAATTTGATGCAATCCCTCTCAAATTACCAGCAACATTCTTCAATGAATTGGAACAAATAATTCAAAAATTCATATGGAAACACCAAAGACCCCGAATAGCCAAAGCAATCCTGAAAAAGAAGAATAAAGTAGGGGGGATCTCACTCCCCAACTTCAAGCTCTACTACAAAGCCATAGTAATCAAGACAATTTGGTACTGGCACAAGAACAGAGCCACAGACCAGTGGAACAGATTAGAGACCCCAGAAATTAACCCAAACATATATGGTCAATTAATATTTGATAAAGGAGCCATGGACATACAATGGCAAAATGACAGTCTCTTCAACAGATGGTGCTGGCAAAACTGGACAGCTACATGTAGGAGAATGAAACTGGACCATTGTCTAACCCCATATACAAAGGTAAACTCAAAATGGATCAAAGACCTGAATGTAAGTCACGAAACCATTAAACTCTTGGAAAAAAACATAGGCAAAAACCTCTTAGACATAAACATGAGTGATCTCTTCTTGAACATATCTCCCCGGGCAAGGAAAACAACAGCAAAAATGAGCAAGTGGGACTACATTAAGCTGAAAAGCTTCTGTACAGCGAAAGACACCATCAATAGAACAAAAAGGAACCCTACAGTATGGGAGAATATATTTGAAAATGACAGATCTGATAAAGGCTTGACGTCCAGAATATATAAAGAGCTCACACGCCTCAACAAACAAAAAACAAATAACCCAATTAAAAAATGGGCAGAGGAACTGAACAGACAGTTCTCCAAAAAAGAAATACAGATGGCCAAGAGACACATGAAAAGATGCTCCACATCGCTAATTATCAGAGAAATGCAAATTAAAACTACAATGAGGTATCACCTCACACCAGTAAGGATAGCTGCCATCCAAAAGACAAACAACAACAAATGTTGGCGAGGCTGTGGAGAAAGGGGAACCCTCCTACACTGCTGGTGGGAATGTAAATTAGTTCAACCATTGTGGAAAGCAGTATGGAGGTGCATCAAAATGCTCAAAACAGACCTACCATTTGACCCAGGAATTCCACTCCTAGGAATTTACCCTAAGAACGCAGCAATCAAGTTTGAGAAAGACAGATGCACTCCTATGTTTATTGCAGCACTATTTACAATAGCCAAGAATTGGAAGCAACCTAAATGTCCATCTGTAGATGAATGGATAAAGAAGATGTGGTACATATACACAATGGAATACTACTCAGCCATAAGAAGTGGAAAAATCCAACCATTTGCAGCAACATGGATGGAGCTGGAGAGTATTATGCTCAGTGAAATAAGCCAAGCGGAGAAAGAGAAATACCAAATGATTTCACTCATCTGAGGAGTATAGGAACAAAGGAAAAACTGAAGGAACAAAACAGCAGCAGAATTACAGAACCCAAAAATGGACTAACAGGTACCAAAGGGAAAGGAACTGGGGAGGATGGGTGGGCAGGGAGGGATAAGGGGGGAGAAGAAGAAGGGGGGTATTAAGATTAGCATGCATGGGGGGGAGGGAGAAAGGGGAGGGTGGGCTGCACAACACAGAGAGGACAAGTAGTGACTCTACCACATTTTGCTAAGCTGATGGACAGTAACCGTAATGGGGTTGTTAGGGGGGACCTGATATAGGGGAGAGCATAGTAAACATAGTATTCTTCATGTAAGGGTAGATTAAAAATTTAAAAAAAAAAAAAAAGAAAGAAAGAAAGAAAGAAAAGGGGATTACTCGTTAACAGGATAAAACTATTGGTAAATCAAAGATCAACGCATGCTTTAAATATCCTTAATGTTGATCACTTAAAGGGTGTCAGATGATCAGCTATGGAGGTACTCTTTTCTGATAATATTCCTTTCTCTTAATTAAAAAAAAAAAAAAAAAAGCAGTTACTGTGTGCTGACCTCCAATGAGTTCTGCACAGTGGTATAGAGGGCATGTCAAAGTGTGGGCAAAGGGTCTGTTTGTTTCTACGCAGAAGATCAAGGCCTAGCTTGGATACCCAGAAAATGAAATAAGATACGATATGAGGAGGAGCTTCCGGCATCAGCACTCTCTGGAGGACTCGTGCCGGGGGATGATCATCAAAAAGCCTCCCCAGGGATCCGGACGATGCTGCGGTTGTGGCTGCATCCAGCCCACCGTCTCCTGGACTTGCCATAAGAAGGAGGAGGGAGATGTCTAGGCTGGCATGTGCATACAGTGAGACAACGAATTTGACTGGATCTGTACTGTTGGAACTCAACCAGGAGTTGGGAGGGGTGCAAGTTGTAGCACCCCAAAATCTCATGACTATAGACTATCTATGGTTAAAAGAACATATGGGATGTGAACAGATCCCAGAAATGGGCTGCTTTAATTTGTCTGATGGTTCAAGTACAGTTGGAAAATATCCATCATATTATAGATAAATTTTCACAAATGCCTAGGGTGCCTAAATGGTTTTCTTGGCTTCACTGGAGATGGCTGGTAATTATAGATTTGCTTTGTTTATGTCACCGTATTCCTATTATGTTATGTGTGTGCAAATTAGTTAGTAGTTTAAAACCTATACATACTTAAGGTACTATACAAGAAGATATGTCAAAGAAATAATCAATCCTCCCAAGTTTCCTTCATATGCTACATCTATAGCTTTTCTTCTTCCTTCCTAATTACAAACCTTAAATAGAATTCGTGCCTCATATCGAATTTACCGAGTATCATAATTCCTCCAGGTGGTAAAGATACCTCGAGACAAGTGCTGGGCATAGAAGCCACAGGGCATAAATCTGCAAAGAAGTAAAAAGCTAACCTTTGCAAACAATATGGCTTCTCTCTCACTTACCAACTTTACATTTCCCTGTATGGCCCCGGAAGATGACTGGTTAGCCAGAGACGGGTAAGATTCCTCAAGGGAGGAACAACCTAAGACAGGCACAGTCGCAGGGGGGCCATCAGGTGAGAATTTGGGGATCAACAGAGGTGAGGCTCAGAACCTCACCCCTCCTGCTTTGAGAGAAATCTTCTGCATCCGTGGATGTCTTGCTGCCCTTGTCTAGCCTGGATTAATACTTAGTCCATAGGCACACACCTGATCATCTGATCATCTACATTTGCCTTCTTACAGCACTAAACTATGTTTTCTACCTTTATCTTGCATCTACCTACCACTTCAGCATTTTATTAAAAATAAAAATAATAATAATAATAGGAGAAATGTGGGATCAACATATAAATCAAGTACAAAAATCAAATGAATATTCATATTTGACCTGATGGTTTATAGGTCATATTGCATGATCAAAACCGAAAGTTTCTGTGATGAATGCCCTTGTACTGTTCACCATGTAAGAATTTATTCACTCTGTAAGAATTCGTTCACCATGTAAGAACTTGTTCGTTATGCTTCAGAAGATCGGAGACTGACGAGAATTAGGCTTGAGATGGATTAATGATTGTACATTGAGCATTGACCCCCCTATACTGAATTTTATTGTTGTTAACAACCATTTGATCAATAAATATGAGAGATGCCCTCTCAAAAAAAAAAAAAAAAAAAATACTCAACAAAATATTAACAAACTGAATTTAACAATATATTAAAAGGATTGTACACCAAGATCAAAAGATCTATTCTAGGAATCAAGGATAGTTCAACAATGACAAATCAATCAGTAAGGTACCCACATTAAGAAAATGAAGGATAAAAATCATATGATCTCAAAGGATTCAGAAGAAACATTTGATAAGTTCAACATCCACTTATGGTAAAAACTCTCAACAAGGTAAGTATAGAGGGAACATACCACAATACAGTAAAAGCCATATGACGAGCTCATAGCAAACATTACACTCAATGGTGAAAAGCTAAAAGCTTTTCCTCTGAGATCAAAATAGGAAGAGGCTGACAACACTAACCACTCTTAGTCAAGGTAGTACTGGAGGTCCTAGCCAGAGCAATCAGGCAAGAAAAAGAAATAAAATGCATCTAAATCAGAAAGATTTGCACTGATATGCCACAATATAGAGAAAACCCTAAAGAGTCCACCAAAAAATTTAGACTAAGTTCAGTGAAGTTGTAGGATACAAAAATCAGTTTATAAATTACACACTAACAACAGACTATTAGAAAGTGATTAAGAAAACAATCCCATTTACAATAGCATCACAAAGAATAAAACATCTAGGATGAAATTTAACCTAGGAGGTAGAAGACCTGTAAGCTAAATCTAAGACACTGATGAAAGAAATAAAAGAAGATAACAAATAAAAATGAGGAGATCTGAATAAACATCTTTCCAAAGAAAACCTGCAGACAACAAACAGCAAATGAAAAGATGCTCCACATCACTAATCACCAGGAAATACAAATCAAAACCACAATGAGATATCACCTAACACCAGTTAAATTGACTATTATGAAAAGACAAGAAATAAATGTTGGTGGAAATGTGGAGAAAAAGGAACTCTTGTATCCTTCTGCTGCAGCTGCTATGGAAAACTGTATGAAGGGACCTCAAAAAATTAGAATTACCATACAATCCAGCAATTGACTTCTGAGCATTTATCCAAAGAAAATTAAAATGCTAATTTGAAAAGATGCTTGCTATTCCATGTTCACTGCAACATGATTTGCAGTAGCCAGGACACAGAAACAGCCTACGTGTCCAGCAATGGATGAATGGATCAAAAACATGTACATACAATAGAGTATTATTCAGGCATAAGAAAGGAAGGTGTGCCTTGAAATTTGAGACAACATAGATGGACCTTAAGGGCATTATGCTAAATGAAATGAGTTAAAGAAAGACAAATACTGCATGATCCTGTGGGGTGGTGGCACCAGGGGCAGGGGGCCAGTGAGCTCTCTAACAGAGGGGACAGAAACTGAAGGTCGTGGGTAGTCAGACCGGTCATGTAGGCTGCAGCTGTAGGGTGACAATGCTTTTCAGCAACAACCAGATCTATGAAGAGAGACCTCAATGATTAGGCAGGGGAAAAGTGAGGGTGGCAAAGAGAACTGAAAAAACATGTTTTCTGTATCCAGCCCTGGAATTTTAGCCAGCGGTCTGCCCACAGACCTGAGATTCTCAAAACCAAGAACTCCTTACTAGGCTGTATCTTCAAGTGCTAAGCCACACCTTCCCCTACTCTGCCTCCAGTTTTTTACACCAGCTTTTCTTTTTCTTCTTTTTTTTTAAACACACATATATCCCCAAATGTGGCAACTTTGACCAGGCAGTCACCTCTGTAATAGAAACCAAAAATTTGTGCTATGTCGCCATCTTCTGGAGAACAAAGAAATGCTTCTATTTACTAACCTGTTGAACTGTTATCAAATAGTAACAAAGCCTTATCTAGTAAGAAAGGTGTTTGCTACTTCAAATGCAGGGGCAGAGGCACCCTTCCTCAAACATTATGAAAAATCGTGGCCATATGGTATCACAAAAGAAAATAACAATTCTCCAGCAACTAACACAAAGGCACAATATTGTGATATAACTCATAATGAATTCAAAATAGATGTTATGAAGAAATTCAACAAGCTACAAGAAAACCCAGAAAGGCAATTCAATGAAGTCAGGAATAAAATTAATGAACAGAAGGAGTGCTTTACTAAAGAGATTGAAATTCTTGAAAATGAGCTAACAAATTCTGGAGCAGGTGAACAGAAAAGAGATAAAGAATGCTTTAGTAAGCAGTGAAAATAGAGCAAATCAGATGGAAGACAAAATAACCTGGAAAGTAGGAATTTAGAAATGATTCGGGTTGAAGAAGAGAGAGAACTAAGCTTTTTTTTTTTAACCAAAAAAAATCCTACCATAGTTATCAGACTCCATTAGCAACGTGAAAATAGATTCATTGGTATACTAGAACGGTGAGAGAGAGAGAATGGGGTAGAGAGTTTATTTAAAGAAATAATAGCTGAGAACTTCCCAAACCTGGGACAGAGCTGACATGCCAGTCTATGAAGCTAATGGAGCACCTTATCATCTCAAAGAAGAAAGACCTCCAAGACACATGATAATTAAACTGTCAAAATCAATGATGAAGAATTTTTAAGGTAGCCTAAGTTAAAAAAAAAGACAATAACCTACAAAGGAAACCCATTAGACTATCAGCAGATTTCTCAGCAGAAGCTCTGAGCAGGTGGGAAGTAAGTGGAATGACATAGTCAAAGTGTTGAAAGATAAAACTTGCTAGCCAAAAATACTCTGTCTGGCAGTTATCCTTCAGATATGAAGGAGAAATAAAAGCTTTCCCTAATGAACAAGAGCTGAGGGAGTTGGCCACCTTTAGATGTACAGAAAATGTTCAAAGTAGCTGCTCAAAGTAGAAAAAAAAAGTACACAAAACTCTGATCAAGATGATAAATAGAATTAGAAATTTATAACTATTTTAGAATAGTGTGTTAAACAACTATAGTGTACCTGTTAAAGGAAAAGAGCATTAAAAATAACTACACCTACTACACTTCGCTAATAAGTTCATAGCATTAAAAGAGGCAAATTATGACATCAAAAATACAAAAGGGGAGGAATAAAGGGATGGAAATGAATAAAAGAATGGAAATAGAAACAGGCAAATGAAGATAAATTGCTATAACCAGAAAAAGGACTATTTTATCTGAAATGTTATACATAACCCCCATGATAACCACAAAACAAAAACTAGAGCAGAGACATGAAACAAAAAAAAGGGGATACTGAGCAAGTCACCATGAAAAACCACCAACTTATAAAGGTAGATAGAAAAAGTATAAAGAAAACTATGTGGATACAAAATAACCAAAAGGCAAAAGATAAAATGTCCGTAATAAGTCCTTACATATCCAATAATCACTCTAAACATAAATAGAGAAACCAGAAAGCACAGTGGCTGGATGGATACAAGACTAAACTCTGCTGCCCACGGAAGACTGCCTGCAGCTCTGAAGACGAACACAGGCTCCAGCAAAGGCATAGAAGCTGGCATCCCGAGCACACAGGAATCTAAAGAAAGTGGGCATAGACTGTTTAGATAAAATAGATTTCAAGCCAAAAATGGCTACAAGAGACAAATGAGGTCATTATATAGTGATAATGGGGTCAGTGCATCAAGAAGATGGAGCAATCAAATACGTAGGCTCCAATACCCAAGCACCAAAAATA
This sequence comes from Manis javanica, assembly GCF_040802235.1. Classification (NCBI taxonomy): domain Eukaryota; kingdom Metazoa; phylum Chordata; class Mammalia; order Pholidota; family Manidae; genus Manis; species Manis javanica. The sequence continues at coordinate 106,504,868 of NC_133156.1, read as the reverse complement.
TATTAATACTAACAGATTTTAAGAGAAATAGACAATAAAATAATAATAGGGGATTTCAATACCCCACTATTATCAATGGATAGATTATTCAGAGAGAAAATCATCAAGAAAACACTGGAATTGAACTCAACTTTAGAAAAAAATGGGCTGAACAGATATACACAGAACATTCCATCCATCAGCCGCAGGGTACACATTTTTCTTGCAAGGGGATGAAGATGGCAGAGTAAAAATATCCTGAGCTCATCTTCGCCCACAGATATATCAAAATTACAACTAAATATAGAAAAACTCCTGAAAACAAATTGAAGAGTAGTGGAACAGATTTTACACAAGTACGGATATAAAGAAAAGGGCGCTCTGAGACAGGCAGGAGTGGAGATGCGGTAGACTGAGGACCTACCCGCCCACCCCCAGCATCCGAGCCCACAAGCAGGAGGGCGTCAGTCACTACCACAGAGGCCCGGCCAGAGACGGGGGTCTGAGCCCTGCGCTGGACTCTGCAGCTTGGAGAAGATGAGGCCCCATCATGCTGAACTGGGAAAACCAGTTGGGCTTATGACCAGGAGAGCCAGAGGGCAGGAGGGAACTCAGGCTCCACTTTGAAAGGACATGGGCACAGTTTCACTCCAAGTCCCAGTGCACAGGCAGCAAGCTTAAAAACCACCCAAGTTACAAGTGAAGATTTGCAGACCTATGTTAGGGATTGTGTTGGAGGGCAGGGATTTATTTGTCGCTCTCTATAGATGCACCTGCCATGGGCATCATTCCCTTTTCACCTCCCTTCCCCCGAGAGGCCTGGGCCTGGTGGGAGCCATTTCCCACACCCGCGGCCTGCTGTGCTGGCCCTGCCAGCCCTTCCTGGGTGCGCCGTGCAGAATCCACCCACTGGCCAGCGGACCTCCTGAGTGGACCCTGCTGAGCCCCACTGGCCTGCAGCCTCCGCTGGCATTGGTGCCCCCCTGCTCCCGGGGGCCCTGCTCCAGGGAGCCAGGCTCACACACAAGCACCTGCAATGAGCACAGCTCAAATTCACAGCAGCCGCACTGGAGGTCTGTCGTGCCAAGCAGTGCACCGCAAACAGCTGGGCCTCGGCCGCCGCCAGTGACAGGAGACAGCCCCACTAGCCGCACACCTGTGGCAGACGCAGTCAGGCCTCTCAAGCAGCTGGGCGGGGATGCCAGCCACGTGCAAAAGAAGAAAACTGGATCACAGTCTAACACCACACACAAAAATCAACTTGAAAGGGATTAAAGACTTATAAAAATATAAGACCTGAAACCATAAAAGTCCTAGGAGAAAACACAGGCAGTAAACTCTTGAACATCAGCATTAGTAACTTTTTTGGGATATATCTCCTCAGGCAAGGAAAACGAGAGCAAATATAAACAAGTGACTACATCAGGCTAAAAAGCTTCTGCAGAGCAAAGGAACCATCAACCAAATGAAAAGACAATGTATGTATGGGAGAATACATTTGCAAATGATATATATGATAAGGGGCTTATATCAAAAATATATATGGATACAACTCAACACCAAAATACAAATAACCAGATTAAAAATATGGGCAGTAGACCTGAACATTTTCCTAAAAAGGCCAACAGATGGCCAGCAGACACATGAAAAGATGAACATTGATAGCCATCAGGGAAATATGAGTCAAAACTACAAAGACACACTTCACACCAGCTAATATCAACAAGACCAGAAGCGACAATTGCTGCTGAGGATGTAAGGGAAAGGGAACGCATACACTGCTAGTGGGAATGTAAATCAGGGCAGCCACTATGGAAAGCAGTGTGGCAGGTTCTCAAAAAACTAAAAATAGAAATACCATGTGACCCAGCAATTCCACTTCTGGGAATTTACCCAAAGAAAACTAAATCTCTAATCCAAAAAAATATATGCACTATGTTTATTGCAGCATTATTTACAATAGCCAAGATATAGAAGCAACCTAAGTGCCCATCAATAGGTGAATGGATAAAGACGTGGTCCACATGTATAATGGAACTACTGGGCCATAAAAATGAATGAAATCTTGCCATTTTCAAAAACATGGATAGACCTAGGATATCATGCTAAGTGAAATAATCCAGTCATAGAAAGAGGAATACCATATGGCTTCACTTATGTGTTGCATCTAAAAACAAACCAACAAATAAGCAAAACAGAAATAGATTCATAAACAGAGAATGGACTGCTGGTTACCATAGCACAGGTGCAACAGGTGAATGGAGAACAGACTCCAAATTATAAAGTAAATTAGCCACAGGGATGGAAGCACAGCCTAGAGAACATAGCTACTAATATTGTAATATTTTTGTATGGTGACAGATGGTAAACTACACGTACCATGGTGAGTACTTGTATATAAATGTTGAATCACCATGTTGTTCACCTGAAACCAGTATTATATATCAACTAAATTTCAATAAAAAAAATAAAAACAAAACAAAGGTTTTCATACAGCACTACCAAAGGGTGGGTGGGACAAAGGACCCCTTGCTGGTCCCCCAATATTAAGGACCACAAACAAGTTATCCAGTTTGAAAAGATGTTTAAAGCTGGAAGGTGGAGATTACTGAGACCAGCAACCATGTGGAGCAATGGTTGGGCAAATTAATCATGTTAACAATTTATGAAAGGACTGGGGTCACTTGCCTCAACCCCTCACTGGGGATGCAAAACACTGTAACAAAAGTGGGTAAAATGGCCAGTGGGGGGGGGGGCGGGGGAGTGAGAGGTTTCCGGGACTCGCTGATACAGACTGTAGTACTAAAACTCATGGGTAACCCTGACTCAGGCTGCAATTAGAGCGAGAGACATAAAAATGTGAAAGCCAGTAAGACTATGAAAGCTGTAATGTTTATACAGGCGTTGTGTAAAGAAATTGTGTCTCCTTTACCGGAATGTTTTATGGGAGTGGTTACTATGTCTGGCTGGGGTCCACCTCCCCTACCTACTATCGTAAAAGGAAAACCTGTTGATGAAGTCATAATAAAGGTTACAGGAACATAAGAGTTGATGGACTTAAGGTAAAAGCTTGTGGAATTGGTATGTTTAAACAGGCTTTATGTGAAGGGGTTCTACTTTTTTTACCTCCTTAAGGGCATGAAAACTGTATCTGACTGGGAATGTTTCCCCTACCCAGTTGTGAAACAGATGGCATGTAAATCTGCTGCTCAAGCAACATTAATCGGACATGCTGAATGTGCAGCAGAGAGACAACCCAAGCCCACACAATGTAAAATAGAGGCTGGAATGCTGTAGAGACAAACTTTCTGGGCGGTTGGCCCCATGTGGAGCCTAGACTGAGGCTTCTGGCACAGGCCTGTGAAAGCTTCCTAGTGATGACTACTGGGACTTTGGGCTACAGAATTTCCATTTTGAGGGGTATTTTCTACCTTGTCATCTGACAGCAATTGAAGTTAACCTGATGACTGAAGGATATAAACTGATCTTAAAACCTGAAATACAATGTCTAGGATGAAGTCAGAGAAATACTCTAATGGGGATGGCAGTGCTCAGAAGAGAAAGTGGAAATTGTTTCTACAGAATCATGCTACCTGGGGAATGGAAGGAGAGGATACTCAGGAGCAGGGGGCCTCTTTCCCCCTAGGACTCACTCTGATACATGCAAGGAGCCGCTGGATCCACTGTGACTTGGACGGTGCCCTATGAACAGCTCTCAGCTTGCCAACAAAATGCTGCCTGGCTTGTGCATGGCGAATCCGTGATGAATGGTCAACATCCTGTTTGGAACGCTGCTACATTAAGATGGGCAGATGTAAAGACTACTGAAGGTCAAAGCAGATCAGCTTAGTGGGGTGAGCTGCATGCTGCATGCTGCTCCCCTAGCAGGGATAGAAGAATTAAACAGTGGAAAAAGCCCTTATGCTTAGGTTTTGACTGACCTGTGGGCAGTGGCCAATGGCCTGGCCATTCAGTCAGAGAGAAGGGTAATGGGCACCTGCCCTGTCAAAGGGACGGTGCCTATGGAAATCTGAGGGGTGCATTAAAACAGGATCTATCAATGCCCATCAGAAGAATCCTTTTCTAGGTTCAAGGTACTTGGAGTCAATAAGCAGGTACTCTGATATGTTCCCTTGAGGTGGCCATGTGGGTCCAGGAAATGGACATGGGGGAGCTGCCGCAATGCAGATATGGGCTGAATCTAGACGTAGTCCTCTGTACCCTCTGAGGCACGGAATACTGTGAGAGGTAAGGGCTGCTCTGTCAGCAAGAGAGACAGAGACTGCAGAGGGCTATGTGGCCGATTCCCTCCCTGGTGGAAAGGTCCTTATCATAGCTGGCAAGTGACACTAATGCTGCCAGTCCTGGGGGGCCACAGATGAGTCCAGAGAGAAAGAGATGCTGGACTGGACTTTGCTTACCTCATAGTAGATGCAAATGCTTAGAATACTATGAAAGAAACAGGAGAAGATATATTACACCAATTTGGATTGCTGAGTGTTATTTCTTCAGACTAAGGAATGCACTTCATGGCCCATAATGTCCATCATTGGATAGAGACTCTCCTCAGATCACTAGCTTGATAGAGCATTAGAACAGTCAAATGCAAAATTGGTTGCCTAAAAAGATGGGAAGTACTGGTATGTGGGGCTGGCTTACACACCCTCACAAGTGTGTGCTTGTACTCAGCATTAGTGGGATTAAAACAAGTGTCCCCACTGGACAGACTTCTCTGGTTCCCGGTGGCTCGGGGAGGAGCAGGTGGGGAAGGCACTGATACTTTGTTCCCCGCATCACCTCAGCCCTTTTTCTTTCCCACCTGATGCAGTGGTCATGTAACCAGGGCCACACTACAAGGCTGGAAGCAGGGCTGATTCGTAAGCAAGGAACTATATTCTTATCCTGTATATCAGCATTCCTTAGACCTGATGGGGCAGGATGCTCCTTCACCTTGCAAAATTGGGACTACAAGTTAAGGGCAGCTATTTTATCTGGTGGTACAGACCCCTTGTTAGTTGCATACCGTGTAACCTCCCCCATGTGGACAGGAATGGACCGAGGGGGAGGCACTTGCCAGACTGGTAGTGCCGCCTGCAATCAGGACCAACACAGCAGCCAAACCTAATGTCTCCTTCAAAGGGGGAAGAGTTCGGATATAAATGGAAAGGAGGAGGAGGAATAGTAGCTAAGGGTAAAGTAATGAATAAGTGAATTATGCAATAAGGAACAGCCAATATTACAGTAACACTTTGAAAGAGGCTCAGAACAAGAGATGATACTGTCTCTTAGCTCAGTTGTATCAGATGCATGATAGGGTGAAGCCATATGTTTGCAGAGACCACTCCAGCTTTTGGTACTTGATGATATCAAATGTAAGCCCACAAACCTGACTGGCCTCACCCTAGAAGACCTTTTTTCTAAGATATGATGGTGAACTGGAATGACTATTAATGACTGTCTGGGATTACAGTAAAGTACTGGTATCTTCCGACATATGTATCATCCTGCTGTAAGAGGATTGTGGCCAAAGACCAGGGGGTGGACTGTGAGATAATAGAAAATGTATTGGTCTCTGCACCCCATTCCTGGCACAGAAAATTACAAGGGTTCAGGAGCTCTAAGTGAGAAGAGCACTAAGAGCATTTTTTGTTCTTTTGAGGTGACTCTGAGCAGGTCCTGGATGGGGCCGGGTAACAGAAATGCCAAGCCGTCACGGGGAGCTTGGGACTTCTGGCCCCACCCTTCATCCTCCAGCGTCAGGAGGGGGGCCAGCAATGGAATTAACTGATCATGCCTACATAATAAAGCCTCTCCAAACCCAACAGTATTGGAGAGCTTCCAGGCTGGCGAACGAGTGGAGGGAGGGTGGTGTGCCCAGAGAGGGCAAGAAAGGTCTGTGTTCTGCCCACATGCCTTGCCTGACTCATCTCTTCTATTGGGATATTCAGCTATAACCTTCAGCATATCCTTTTATAAGAAACCAGTAAAAATTTACAATAGCCAAGATATGGAAGCAACCTAAATGTCCATCAGTAGATGATTGGATAAAGAAGATGTGGTACATATACACAATGGAATATTATGCAGCCCTAAGAAAAAAACAAATCCTACCATTCGCAACAACATGGATGGAGCTAGAGGGTATTATGCTCAGTGAAACAAGCCAGGCGGAGAAAGACAAGTACCAAATGATCTCACTCATATGTGGAGTATAAGAACAAAAGAAAACTGAAGGAACAAAACAGCAGCAGAAGCACAGAACCCAAGAATGGACTAACAGTTACCAAAGGGAAAGGGACTGGGGAGGATGGGTGGGAAGGGAGGGATAAGGGTGGGAAGAAAAGAAAGGGGGCATTACGATTAGCATGTATAGTGTTGGAGGGGCACAGGGAGGGCTGTGCAACACAGAGAAGACAAGTAGTGATTTCACAGCATCCTACTATGTTGAAGGACAGTGACTGTGAACTTGGTGACAAGTAGTGATTTTACAGCATCTTACTATGTTTATGGACATTGACTTTGAATGGGGATGTGGGGGGCACTTGGTGAAGGGGGGAGCCTAGTAAACATAATGTCCTTCATGTAATTGTAGATTAATGATACCAAAAAAAAAAAAAAAAAAGAAACCAGTAAAAATGTGTCCAAGTTCTTTCGACCACTCTAACACATTAACTGGACCAAGGACAGGGGTCACTGGAGTCTCTGATCTATAGCTGGTTGGGCAAAAGCTCAGGTGACAACTTGGGCTTGTGACTGGTGTCTGAAGTCAGGGATGGTAGGGAGTCTTGTGGGACTGAGCCCTTAGCCTGTGGGATCTGACACTCTCCAGGTAGATAGTGTTAGAATTGAGTTGAGTTATAGGACACCTACTGGTGTCATACAGAATTGCTTGGTATGGGAAAACCTCCGCACATTTGATGGTCAAGGGTCAGAAGTGTTTTGTGTGAATAATAAAGGAGACTCACAGGGAAGCAACTCATAGCAGGGAAGAACTGGATGCTTCCCCTGTACAGGAAGGGGGAAAACTTTTTTTTCCATTACGTATCCAAAATAATGAAAATAGGATTTTGAAAAGACACTCCCATGTATATTGATTGAAGCATTATTCACAATAGCCAAGATAGGGAAACAACCTAGATGTCCATAAATGGATAAATGGATTTAAAGAGGATGTGATATACATATACACATGCGTGCACATGCACATGAACCAGAATATTACTCAACCATGAGAAAGGAGGAAAATTTGCTGTTGACAACAACATGGATGGACCTTGAGCACATTATACTAAGTAAGGTAAGTAAGAGAAAGGTCAAGTACTGTAAAAAGTCAGACTCATAAAAAATAGCAAAATAGTAGTTACCAAGGAATGGCGAGGTGAGGAAGTTGAATGATGTTATTCAAGGTGCAAATGTACAATGAGCAGTAAGCAAGCCATAGAGCCATAACCCAGTATAACAAATACAGACAATATCATACTATAGTTGTATATGATGATCATTGCAGTGCTATTTATCACATTACAATATATAAGTGTTTTAAAGTAACATGTTGTACATCTTAAACTTACAGGATGCTATATGTCCAACATATTCAATTAAAAGGATGACTATACAAAGAGCTCATGCACCTCAACAAACAAAAAGTTCAGATCCTCTAACCAATTAAAAAATGAGCAGAGGATCTGAACAGACACTCCTCCAAAGATGAAATTCAGATGGCCAAACAGATACATAAAAAGATGCTCCATATCGCTAATCATCAGAGAAATGCAAATTAAAACCACAATGAGATATCATCTCACACCAGTAGGATGGCTACCATCCAAAAGACAAACAACAACAAATGCTGGCAAGGATGTGGAGAAAGGGGAAGCCTCCTACACTGCTGATGGGAATGTAAACTAGTTCAACCTTTGTGGAAAGCAGTATGGAGGTTCCTCAAAAAACTCAAAATAGAAATACCATTTGACCCAGGAATTTTACTCCTAAGAATTTACCCTAAGAATGCAGCATCCCAGTTTGAACAAGACATATGCACCCCTACATTTATTGCAGCACTATTTACAATGGCCAAGAAATGGAAGCAACCTAAGTGTCCATCAGTAGATGAATGGATAAAGAATATGTGATACATATATACAATGGAATATTATTTAGCCATAAAAAGAAAACAAATCCTACCATTTGCAATAATGTGGATGGAGCTAGAGGGTATTATGCTCAGCAAAATAAGCCAGGTGGAAAAAGACAAGTATCGAATGATTGTACTCATCTGTGGAGTAGAAGAACAAAGCAAAAATTGAAGGAACAAAACAGCAGCAGACTTACAGAAGCCAAGAATGGACTAACAGTTACCAAAGGGAAAGGGACTGGGGAGGATGGGTGGGAAGGGAGGGGTAAGGGGGAATAAGGGGCATTACTATTAGCACACATAATGTGGGGGGCTCACAGGGAAGGCAGTGTAGCACAGAGAAGACAAGTAGTGACTCTATAGCATCTTACTACGCTGATGGACAGTGACTATAATGGGGTATGTGGTGGGGACTTGATAATGGGGGAATCTAGTAACCACAATGTTGTTCATGTAAGTGTATATTAATAATACCAAAAATAAATAAATAGGGATGATAACCAAGACTGTAGGAGTGGAGAAAACAGAATGCAGGAGAATATTTCAGAGGAAAGAAAAGTGGATGGGGAACCAGGGTACACTACACCTGTAGGCAACTGAGGAAGGCAAACTCACAAAGGAGACTTGGAAAAGGAGTGGCAGAGGAGATGGACGGAGCACAGGGTGAGGGCAGGGTACAAGCAGCCAGGAGAGGAGAGAGCTTCGAGATAGGAGTAATCCACACTTTCAAATGATATAAAACTTTTTAAAAAATCAAGACTGCCAGTCACCTTGATAGAAACAATTTAGCATAGTTACAGAAGAGAAAGATTACTGGGTGGAGCAGCAAATGGTAGTGGTAAAGACAAGACACTATTCTTCCAGGTATTTTGAAAGGAAAACACAAGAGAGGGTTATTGAATGAGGATGGTCTATGGAGAATTTTGTTTTCCAAATGAGAGGCATACATTATCATTATATATTAATGAGAAATCCAGTAGAGTTTGAAGATTAAGCAAAAACTTCTATCTTCTCCATCCAAATCTTTTTGTCCTATTTCTATGCCTGTTCCTGTCTCCTCTATTCCCTCCCAGTGTACTTACTTATTTTGTGCACACTAACTTGCTAATGGATTTTGTATTTTCCCAATGTTTTTACTAATCTGTAGGGCACAGGGCTTCCAACTACTTATGATGAAATCAACATCAGCTATCTTTTTTGACACCCTTATTGAAACAGGTATTTAAAAATATTTTCTTATAATTTTCAAACTAACCAAGAAAAGCACTACTTCATCTTAACAGTGATGAATAGTTAATAGGAGCCAGAAAGCCGTCTTTAAGTGGGTGATAAGACCAACTGAGCTAAGGTTTTAAATTACTATTTCCACCAAATCACAGAATGATTATCAGGAGAAGGGAGGACAGTCATGTTTCTGAAAAAGAGGCAACTGCTCCTTTATATTTTTTTTCCTCATTGGGATGCACCAGGTGTGATGCATTCCCTGTGGTCAACATCACTTCAGGGAAAGTGTAAATTAGCATCTCCCTTGGCATCTTTTTGCCCTTGCCTTTATTAATAGAACAGAAAAGTCAAAAGACAGGGGTCAACTAATGGAGAGCAAGCCAAAATTAAAAGGACATTTAAAAATAAAACTTTGGAGGGAGGAATTGGTAATGGAAATCCTACAAACTGACACATAACCATAGGCTTAGCAAAGAAAAGGATGGACACTCACAAAAGACCATCTGCTGACACCTAAGATAAAGGGGAAATCAGGCTTTGCAGTGGTAAGTGAGAGCGGAAGGAGAATTTCTTACGAAGATTTGAAAGTATGAGCAAGAAGTCAGAAGCTGGTTTTAAGGGAGGAGAGTCTTAGAAAATAGATTGGATTCTCAGGTGCCATGAATTCCAATCCTAGGGTTGCAAATAGGATTGACAAAACATGCCCAAGAAGTTTGTTACCAAAAACTGAATGGACTTGAAGATATTCAGAAAGTCTCTCTTCTTCCCTTTCTGTAGCTTAAAATACAGTTATAGGCATATCTCATTTTTTGTGTGTGTGCTTTGCAGATATTGCAACTTTTAGAAATTGAAAGTTTGTGGCAACTCGGCTTTGAACAAGTCTATCAGTGTCATTTTTCCAACAGCATTTGCTCACTTTATGTTTTTGTGTCACATTTTGGTAATTCTTTCAATTACAGTGTTACAGTGATCTGTGATCAGTGATTACAACTCAAAGTTCATATTATGATTAGCATTTCTTAGCAACAAAGTTTTAACTAAGGCATGTATTTTTTTAAGACATACTGCTATTACATACTTAAGATCACAGTATAATGTAAGCAGCACTTTTATATGCACTGAGAAACTAAAATATTTATTTGTCTTAATTTATTGCAGTATTTGCTTTATGTCAATGGTCTAGAACTGAACTGCAATATTTTTTAGGTATGCCTGTATTCTTAGGGTATACATTTGCTGGTGATTTCCTTAACAGTCTCCTAAAAATTAAGTCTCCATAAGAGACATTTCAGGATTCCTCTTGCATACCTGTCTGCCCTTAAATGATCAAGATCTAAAGATTTTTCCTTGTACTATCAGTAGAAAAGACCAAAGGCAGTATGAAATTGAAAAGTGTAATAACTTTTTGGAACTTTTAATAATTGCCATTTTATCCTCAGGTCATCCCTGTGAATGCAATGATCTTAGTCTGAAAGAAACCACCTTTGGATTTTAAATGTAAGCCATTTAATATTAAGACCACCCTGAAGTCACTCTATGATCAGATCATTAAAACTGAGTACAGTTCTACAGTATCGTCAATCTTTCCCTCTGGAGCATCAATGTATATTCTTTCATACATCCACTCATTCAACAAATGTTATCTGAGAGCCTTTGTGCATCATAAATTGAGTTCTTCATTAGCCTCTGAGGTTCTTTTCTACCGGAACAGCAGGTGGTCGGTGAGCTTGATCCTGAGGTGATAAGAGTGACAGAGCCTAAACCAATTCTGGAGGAAAGATCCCCAAGAGAAGGGCTTTTCAACTTGATTCTCTATCTCCACCTTGATTAATTAGACTCTGATGTGGGGCTGTCTTGCCAATGGGTTTCAGCCCCAGGCAAGTTCACTATGGATTCAATGTGACCAAAGAAAATTGACAGCAGAATGCTCTTTGGGGGTGAAAGGGTTATACCCAACTTTACTTCCAGGTGGCAGGTCAGTCACTAGAATTCCATTCACTCAGAGCAAGTCTGTATGCAGCAAGCCAGTCTCTGCCTCTGGGCCCCTCTGTCCGCACAGCTGTCCCACACAGCCATCCTCTGGGCCTCTGCTCTCCTGCAGTCGTGCCACTGTGTCGCTCCCAGAGCACTGGGCGGAGCTCTTTATAGAGTCAACAGCCATGTATTGCCCACAGGTGTGCAGTGAGCTAGTTAACCATGGCCAGGTGAGAATCCTGGCCACCGGAACTCTCATTTTATCCACAGGGCCCTTTTTTAAAGGCTTTTCATTTGTTTTTCATGAGGTCCAATTTTGCAAAGCACAAAAACTACAGTAGATAGCACAATTTGGTACAGCCTTACTAAATATGGAGTAATTTACAGCTTTCATTGCCATCAAATGTTATTCAACTATTCAAGTCAGTACAGTTGCCTTCCCACCTGTTTCCTATTCTTCACCTAACTAGGAATTGTCAAGTCCAAGAGTAGCAACTGCCTTATTTGCATTAGGCTCAACATCTGAGTGTGTAAAGTGAGTCCTGGGCAGAGCTACGTAAGTTCTCACAACAACATCATGAGAAACATCACACTAAACAAACCCACAAGCAGTGACTGGGTCCTGAAGAATTATTTTCTTTATCTCCTTTTCAGGCTATTTCTGATTTCTAGGGGTAGCCTGTGAAGATGAATTTTCCCATTCCTCTAATAACAATGCAGGGACATGGCAATGATATTACCACTGGTAGTACTGGCAGAGAAAGCTGCCCATTCCCAGGTAAACCCAGGTGCTGCGAACATGCTCTCTATGCTTACATGAGAAACTTACTCATTCTCTTTCCAGACTCACTGTGGTAAGCAGCCCCTTCATGACCTCATCTCCTGGCATTCCTATTTGTATTCATTTTGTAGTGTAGCCATAACAAATTACAACAAACTTGGCAGCTTAAAACACCACCCATGTATTATCTCACAGCTCTGAGGGCAAAAGGCCTGCTGGTCTCATCAGCCTAAGAACAATGTGTTGGTAGGGACTCATTCCTTACCGGCAGCTCTGGATGAATCTGCTTCTAAGTTCTTTCAGGTTGTTCCATGAGGTTGTGGGACTGAAGTCCCCAGCTCCTTCTCATACTTTGGATGAGTTCCTGGAAGCGGCTCCCTAGTCAGTGCACCGGGCTCAATGTCTCAGAGCCTGCCACAGCACCTCAAATTCCTTTCACCCTTGGAAACTCTCTCGCCTCCCCTTCTGCCACATCTCTGCACTCTCCTCTTTGAACGTGCTCTGCTGCTTTTAAAGGCTTGTGTGGTTACATTGGACCCACCTGGATATCCACAGTCTCTGTACCTTAAGGCCCATAAACTTAATCACATCTACAAACTCCCTTTTGCCATGTACTGTAACATATCCACAGGTTCTGGAGAGTAAGGAGGGAACGTACTTAGGGGGAGCCATTATTATGCCTACCAGGCCTTTATAATTCCCTCCCCTTACCTGTGGAATGGATTTTGCAAATAGAATGCAACAGAGGTTACCAGACCTCACTTCCCAGATTAAGTTATTAAAAAGAATGCAGCTTCCACCTTGGTGCTCTCTTACTCTTAACACTTGCCGTGCAGAAGTCAGCTGCCATGTTGTGAGGCAGGGGTCCATACAGTGGGGAGATCCACAGACTCAGCGTGGAGGCAGAAGTAGGTCTTCTTAGGCCTGGCAATAGCCAAATGAATGAGTTGGGAACGACATCGGCCCTGAGTAAAGCCTTGAGCTATCGCCACGTCCGGACAACATCTTGATGGCTTCCTTGTTAGAGAACCTGAGCCTGAAAACTCAGCTAAGCCACTCCGGGATTCTTGACCTACAGAAACTGAAATAAGGCCTGCTGTTTTAAGCTGTGAAATTCTGGAATGATTTGTTTGCAGTAATAAATAACTAATGGACCCCATGACTTCCTTACTGACCTTTCCTAAAACCAGGGACACTTCCTTACCATTTGGAAGAGGTCTGCAGTTAGCAGTCCCTAACGTCTATTACTCTGAACAAGGGAAAAAATGTTTAACAACGTAGAAACTAGGTATACTCAGATGTGGAACAAAAAGTATCCGTATTTTAATCATCCTTTTAACTGGGTAAACCAATTGTAATCTGCTTAGAGCAATATATTTCCAAAATAAAGAGGAGAGAAGCCTATGTTATTAGGAACTTGGATGATATAAACCCTTACTTCAAGAGACTGTCTTATATAAATAGGGGGGAGAAAATTCTGAGGACGAAGTATGATTGGGCAACAATGAGGAAAGAGGTGGTGCCCTTGTTTCAGTAATGGTAGCAGTGCACCTGGAGCAGTTTCTCAAAATGTGGTCTATGGACCACTTAGAATCCCCTGCGATGGCTGATTAAGTTGCAGAGTCTTGGGCCTTCTGAATTAGAAACTCCAGGGAGTAAATGTGCATTACTAATATGCTTCTCAGGTGATATTTATTCCTACAAAGATTTGAGAGCCACTGACATGGTGGTTAGGATTGCAGACTTGGAGCAATCTGTGTTTAAATCTCATTTCATTCATGTTACTCTGAAAGTGGAGAATTTTAGCTATTCTATTCCCTCAGAATCCCCAGCACCTAAACAGTGCCTGGCACATAGCTGGTGCTCACAAAATACTTGAGTGAATAATGAATGAATGAATGACCAAAGGTAATTATCTTAATGTCACCAATTTTCTTAACAGAAAAAAATGAAAATAAGGATAGTAACCCCTATCTTACAGGACCACTGTGGAAATTAAGTGAGCTAGTGTGTGTGTGAAGATAGTACAATGCCTGCTCCCCATACAGAGGGCACACTACAGGGAGGCGGCAGTGCGCCTGTGCAGATGGGGCCACCACACTGGGGCTGTGTCGGCAGCCATGCTTCAGAACTCGAGGGGTAGAAAATGTGCTTTCTCTCTGCCTGTTGAAGAGATGCTGCAAGAGCAGGACAGGAGTGAGGACACACTTTCAGTATTTATCAGAGAAATATCTTTATTTAGGAGATCCAAATAATCTTTTCCAGTGAGCCTATGAGGTGTCAAAGTCCTGACATAGGGAAAGAACATATGTGCATGTTCTTATTTATCCTCTGCTTCATCCTTTCCCCTTTCTTTATCTCTCAAATAAGGAATTTTTCTACTACTGGATGGTCACTGACTTCAGGCATAAACGATGTTCCAGTTGTTCTAAGAACAATTTTGTAAACAGTTTACAAATAGTTCGGACTGGAAGATGCTCTGTGAATACAAGATTAACAGTGGTAGTTGGAAAAATACTTTGTACAATTTAGTAACTTTGCCAGAATTAAAATACACTAGAGACAGCAACATTTAATTTGGCTTAAAATTTGATTAATATGGGGTATATTCATTATCTTGACCATGTTGCTGATTTCATGGGTGTGGTGGCTTTTTATGTTTACAGATGGTCTGATACTCCTCCCTGCACAGAGGGGAGCCTAACCCCCCTTCCCTTAAGTGTGGGCTGCACATGGTGACTTGCTTCTAATAAATAGAATCAAGGGGAAGTGATGAAGCCTTCAGAGGCTGGAACATAGAACACTGCAGTTTCCTCCCACTTGCTCTCTTGATCACTCATGCTGGGGGAAGTCAGCTGCCCCTGTGAGGACACTTAGGTAGCCTAAGGCATCCTGTCAACAGCGAGCAACAAACTGAGACTTCCTGCCAACAGCCATGAGCCACCTTGGAAGCAGCTCCTCCGACCTCAATCAAACCTTCAGATGTCTACAGCCCTTCCAACATCCTAGCTGGGAACCCATGAGAGCTCCTGAGCCTGAGCCAGCCAGCTAAGCCACTCCCAAATTCCTGAGCCACAGAAACTGTGAGATAACAAGTATTTGTTGTTTTAAGCCTCTAATTTAGGGTGTAACATAACTGATACAACATTTATCAAGTTATATACCTGAGATATGTGCAGTTTATCTCTTGTCAATTATAACTCAAAACTGAAAAATGCAAAATATAGGTTATAGAATTAAAATACTATGATTTGTTATTCAAGGGATATTTGGTTCTTTTTTAATATGACCAATGTGCAGATTAAAGGCAGGTATAGAACTGAGTTTTGGTAAATCAGACAAAAAAAAAGAATTCCATTAAACAATGATATTACTTTATCAACTGGCATTAGAAAGGAACAGTCAGCTGTGATTGCTGGATTTATACCCCTATTGGTTGTCAAGATCTTATTCAGCCCTATAACCCATGATAGGCTAAAAAGAAAATGTGAATACAATTTCTTTCTAACAGTAGTGGAGATGCTTGAATTAAATATAATCAATTCTTGATATATGAACTATTAGAGGTAAAAAAATAACTCTGCTGCTGTTCTCAAGTGATGCAGAAAATTCTGTTAGATTACAAAGAAGGGGAACATGTAGGAAGGGAATCGTGTATTTATAATGTGATGTGTTTGTACGCAATTCGGATATACATAGACCGGCATTTTGGTTTTCTTTTTCCATCTATCACTATATTGTGAGTATTTTCCCAAGTTATCTCCCATGCCAATATTTGAATGGTTATACTGTAGTTCATTTCAGTAGAAATACAATAATTCATGAAAGCAGTCCTCTGTTATTCTTACTTAGGTTGTTTCTAGCTTTTTGATCCTCAGTAATGCTATGATGAGCATCTTTTTAGCTACAGCTTTGCTTCTCTTTTTTAGGGAAAATTTCTGAAAGTGAAAGTTCAACATGTCTGAACATTTTTCAAGCTCATATTACAAGTTACCAAATTGCTTTCCAAAAACACCAGGCCAATTTCCACATTCACTGACATATAAAAATTCCTGTCTCACCATATTCTTGCAAGCATTGTGGAATGCTTTTAATTGTGCCATGATTTTTTTCATGAGTTTCTGAGGTATTTTAAAGGAGTTTCACCATGCCCACAACTACCCCACACCATTTTATTTCCTTCATTGAAAACATTTTTATTTGATGGTAATCCCCTTTTCAAGCTTGGAAAATCCCTTTAGTCAGCAAGGTTTGGTACCAAATAGAACTTAGTGACTAACTCTCAAATAAACCACTGAATTAATAAATTCATAAATTTTTCTAACTAAGAAATAACTTTCTAAATGGCTTTGAATAAAATAATATACAAGAAATAAAGAGCCAGGGACCAGCTTCTCACTTGAGTCTGAGTATCCCTTCCTATTTAATGAAAATAAAGGCAACTCTCTCATAAACTAGTCACTAAGGAAGAGTCAGTTCCCAGGACCAGCTCTGTAAAATACTAAATAAAAACCCCTCTAAGTCCCCTTCTACCAGGAAAATTACATTAAAAATTTATGGGGAAGTCATATAAATGATAAGAACCAAAAGAAAGTATACCCAACAAACTTGACTTTGGGGCACATACAATATTCTTCAACAAATTATGGTCATCAGACCTACCACACATTGACTGCTTATCTTGTGCTTTCACAAATGATCTTATTCCATTCTCATCAAAGATGTCTCAAATGTAGCCACTACTATCCTCATAGAGAACAGTAGATGAGAAAACAGAAGCTTTGAGATGTTAAATAACTTGCCCAAGGTGACAGAGACAGTACATGGCAGGACTAGGTTTTAAAGCCAGGTCTTTCTTACAGCAAATCTTGTACTCTTACCTGCACATAGTTATCAGAGACCCACTGCATAGGTTTTTTAGACTATATTCTTGGTTGAAGATACTGGATTGGAGGCAGGGTGGCATAATAGGATTGAGCAGAGAGGCCTTAGATTTGGACATCCTTGATTTGAATTTTGCCTCCATATGCTAGTTTCTGATTTCTATGATCTTCATGTTCCTTATAATAGCATCCCCAATTGTGAGACTTAAATGATATAAAGCCTGCAACAATGTTCAACATGATGCTCAATATTGTATTAGGTATTATTGTTTATAAGCTACAAAATAGACAAGGTTAGAAAGGAAACAATTGTACTCAATTGCCTCCACCAGAGGGCAGAGTAATTATCGTGTCTTTTTCTGTAAGTCAGTTTTTGATAAGGGAAACCAGCATGTGACATGAGTACATACCACTCACCAATCCTTAAATCTTGAGAGGGGGCTATAATAGAGTTAAAAAGAGAAAACCCAAAAGATATTAAAAGGAAATGCATGAGGAATAATAAACTGTATTATTTCATATTCTAAGAATTCAATTTATATAATTGAATCTGTATTCAATTATATAAATATTATTGAAGCAAGAAAGTTTGTTAGTGAGGAAAAATATAATTATGAGGATTTTTAAAGTTGGAAAAGTAATCAGAAATATTCTTAAAATTATTCTATTATGTTATGTAGGAGTAAAGAAAAGGAATGAGAGAGAAGAAAACGTACACAATTGACACAGCTCTTTCTGCTAAACAATGAAGGTGGCAAAATGTTTTACAGGAAAACATATGTTAAAATCTAAAATCACAGAAGTAAGAGTATGCTGGTGGATGGAGACAGGTGAAACTATGGTACAGATTGAAAACAAGTCCTTAAATAAATAGTCATTCCTATGTTATCCAAAACTGCCCAGGGAATATGCTTGCTAAAGTAAGTAAATGACTTCGGACTTCTTATCAGTGTCCCCAGAGCAGCCACCACTCACCATTAACTTGCACATTCTCTCCAGAAAGGCAGAGTCAACTGTGCATCAAATTAATCAACCGCCAGCTTATTGCTGCAGATGTCTTTCAAAAATATCAAATCCATCATAGGACAAAAGGAACCTGCATCATTTACTGAAGAGGCTTGTTTTCATGATGGTTGGCATGTAAATCGATCTTATGCAAAGTCTGTTTTGCTCACTTACTTGATCATTCAAACAAAAATTAAGTCCTGGGTAATTTTCCTATTCTATTAGCTAAAAATGACATTCCCTAAGTCAATACCATAGACAAATGCTCACACCCACTAAACCCAAGGCAGGGATGAGGTCAGTAGACTGCTGTGGAGACAGACCTTCCACTGGCTGGTCTTCCCACCCTGTCTCCTCCCAGGACCACTCCCCACCAGGTGCACAAACATTCTGACACCCCCTGATGCCTGCAGACTTTGCAGGGGGAGTCCCTCCAAGTTTTTACTACAGAGCAGAACTCCATTCAATGGAAATTACTCCCCAAGGGCTCAGGTCCCCAGGGGTCTTCTCAGTGGACCCCAAATGCCCACCTGTGAATTCATCCAGTGATCAGAATCACTCAGGACGAGCTATTACAGCTACACACTTCCAGATCCAACCTCAGATCTGCTGAGTAGACTCCCAAACTGGATGTCAAGAATCCATATTTTTAAACTATTTTATTAGATGAAGTTCATGAACCCCAGATTCTAGAACTACCAAACTCGGTGAGAGCAAGACAGGTGGGTATAATAATGATAACACCAAATTCTCCGCAGGGTTTACAGTGTGCAAAGCTATATTCCCACTGAACCATCACAGCTGGCCACAGATAACTATCTCTTAGGAGCTGGCTTGTACTGATTACTTACAGGCATTCTCTTATATCCTTTAGGACACAGGGGCTGTTAGGATCCTTAGTCTAGACTCTAGACAAGGAACAATGGCTTTAAAAATGACATGGTTGTTCAAGATCAGATTTGGAAAGTGAGCCAAGTTCTGACTCCGGGCCCTCTAATTCCTAGTCTTTCCACCACACAGCACTGTCTTGCCAATTTCTGAGGTCGACAGAGCCAGGCCTTACCTTCCAGAGTGAGGAAATTTAGACCCAGCAGGCCTAAGACAACATCAGGATCCAGCTCACCTCTGAATATCTGATGTTTAATTACTTTGACAACAACATTCTTTAGAGGCCGATTTAATGTACTTCTCATTATTTTTAAAGATGTTTCTGAAATGCCTGCATTTGGAATTATTTTTCAAGCACTGGAAATAGGTTTGGAATGACCCATCCATATTTTTCATAAGTTTTTCCTAAAATAATCTTTCACCTGAATGAGATATAAACAGATTGAGGGATTCTCTATAACCATAGAAGACAGACTCAAAGATCAAGTTCCCTTGGCCACAGGAAGTTAATTATAGCAGTCCGTATTTTCCAAAAATGGCCACAGTCGTATTTCCAGTCCCACTTGCTTTTCCAGGACTTTGCCACTCATCCAATAAATGGGGTTTATGTCCCCTCCCCAAATCCTAGGCAGACTTCTGACTACTTGATTCAGTAGCATATGGCACAAGTGATCACCAAAAAATGATACAGCTTCCACCCGGATGGCTTTTAGGGATCCTTGTGTGGACACAGTAAGGAAGCCCAAGTCAGCCCATGTAGAGAGGAACCGATGCTCCCAGCCAAAGCCAGCATGAACCCCAGATGTGTACGTGAGCAGTCCTTGGAATGAGTCCAGCCTTCAAGCTTGCCAGAGAGTTTCCAGCTGTGATCCCAGACATCTGGGCCCACTGTACCGTCTGAATTACTGTTCTAGAATATCCATGAGTGTAACAAGTCGCTGGTTCACACCACCAAGTTTTTATGTAACTTGCTAGACAGTCGTAATAAGTAGAACTCTGACCACAACCAACTCCATATTTAGGTTCAGCTAACATTCAGTAATATTCTAGAGAAAAATTCATTCAAACTGAGGAAAGGTGACTTACCAGTGTCCACCCAAAGTACCCGTAGGCAGAATGAAATGAACAGATCCCCCTATGAAACTGGAATTTGTCCTATATCTTTTTCTTTTTCACCATCAGCTAAAGTTTGTGCTCCAGGACCGTGTGCCATGTTTTTCCCTGGGAGGTTTCCTGGGAGTATTTGATTACCTCAGAACAAGAAGCATGGATTTGAATATTGTCCTTTCCAGAGCTATTTGCATTTTAATACCAGGTTGAGCCTCAGAATGATTCCCTAGCTGCAGGGTATAATATCAGCAATGGGAAAGCATTCTGAAGGGCAGGTGATAGGTGTATATTTCTGCAAAATCATGTGAAAGAGGCTGACACTCCCTTTGCTCCAGGACAAAACACAGGTTCCACCAAGACCTGGTGACTTCTAATATGAAGCAAAATGAATTGGAGCAATTATTGATTTATCTTGATTGGCAAATCTGGATTGTTTAGAAAAACCCAATGACTTGAAAGCTTGATCACCAATGGCTTTCTAAGTTTGGTGATGAGAAACATTCTTGGAATTGCTGTGTATACTGGGGACATGGCATCTGTTCACATGGAGGATATAAAAGAACTGGTATATTAAGAGTATTAGTAATAGTGAAATGTAGCCTAATGGAGTTTTACTAAATAATACTTTTTGGGTTCTCTAGATATAACCATGTCTCCAACTTGCTGTGTGACTTTAGGGAGGTCATATTACCTCTCTGGTTCTTACCTACTCATTAAAAACAGGGAGCATGTAGACACTGTGTGAATCATTTCACACTACATGCTAATATCACATCATTATGTCGTACACATGAAACTATGTTGTATGTCAATTATACCTCAGTAAAAAAAATAAGGAGTTTGAATTGTATGTCTCTCTACGTCCACCACCCTAAGATTCTGGACCCAGACTTTGCCTTCACCAAAGCCACAAGAGGACTGGCATAGGTCCAGAGAGGACATTAGAGAACTCTCCTTTGACTTTATGCCAAGAATAAACTATCTTCCTCTGTATCATTTAGGGTGTGTTTGACTGAAAATAACAAAGTCTAACTCAAAGTAGCTTTAAATATTGATTTTGTAAAATTCCAACATAAAAATCTCAGAAGTGGGATGGGCTCAAGGGCAGGTTAATATAATGGCTTAACAATGTCATCAAGACCCAGAATCTTCTGAACTTTGATGTTTACTCTATCCTATAAACCTGTAGCCAGAGAGATTTAGTAGAATGAAACTCACATCCAGACCAAATAGCAAAAGGAAGAAAAGAGGACATCTCCTTCTGGTACTTTCTCTCGAGGGAGAGAGACCTTTCCCAGAAGGACGGCCCTGGTCCTGAACCGGCCCCAGCGGCCCCCTCCGCAGACTTCACTTCCGCCTCATCAGCCAGGCCTGGGCCCAAGGGCTCCACCCTGAACCAGTGACCAGCAGGAGAAGGCCGGGCCCCCGCTGGCTTGGTCTGAGCCTCTAGGGTGAAATGGATGTTGAGAGGCAGTTGTCATGTCCACGACATTCGCCCTCCACTCTGCCCCAGTCTCTCCTATCATGAACTGGTTGTCCTACCTTCCTTCTCCTTCCAAACAGCAGCGAGTGGTGAGGCAAGCTGTTCCAAGGTGTTCGACCCGGTGGCGCTCAATGCTGGATGCCCAGGAGAACCACCTGGGGAGTGAATTTAGGTATATTGAGCCTAGACGTCACCCCAGAACAACAATAACGGAATCCCTGAGGGTTGAAGCAAATGATGATGGTTTGTTCAGGATTACAGCGAGTTAGGGATGGAACCAAGTCTCATTCCTTCTACTACTGGCTTCCACACTCTTATTCCATGCAATTCTACATGTGTAAAAATGATTTTTGTTAATAATTGATATTTTACAAATTTCTTCTATGAGACCAAAAGCAAAGGCCACAGTTTATATAAATCCTTCCCCCACAACTTCCCCTCTTTTTAGATTTCTTCAGAATCACTGAAAGTCCTACCTGATTCTAATTTACATTTGATAGCCCCCAATGTAGTTTTGCAGTCAATGCAACATACTTTAGCAAAAAGCTCATATTTTAGAAGAATATGACATATTATGACAGATTCACCACTTTTCAGTTGAACATTTTAAAAAGATGTTCAATCCTTTGTATGTTTTTAAATGGATCTCAGTAGCACTCAACTTAAAATGAATGCAGGATGAAGGAAGGAGTCTCATAGCCCCTTCCCCACAGATTTTAAAAAATCAAAAGTTAATGTTCTGCCCACAACATCCTGTAGTTTTTAATTGTTTATTTCAAATCCTATTTGTTATGTCACCTCAGAAAATGTAGTTTGCATAAAGTAATACTATTGAAAAGAAAGGGAATATTATTCATTTTTAGTGAGAGTGCTGGGGAAAATTAGGAAAAAAAATATAAAAAACAAGGAAGTAAATTGGGGCAGAAAGGGTGCTCTCTCATCCTGGGAGCCGAGAGCCCCGCCCGTGAGCGGACGGAGTGTAAAGGAAAGGGCGAGATGTCTCTCTCAGGCCTGCCCAAACCGAGGTGGGTGGAAGTAACACACTTAAGTAAAAAGCCTACTGAATCTTTAATGGACCAAGATTATAAAGCCATTTCTGTCTTTGTAATTTTATTGCTTCCTGCCTTTCGCTTCTCTCTTCCTTTCCCCCACAAAGAAAACACTCTCGCTCACTAGCACATTTTTAACTCTGACGCTCCAAAGCAGCAGGTGCCGTTTTACAGCCGTGTGATTGACCTTTCCTTAGCCCTCAAGTGCAACTTTTCTTATCAGCCAACTCCTTGATCCGGCTCCTGTTGATTTTTAAAATCTTTCTCTGTGGTAACAATATCTTGTAGTCGCCCAAGCTTGAAGCCATTAAATCCCCAACACCCCTTCTTCCTCACGCCCCGTGCCTGCTTCTCCTCACTCCCACTGCCATCAGTCCAGGGCCGGCAGGGAACCTGGACAGTCGGCACACAACTGCTGCATTTGCACCCAGGGCCCTGTCTCCAGATTTATGACCACTATGGCCCCTTAACCTTTCTGTAGCTCAGTTTCCTCATCTGCACAAGAGCGTTGGTAATAATGATATTTACCTCAATGGTTGGTAAGGAAGATTAAGTTAAATAACACACAGAGCACTAGAAAAGTAAACAATAGGTGTGTTGGCCACCTTTCAAATGTCGGGCCTTATCTTTACACACCTGTACCTCTGTACCATCCTCCCAGCTGAATCGACTCAGTTCTCCAATGCAACTTCCATGCATCCCAGGGATGAACTCTGTTACTCCCTCACCACTGCTCAAAAGATGTCAATGGCCCTCAGGTGATGAAGACATTTGATTCTTGCTCCATCAGCATCATCCACAACAGGTCCAGAATCTGAATTTCTAGCCATATTTCCCTCAAGCAGCATTTGCCAGACCCTGTGCTCCAGGCCCATCTGGCCACCGCCCATTCCCCATAGACTGCAGCCCCTGCCTCTTCTTTTGCTCAACCACCACAAATCCTTTATTTCAAACAAATAAAAAAGAAACTAACAGAGAGTGATACAGCACACTTACCCTCCACCCAGTGCTACTCATGCTGAACCTTTGGCACACCTGCCCTGCATCTACCTAAAGAGAGAAGACATTGCAGACATAGCTGAAGCGGCTGTGCTCTCCTCCTGATCCCGGGACCCTCACAGCCTCCAGAGGTAACAATGTCCTGGATCTGGTGTTTGTGATTTCCTTCACTTTTAAAATACTTCCATTGATCAAGAACAAGGGAGGTCTGAGATAGCACCACGGCCAAGAGGAACCCGAGGAGACATGACAACTCACGCGGTGGGACGTCCTAGCTGGGTCCTGAAGCAGGACAAGGGCACCAGGGAACAACAAAGGAATCTCAATCAACTACAGACTTTAGTTAATAATAATGCAATGAGATTCATTCTTTATTTGTAGCAAACATGCCATACTATGTAAAATATTAATACTAGGGGAAATGAGGCATAGGCATATGGGAACTATCTGTAATATTCCCATCATTTTTCTCTAAATGTAAATTCATTCTACCCTAAAAGGATTATCCTTAAAATATTATTACCACCCAAGTATATAATCATTGACAAAAGATAGCATTGTTCCAAATGTTCTACAGATTTTCCAATTTGTACAAATGATACCGTATTATACATTTGATTATACAACTAGCTTTTATCAGTGGTTAGTCTTCAATGCCCCACCCCCACTCCACTCTCTGTCCTTCCCCATGACTGTGCCCACAGAGATGACCTCCATGGATTGCCTCTCCAGGCTTCCTTTCCCTCTGCTGCCACTTGGACTTGTCCACTGGAAAGCAACGATGGGCAGAAGAGCAAATATGACATGGCAGGCAGAATAAAGGCCCCCAAGATGTCCATGTCCTGTTCCCCAAAACCTATGAATATGTTACTTCATGTGGCAAATGGGATTCCACAGGTGGGATAGGTAAGAACCTCGAGATGGGAAGATTATCTTGGATTATCTGGGTGAGTCCAAATTAATCACAAAAGTCCTTATAAGGGGAAGGCACAGAATCAAAGTTAGAGACATTGGAAGATGCAATAAACTGTGGAAGAAAGGACCCCAAGCCATGGAATGCAGGCAGCTCCTAAAAGCTGGGAAAGGCAAGAGAAAATATTCTCTAAAACTTCTAGAAGGAATGCAGCCCTACTAATGGATGCCTGGATTTTAGGCTAGTAAAATCCAATCTGGACTTCTGACCTCCAGAATTGTTAACATAACTAATTTTAAGTTTAAGACATTAAATTTCTGGTAATTTATTACAGTAGCTATAGGAAACTAATACATCTAAGATATTTATTCCCTCTGCTATGTCCCTGTCTGGCTACACTCCTGGTGTGGCTTCATTTATGGTGATAACCCCCTTCTAGTGGGCTCTCTCCTACGGCTTCAGCTCTCACCGGGCTCCATTAACCCCAGTCCCTCCCTTCATCACTTCAAGTCTAGCAGTGGTAAAGATTTCCCTCTGTTCCTAGTTCCTCGGTGTCTTTCCAACCCTATGGTTCCATTCATGCATCCACACCTATGGATACTGTCTCTTCATTGAATTATCTTCAAACTCCATTAGAGCACCATGTTTTCTGATGGGACCCTGACAAATATACTTTTATTCTCTCATTATTAATGTCTTGTGATATATCCACACTAACACTTGTAGCTCTACTCCATTTAATAAGTATACAACATTCTATTGTATGAAACACTGTATTTTATCCATTTTACTGTAGATGGACAATTACACAATTTTATTTTTACTCATGAAATTTCCTTATGTACATACCCTTGTGTATAAAAGTCATCCTTTCTCTGCTTCATAAGCTTTTAGATTGACAAAATGTAATATTGAACTTCACTGGACCTGACCAATTGGCTCTCCTTTCAAATATGTCCCCATTGAAACCCTGCCCACGGCTCAAGGCTGAGCCTGAACCCGTCCTTCTCAGGGCAACCTTCCTTGACTCTCCCAGCTGTAGAGCATGCCACCTCTCTAGACCCACAGCACATTTCTGGGTGCCACTCATATGGCTCTTATAATCCCCATGTTTTGGCCCTGATATGTAGGTGCAAAAGCAGGAATTGGGGTTCTGCATCTTTCCGCAGCACATGGCATTTGTAACCTGAACAATAACCATCAGCACATCTTTTTCCCAACTAATTTCTCTTTTTGTTATCTGTCTCCTTTTCTTTTATCTTCCTATTAGTGGCATCAAGATTTTCCAAGCCACAAAGTGCTGAGGCCTTAGACACCTTAAATTCTTTCTGATTTTTCCCTGGTAAGTTATCATTTGCTAAAGACCCATGGCACCTATATCTGGCAGCCATATATCCACAGCTCTTGAATTCAGCCCTTCATTCCATTCTTATTGCTAATCCCTTAGTCCAGGCCCTATTTACTTGTCATTAGGAAATCTGGAAGGACTCCAGACACCCAGCTCCACCCAAGATGATACACTCCCCTTTCAAAGCATCCTATGATTGCATACCTTTTTGAGTCATACACCTTCAGGGAAGACAGAGCTGACTCTGAAGTTCTCCACCAGGCATTCTAAGTCAACAGATCCAAAGGCAGATAGACAGCAAAGCAATCATAGTAGGGGACTTCAATACCCCACTCAACAATGGATACATCATCTGGACAGAAAATCAACAAGGAAATAATGGACTTGAACAACACTCTACACCAAAATGGAATTAACAGATACACAGAGAATTCCATCCAACACCACTATGTACCTTCTTCTCAAGTGCACATGAAACATTTTCCAGGACAGATAATACTTTAGGTCGCAAAGTACATCTTAAGAAATTTAAGATAATTGAAATCATATCAAGTTTTTTTCCAAATGCAATGGTATGAAACTAACAGGAGAAAAGCTAGAAAATTCACAAGAATGTGGAAGTTAATTGACACACTCCTGAATGATCAATGGGTCAAAGAAAAAAATCACAAGGCCATCAAAAAATATCTTGAGATGAATGAAAATGGAAAATCATATACCAAACCAGGGATGCAGCAAAAGCAGTTCTAAGAGGGAAGTTCACAGAGATAAGTGCCTATTCTATAAGGCATTTATAAATAAGAAAAAGGAAGATCTCAAACAACCTAAACTTACACCTTAGGGAACCAGAAAAAGAACAAACTAAACCCAAAGGTAGCAGAAGAAATGAAATGACTTAAAAAGGAGGAAATCCTGCCATTTTAGACAACATGGATGAAACTGATGAAACTTACGTTAAATGAAGTAAGCCAGACAGATACAAATAAATACTATATGGTACCACTTATATGTGGAATGTAAAAAAAATGAAGAAGAAAAGATCAAACTCAGAAACAGGGAATAGACAGGTGGGAGAAGAGGTAAATGGGGAGTCGTTGGTCCTTGAAAGTACAAACTCAGTTATAAGATACATAAGATCTGAGGATCTAATGTACTGCGTGGTGAGTGCAGGTAGCCACACGACAGTGCTGCATACTTGTGGCCAAGAGTAGGTCTTAAGCATCCTCACCGCACACACACACAGTTATCTCTGTGAAGTGATGGATATGTTAATCACCTTGATCTTGGAAAGCATTCCACAATGTATGTGTATATCAAATCATCACATTTGACCACTTTAAATATATACAGTTGTTTGCCAATTATTCCTTGATAAAGTTGGAAAACAAGGAAAAAAAAATGCCAGTCAGGGCCTGGGCTCACTTTATCCCTTTCTTCTCAACCCTCCACAATGGGCAATTCTTCCCTCTCTAAATAGGTCTCATCACTTTCCAGCCTCAGGCCCTTGTTCATGCTGTTTCCTTATCTGGAAGGCCCTCCTTTAAACCTGTTGAAAGTTTCCCTTCCCCGAAGGTCTTCCCAGGTGCTGCCTACATGAAGAGGGGGGACCCCTTCTGGTCGCCTCCCCACCCCACCTCCTGCCAGGGAGCCCGACCTCTCTGTCTGGGTATGTCTCTCCTCCTCGGATTCTCGCAGCAGCCTCTAACCTGGGATCCCTCTTAGGGCACTGAGGCTGTTGGTCTTAGCATTAGGGCAAATGTAGATTTCTGTAAATCCTTGTCAGTTTTTACGGGACAGAGACTATGATTTAATGTACTCAATCCAGCTCAAACTGTATTCTGTCTCTCACTTCCTTAAATGCTTCTGTGAATAGAAGCATTTATGCTTCTATTCTCTTCCATGCTCTTAGAATAAAGTCACATTCTCAGTGGCGCCTAAGACTCGCATCCTCCCCAGCCTGGTGCTGGCTCACTGTCCCAGCCATGCCCTGTTCCCGGGCCCTTCCCCATGCTGCCCTCCATTCTCCGCCATCCTCACCCTTCACCGAAATAGCTCATGCCCACCCTTGGGGCTCAGCCTAAACTTCAGTGCATCCACTCATTCTTCCTACAGTATTTATTAGGTGCCTACTATGTGCTAGGAACTCTCCTAGGCCCTGAAGATGGAGCAGGGAACAGAGTGCACCAAGAACCCTGCCCTCATGGGGCTCACATGCTTCCTCCACGAGGTCTTCCTTGCCTGCCCACCAACATACACACAGGAGATGCCACCCCTTGTGTGTGCTGCCCCAGCACGCTGACTTCTTTAGAGTATGCATCACTCCTATGAGGGCTGGCTGAGTTTCTTATTCCCTTGATATCTATCATCCTCAGTAAACTCAAGGATTCTTGGCCGTTGTGTCCTTTCTTCCCTTTGGTGTCACTGATGCCAAGCACAGTGCCAGGCACACAGTGGGTCTGCCATAAATTTCTTGAATGAATGAAGTAATGAAATTAAGCCCCTCACTTTAAAAAAGAGGGAATAGTAATGCAGAGCTGAGAGGAACGGGGTTGCTAGCTCCTTCTCGTAATGCAGTAACGATGAGGTCAGGCTGGGGCTAGGGCGTGGGCCACCTCTCTCCCATTCCCAGGCACTTCTCACTTTCAGGAGGTTTAAATGGAGGAGACAATGGAAATGGGGCACAGGGCAAATGCAAAAGAGGTAAATAAAGAGAAAGAAAGGAGAAACTATTAAAAATATTCTTGTGAGTCAAATATAAGAGAAGAACAGGGAAGGGAAGACATATTAACAGATGAGGAGACAACAGGTGTGGTACCCTCCCAGAGCCGCCGGGCAGCCGGAGCAGCCTGTATGTTTCCCTTTGCACCTCTTTCCAGAACTCTGAGGGACACTTTGTCTTTTATTTTTTTGGATGATGCTGAGGCAGTCACCGCATTTGGTTACCCTTCCTAAGTGTGGGCTGGTCTCCACTCCAGGTGCCACCTCCCTTCAGCTGGCTCTGTGCTCAAGGCCAACCTGTAAGGACTGCACCACCAGCTCCCTGGACCTCTGGCTTCTCACTGCGTGCAGTCGGTGGGAGGCTTCAGGAGCAGACTGAAAAGTGGGAAGAGAGAGGAACCAAGGCACTTCCTTCCCCAGCTCCCTTAATACCAGGGCACAAGCTGCCTTCCTCTGCATGAGGCCACAGCTCCCACAGCCACAGGTCTTACTGCATTTCACAGATACCCTGTCCTTTCCCCAAAAGGGGAATTTGTGGGTTTCCCCTATTGCTGTCCACACCTTTATAATTAGAATAGTTTTCCGTTAAACTCTTGAATCATCCCAGTTGAGGGTGCCATGAACCTGACTAACACATTTGGTTTGGAGAATCCTTCACAATCCCAATGCCTTAGGAGGCACAGACAGCTTTCTTAGGGGAAGCCCAGTGCTCAGTTTCCCAGCTTCCCTTGCAACTGGGGTGGATGTATGTGACATGGGCCCCACTGATTGGCACCCCTGTGAGAGTGTGAAGCTGACCCTTGAAAAACAAAAGAATGAGCTGTGTGAAATCTGTCCTAGGGAGGGGGGCCTGCAGGCATAGCTGGTTCGTGGCTATACAGGCACAAAGCCTGGTTTTTCAACCCTTGCAAGGATTCAGAGAATTCTCTGCTTAACCAAGTCAGAGTTGGATTCTCTTGTTAGCAACTGCAAACCATGAATGACACCTCTCTCTCCTGGGCCTCTTACCACTTGCTGCCTGGCTGGATCTCCTGACATTCTCTCCTCTTTCAACTACAAGTTAAGTCTGACTTTAATGCCTCCCATTCCTGTGCTGGAAAGATGTTTTCTTTGCTTAGAGTCACTAAAATTGATCTGCTATAACCTGACTTTTAAAAATAATCCTTGTAAAAGCAGGTCACTTGGAAATCAGGAAAATAGAGTTGTTTACTACATGGTCTACAGGAGGCCCTGGATCCAAATGTCCTCTTTCTCCCTTTAACCCTGGCCTGACCCTGCTCATTAGTGGTTTCAGGAGAAACTCTATTCCTGACTTAGTGGGCTCACATTCTATAAATGTTAATCAGGAACAGCCACCCATTTCTGACCCTGGGCTTTGCTGCTTTTCAGAGGAGGCTGACTGCCTTAGATTAAAAAAAAGAAGAAAACTCCTTTCAAAGTAAAATGTGTCACCTATATTATTATTCATACACTGTGGGTTGCCACTGTACACAGTAACAGAAGAACACTTGTGACCATATGTGCATCAGTGTAGGCCAAGGGACAGGGAAAGGTATCCCAGTTTCTTTTCATTCAAATAAACTGCTCAGAGACTGGATAGAGGTAATTTCATTGTTGCCCTGAGATTCTTTATGGAGGATCACAAGCCAGTCAGCCCATTTCACACAGAGATTTGGATATAATGAACTTACTTTATCTGTATCTAGAAAGCAGAGGATGTGGCACATAATTACATGAGCAATGATACCAATATCTTCTAATCATTATGGTATTTTTTTTTAAATTTTTGCTCCTAGAACCCACCAACACCTAATATTCCAACTAGCAGGAAGCTTAAAATTCATCTAGTTAAATTCCTTCATTTTATAGATAAAGAAACTGGGATCCAGAAGTGTTAAGTGCCTGCCCAGAGCAGGCAGCTGCTAAAAGGCAGAGCCAGATGCAAGCCTGATTCTTTCTGGCTTCCAAACCAGTGAACTCTATAACCTCAGGAATCCAACTCCCCAAATAACAGGAAAAGAGTAGTAGTTTTGGGTCTCTACTTAATAGGTCTTTCAAAAGCCCAAAGATCCATTAAATTTGTCTACAAAATTAATTCTTTGCAGGGAAGAAAAAGTAAGAATATTGCATTGTTTACATTTTATATATAAGGAAACTGAAGAAAATATTTGTAAATGCTTTTTGCTATAGTATCACAATTAAGCCTAGAACCTTAGGGGGATTACCTGGCAGAGCAAACCATCTTTCGACAGTAAATAAGGCTCCAAGTCAGTCAGTCTGATATGGTGATTCACATGCATATCCCTGTTTAAGGCCAGATGACTGATGCAGTGACACTGGCATTCTGGGCCTATACCCAGCTTAGGAAGGGAGGAGCAGGCAGCGCTGGGGCCTGGGCCTGGGCTCTGGAGCATGGCTGCTTAGAGTCATCTGCTCCATGATTCGTCGGTGTCATCTTAACACCTTAGGTAGTATCTCTGTGCTTCCAGTTCCTTATTTGCAAAAAGGGGAGACAATCGTGAGGATCAATACATTTAGGAAATGGTAGGCATTAGGTGTTCCCCCAAAATTAGCAATTATTATGGTCAACAAAAGGATCTAAAAGAGATCTAAGAGCTCGTACAAGGGCTGTCCTGAAATTATCTGTTCCTAAATCAGGTGGGTGGAAAGTGACAGAACGTGCGCTGAACAGCCACTAGAGGGAGCTCTCTGGCCAGACGGGACCGGCGGTCGGAGACGGAGGCTCATGGCCTCGGAGGGAACCACGAACCCGAAGGCTGACGCCCACGGGGTTTATAGGTCAGATTTCCACCTTGAGCTGAGGTTTCTGTGAAAAGGTGGTTGGAATTTGTCACTGAATTGTCTTTCCTTTTCAAGTTGCCTAAAGCTGCAGTTCACCTCAGTCGTGAATGTTACTGATAATACACTGAGGCCCTTTAATCTGAAGGAGTGTGTGGGGGGGGCGGGGGGTGTCTACTCTCAGAGACAGCGGGTCAGAGGGCGAAAGCGAGAGAACAGTGGAGTGGCAGTGACCACTTGAGATCGTCGCCACAATCTGGGAGCATGCCCACTCACAGGAACTTCACCTAGTGTGTGTTCTGGAAGACAGATCTGCAGGTTCAGGATTTTAGGGCCCGTGCTGGGAGAGAAATACTTATCTGCAAATAGCCCAGCACCTCGGAAAGGCAGTAGGCAGCCTCTCTGGGTTCCCGGCAAATGTGTCCCCTCTCAGAACTGTCCGAGACGCGCCTCGGCCAAGGTGGAGCGAGGCTCTCCGGGCTGGCCGTGTTCTGCGCCCGACCCGCTCTGCCACAGCCCACCTGTGAGCCCTTCTCAGGCACCGCCTCTGGTTTACAGATTCCCTCCCCACCCCTTCCCCAGTCTGAAATGTTGGGAGAGAATCTTATTCAGTCTTTTACTCCTCAACCTGATTTCACCAATCATCAGCTCTCCCAGGAGCATGTATGTTTCAGCTTAGTTGTAATTTTTAACTTAAAGGCTTTCTTTACCCTGTCTTCCTTCTGCTCCCAACTCCCAGTATCCCAAAGCATTGGAATGGCTCTCACCATCAGACTGAAGGTTTTTTCCAGGCAAGTGTCTTGTTCATTCATTCTGTGGACGTCCAAGGGCAAAAATATTGGGAGTTTCTTCATGAAAGACATTGAGAACGTCCTGTCCTCCAGCACATCCTGTCACTGAATTCCTGTCCTCACCTGGTTTAATCATAGTACTCAGCCCTCGGGGTGGGAGGATTCTGGTGGAGGCAGAGGGAGATCACAAGCCCACTCCCAGGTCAGGGTTCAGAGCATGAAGCAGCCTCTCATAGAGGCTGTTGTCACTTCTCTCTGCAACCATCCAGGCCTTGCCCTGGGGGTGAAGGGTCACCCAGGAAGGCCAGTTGGCCACTGTGGTTTTCCACACCCTCTTATCCAAGGGCAGAGCTTCGTTCTCCAGCGTGGCTGCACCATTTTTCCACTGGCCTCACATCAAAGCCCTTGGACTTCTGGGTGCAAACGCTGTCTGGGCAGCTGCTGGCCTTCTCGACTTGGCAGCTGCTCCTTGGCGCTGCCTGTGGGGAGTCTGGCTTGCTTGGCTTGGATTGGGCCTTTACTGCCTGGTTCTTCTCCTCTCCTCTATTTTCCACTGGCATCTGACACTGGCTGGGGCCCTGATCCTCTTGCTGGACCGACAGACCTATTCAGCTGCTCCTTGCCTCAGAAAAATCAGTTTTTTTAAAGCCCATTAATGCTCTGACAAGAATTCCTCTCGAGTCACCAGTGTCCCTGATTGGGGTGCCCACTCCCGAGTCACACAGCCCTCTCCTCACATCCTTCTTCAGGACTTCGGGGTAGAAATGTGTAGTAGACATGTATGTGGAAGGCGGCCACTGTCTTTCCCTCAGAAGGCCTGATGATCTCCCAGGGAAAACATCCCACTTAAGTTATACTGTCTTGGAAATGCCCATCTCCCCCACCCCACGAAGGCAGGCCAGGGCTGGTTTTCCTTTTATTTGTCTGAAAACTGCCATCATTCTCCCTAAATTCTGATCTTACTCCCAGCCACTTGGGGATCTGCACTCTGAGACCAGCAGTGCTGGGAGAGAACAACAGTCTTCTCCTTTTAAAGTCTGTTTAACTAACTCTGAAAAAAGGAGAGGCACAAACCCTGAGCATAGGGGCTTTCATTGTTTTGGCTCCAAGTAGTAGTTTATTGCTGTTGATTTCAGGGCATCCAGAATATACAACTTTGTTAGTCCTTTAACCACAGACTGAGTAAATGAGATAAACTTGGGCAAATTAAAAGTATCATACATTTCTCCTAGGCAGCCCCCAAATCCAGTGTTCTCTCTTTCCCTCTCTGAGAAGCTACGACTTACTTCTGTGCTCAAATGGCTGTTATTTATGTGCCCACTGCTGACCACCAGCAGGGGACTGAGAGACCGGGAGCTATAGGGAGTTAAGGAGACTGTCTCTGCTCCCATATCCTGTGTGGGCAAACACAGGGTGGACACGGGGGCCTGGGGTAAACGCAGGGCTGCGGGCCGTTAACCTCACGCATTAAGCCTCAGGAACAGAGATGACCTTGTAGAATACATGGTCAAGCCCCTCCACTTTCCGGATGAAATAACAAGCCCATGATTACCCAGAAGCAGAGTGGAGTGGGAGAGCTCGGACTCTGGGGCTGGCTGCCTGGGTTCGAATCCAGACTTTCCAATTCGTAGCTGCTCTGCCACCTTGCCATGCTACCTACCAATGCTGAGCTCAGGTTCTCTGCTTGTAAAATGAGACCCCTGGGAGTTGTGGAGTGAGTCAATAGGTCTCCAGTGCCTGGTGCTGGGTGAGTACTGGATACAGGACAGGGCTGATTCTGTCCCAGCTTGAGGCAGAGGGCTGAGCAAAAAAATATCAGGAATGAGTGAGTAACTAAACAAGGTCTAGTATGCCCACTTTGCAGATCAACAGATGAGGCTGGAGCAGTTAGAGACACCTACAGGGTTACACAGCTAGTGAGGGTAAAGCCATCGCCAAAGCCAGCCCAGATCCTGGCCCCTCCCAGAACACCACTGTGTGCCAATGAAGAGTGCCACCTAAGGCTCAGGGAGCAGACCCTTGAAGTCACCTCAGCCCCGTCCTGCCTGCCGCCCACACTCAGCAGAACCGTGACCCTCCCTCACGCAGCACACAGGGGCCTCTCTGTCTGCAGGTCGACCCAGCCCCTTTGGCCACTCCCATTTGGCGAGTTACTGAAGAATTTTCTTGATGGCACTTGAGTAGGAAACCCCCAGCATTTGCTCATCACCAGCTCCTTCTCTGTATTTAGACCAAATGCCCACGTGGCTGCCCCTGCTCTGCTACAAACTCCCCCAGGGCTGTCTCAGAAGCCTGAGGACCCCACGGTCTCAGTTCTCTCTTGTTCTGAAGGTGACTATTTCTGCAGGGACCTCCTTCCTGCCCTTTCTCTCCCCACTCCTACTTGTTATTCTGATGAAATTCTGAGAACAGGAACCAGCGGTGTGACTCCCCTTTTTCCTCTCTCCTCTGCCTTCTTCCTCCCTCCCTCTCTCAGACATTACTGCTCTTCTTTCCCTGCCTGCTTTTCTGTGCCTGTTCCTCTCCACTTACTTTATCCCTCTGTGCTTCAAAGGGGAGGGGAGCCTTCCAGGGATAAGCAATCAGCAGCCTCTTCCCCAGTGCCTCCTAATCAAAGTGCGGCAGCCCTGACACCTCATGCTAGGACTGTCACAAGGTCTTCTCTGCTGCTTCACTCCACAGCGGGCGGGCTAAGGATGCAAGCATCTGTTGGGTAGCATAACTGGCATTGTTCAATTCCATTTTCCCAAGAAAGAGCCTCCTCTAACGTTATAGCCAGTGACCTTGAGCCGCCCAAGAAAAACGCTGTGTCTGCTCTAAGTTCTCACAACCAGAGCTTCCCCAGAGCAGTGGCTGGTTGTGGATGAATAGGATGGAGAGCAGCTGAAGTCATGTCATTCATC
Organism: Manis javanica; assembly: GCF_040802235.1. Lineage (NCBI taxonomy): Eukaryota > Metazoa > Chordata > Mammalia > Pholidota > Manidae > Manis > Manis javanica. Next base: position 106,469,887 of record NC_133156.1, on the reverse strand, counting down.
TGGTGGAGAATAGGGTTCTGGCTCTGCTCTCTGTGGTTAGACAGCAAGTTTTTATGTTTGAAAGATACTTTCTTTCTCAGGAGGGTGAAGTTCATTGTTCTGTAACGACACCCTGGCCCCAGGAAAGAGCAGTGTGCTCAGGCCACCCTCCATCCTGGCCTTCTGTTGTTCGGGTGATGAATGTGGATATGAATGTAGCTCCTTTTTGCAATGTGTTTCTCTCGTTGTCACCTGTGCCCTTTAAGTACAGGTTTTCATTTTAATCTCCCTCTGTACCCTCCTGTCTCTCCCCTTCCTGTGGTCTCACCTGTGCTTCTCTGCCTCCTGCACCCTCTTGTTTCCTTTGGGCCAGATGAGCTTCACTCTCTCCTCCAGCCATTGCCACCCAGTGAGCACACCTTCTTCTCAGAACTGTACCCGTGGCCTGAATGGGGGACCTCCCATACAGCCAGCAGAGGGCGCACTGAGGAACAATGGGATCAAAGCTGCGGGTTGAAGGAGTCACCACCAGATGGCACTCTACTGAGTTCTCTGCACATCTCCCTGCTCTGAATGAGAAATTTCTGACTGGTTAGAAAAAAAAAATCACTGGAAGCACCAGGAGAGGTCACTGAAGCACAGGAATCTCCAGTTATTGTTATTTTTTTGTTATTTTTTTTTTTGCTAGTCACCAATATAAGTAATAACTTTTCGATCACACAAACCCACATTTATTTTTCATGACTTAGGTATTACTATCAATATACCATCTATGTTATTAGAACTTAATAAAAATTATGTTTAGATAAAAATTAGTGTTTATCTAAAATCAGCTTCTAATATTTTCTTCCTATATTACAACAGACCATTCTATACACCTCTCAGAGAGATCACTGGTCTAGTTCATATTTCCTTTCCCCAAAAGGACCACATTTCAATAAAACGGATGTTTTTTGAGTTCCTACTGTATACACAGCACTGTAGAAGGGATGTAAAATGATTCAAGAAAAGTCATAGAACACATTCTCTGTCTACATGTTTCTTATGCTATGGCCGTGGAGGCGAACTATATAGCAATAGACTTAAAAGATTTAAAGACAATGTAGAACAACATGCATGTAGCAAACAGAACACTTAACTTAAAAACAATATGACCCACTCTAACTATTTGAAGGAAAAGGGAATTTATTATGTAGCTTACAGATTCTCTCTCAGGACCAGGAAATAAGCCAGGATTAGGTACTAAGCAGCAGCCAAGTGAAAGAATCAACTACCCAAAGGCTGTTCTGGTGGAGTCGGTGGTACAGTTGCCTGGGTCCAGCACTAGTGACACAAGGGAGTGCACACTCAACTAGAGTGCCAGGCGGAAACATAGCTCAGCCCCACCAGTGCTCGCAAAGAGAGCTGAGCTCCTGCAGGCAGCCTCTGCCTCACCCGGGCCATGCCCTTCTTCCCAGTAGCAGGGGGCTGCTCAGCAGAAGCAACGCTGAATCCAGAACCATGTTTCACGGAGATCTTTAACTCTCCTGACTCTAATGTGGAGAGAGTGACAAGCAGCTAGACCAGATACTGACTGGGCCCGTGCGCAGGAACCCTGAGCTACGGTAGTGTCCGCCCGAGGAGAGCCCCTAATGCCTGCCTCCTTCTCACATGGAGAAAGCCAGGAGGCGGGGCGGGACCCGCGAGCTGCTACCCCAGGCTCCAGGTGACCTCAGCCTGAGTCAGCCGTGAGTTCCTGCTGCCACAGGCAAGCTCTAAGAGCCTTCCTTTCTGAAGCAATTCCACCTAAGTTCCAAAGTTCCTTGTATGTTTCTGGTTGTGTATTTTTTCCTTTCCCAAGTGCACATCTGACTTTCACCCACTGCAGCATTTTAACCTCCAGTCTCTCCTCTGTCTTCTGTCCCTACTCACTCGCCTGACTCGTGAGCTCACTGCTGTACTGACCTCCGTTTCTTCCTATTTCCCGGCCCCTCCCTGCCAACAACTACTTGGTTCAGGGCTTCACCTGCCGTTTTCCCTACCCCTTGTTTTGCTGTGAGCCATCCCTGGACTCTGCCTGAATCTCAGCTCACTCAACGTCTGTTTAACATATGTAGGCTCGGCCTCAGCAAGAGGCACCATGGGAGTGTGGCTCTGGGAACTGAGTGACATGGAGGATTGCAAGGACATTCTCCATGGGGATGACTGAAGGTAGGGGCACTCATTGGCCTGGAGGGAAGCAAGAGTGGCTAGTAACGGCAGCATAAAAGGCTTTGCTTAAGCAGGAAAAAAGTTATGTATGATGTTGATGAGGTAACTTCAGTGATGAGCCAAAAGCTGAATATCCCTTGATGTCTTAGTTAGATTGGGGTGGTATAACATTGAGAACCAAACCAAATATAGTTTAAACTGCTCAAAGGTTATTTCTTTCCAATAAAAACCCAAGCTGGTAGTAAGCTCTGCTCCTCAAAGTTGCCAGGAGTTAGGCTTCAATGCCCGGCCTCCACTCGTGGCTGCCACCCACGTGTCTAACAGGAAGGAAAGGGGAAGGGAAGGCACACTCTTCCCCTCAGAGGTGACCCGGCAGGGCATGCTTCACTTGCTCTCATAAACAGTTGACTAGAAAGTAGCCACCTGGCCACACCAAACCACAAGGGAAGCTGGGAAGTATGGCTTTTACTGGCCACGTGTGCAGCTAGAACCTCTGTTTCTGTGTATAAGGGGAGAATGGGAATCGGAGGGGAACCAGCCTCTGGGCTGGGCTGTGAGGGCTGTTCTCAGACAGACTGCTGCTGACCACAGGATCAGGCTGATCAGTGGGGTCTTCCCTGGAGGGAGGGAGGGTGGGCCACTTGATACCAATGCCTTCTCAGAAAACATCATAGTTACAGCCAGGCACAGTCCCCTCCTATGGGATTAGGTAAAGGTAAGGAGAGAATGCAAGGTGACCTTGCACCACCATATTCCACCACCAATCTTCACCCCAATCCAAAACCCTGGATGGAGAGCCTACTGTCAGAGCAGTGTGCATCTCGCACAGTTCTAGGCTCAAATCCCAGCTCTCCCGTCAACCACTTGTGTGATTGTGTGCAATTCTGCCCTCCCTCCATATGCCTCCACTTCCTCTACACAAGATACTAACAGTCCCTACTTCATACGGTTCTGAGGATTAAATGAACAAATTCATTTATAGTACCTGATACATAGTAAAGGCTCAATGATTCTTGACTTCTTATTACAATAAAGACTATAAACACACAAACCCACCTTCACCAACCCCCACATGTACACAGTACTTCCTGACTAATCTGGCAAAGGAGAAAGAGTAGATTTATGCCCAGATCCTTTCCTCTCCTCCCATATCCCAGACTCTACTGTGGGAGAAAGAGTAGCACCAGTGAGAACAGCAGCAGGATGCAAGGTATAGGAGCAAGAGGGAGCATGGGCTTTGGAAAACAATGGAAAGCCTGGGCCAGCAGGAATGGAGAGTTCATGCTAGAAGTAGCAGAAAATTAATTTGGGTGGGGCAACTCATGCAGTCATCAAAAAACACTGAGAAAAGGCAAAAACATCTAACACAGAAACTCTCCAATTGTGTCAAACTCATTTGAGAAAGATTCTCAGTAGCAGACATGGCAGCAGAAATACTTGCTACAATGGCTGCAACCAGCAGCATCAGGAACACTGTGGATAAGCCTGAGCCCTAACACCCCAGGCACTCCTCATATCCAGGCTTACACGCCATCTCCTGACCTGAAGTATCGAGACAAACCTTGAAAAATCAGCACCCATGTTCTTCATACTCTTCCCCCCAATCCCAGCAGCTCTGCATTTGTTAAGTATCTCAAAAGGTAATTTTCAGTGCTAGGGAAGGAGGGTAGCTCTAAGTTCCCTCAGAGGAACTTCTCAGAATCATCTTGGGAGCTTTTCATCTGCACACCTCACACATATCCCCAGAGGCTGTAACACTCACTCATCAGCTCTCTGATGCGCTGGAATGCTGCAGCCGGCTCCTACAAGCTCACAAGAGTACATTCTCATGTCTCTTTCCAACTCTATGTTCAGTGGCATCCTATTGGTGCCTTGAAATCAGATATGATGGGGAAATTTACATGGAAATTGGCAAACACTATAAAGGAGGGCTCTCCCTGCCCCTACGTCCACATGGCTGCTTTTTAAACATTTTTCAGCACACCATTGCCACACACTTTTGATAGGGTTCATGTTACTAAGGAGAATGTACTATATCAGCATGTTGGAATGGGAAAAGAGAGAGAATTAAATGTTCTACAATATGTGGATACCTATGCTGGGTATGCATAGCCTCTGCAGAGTGGTCAGATGATCGACGACCCCAAGCAGAGGGATGAGCTCAGCTCTGACTGCGTGCACCAGCCCTGCAGAAAGAGACACAAGGAACAGCAGACACACCCTCTGCCTGCCTGGTACATCTAATTTGGATGATAGACAAGGTATAGCCTGTGAAGCAGGGAGTGATACATAATATACAATAATATAGGGAGAGGGCCAAATGACTGATGTTACTAAGTATTTGAAAAAGGCAGAGAGGAGTGAATAGAGTGACTACTGTGCACCTCCCAGAGTGCTAGGTTCTGGGACGCATGTGCACAAGGCTTACCTTCTTGCTGACCTGGTGTGGTGCCTCTCAAGGGGGCACCTCTCTGGCGGACCCTGCATTGGAATCATCCCTAGCAATGATAACTAACATGTAGGGAAGGCATGCTGTGTGCCAGCCACTGAACACAGTGTTTTACCTGTGTTGTCATTTCTTTCTCAGGCCAGCATTCTCTTAAGCCTTTTATTATTATCCCCATCATACAGACTGGAAAACTGGGACAAAGGAAGTTAATTACTTTGCCCAAGGTCACACCATTAGGAAACAACAGCGCCATGACTCAAACCTGGAAGTCTGAGCTTGGTTGCTGTGCCCTAAACCTACATTAAAAAGATTGATTACCAGGGCCCAGAGTAACTGAACTTGAATCTCTGGGACTGGACCGCTAAAATCTGACATTTTACATTGGATCCCTAAGTAATTGTACTGCCCACTAGTCCTGAGACCCAGTGGCCTAGAAATGAAGGCAGACAATTTAAGAAGCAATCATAATAAAAATAACATTTGCTAGATCTGGTACATATACACAATGGAATATTAGTCAGCCATAGAAGAAAACAGATCCTACCATTTGCAACAACATGGATGGAGCTGGAGGGTATTATGTTCACTGAAATTAGCCAGGTGGAGAAAGACAAGTACTGAATGACTTCACTTATTTGTGGGGTATAACAACATAGCAAAACTGAAGAAACAAAACAGCAGCAGACTCACAGACTCCAAGAAGGGACTAGAGGTTACCGAAGAGAAGGGGGTGGGGACGAAGGGAGGGAGAAGGGGATGAAGGGGTATTATGATTAGCACACATAAAGTAGGGGGGGTCACAGCAAAAGCAGTATAGCACAGAGAAGACAGACAAGTAGTGACTCTATAGCATCTTACTATGCTGATGGACAATGACTGCAATGGGGTGTGGGAGGGACTTGATAATATGGGTGAATGTAGTAACCACAATGTTGCTCATGTGAAACTTTCATAAATTGGTATATCAATGATACCTTGATAAAAAAAAATTTGCTAAATGTTGCAGAAAGGGTAAGTACAGGATGCTAAGGGAACGCTTTGCTTAGATGGTTCAGGAAAGCGTCCTGGGGGAATTGCTCACACCTGCCCCAAAGGCAGATGTTTGCTAGGTAGAAAGGAGGTTAGAAAGCTTCCACACTGAGATAAGAGATTTGGATCACAGAACCAGAAGGAGGAAAACTGCTAGGCCCTTGAAGAGGTGGAAGAAATCCACTATGGCCAGTAATCCACTTGGTGGGGCCCCTGCCTAAGAGAAGAGGCAAAAGTGCCAGGTGGAGGTGAGACAGGTCTCCACAGAAGGTTGTGCTGTGTGCGCACTGCATCAAGTTGCTGCATCCACTCAGGGGCAGGCCTTCTGGAAACTCAACCCCTCCCCCACAGACCTCTGTGCGGTGTGCCCTGAGATATTATCTGTCTGTGGCCGTCAGTGAGCTCTCAGTGCCCTCGATCATATTGGGAGAAGACTTGTAAGTTCAGAAGTTTGGACAATATGTAGTTGTAAGGGATGTAGTTAAAAAGGGGAGCGACATGGCTGGATTTAGGTGTCCGAATGATCACTCTGGCTGGGAAGGTCACAGATTTCTACCACACATGCTTATCATGAGCACAGGGGTGGTAAGTAGGATTCTGTGGCTTCTTCTGTTCTGGGGACTGTGGCTTTCTACCCACCACTGGGACACCGAGTGTCCTGTCTTACACTCACAGAACATCACCTGCCCCCACCCCTCTTGCCCATATGCTAAACTCTTTACACAGCATGGCACTTAATCCTACAACGACAGTTACACATAAATGAACCAAAAGTCATAGAGGTTAAGAAAAGCAGCCAAAGCCACAGAGCTGCCAAAACAGAATTTGGAAGCAACTATATTTTTTGTTGCAAAGCTCTTGCTCCTGCTGCTGTATTCATTAGCCTCCAAATCTATGTAAACAGGGTAAAGCCAGATTCTCCTAGGGTTGCTATTTGATACAGCCCCCACATGGGGAATTCAGAAGCACTCAGCTTCCTAATGAACCTTCCACACCACAGTGCAGCTCACAGCGACAGAACCCACTCACACTGGCTAAGGCCAGGAACCCAACGTGTCTGATTCCAAGGCCAGCAGGTCATAAGGCCTTGGTCACTCTCAGTCCATCTCAGCTATGCAGCTCTCTGTGCAGCTCCATCTGCTGGAGAGCTCTTCTCCGGTGACAGCAAGGATACACAAGCTCTCCCCCGGTGACAGCAAGGATAGACAACAGTAGCTCCCTCTTACGTCTCACCTCCTTAGCTACCTAGGCTGGAAAAAGGCCTTTCACACAGGATTCAAAGAGAGCTCCGGCCAAGGACCCCACAGCGGCCCAATCCAGGCCATGTGCCAGCCTCTAGAGAGGGGATTGTGTGGGGTCATGTGGGGTCAGCCTTGGTCAATCACATGGTCTAAGAGTGGGAGACTGGCCTCCCCCAAAGGATGATGAGATGCTGACACAAGAGAAGGAACCAGATAGCGGGCCACAGAAGTAGGTTTTGGGACCACAAAGAATTTCTGATCCCTTCTATTTGACTCGGGAAGATCACAGTGGCTTTACTTTTTCTGTAAACTTCCAGGTCTCTCCAATGGTGATGATGATTTGAGACCCTTCTTGATAAGAATTACCATCCAAAAAAAAATTTGAAATCCCTTTTTTCAGTTCCGTGTACTTTAATTCTTATAAGAAACAAACTGAAGAAAGTCCAAGGGAAATGGAATCATCTATTTCAAGGGAAACAGTAAATAATGTACTGAAATAGTTGGAAACTTTGTAAGAAAATAACAAACATGAAAGATGAGGAGGTGATTTAGTTTAACAAAGATCTGAGACTGAGAGAATAAGCACTTGGAGGGTAGAAAGGAAAGAAAACTATTTGAAAGGTGAAATATCAGAGAAGAAAGAACTGGCCAAAGATGGATGTTTCAAGAAAGCAGAAATCCATCAATTTAATCAAGATTACTATATTAGAACTGCTGAGTATCAAGTAAGCTGCTTTTCCCAACATGACAGGTGATAGAAACAAGCCAAGCAAGAAGGAAAAATATTTTGCAATGCCGACTGGTTCCTCCATCACCATGACAACATCACAAGTGGAAAACAGTGATGTTGATTATGTCATAATCTAATTATCTTTCTCCTCCACCTTCATTATTTTTCAGTGCTCAGGATGATATTAAATCGTCTTTATTTACTTTATTCCACACATAGTTTTCTTACTTTAAAGTTGGTGGAAACTTTAGGAGCTATTTTGTGTAATATTTGATTCAAAGACAATAAATTATTCAGAGAATTTTTAAGGGGTGTGAAAAGAAAAACAGGGAGAGGTAAATACGTCTTCCATGATTGGCTTAACAGCACTTTATCATTTAGAGACAATTCTGTCCAACTGTGTATTTCTCACATGGGCTCAGACCAGCCCACTCCTGTCATTCTAGATGAGCTTTGAACACTGTAGATTCAGAGACCATCTTAAGATCCGGTAGTTTAAAAAAAACTTTTAGGATAATAAAATAGAAGGTCATATTAATTAAATCATAATTACCATCATTATCTTTGAAATAATCAAAATAATTCCTATTTATTAAGTGTTTTCTGTGGGTCAGGCACCATGCTAAATGCTTCCTATGTCCCATTTTATTACATGAAAAAGTGAAGCTTAGCGAACTCAGATTACTTGCTCAAGGCGAAAAATCTAGGAAGTAGCAGAACCAAGAGTCACACCCTAGGCAGGTCATCCTGTTAGCACCCCACATTAATGGAGACAAACCACAACTTAAATGCAGACATGGACTTATTAGCTGCACAGTGGTCTAAGGCCAGAGAGGTCATTCTTGTCCTCAGCCACAGAAGCAATTACTCAAAAAAAAGAACTAAGCATGAGTGTGCTTCTCAGCTACTGAAAATCCGGCTCACAGCATGCACAGATGATAATCAGCATCAACTTCCTTACCTGTGAAGCCTAGTATATGATTATTTTATACTCATCAAATTACATTGTCTGGAAATTTAATATATTGGCTGCTTATGATGTGCAAGGTACTCTGCCTATACCTTCAGGAAGAACAATTGTGAGTTAAGATGTGGTCATTGCTTCAAAGTACTTACAATATGAAGCAGGAGTAGGGGAGGTAGGAAAATCTCAAGGAGTACTCTCTTAGCAAAATAAGGCATAATTAGAAGTGCACCATTAAAGAACTCTAAGCCAAGTGCTACAGGAGTTCAAAGAAAGAAAGGAATTATGTCCATTGTGAAAAGGCTTCATGAATGATGTACCATTTGAAGGGGGCCGCTGTAGATCCAGCAGGATGTTAGCATGCACAGAGGAAAGGGGAGGAGGTGCTCAGACGGGAAGAACAGCGCAAGAGAAGGCAAGCCACTGCGAACACATGGTTGGCACACACGCTCACATGGTGAAGTAGCCTGGTCTGATTGGAGGTAAATGACTGTACGGGGAGTAATGGAAACATAGGTTACAGACATTGTGCCTGGTTTATGGCCAAGTTGAAAAACTGGGCCCAGTTTGCCAGGCAATGGCGAGGCTCTGCAGAGCACTGAGCAGGGAGCCACTGTACTGGACCAAAAATAGTTCCGTTGGAATGGATATGACAACTAACAAAGTATTTAGGCCAGTGCTTCTCAGACTTCACAGTGCCTAAAAATCACCTGCAGAACTTGTTTAAATGTGGATTTGCATTTGGTAGTTATGAGACGGAACCTAAGATTTGGCATTTGTAACAAACTCCCAGGTAAGGCTGGTGCCGCTTACTTTTAAACCACAACTCAGAACCGTAAGTCCTTACAGAATGATTCATAAGACATCCTTAGTCATTTTGCCATCATTTGTTATTTCCAGCAGTTCTCTGCCCAATAACTTTTCCATTGTTTTGCATTTTCAACCACAAGCCTGAAATGTCCACCTGCAACACCTCCTGCCCCCTTTTTAAATTCTTTAAATCCAATCTTGAAGAATAGGAAGAAGCAGATTAAATGAGGTCATTGAAGCCATTTGTGGTTTCAGCTGCAGATTTTTGTTATCTTAAAGGGAAGGAGAAAACATGTGGATGTATAAATAGAGGTGTAGAACACAAGTTCACGGAAATTTTTCTCTCTCGCTGTGTAAGGATGAGCTCACATTTAGAATGCAGGGCTCGACGCTGGTTGCCTTAGTGAGAAGCAGAATACTGGTTACACTGAGGACAACTTGAGCAATTTAGGTCTTTCTGTCACTTGCTGTGGACCAGATGTTGGGGCGTTGGCCTCTGGAGCAAATTAAACTGAAAGCACTTAGCAGCAACCTAAATTTTAAAGGCTGAAATAGGAAACACAGCAAAGGACTAGAAACTAGGTCAAGGAGGAAACTCTGGTAAATCTCTTACAATGGCTAACTTTTCAAATATCATAATTCTTCATATCAGTTACTTTCAAAAGGAAAGCATGTTTTCCCAAACAGTAGCCCCAAACAAGGTACACAGGCAGCATGCATGGGGAAATACAGGAACAAAATCCAAGCCGGCCACACACGCCTTACCTCCACATTACCCAACCTCCACCCCTGCCTTCTTCCTGTTATTCTGCCTCCTGGCCACATGGTGCAGAGGAGGTGGGAGCTGACCTGGGATGAAAAACACCCACAAGGGAACAGATTAACTCACATTCTGAGGTCATTCAAATTTAATCCATTTTAGATGGACTGTTTGAACAGATGGCGGCAGGGTCCCTGAGTAAGCTATAGTCATTCCCTTGTCTGATGTCCACTCACACACCCAGGAGGACACTAGCTAAGTGTGACCAGCCGTCTAAAGCACGATTAGAGGAGGTTTCACCAACACTTTCTAAGATTCCATTGACATTCTTTTACTTGTAATGGTGTTCTTTTGTGAGTAAAGAGATAAAATCTTGCCTATCCCATCTGGATATTTCCTTCAAGGGAACTTGATGGGTCATGGAGGGAAAATAAAGTGAATGAGCAATCATCCTTATGTCAGACTAAACATGTGGGACAAGGCATTGTTGAAGCCATGGGTGTTTTTACTGAAAACTGTGTTTACGGCAGACAGTCACTGGGTGAGACCACCCATTCCTTTGAGAACTGCCCCACTAAGGGAGCCCTGAGCAGTAATTCAAGCAGGATTGTCAATGTTCAGGCCATGTGAGCTGATCTGGCACAAAAGTGACCAATGTCCAGACTGGCCTGGGACCTGCATTGTGATCTCACACAAAAGCTCTGTGAAAAAAAGAGATGATGGTAATTAGGTGGCCAGCCTGACTCTCCCTCAGGAAATGGAACTGGAAAAAGTGGAGAGAATCAGCAATGGGGAAAAAAAGCAAGAAGACACATAGATCAGTGGAAACAGAGCTGCAGAGCCCCGTGGAAGGCCCAGTAGAGTGGAGAGGCATCACACCCTGCCGATGCTGGGCCCAGAGGCTGGAGGGCTTCCCAGACAGTATCCTGAACCCCCGGGGCCCAGCGCCGCCAGCCTTCCTGCTCTCTCCGTGGGGCCTGAAGACCCACCACCCCTTCGGTTTCCGAAAGACCCAGCAGTGGAGGACATTCCCACTGGCAACACTTGAGTGTCCACTTCCCAACCCCTATTAATGTAAGAGATCAGGTGCTTAACTAACTAGAACAAAGGGACAAAGGAAGAGTGGAGGGAGAGAAGAAAGAAACCAGACAGGAATGCAGGCCCCCAAAGGGAAATTCGAGTAGTTTCAACAACTTGTTCATGAGTTGTTCTACTAACATCTCTGTCAGGCAAGACCCTTGCATTCCAGAGACTCCTCACTAAAAACGATCAGCAGTTACTTGAAAACAAAGAATAAAAAGGTACTATTTTTTAAACATCACTCCAAAAATTTATTTTCAATAAATTTCATCATTCATTTCAAGGTACCTAAAATCCTTCTTCAGCCTTCTTAGTCTCCTTTTTTGAACTCACACATCACTTTATTCTATTACCATATCCTGTCATCCAGAGAAAAGGAAAGCTCTCTCAGACAGAAGCCACCATCTCTCCTAACCCTGGTTAAAATACTGAAGAACAGAAAAAGAAATAAATATTCATTTAGTTGCATGTCTCCATCCTCCTTCCCACTCAATCAGTCCACAAACTGGGAGCCCAGGGCAGATATTTTTTTAAAACTTCTAAGATATGATTGCAGTGAGGGAGGACAAAAAGAAAGGATAGAAAATTCCCTCAAACCCTAGGATCAGTCCTAGTTGAAGAAAACAATTTCTTTACAAAATTCCTTTTAGGTTTTTTGCTCACTCCATGGCAGCTACCCTGCTGTTCCAAGGCCTTGCTGCCATCACTTGAATGCAGCTTGCATCATTGGTGAGCACGGTCACTGAATTCCCTCTAACAGGTTGTCACGAGGAGAGGATCACAGGTGACTCTTCGCACAGCCATCTCTGGCTGCTGTGAGCGCAGAGATCACCATGATGGCACGCGCAGGGGGAAGAAGTGCTACTGTGCAGTGAGCGCAGAGAACACAACGATGGCATGCACAGGTGAGGAAGTGCTAATGTCCCCTCACAGGAGATGCTATGGAAAAGGCCTTGAATTCTCAAGCTTATCCTCTTCTGCCTACTGTTTGGTCTCTCACTAGCTCTTTTTGCTGGAAGCCACCCCCTCCCTCCTAGTATGTAGACTGCATTTAACACACTGGACAATGCTATACATAAAATAGTTTTACCTGTGAGACATTGGCTAGTCATCTGAGCATTCCTAAAACACAATATAACCTTAAAATGAAGCCCTAGAGAAACAAAGAGTCTAAGAATTTGAAATTTTCTCAAATATCATCTTTCAATCCCTTGAAAAAATAAATAAAAGGTAGCAAGACCTTAGATTTCGTGCGACATAGTATCCTATTCTCAAGGCTTCTTGATGTTTTTCTTTAATCATCAAAATTCTAAAGACTACAAGAGTTTCTTGCTATCAAAAAGGAATGGACTGTGGTTAGGTGCAAGAGAACAGCGTCTGCTTAAGATGAAATCTGAAGAAAAATAATGTGGTTGGCTTCCTTCAAAGAGTTATGCTCTTTTTGCCTCATAGAAAGCAAAAATTCCTAAATGGACAAATTTGACTGGAAAAAAGATAATCAGTTCTTGTTATTCAACTTTCTAGCTTGCTCTGAGACAGTGAGGTATTGTGCTAACATCTCGCTGCGTAACCATGGTTAAGTCAAACACTAAGTCAGGAGAATTGGTCAGGTGGCTGACCTCTAGCCAGGAGAACTGGGTTATAATCACAACTATGGTATTATCCCTAACTCACAATATGAGCTTGAGCACATCAGTCATCACACCTCATTTGCCCCAAATGTCAAATTAAAGTGATGCTCTTGCTTTCCTATTTGCCTTAAAGCAGTGCTCATCAGCACTCTGCTCCTCAGGCCTAGACTGGGGACCACAGCCACACCCCGACATGCTACCCCAAGTCAGGGTGGCTCACTCGAGGGCTCAGCAAGTTGGACTGCCGCTCGTGCTAAGTTACCTCAAGGCTCCAAGGCTTCTCTGCTGGCACTGGATTTAGCAGCGAGGTGGGCCGCCTCCAAGATGGGGGAGCACAGCCCTGCTGCTGGTACCTTGATTTTGGCCTGATGATACTCGTTTGGGGCATCTAGACTCCCAAATTGTGAGGGAACAAATTCCTATTGTTTTATGCCACCAGCTTTGTGGTGATTTGTTTCAGGTGTCACAGGACGTATACATACTCCTCAATACCATCCTTCCACTTGTGTCCCAGAATATCCATCATGATGTATAGCAGGCTTTATTGATTGTCAGCAACGTTCCTTCACATTGTCTAGGAAAACAGCCTGAAAGGCAGTGGCCTTTCCCTGAAGGGCTTGCTCCCCAAGTAGAAGGTCTGGCTGGGTTGGTTTGTCGCCACATAATGTGCAATATGCCTGGTGGGTGGTGCTCTTGTCAGATTATCTGAAAGGCAACTGCGCTTTTTCATATCCATGCCCTTTGTGGTGAGTCTGCGGTCATGCCAGTCTTGTTCAAGTTCCCTAGAGGCAGAGCCTGAGATAGGGATTCTCGTTGAGATAACTGATTGGGGGTGCTTTCAGGTAAGGGGAGCAAGAGAAGCACAACAGTCTGGGGGAAAGCTGAGCCAGACGGGGTTTCAGCTGGAGACTGGTTTCAGTCTGATTCTATGGAAAGCCTTTGCACCACAAAGTTAGTTCCACCTGAAGGCAAGGGGCCAGCCCTTGTATCTCCTCCCTATCACCCAAAAACTGGGAGATGGAAAGATGGGTGGAGAGGGAGGAAATTATGGCTTCCCAAGCAAAGAACAACCTGTTCCATGGGCTTGTTGTACGGAGTGATAAAAATGTATGCAAAGAAAACCACATAGGCCCAGCATTACATACACAGTTAACATGTGTAGCTATTATAAAGCATTGTCAGGACAGATTTTGACTGATCCTAAAGAGCTGGCCAAATGAGTCCCATTTACTACCTCTGAGGCTGAATTCTGGGCTCCCTTAGGCTGTCCCACGGCCTAGCAGCCTGATCAATCTCCATGAGGTTGTAAGGACAGCCTGACAGTAGAGTAACAGTGGAATGATTCTGAGCTCAGAAGATGTACTTAAAAGGCATTGCAAAAATGCTGCACCATATTCCTGCAGGCCTGTGGAAGGACCCCTCCCTGGCAGGTGAAGTCTACAAACTGAGAGAAGAGGCATCTGGGGGAGTTTGTGCCCACACTGGGATCCTTGTTTGAGCCCAGGGTAAAAGGCATGATTCCAAACATGGCCTAGAAGGAAACAGAGCTCTTTTATTTGTTCTTGAAGGCAGACAGGGTGAAAAAGTTTCGGAAGAGGTGTGAATTCCACCCTTCGTGTGGGGAAACCTGTGACCTGCAAAGCTGAGATTTTGATCATTTAAATCCAATATTCTGAGCAAGTCTTTCAAACTTAGAAAATGCCTCATGAATCTTCAAAACGTGTCTGAGGTCCTGGTCTGCAGCATTTGCTGAAGTCAGCTGGGCTCAAGAGCCTGGGACTGGGGACAGTGGAGGGTGGAAGCCAAGGCCCCGGGGGACTAGCGGCACATGCCTGGTTTCAGGGGTGCCAGCCAACCACACACTCCACTCTGTTCTTCTCCAGTGTCTATCACACAGGTGCTTGAATTTCACTGACTGGTAAAGGCACATGATGAGAGACATAGAGAGACACGAATGGAGGAGGACTGAAAAAGCATTGCAGACTCTTTTTATGACATACAGAAACAACAAAATATCAAAAAATCATCCACTGTAACAATGATTTCATAAATAAAAGTCATGTGAATACCAAAAAGAGTAGGAAGTATATGATGCCAGAATAAAGGGCAGTTCTTGAGTTGAATGGGTTTAGTTTTAGGAAAAAATCCTGACTGTATGCATATGTTTTTTCTTTTACCTCAAATCAGGACTCTGTTCTGACAGCCACCATTTGAGTCAGCCCCTTTAAGCTTCTTTGTTCTTGTACAAATTGAAAAGACCTGGGCTCCTTCTGGCCCAACATAAATCAAGAACAGTTGAAATACCTACCCCAAACAAAGGTCATGGAAACTTTCAAGTCAAACATTCCCAATGTTAGTTTTTTTTAATACCCTAGGGAATGCTCGGTATCTCAGTAGGGAAAGTTCTACTAACCTACAACTGATTAAAGTTCAGTGTTAGTTTAGGTGTTTTAACTTTTGTTTCATTCCCACCATGACTGTGTGATTCCAGAACATTTAAAAAAATAAAGATGATGTTCAATATTTACTGAGTGCCTGACTACATATAGGTCAGATGCCATCCAAGACAGGGGTATGTATAGCATTTTCTCCATTTAAAAAAATTATGATATTATTTACATACAATAAAATTTAGACTTGTTGCTGTGCAATGCTCAGAGTTTTGACCATCACCACAATGATGATATAGAAAAGGTTCATCAGCTTTTCCAAGTCCCCCTTCACCCCTTTGTAGTCACCCCCATCCTCACCCCAGCTCCTGAAAACCACTGATCCCTTTTCTATCCCTTTAGCTCTGCCTTTTCCAAAATGCCCAAATAATAATTCTCCAGATTTCCATATAAATGGAATCACACAATGTGGAGCCTTTCCAGTCTGGTTTCTTCCACTTAGCATAGCACCTCTGCTATTGTGTGTCAGTGGTTTCTTCCTTCTTACTGCCAAGCATACAGTTTGTTTATCCATTCACTGATGGAGGAACACTTTGGTTGTTTCCATTTAGGGGACAGAGACACTAAAATAAAGTTGCTATAAACATTCACATTATCTGTGAATACTGTTTTGTGTGAATATAAGCTTTCAGTTCTCTTGGGTAAATACCCAAGAGTGGAATATCTGAGTCCTAAGGTAAGTGTATATTTAATTTTGTAAGCAACTACCAACCTATTTTCCAAAATGACTGTAATTTTTCATTCCTAGCAGCATTGATGAGAATTATAGTTGCGGAGTATCTGCCAGCACTTGATATTGTCAGTTCTGAAGCATGTACCTAGATGTGTGTATCTTTCTCGCTTACTCTATCAGAGAGAGACTTTTTAGTAGGCATGAAGTATTTTCCTGTGGTTTTAACTTTTCTTAATTGGGCTAAAATTCACAAAGCACAAAATATGCAATTTTAACCATTCTAATGTGTACAATTCAGTGGTTTTTAATAAATTCACAACGTTGTGCAACCATCACCACTGTGTGATTCCAGAATATTAGATGGTGGTGATGATTAACTTATGTAGCAATCTGATGGGACTGCGGGTACGCAGATAGTCAAACATTACTCTGGGTGCTTCTGTGAGGATCCTTTTGGATGCAAATCCATGGTAAGAAACTCCTTAAAGATTTTGAAAACTCTATCCAGTGGCTCTGGACAGATTTGAGAGGGAAGGCCAGGATCAGTCATATAAAAAAGTCAAAGCCCAACCTGATGGAATAAGAGGTTACAGTCATTGTAGTCCTGTCTTCACCTCAAGGGAGCAGGACCAAGAAATTAGCAGAATTAAGGTTCTAAAAGAAATCATCACAAAGATGAAAGGAGAGACAGGAATAACAAGTATAGACTGAGCCCAGGCCTGAGCTCTATTGTCCTGATGGGAGGGTATCTCTCAGAAGGGTCACCCAACTTGAGCCAGAGAAATTGTACAAGATTTAATTTAAAAATAAGGAATGTTTCTGACAGACCCAGAATGTATTGATTTGATATTTTTAGTTGTGGAATACCCCACAATACAAAATCCAGAGCAGTGTGACTGAAAACAAATACTGGGCCTGAAGGCAAAGAAAATGAGAAAGGAAGGCAGGCTTATTAACTCCAGTAAATAATACTGAGAAAGAAAGGGACCAGCTTGAGAAGCAGAGTCAGTTGTTAGATATCGATTGAACCTTCCCCAGAACAGGTGAAGAGCAGCACGAAAGGGCTGGATAAAACACCAGAGGCATAGCCAGGACAGTGGCAAGAAGTCAGGGAGAAAATTATACTCAAGGTCTGGAATAGTCAAAAGCCGAGAGTGTCTGGAGGTGCACCCAGCAGACGCATTTCTAATCTCCAAGCCCCGGGGACACAAGCTTCAGAAGCATCAATAGCAACTTTTTTTATGAATCTGCTGAACATGGTTTTCCAAATACAACAAATAGGAGGAGAAGGAAGAACCTCCTCCATTCGGCAGGATTTCAGACCTAAGCAATTTCATAGCAAAAGGCCATGGAAAAGAGAGATTTAGCAAAGAATAGAAAATGTATGCTCTATAAGAGATAGCAAAGACAAGGAAATTAGAGACCTGCCCTCATTCAGGTGGGAGTTGGCGGCTCAGAGAGAAAGCAGGAACATGGGGCTCATACAAACAAGAATAAGAAGGTCCCAATTTTGTTGGACAGGCAAGAAGGACAACTCGAATCAGCAGTGGTGGCTAGGGCTGCCTCCATCACAAGTTACCAACCTCTGAAAAAGGGAAGCTGTATCTCAAAACCCACTTTTAGAGGACAAGTCGACACAGATTTTCTGTCTAACAAAGGCCCTGTCTAATGCCAAAAAGATTCCTTCCTAGTGGATTTAGGTTCACTGGTCATGGGTTCTGGGTGACTAGCTGTGACTAGTAGACTGACAGGACTAAAATCAGAAGCCTTCCTCTGTCTTTCCTCTATCACTCAGAAATCACAGGGGTTCTGACAAAACTGAGCAGAATAAGAAATTAACAAAGATGGTCTTTGAACTTTAAACTCAAGGAGTCTGAACTTTAGACTTTCAGCCATTAAGAGGAGATCTGAGTTTGAATTTTAAGAATTTTTTGAATTCGATCTTGTCAAGTAATGGATTTACCTTCTCTCCAAGAATCTGACAATGTGATGGGATTTACATTTAAATTCAGGGCATGTTACAGAGCTTTAGTGTCAGAGTACTATTATGCATTTGATATCAGTATTTCCATTTACTTTCTTGGCAGATCATCTGAGGCTATGATGGATAATGCAGCCAGACATAATGGGTTGGAAAACAGAAGAGCAGGTGAATTCTACCCTTGGTATTAACTGGCCTTGAATTTGATTTAAGTAATGTGCTGATCTATTTGAGAGCCATCTGTAGGCAAATACATTAACAATACACTGAACTGTAAATACAGCAAAGCCAAAAGGGAAAGAGGTTGGGCTAGAGGAGAGAGCGAGATGGAGTAGAGAGGGTGCTGAATATAGCAAAAAACCTGCAGCTCTTAAATTCAGAAATGAAAGCATGAGATTTCACAAATAAATAAAATTCACAAGTAATAGAAAGCATACAAAATAATCACAAAAGTAAGTCTTATTAGTTCTCAATATGCAAAAAGGCCCATAGAACAATAAGTGGGTGGAAGAAGTATATGATATATATCTCACACACACACACACACACACACACACACACACACACACACACACACATATATATATATATATACACAGATTTAATATATACTTTTACACACAGAGTGAGAGACTTACTGTAGAAATTTATTACAAAGATTTATTATAGATATTGGCTCATGTGATTATGGGGGACAAGAAGTCACATAATCTCCCATCTGTACATAATCTGGAGAACCAGGAAAACAGGCACTGTCAGTCAGTCTCAGTCTCAGAATCAAAAGTACCAATATCCACGGGCAGGAGAAAACGATGTCTCAGCTAAAGTGGAAAGACAGTGAATGCCGCCCTTCTTCCTCTACCTTCACACTCCATCAGGCCCTCAGTCAGTCTGACAGTGCTAACCCTCAGTGGGCAGGGCCCTCAGCTTAATTAGTTCACCAATTCAAATGCTAATCTCTTCCAGAAACACCCTCACAGACACAACCAGAATAGTTTTTTTCTGTTTTACCAGCTATGGGGCATCCCTTAGCCCAGCCAAGTTGATTACATAAAGTTAACCATCACAGGGCCGTTTGAAAACTCACAGCAAGCAGGTTAAAACCAAGGTTATGGTAACTTTATTCCTATTATTTAATGAATTTATTTATATACAGCTTTTCCACCAAAGATCGAAAAGGAAGAAAACAGTCTAATCTTTATGTTCTTCTCCCTCATCCTAGACATATTGCTATAAAACAGAAGAATGACACACAGAAGGAAAGTAGAAAACCCTTCTTTGCTAAAAGGAGTGGAGCTGAGCAGAACATCAGAGGACCTTGGTGTCTTGCCAATGGGTTTTTGGTTTGCTATGGATTCAGTGTGACCAAAGAAATGACAGTAGAACGTTTCTTTGGGGTGAAAGGTTTTATTAACCGGCTTGTTCTCCTGGCGGTAGGTCGAGCACTAGTGTCTCTGCCTCCACCCAGAGCACTAGGCTGAACTTTCTATATAGTGCAATAATAGCTTATTGCCTATGGGTGTGGAAGCGATAGCCTAGCAACAGGCCAGTTACATCATCAGGTGGTTTAAGTTCAGTGAGGATCCTGGTCATAGGAACTCCAACTTCCCTACACTCCACCCCTCCAGGATTCTCACCTTCCAATGTACATGTGCTCAATCTTCCACAATGGTCCCTGTGTGAGAAAGCTGGAGTACAGTAACCGGATTCCCCAACAGCAACAGAGGCTAACAACAACTTAGAGATAATAACAAAAATTAAGAAACAACAAGATTTTGATACAGGTAACAGAAATTATAATAATCCTCAAGCCAGAGGAGGTTCCTAATCCAAAAAGACCTTAGGGGCAATAAAATACATGTTTTAATGACACCAACGTAGACAAATCTTGTCCATCAGGTAGGATGCATGCAAGAGAGCGGTCCTGTGAAAGGACTATAGCTGGAAGGGGGTTCCTTCCAGGTCTAGTATACCATACCTTTACTCCTTTCCCCATGGGGGTTACTGAAGGGTCTATATATGGTGCTACTGGAGGTGTACACACTGGCCATAATGATAAAACAAAACTCCCTGGTAAGATGCTCCTACCTTCTGGCCATTCAGGATAAACTACTGTGACCTCTGGGGGCCACTCTGCTGTTATTCCAGGAATACACAGGAGGCCAGCTTCCAGGCCATGTCCCCAAGGTGCCGGGAGAGCCAGCCATCGCTGGTCCATGTGTTGAAAGGTCCAAGGCCACGTCCACTCAGTGGAGTCTCTGGGGTTCAGTGCAGTTGGTACTGGCAGCAAGATATTATTCTGGTGGCTGAACCTCGGCTTCAGTGATTCTTCCTTGGTTTGTACTTGCAGTTGTATAGGGGAGTTAGCTATATGTTAACATGTCTACAGGGCTCAGGGCTTCCTTTTGGGGTCTCTTGTTCAAATGCTGTAGCCTGGTCCAAAAGCCTGGACCATCCCTGCAGCCTATTGGTATCTGATTTTAACAAGCCATTGTGCTTCTCTATCATGCCTGCTGTGGTAGGATTGCATGGCACATGAAACTACCATTTGATTCCCAGCTGCCACACCCATTCTTCAGTGTATGTCCAGTAAAATGGTGCCCTGATCGCTCTCAATTACCTGTTGACAGCCATGGTTGGCAAAGAGACACTCCAGGCCTCTTCTGGTCATCTGCTGTCTGCAAAGCAGGTAGGAAAAGCAACCAGAAGTCCAGTAGCTGTGTGCACACAAGTCATGGCATACTGATATTCTTCTGACACAGGGAGAGGCCCAATATAGTCTATCTTCCACCTGACGAAGGGTATAGGTCCTTTGGCAATTGTCCCAAGTTGCTGTGGAACTCGGTGTAAATCCCTTTTGGAACACACAACACACTCCTGCCAGGCTCTACTACTTCAAAGGTCAAAGGCAAGCCCCACCAACAGGCTACAGCCCACATTGTCTTTTGCTCTGCATGCAACAAATGCTGATGTAACCATTGGGCTACATCAGAAGCAGGCTTTCCTTCTAACCAACATATCTAGGCCAATTTATCTGCTTCATCATTTCCTGGGGATGCCAGTGGCAAATGACCTGTCACATAGTATACTGTAATTATTTTAGTATGACCACAGGCCCATAAGTCTTGCCACAGTTCTTGCCCCCAAAGGGGTCAGTGACCAACCAGCCAGTTGGCATGGTACCAGGTTGGGAGCCACAGGGTCAAGCCCCAATAGACAGCCCAGCTGTCAGTGCAGACAACTATAGGGGAGGGCTCCTGGCTAATCACAAACCACACAGCCTGCAACTCTGCCCATTGGCTGCTTTTCCCCTCACCATCTTCCATCCATATTGTCTCAGTCTTAGGATGGAAAGCTATGGCCCTCCATTTTGGGGGCTGCCCATGGCTGGAGCCGTCTGTGTACCACGCATCATTGGGTATAGGGGCTCTTCCCTCCCTATAGGGATTCTCTGCTTCTAATGGTTCGAAGGCAAGTTCTTGCGATTCACCAGTATATGTCACTGGCCCCAATAAGCACTGGGAGTTCTTCATACAAGGGGCTACTAGAGAGGGCACTATGCTGCTGTAGGTAAGCACCCCACTTGGCCAGTGTGGGCATTTGTGCCACACCATTCCTTGGTTTTTGGGTCCAATCTTGTACCCACCCCAAGATGGGATAGGTGGTTATTACCTTTATCAGGGCCATTCCAGTGATGGGTTCTGTAGCCAGCAAGACATGATACATGGCAGCCAGTTGTTTTTCTATAAAAGTGTATCGCACCTCTGCCCCTTTCCAGAGTTGTGACCAGAATCCAATAGTTTGGCGAGTTTATTCAAGCCACTGCCAGAGACCCCAGCCATAGCTGTCTTCGGTCACAGGAACATCCAGCTCACAGAGCCTTGATGGGTCTATCACACTCAAGGCCTGCACAGCCCTGACTGCCCATTTTGCTGTAGTAAAGGCAGATGCACATGTCTCATCCCAGTCCCACCTGACTCCCTTTCATGCCAACCAGTGTAAGGGCTTCAGAATTTGTGCCAAGTGTGGAATAAACACTCTCCAGTAGCCTAGAAGACCCCAAAACTCCTGTAGCAATGCTACAGTTGTAGGGGTAGGAAAGGCCTGGACTTTGTCTATAACTGCTTCTGGTATAACTTTGCTCTTACCTGACTAGATGACCCCCAAGAATTTGACAGACAAACCAGGTCCCTAAACCTTGGTGCTGTTCACAGCCCATCCTTTCTCCTGTAAATGTTGCAGCAGTCTAGGTGCTGCACCTTCTAGATCTGAAAGAGAATCAGACGTGAGCATGACATCATCAATATAATGGTACAGCCACACCATTGGCGGTTTCTCCCATGTAGCCAAGTCCTGGGCTATAAGTCCATGACAGATGGTGGGGCTGTGGAGGTATTCCTGTGGAAGGATGGAGAAAGTCCATTGCCGTCTTTCCCATGTGAGGGCAAACTGTTTCTGACTTTCCTGCTCAATGTCAATGGAAAAGAAGGCATTAACAAGATCTACCACATAATGGTAAGTTTCTAGTTCATGGCTGAGGGTATCCATCAGGCCTGCAATACAGGGGATGGCGGCATGCATAGGGGGTATTATGACTTTATTCAGTTCTCTGTAATCCACTGTCATATGCCAGGAGCCATCTGGCTTTTTTACTGGCCACACTGGGGAATTGAAAGGACTATGGGTGGGCTTTATAATACCGACCTTTTCCAGTTCCTGGAGAGTTTTTCCAGCAGGCTGTTTGTATTGTTTGGTATTAGTCACCCACCAAGAAACAGGCAAAGCCATGGGTGGGTGCCTAGCATGTCCCCTCAGAACTGCCTTCACCACATGTACTCTCACTCTGAACTCACCTGAAGTGGTCTGCAACCATAGACCCTGCAGGATATCAATCCCCAAAATATACTCAGGTATGGGTGAGACATACATATCTATCTAGATGCCCTATTCCCAAAGGGATTTGGGCTTGTTTCACTCTGACAGCCTTACTTCCGTATCCACATGTGATAGTGGGGGTCCCGCGGAACTGCTCAGGGTTACCATGAATCAGTGAACATTCAGCCCGTGTGTCCACAAGAGCCAGGACACATTGTATGTTCACTGAGGACCAATGGATAGCTATTTCAACATGTGGCCTCTGGTCCCCCCAGGCCCTTCAGGGCAGATATCTCGACCTTCTCCTCAGTCAAATCGTGTGCCCCAACCATCTTCCCATGTGAGCTGGAGTGAGGTTGGCCTCACTCTCCAGCAGGAAGTCTTGCAAACACACAGGCCGGACTTGTGTCTCTGTCTCTGACCTCTGCCTCTCTGGTCTTAATGGCTGGAACTGCTGCCCTGGTTTCAGTTGTTGCCTCTACTCTAGTAAGATCTTGTTTGACCTCCCATCTAATTTCCTTCCATCTGCTCCTGCCCATATTAAATCAACCCACATCCGGGTCCTTGTAACCTTGGGGTCCTTTAAATTCTTCTTGTGAGCAGCAGACTTTATTTCTTTCTGTGTTCTCATTGCTTCTGCCTCTCCTAAGTCTGCTACTGTACATGTCACCTCGCTTATTGCTGTCCTAAGTGAGGAGAAAGAATGGCGACTAGAGACCCAAAGAGGGATGCAGGAGCCATTTGAAGCACAGTATTTCTCATACCAGTAGTGAAAATCTCTTCATCTGGGTTATAATTGTCTGGACCAAAGATGGCATTTCTTATGCCTAGCTCTCATAGCACCTGCTGGAGCTCAGCATATGTCTGCCATCTAACAGGAGAGGATGGCAGATCACCTGGATTGGGCCACACAGCACAAAGTGCAGCCATAAGCCAATTGAGGAGGGAGTGACTCCCTGGGGTCTGATGAGCATTTTGTAATCCCTGCCTCAAGGTGGGCTGCACTGTCAGGGAAGACAGCTTTCCCATCTCTGATTCCAAGAGAACAATTCCATCCACCTCTAAGTCCCACAGATGCAGGAGCCAAGCTGATAATTGACTCTGAGGGCTTCTGCCTAAACTGGGAGCCCAAATCCACTAGCTCAGCCTGAGTACAGGGGCAGAGCATAGAGTGCTCCACGACCTGGGGAGGGGGCTGCTCCTCTCCATGGGGAACCCTCGGCTTCTGGGTCTTTATTTTCTTTACAACTAGTGGGTGTGCTTTCAATAGAGGAGGGGTCAGTGCCCCCGGCACCACCCCTTCATCCTTCCCCAGCTCCTCCATTTCCAGGGCTGATGGCACCTTTCTCTCCCCTCTCCCAAGTGTCTCCTCTGCTACATCCTTTACCTTTTCTACAGCGCCTCGCAGCAATGCTAGCTGAGTCCTCAGCAGGTCTTTTACCTTCACCTCAGTGCTTTGCAGGTGATGTTCTCATGCCATCTCCACCTGTGCTCCCCTCAGGAGTTTGTCTTTGTCCTTTATGGCCTTTGCATCCTTCAGAGCACCTGGCAGTGCTGCTGTCTCATTCTGTAAGGAACCTTTTACCTCTAACAGCACCTTGCTGCCAGCATTCTCGTGCTACCTCTTCTGACATAAATGCCATTTCCTCCTTCAGTGAATCCACAGGAGTTTGCGGCTTGTGTTCTCATGCTGCCATTTCTTGGGTCTTTTTCAGGAGTGTGTCCTTTTCTGTATAGTTTTTTAATATTGGGAGAATTAGCCAACCCACAGTCCCCACTGCCTCCTGGGTACTCTCTCTCTCAGACCTACTTACTATACCAAGGGCCACCCCTACTGCCCTCAGGTATCACCTCCAGTTGCGTCCAGTCCTGGGGTGGGGTCCAGCCCTCTAAGAGGCAAGCCACCTTGGATCACATACCCACTGGGGGGACAATCCACTGTCTCCCTGTTCACAGGGGCAGCCCACTGAAGCACTCCTCCCATAAGGGCAGCGTGTCTTTTTCCTTGGTCAATAATGAACCCTGCCAACTTCACCAATTGTCTTGCCAATGGGTTTCAGCCCCAGACAAGTTTGCTATGGTTCAGTGTGACCAAAGAAATGACAGTAGAATGTTTCTTTGGGGTGAAAAGGTTTATTACCAGGCTTGATCTCCCAGCGGTAGGTTGAGCACTAGCATCTCTGCCTCTGCCCAGAGCACTGTGCTGAGCTCTCTATGTAGTGCGATAATAGCTTATTGCCTATGGGTGTGGAAGTGGTATCCTAGCAACAGGCCAGTTACATCATTAAGTGGTTTAAGTTCAGTGAGGATCCTGGCCATAGGAACCCCAACTTCGCCACACTCAGTGTTCAGAGCAACTTGGCCCTGGTAATAAGCACAACCACCAGACTGAATAGATCTTGTTGAAAAAAAAAATGAATTGATGTGCAAGAAAAAGGATCAGATATTAAATCTTTGAAATACTACCCACATATTCAAAATTGATGAAATAAGATTAAAAAGCAAAAGCAAAAAAAAGCCAAAAGAAATTTCTGACTTGGACTTTATGTGACAGCGCCGTTACCCCAGCAACCACAAATGGGGAACAACCTGGCTGGCTGGTGCCAGACATACCACAGCTTTTGTCAAGTGCAGCTGTTCTTCCACACAGACCTTTTTGGATGTCCCTCAGCCTTGGAAATAACCATTGTTCTCATGAAGGAGAGTTGCCTTTTGTTCCTCCTGCAACAAGAAAGGACTCCAATCCAATAGTCTCACTGAAGCACTGTGATTAGATGATGTTCTTAATAGATAATAAAACCTAAAACACTTGCTAGTCTGCCTACCAAACCAGAATTAGTTACTTCCATGGGTGACAATAATAGATTTTAATATATGAGTTTGCCAATGAAGAAAAACCATAGAGTAATATTACTCCTTCCTTTTTATTTATCCATAGCGTGACTGTTTGGGGGGCAGCTGTATCTCATCTTGAACCACGCCCTGGTGCACCTATAGCTAAAGCAGACTATTCTGGCCAGAGCATTTCCCCCTTTTATCCAAAGTTCTTCTTCTGGAAGGGCAGTTTTCTTCAAGAAGATTTCATTGTCACTTTGGATCCTCTAGGTAGTATGACCATATAATTTATGGTCAAACTGGGAAACTGGATGCTGATGGCTGTCAACCAAGACTTCCAGGCAAACCTGGGCCTCATATGGATGACATTTCCTCAATGACCTTGCTGTGTTTATATCTTGTTTTATGAGCATCATGCATGGTTAATTATCCTTTCAAGCATAAGTTCTGAGTCAAGTTTTTCTGGCTGAAAATAACTGAAACACCTCAAACTAGCTTATGTCAAAAAAACAAAAAGGAGCAGGAGGTTTATTTTAAGGCTGTGCACAAGCCCATTGAATCAAAGTGCGGAGAGCACAGTGGGTCTCCTGAGAGGCTTGTGGAGCTGGGAGCTGGGACAGCGTTGGGAACCAAGGATATGCACAAGGTGTTTGGTCTGAATATATTCTTCTATCTCCACTTCCCTCTGCTCCTTTACTTAGCCTTTTCTTTCTCTGAGACCACAAGTAAGATATTCTGGGGAACTGTGGGGTACCAAACTCCTGGGCTCAGAATAATGCCTTCTTAGCAGATGCCTTCATGCAGACTGGCCATGTGGTATCCTGACTGCCCCTCTTCATACTCAGCTGTGCAAGAGGCTTGAGTTTTTATTACTCACTGACTTCCTTTTACATAGCTTTTTAACCACATTCTCCCTTCCAAGAGAACATTTGGAAATGTGTATTGTGGGAGGGATTTGCTGGCATTTAATTGGGAGTCGGGGCAGACATGCTACTCAGTCCTCAACGCCAGGTACATCCCTGTACAGTGAAGTTCCCAACTCTAATTCTCCCCTCCTTCCTCTTCCACCTTCCCCTCAAATGCCAACAGGGCTCCCACTGAGGGATGCTGAAACAGCCTGCTCCCTGGAGGAGCCTGGACAGCTGTGAAATATGTGTAGGTCACCGGACCGGTGAGAAGGGCTCTGGCATGCAGACTCTGTCCACAGGGTGTGATGGCAGAGAAGGACCTTTGGTGGTCCTAGATGGGAATAAAATCTATAGTAAAGAGATTTTTATTGCTGTTGTTATATGTCTTTATGCACTAGTTAAATGTCACTAAGAAACATCTGTGGTTCTGGCTGTACTGAATGTGGGTCACTGTAACAAAACCCTGCGTAACAGCGCTGAAACAGGCGTCATTCACACATGCTCAGGACACTCTGACCTTCAGAAAGCAAACCTTAAAATTCCCCTAAGTGAGTGCCCTGTGTATTCTGACAAGGCACAGGGTTTTAAAAATAGCCTCTTTGGTCCCTGGGATATTTCATCAAACTTATCAAAGCACTTTTTAAACGCCAGAAGCTTCTATCACCTGGTTTTCATTGGCATTCCAATCTCCTCTTTCTCACACTGATTTTAGGGGAAGTTTGGTCTGTAAACCACAAGAATTTTTGAAGCCCAAAATCTGGACTGGGCTGATCTGGCTTGGTTATGAAGTCTGCAATTACTTCCAAGATAGGATTTTTTGGCTTTTCATGTCATAGATTCTTGAGCTGGGGAGAGACTAAGCCAGAGCCCTAACAGAAACTGGGAGCCTCAGCTCCTAGGACCCCTTCTCACCTCCAGGCTCTCTGATGTTCTTTCTCCTCTGCTGTCTCTCTGTCTGCCACGTGGTTATGGGAGCAACCTGGCTCTCTGCCCAAGAGCATCCCACAGACTACTTCAAACTGCTCCCATCTAGTATCAGGAGACAGGGAGGAGGTTTACATTGACATCTTCTGGTGTTACCGGATAGCTTTCCTGAATGATGGAGGAAAAAGAAATCCTGAGGTGTAAAAATAAACCTCAGTGGCATCATACAACTTCAGGGCTGAAGAATCTCTTTCCCTCTTCATTATTAATGAGGTCAAAAGAGAGCCTGAAGTCTCGACCCTGGAAGCACTAAGGATAAATGGGCAAGCCATCTTTGTCAGTGGGCTCAGTCTGAGTACCTTCTGTGGGGGCAGCTCAGGGTGTGGCATGGTCTGCTTCCCAGGTGCGGGCTTGCTGTGGCGCAGGCTGAGCCCAGCGCCAGGCCCGACGGGAGGGATGGCGGCTCACTGGCATGTTTCCTAAGGCAGAATTCAGGCAAGAACCACAGACAGACTGCAGAGCCACAGGGTTTTCTTGAAAGTAATAGTTAGGTGCCTCCCTCCTCTCAACCAGACGAGCACTTTTTATTTTCCTGGAACACTGAATTAAACTGTTTTTATCTTTATTCTGTGAACTCATGTCATGTGGACAGCAACTGCAGTCATTGGCATTACTCAGTTCATTGGACAACTGAGATCCTTCTGCTGGTTTTAAGACGTGAGAGTCGAGAATAAAGAGCATGGTGAGTATTCAAATTTTTTACAGCTGAAGTTGTGTCATCTTTTTAGCTTTCCGTTCTTTTACTCTGAGTCAGACATCAGTAAAGTTTTAATTACTTTAATTTAAAATGTCTGATAGTAAATGAACAGTGTGTGAAGTGCCAAACTCGTGAAAGGAAATCTGGGGGTGGCTGCTCAGCTGGCTCTTGTAGTAGTAGCTAGAGCTAGAATTGGAGCTTGACTCTGTGTTTGAGACATAAACACATCTTTTTATGCACAGACTAATGATTCCAGACATGTCAAGCCTGTTCAGAGGTGATTCCCCTGGTCCCTCCTCAGCACATCCTGTCTTCCCCTCATGAGGATGTGTGGGTTAAAACCCCCACATTTTACCATTTGCGCCATCTCCTGAGTGAGATGGCTTGCTGATATTAGGGTACAATCAAGCTTACAGAAGAGAGATTTTCTCTGAGTGAGGCTGGAAAGCCTAAGGCAGATTTTTATTCATGAGCCCGGCATAATCAGCACCCAGTGATTTAACAGGTGCAGAGACTTAATTTGCTCCAGATAAGAACATTTTATCCCTGTTTTTAGATCCAACCATGCAAAGGCCATGCTTTGGATTCTCTTTTTGATAATATCTAAAATTGACAATCTAAAGCTGGATTTTTAAGCCAAAGCCTTACAATTTAGGGAATCATAACCTAGGTGATGTTGTCTGTATCCCCATAAATCTTTATAGAAAAATAATGTTTTACTTATGCTGTAAAAGGAATCACTTGGGTAGTTTTGCTGGTTTAAAGTGTAATACAAGAACGGTACATTTGGAGCAAACGGTTTTTGTTTTCACTCACATTCTCCTTGCTCTGTGTCTTCAGAATCACAGGTCTTCCAAGCATGGGTCTGGCGGTGTCCCCAGTGAGGGTTAGCTCTCAACTAATCAGCCCTTGGCATGGTGGCCTGACCACAGTACTCTGAGCAAAGCCAGCATGTGGGTGGGCCACTGCACTGGCCCCCTAGAAGCCAGGCGGGAGAGCAAAGGTGGCTTTGGCTGTGTGTCTGGACAAGCACTCAGGAGACCTCGGCGGTGGTCCCAGCAGCCTGGACAGAGCTGTAGCTGTAGCTGCTTCTACACTTCAGGAGCTACTTGTCCAGCCCTTCCCTTGCTCACCAGCCCATCTGTACGAAAAAAGTCCTTTAACTAGTCATTGGCCAGTTCACCTTAATATCAATGTCTTCGTTCAGGAAAGCCTCTCTTAGATGAAAGGAAGCTGAGGTTTGGGATGCTAGCACAAATCACTACTTTAGAATATCCTCCTTAGCTATGGAATAACATGCTTTACCAACAAAAATGAATTGGATGAAAGCAAAATTGCACAAAATGAGAATAATTACAACAGGAAGAACCACCAGCAAACTACATTCTTTGCCCTACTATGAATACCATCTCCCATCCTACAGTCTCACCAGAGGGCCTAGCTTCCTGACCTCGCTAGTCAATTGTGAACTCAGAAGAATGTCAGAGAAAGTCTCAGTTTCTGCAGTATGAATGCTTTCAGTTTTGTGTTGAGATCTCACAGTGATGAAGTAAGTGAGTTTGGGGGCTGGTGACACCACGTGCTCATGACAACAGCCTTCTCTTTCATCCCTACAACCTTTTCCCACCCCCAGCCCATGCCACTGACTCAAAGCAGCTGATTAGAACCATAGAGGCCGAGCCTTTTGAATAGTCTGAGGATTTACAAACTCATGACAGGAAGGATAGGAGTGGAACACTCTTGAACTCTGAAGTAAACTTGGCTTCTATGTAAGCATAGAAGAAAAATTCACTCTAGGGGGGCTTTAACAAGTTGCTAAAAGCATAACTTTTCAATGATTCATTTGTATCCCCTGCAGGTGAAATTAAATACAATGAAAATAGGATATTTCAGAGAAATGGTGACCTATGGTTACAGCCTAATCTGGCAGCATCACGCCTGCAGCATAAGCTAAAACCAATCTGGCTCTCTAGAGGCATAAAACCCCCACTGAAACTGAGCGCTGAGAGTCAGCCTGTGCCCAGGGCAGAGGAGAACAGGGAACAAATACCCTCAACCAGAAACCTCCACAGAGGGCAGAGCCATCACCAGGTACTATAGCTATCCTGGAAGGGGAGGGGCAGTCTCTTCTCTTCTCCACCAAACTCTCCATTTGCTCCCTGTCTTCACTCTGCCAATCTTTTCCCCCTCCTCCCAAACATGTTAGTGCCTGAAATCCAAGTATTCAAGATTCACTTTTTAGTGTATTGAGAGATGAAAGATTTTCAGGTTTCTTTGGGAGAGAAATATGGACCAAAATCATTAATTGTTCAGTATTTCCCCTACCAGCCTTCTATAGGCATACCTTTGTTCATGCTCTCTGTTGCCTTTATTTTGATAAAGAAGGGTCCTGAAGCAGAATTAGGAAAGGCAGAGTCGAGAAGATCACTTTATACTGAATGGGTAGATGTGGAAAAACACTGGATTGAAATGCTGGAGGAGGGGCAGAGGAGAAGAAGGCATGGAGAAGTCATCTGGGGAGAGAATCCTTAAGAACAGTTTTAGGTATTTTATTGTTTCCTAACAAACGTTCCTTGCTACCCGTTTGCAACCTTACTTAAGACTCCAGGAAAGACAGCATTTTTCAAGGCTTTTTTGTTAGATTTTTATTTCTCTTGAGATAAATGTTAAGGATGGAACCAAAGGCCCAGATTTACTTTGGGTCTGTCTACATCTTAGTGTAAGTGGCAAGTAAGAGCCAAGTGGGAGCAAGGGTTCTGAGACGGGATGAGGCATGGAATGGGCTGATGGTGCTAGAAGGGAGTGTATGTGGCACAGCATCCCAACAAACTCTGCCTCATCACCATTCAGCCTGGGGCTAGCCCACTGAGAACTTGTTTCTGGCTTTCTCTGCTCTTGCTGCGTCAAAGCAGTATCCAGGCAGCTGACACCAGGAAGAGGAGCAACAGCAGCTGGGAGACTGGGCACAAGTCCAACTGCTCATGGCTGCCAGCACTCTGACCTGCCCACCCTCTCAGCCCACTAGCTCCTCATTAGGATGTCAAGGGCAGACCTGAGCCCTTCCAGCCTCCTCTACTTCCTTTCCACCCTTACCAGCGTCCTGAGGATGAAAAGCACATTGCCACCTTCCCCCTGGGAGCCAGTCCCAGGCCATGGGCTCATGAGGCTCCCTGCACTGCACTATGAGGGCCAGACAGAGGAAACCTGGACAGAGGATGCTGGTATGCACTAGCAAATGTGGCTCCCTACAAAGAGATTTGTAACTAGGGAATTCACTGCCTCTGTGGAACTTTCAGAAAATAGCTCCTGGCTTGACTGAGGAAGAGCAACTTCTGCGGAAAATGCCTGTCATCCATGTTCCTGGCAGATCTACAAGCGTTTATACAGCACAGATGTGGCTCCAGTTGCTCACTCTACAAATGTAGATGGAACCTCTGCCAGGACACTGACTACAGTGTGTGCCACAGACCAACATGGTGGGGCTCAGACAAAGAGCAAAAGGTAATTTCTGAGCTCTGGAGAGGTGAGGACGTGTACTCTCTCCAGGCTCCCTGATCCGACCCTAACAATGCACCCTCTCCCTTAAGGGGAAAATGCTTTCCCATAGGATCTAAGGGTACCTGGGACCATTAAACTAAATTTATCCCAAATGATTTCAGCTAAAGTCCTAATCAGCCCAGTTCCTCAGAATGCGGCATTATACTTGGAAATATGTCTTTGCAGAAGTAATTAGTACTGATGAAGCTGTACTGGAGCAGGAAGGCCCCGCAATCTGATATGACTGGTGTCCTTGTGAGAGAGAGAATGCCATGTGGAGAGACAGAGACACATGTGGAGAAGATGGCTGTACATGGTGCAGATGCAGAGCTTAGAGTGACACAACCACGAACCCATGAGTGCCAAGGATTGCTGGGATCCGCCAGAAGCTAGAAAGAGGGAAGGAAGCCTTCTCCTCTAAAGCCTCAGAGAGAGCATGGCCTTGCTGACACCTTGACTGTGGACTTCCAGACTCCAGAACTCTGGGATCTGAATTTACATACTGGGAGCCACCCAGGTGCTGGTACTTTGTTTCAGCAGTCCTAGGAAATGAGTTACACCAAAGCAAGCTGACTTGATAGCCATCACCCTGAGCTGGCCAGCGTGGGAAGGTGAATTAAGGGAGATCTCAAGTGAACTTCTAAGCAGGAGCAACAGGTAAAGAGAATATACTACAGAAAATGTTTTTGTTGTTTTCTAACTGAAGTTGCTTCTCCTTCATGGCCCTTGGTAGATTTATAAACCCATTTTTTGTACCACACAGACCAAACGTGTCAATGGTTGTCACCTTGTCCAATAATAAATGTGCTAAGTCCTTGATCCTTTGCCCTGTGATTAAAGACTTGTAAGACAAGAAAACAAAACTTGGGAATAAAAATCTCAATCATCTCTATTTGGTCTCAACAAGGAAATTGCCAATCATTCCAGAAGAAAACAACCAACTGGCCTGGTTGGAAATAAGGGCCTGGGAAGCTTGTCATATTGCCCTGGGGCTCTAGTCACTCACTTCTGATTAAAGTTTGGGCTGAATGGACATAACCTTAGCTCTTAGCCACAGGAGTGAGTGACCGAGGAGACCTTGAGCTGTCTAGAAAGAAACTTGATTTGGCATCACTTTGGGGATTAAATGGAGGGGAAAATTGGCTGGAGAGGGTGGCAGAGGGGAGACTCTATAATCTAGGCATGATAAAGCCACTACTTGAGCCAGAACAGAATGGTGAAGGTTAAGGGGACAGCACAGCTTTCAGGGAAAGAGGCAACTTGAACATAAGGAGAATGAGAGAGGTTCTAAAGATGGTAGCAATATTCTGAATCTGGCAAAGGAACGTTTTAGGGAACTTGACATTATTTCACCTGGGGAAGAGAGGGTTTATTTAACTGATATTAAAACATCTAGATTTCCAGAAATATTCCAGGACGTCATAAAATTAAGCATTATGTAAAAGAGGACAATTAAGGATTACAGAACAGGGTTTATATGAAAGAGGCAAACGGGTAGATGTTACCAGGCACCTGCATAAAAGGAACTGTAATTGACAACTAAAGCAAAAAGATAGGTAATCTACTATAGCTTTCATCATATACATATACAAACTCATATAAAGGCTAATTTTCCTGGAAGTGAGCTAGGAAAGTTTTTATACTATTAATCTATATTCTTTTGATGAATGATTATATAGATTAATAAATATTATATATATAAAATGATGATTATATATATCATTATCTAGGGGTTTGTGTGTGTGTGTGTGTGTGTGTGTGTGTGTGTGTGTGTGTGTGTGTGTAATTCCTTCAAAACTTACTGGGCTGAAATGAAGTTCTATTCAAATTTGCAAATGGATTTCCTAATTTCTGTGATAATTATCCTATCCTTAAGAAATACAAAGTATGTGATAAGGAGCCAGATACAACATATGCATGATTTTGCACACAGATATATTCTCCCTTACCTACTGTCAAGTCTTGGAGCCAGAGGACATCAGTGGGTGGTGACTGAGAGACAGTCAGTTCCATGGTCTTATGCAGCAAGAAACTAAGATGATACCTTGAATCCTCCAGGGGTATAATTATCTCATGAAAATCCCAGCTAGCGGAGAAGTCCCCTTGCTAGTATTAGATTTCTTTCAGTTTAGGATGTAAGTATATGCTGAAAGTCATTCACGGAAAGCTGGTTTCTCTAGCAGCATGTTTGAAATCTGAGCTGTGTGGTGATTAATTTGGTCCTTGAGGTAGGCCAGGCTTCCTTTTGCCTCACTCTCAGTGCAATGCTTGATTCTGAATGAACTAACATGTGGCCCTTTATTCTACTTTTGTGTGTGTTCCCAGAAAACAACAGGCCTGTTCTCTTAGACAGCTAAGATTTCTTGACGTTCAAAACTTTGTTCCATTGACTGGTTTTTCTTTCAGCAGTTTCAAGGGTTCCTGTGGGCATTTCTTTTTAAATGTGTGATGCTGCCCATAACTTGGTCCGAAGGAAGCCCTCTCATCATGTCACTTGATTTCATGTATCCCTCCATGCTCCTTGTGGGATATTTTTTTCATGTTTCCTAGAATCAGTTGTTTCAACAATGGCAAAATGACTGAGGTCCAAAAGGATTAAGAAAATTACAAATAAGAATTTTACATGTAAATGAAATATGTACAGCTATGTTAATACTCTCCCTGTCTCCCCACACGTACACACACATACTTATCAGCTAGAAATATAGTGAACTTCTATGTCAACCAAATGACCAATTAAAAAATAATATGGGAAATGACCTGTTCCAGCACCCAGTGGATACTGTTAATATTTGTTGGACACCTCTGTAAGCCAGGCATGGCAGACACTTTATGTATGCTATCTACAGTATCCTAAGTAACTCTGCTAGGTAACTCTCTTATGTTCATTTTACCAAAGAGGAAAGAGAAGTTTTGAAAAGTTAAGTGACTTGCCTGGGTCTACATCTGCATGTACTAAAGCAAGAATGTGAATTTGCATCTGTATCATATCTAAGCTATTCTCTTATTTTCTATTCCACTCTGGATATTGATAACAGTCATCTAAATACAAAATAACTGACTTCCATCATGCATGTATGTTAGCCAGTAAGTTAATGATATACACTGAGCCACTTGAAAATTAACTATAGTGTAATTATTATTGAGGACTTTGTTCTCCTTTGCATGAGTCTAATGAGACTTGCTAAATTCTTAACCCATATGTTTTCCAGCAAAATAGTCTTCAGATTGCTGAACCACTTCTTCCTCTCTTTCCTCCCCAGAGTTCATTCCCATTACCCATTCCTCTGTTTCTCTGGGGGTTTGCAAATGAGAATTTGGATAGCTCACCGACTCACGGGATAATCAGTCTTGGAGACCCTGCCCCTGACCTTCCATGCATTGACTCTGCATGCTTGAGCTATTGGAATTACCAGTGACCACCTCAGTGACCATGAGGGAAGCCAGCAGCCAGGCTCACCTAGGAAATCAGGGGCCAACTATGCTTTTTCTTGGTGGTCTCATGAGGCTATTGGAAAAATTTCTCTCCAGTCCTGGAACACCTTGCAACTCACCTACCCGTGTTATCACTGTCCCACTGTCCTCCCCAAAGGATGCTCATATTATCATAACCCCTGCCACCTTCCTTCCTGTCCTTCTTGTCCTTTCTCCCTTCCTTCCCTTCTTCCCTTCCTGTTTCTTCCTTTTCCTTTTTTCAATGAGCTGCAGGTGCAGAGGATTGTCTTAATCACAGGTTGCAGTTTATGACACAGTTTATGAGGCACTATCACCATGACTCCACACAAGAACTCTTTCCTGTTTTGCACAAATGTCATTCTTCCCTTTTCATCCTGATCCCCATTCCTTCCTCCTCAGGCCCCCACCCTAACATGTCTGATGTTGGCCACTTGCATATGCACATGTTTGTGGCAGGCACTCCCCTTGGTCCTCCTTACATACTACCAGAATTTGTGGCAGAGTGCTAGGCATGAGTACACTGCTTAATTTTGGCCAGTGGGATATGGGTAAAAGTGATGTGTCAACTTCAAGATTGCTTTACAGGCAGAAATGTGTCTTTCCCTTTCTTTTGCACCATTCCCATGGGGAAGACTGTGATTGAGTGCTAGGAGATCAAGCAGTCATGTAAGATCCTGAGATAAAAGCCATGAGTTGAAGGCCAC
Source organism: Manis javanica (assembly GCF_040802235.1). Taxonomy (NCBI): domain Eukaryota; kingdom Metazoa; phylum Chordata; class Mammalia; order Pholidota; family Manidae; genus Manis; species Manis javanica. The sequence continues at coordinate 106,433,924 of NC_133156.1, read as the reverse complement.
AAAGCAAAATGATAGAAACAGTTGAGTCTCTGATGATTTTAAACCACAATACTCCCCTGCCATTGTTTACCTCAATTTTTACAGGAGAAAATAATTTTATCCAGTTTAATCCATTATTATTTTGAGTGCTTTTGTTATAGCCATTGATCCAATTTCCTAAATTAATAAAGCATCTTTGCGAAGGATGTAGGAGCATTTAGTATGTTTGCATATGTTTCACATATTAAATGGTATTGTTCTGTTTCTTAGGTTTTTCACTCAGCATTATTTTTAAAAACTGATTCTTGTTGCAATAAGCATATCTAGTTTTGGTTTCTAAGTGTTTCAGAGTAGACCACTGTGTGCCTCTACCATATTTTTCCTAAACACACCCCTAGTGATAGACACCCAGAGGGTTTCTAACTTCCCACTACCCACAAACAGCACCACGATGGCATCCTTGGTGACGTCCCTTAGGAAACTTTTACAGAATTTCCTGTTAGTATATATAGAAGAGAATGATTGCTAGTCATAGAGAATTCTCAGGTTTAATTCTGTCAAGTTCTACCTAATCACTTTCCAAAAAGGCCATACCAGACTGAATCGCCATTAGCAATGTCTGAGGCTCCTAATCCTTTGCATCCTTGCCAGGACTGTGTGCTATTTAAGTTTCTAATTTTTGCCAACCTCAAGTGACTCATTTTTATTTGCAATCCTATGACGACTAGTGTTTATGCAACTGTTCGTGTACTTGTTAGCCATTTGGATATTCCCTTCTGTGAATTTCCTCTTCATACATTTTTCCCACTTCCTGGTAGACATTTGATATTAATTCATGTTCGTTTTCATTATTTATATTCATTGATCTTTCAAGGCACATATCCTTAGTAACTTATTCACTGAGAACTTGTAGCCATCTAAAAGCTGCTTCCACATTGATCTGCAACCCACATCCAGTTCCCACATGAGTGTGCACCCTTCTCCAAGCCCAGTCATGGCCCTGGCATTCCCAATGCCACTGAGCTGCCAACCATCCTCAGCTTCCACTGATGAGCCGATGCGCCCTTCCCCCATTTCACTCTATATTTTAGTCTACGAATCTGAATATAGCTATCAGATGGGTGACCCTCTTCCTTTCCTGTAGCCTCTTTTGCTTCTTCTGCTTTTAAGGATAAGAGGAAAACAAGATGGGATTTAGATTATGCAGCCAGAGGCTAACATTCAAGTGTTCAATATTTGGAATGGAAACTTGGATGGACATTTAGATGAGAAATTTGTAAGATCCCTCCTGATTCTAAAGACTCTGGCTCTTCAGAGTATTTTGGAAATTTACACAACTTCTCTTTTCTTTTTAAACCAAAAGGTTTCCTTATTTCCAACTTAGACTTTACTGGCCTTCTTATTTAAAAGCCACCCTCCCTCTGGATTTGCTAACACTGGCCTTCACCTTAGCAAAGCCTACCAGCATGTACATTAGGAGGCCATGGGAGCTGTCAAAGCTGCTGTTTCTCTTTACAGAGTCCTTGGAGATCAAAGTCAGTGCCAAAAATTGCATCCAACTAAACAGAGGAAAGTTTCTTTAAAGAGCTCCACCACCTAAGCAACAGGTAGGGAATAAAGCTGATTTCATTCTTGAGATAGTAAGGGAAAAGATGTACCCCTCCTGGGGGTGTGCCTTGGGCTGACCAGTGGTCTTTATGATGCAAGGCTCTTAGCTGCCACCTCTGGTCCTCACCACAGTTCCCTGAGACACTACTCGCTTTGTAGTTAATTGCACTTCATGTCTTGACCTTTTATTCTTCTGCCACTCCTGCTAAAGGAAACTCTATCCTGGGATTAATCCAGCCATGCTCCTTCTCTGCCCCCATAGACAAGTCTTCTGGCTGAGCACCTCTGGCAAAGGTCAAACCATGGTGCTGACTGAGGCCCTTGACAAATGCATGGTCTCCAGCCTCCGCTGCCTGGGCACACTCCCACGGCCTTCAGAAGGCACCATTCCCCCAAAGTGACTCTTTCAGACTCTCTGCTCTCTCTCATTTACATCACTGTCTTCAAGTTCATTTCCTTCTTCACTCTGAACAAACACATCCTAACGTCCTACTTGAGAGAGAACAAGAGACAGGATAACTTCCTCAAGTCATGTTACCCCACTTTTGACTTACATGCATCTCATCCATTCTTACAGGCTTCTCTAGGGCAGTACCTAATAGGTTCTTCTACATGACTGTATCTTTGCTGGTGATTCACAGCTAAATCGTATCTGATGCTCTCTTTTTATAAAAAATGCTCTTTAACCCTCCTCCCCTTTACTACTGAGCAATGAATATAATCTATCTAGATATATACTTATATTTTAATTGGTTAAATACTGCAACTATAAAATATGAGAGAAATTAAAAGGATAGTAACATGCATCTCAATATGTAAAAGTTCAGGCATTGCTATACTTAGCATATAACTAGGTAGACAAATGCTTGTACCTAGAAATAGGATACTTATGAAGTGTAGACTGATACAGGTATTCAGTACTGGAACTCAAACAATAAGGGCAAAGATGCCATTCCAAAAATGATAAACAATCCTTGTTAAAACTTCCAATAAAATGCAGCACATTCTCCCCTTTATTTACACAGTGATTGAATCTTTGGAAACCTATATTAAAGCTGCACCAAAATTGCTTTTTGTTTATATGAAAAGCAGAGCTCAGTTCCAGGTTCAGATCATTCTAAATAGGTTTTCACCTTTCTGACTATTTGGTGTGTCACTGGAAAGCTGTTTGGGATATGGGAACATCCTCTATCATACTGCCTATCCTGGGTATAACCTATCCCTCTGCCCACTCAATGCCTTAACCCCCCCAATTTCTCTGTGACAACCAAAACTGTCCCACACATCTCCAGAGTGCATCCTGGGAGAGCCACCACCTTTAGGGGGAGAACCACTGGTCTGGGTTCTGGATCTCTCTTCGGTGATTCTGTTTCATCAGTTACTCCTTTGTATTTAACCTTCATCCTCACCTTCTCTACTTACCACTTTTCCCTCAGTTTTGCCCCACAAGAAAACAAAACACCTCCTTTCCCTCTAGCAGCAGGCCCTCCTCTGGCCTTGGCAGAGTCTCTCTCCCTGCTCCAGGCTCAACAGCATGGCACCTATGCTTTAACCCACTGTGAGCTCTCCTTGGCCTCTACCCACCAATGAAATCCTTATCTAGGTTATGTGATCCCTTCGCTCCTGGTTTTCCCTCCTCTGGCTGGCTGTTTGCTTGCTCTCCATCCGCCTCACAGCTCTTCTTTGACTCCCCATCTCCTAAGTGAACAGCCCTGTCAGTAACACCTGTCCCAGGAGGGAGCATTGCCGCGCACCCAGCTAGCCCATCACAAATCAGGGAGTCATCCTGGCCCTCACCCCCCAGCATTCAGTCAGCCATGAGCTTCTGTTGTTCCTCTTCCTCAACATCTCTCAAATCTTGTCCCTTTTCTCCATTTCTGCTAGGCCTGTATGTCTCACCTGAATCACCATGAAAACATTCTCCTCCCTGCCCACTCTGCACCGATCCTGCCCCTGCCTGCCCTTGACAGACCTATAGCTACTGGACAACTTCAGGACAAAAGGCAAACCTTTAAGCCTAGCAGAAACAAGCCCTTCAAAGTCTGGCATCAGTCCTAGCTGCCCAGCTTCACTGCTCAGCATGTATGCCCCTGCACACTTAGCCCGCCATAATGAATTACTGCTTGTTTCTCCACTGCACCAGGCTCTTTAATAAGCCCTGACATTTGCATGTGCTGTTTCTTCTTGGATTGCTATCCCACCTTCATCAGCTTCGTCTATTCAAGCTTCAAGATATGGCTCAGACATTCCCCCTCCAGAAAGACTTCCTTAAACTACTTGTCCCCAGATGGCAGCAAAGTCAGGTGGCCATCCTTTGGCCCTCCTACCAGCTCTATCGGGGACCCAGCACACTGCATTGTCACTGCTGTTCAGGCATCTCCCCTCTCCCAGAGAGTGAGCGTCCCTGCTGGCTTTTCCTCTCTGCAATCCCTGTGTCCAGCACAGTGACTGGCACTCAAAAAAACCTTGTGAAGTGAGTAAATAAACAAATGAACAGATTAAGAGTTAATGTCTACACCAGCAGACATGGCCATGGGCAATTACAGTGACCTAAGGACTAGCCCAGTAGTCTGCTTGCTTAAAAGAAGTAAGAACAAAATCCCTCTATTTGTTAGTCATGAACTCCACCATAAATCTTTGTCAGTCCTAAAATGATGCAGTGGTTGGCCAAATGTACACACCAGCCTTGCATATACCTTTCCTCCTTCAGAGCAGGGCGCTCATTATCTTGCAGTTAAGGCAAGAAGAACCTTGGATGAAGACAGGAAAAGGATCAGCTGATAGAGCCTAGAGAGTCATTAGGAAAGTGGGCCTCCTATGACTGCAGAAACACGTTCTGGCAGGAGCTAGAGCATCAGGAAACAGCGCAGACTGGGCCTACAGGCACACTCAATTGCAGCCACAGTGTAGCTAAATGCAGAACAGGGAGCGTGTTGGTGTGGAAGAAGATGGACATGCTGGGAAAGGAGACATACATCGTCCTTGTTTGTCTCCCTCAGTATTTGCAGCAACTAGAATAATGCCTGGTGTATTGTGAGCACTCAATAAATATTTGATGACTTATTAAATAAACCCTTCATTGATAATATGACACTGAATTAACAGTGGCTGGCTCTGGATGCGGTATCCCGAGTCTCTTTTTTCTTGCCTTTTAAGCTCTTTGGTTCGATCCAAATTTTCAGCAGTGAGCATGTATTCCTTTGATCCTGCCTTTCAGAGTCGGGAAGTATTTCACAGGAGCGCTTGAGTAATGAAGCCTCTGGCAGTGTGTGTGGCCAGGGCAGTGATACTAGGGTAGAACAAAGGTTCTGCCCACTCATCATCTCTTTGTGCCTCCGAGGCGAAGGGCATCGTATACAGGTCAGCCTGAAAGGTCATGAAGAACCAAAGCATCATCTGTGACCTCTCTCTTTCTCCCTCCAGCCTTCTATCACGTAGAGCAAAGAACTCTGTGGGCTGCATGTGAAGAGGGTGCAGAGAAAGGAAAATTATAGGGATTTTCCATTCATCAAAAAAACTGTGTGGGAATCCATTCTTTCAAACCAAATGGAAAGCTATTTAAAAGGCAAGCTGTATTGCGAATGGTGCTTCAGGGGCGGCTCTCAGGACATTCCTAGTGAGTACAAATGAAATACTCCCACGAGCGCCCAGCAGCCTGAGAATCCCCAGGCCCTGGCACTAAACTAGACTTGAAGGCCACTGAGTTCTGACGACAACACTGCTCCCTTGCTCCCCCAAACAACAACATCACCAAACACTGCATAGGCTTGCCAGTGAGGAAACAGTCACCAAGGATTACTAACACTAAGCGAGAGCAAACGAGGCCGCAAATTAGGGGGTTTGCTTAACAGAGAAAAATAAATGTTTTCAGCTGGTATTTGAGAGGAACTGGAGTTGATGGACAAATGAGTCAAAGAGGGAGACAGGCAGGGGAGGGGCCCCAAATCCTAGCGGAAATTATCAGTAAGATGCCTGCAGTTGGGTTCTCTGCAGTTATAAGCTCAAAGTCATTCCAGTCCACTGGGCTCCTTTGGTTTTACCTTCAAAGACGTCAACAATATCATTTTCCCCAGGCTCCCAGGAGATGGAAAAGAGAATGTCCCCACTGACATGTGCCTGTTGCTTTCCCCAGATATCACCTGCCTGCCCAACTATTCAAAAAACCCAGTTAATCTGTGAACCTCAGATCACCTTGGTCCGTCACTTTCTGCCATTAGCTTTCTAAGTCTACTGGTCATTAACAAGGTGTTGGTAAATTTCCTAACAGCTAGATTTGGGGGGCATCTGCTTCCATCAGATTTCATTCCAAAAATCACTGAATTTACCCATCCTTGACTATAGCTGAATCCAAATTTCCCCACTGTTGTTCTTGGTTTCTGCCCATATTTGTCATCAATCAAATATTATCTCATTATCCAACTAACATGAGATTCCAGGGGCTGATGCTCATTCTGTTCTTTTGGCATCTTCCCCTTAATTCTTTATATTCAGCACAGCAACTCCTAGACATTCTAGATCGTTCCTAGTTTTAATTATCAATTCTTATGAATGCAAATGGCAAATCAGTTTCTCCAGCCTTGAAGCTTGATCTTTGCCCAGTGCCTCCCCTGCAGCACCTCATCTGAGTTTCCCTGCAGCAGGTGAGTGAATATTCTGAAACTTTGAGGCAATAGTCTTGATTGGGCCCAACTCTCCTCTCATACATTGTAGTTTTTGACTCTAAAGTTTGATTTGAAAGACAGTGTAGAGGTATTAACCATCTTTACTTACACTTTATCTGTTCCTGTTACACTGATTAAATCCATACCCACATGATTATGGATTGCACAGATGACAGAAATAATGTTGAAGTGGTCTTTCTGAAGGTTGAAGCAGAATAGGAGATTATGGCCAAATACAGAAATAAAACCAAGGTCTGGTGAATTCCTATTTAATGACTTTTCTTAATCAAGGACATAAGCATGAACTATGGGGCTGGAAAAGGCAGAGTCTAGCACGGAAGACACATGCTTCTCAGAAGACACCAAGTATTTCTCCCTCTGACTGTGGATTAATCACTGAATCATGCTGGCCTAGATCTTTTTCCTTAACCTGTTTTTAAGTTCTCATGCAAATATTGCTTTCAGGACCACCCTTTTAGGCTGCCTTATATCCCTCAGGGTGTTTATATCCCTGTTCGCCTTCTGCTACACATACCTACAGATAAATTTTATATATATATATGTAGATATATAAAATTTCTAATTCTCATGAAAATATATGAGGAATTTCCACTTAAACATCGGGAGTTGAATGAGCATATTTTTATATTTTTTCACAAAAATTACAGTAAAAGGGTTTTCTTTAAAGGCCTAAGCCCCAAGGGCAAAGAGAGTGAGAGAGGACATGGCAAGGCCACACTGTAGAAGCTGACAAAAGATGGACAGGTGGTGATGGCTTGGGAGCAGAATTAGCAAAACCCTATGCCCCAAGTAAGAGAAGTCTATCAATAAGCTCTTGCATGCTGCAGAATTTCAAAAGGCTCAGCAACTGGCCCATGGGTGGGGGCTGAAAACAGGACAGATTAAAAATGGGACAAAGAGAAGAGCTTAAGAGCTTTAAGAAAATGAAGAAAAACAACAATTGAAAAACCAGGTGATATACAAAAGGACTAGAATGAGTAGATTTCTCAATACAATCCCAAGAAATTAGCATGTGTGCAAAGATCTGAGAGAAAAATATTTCCAACATAGACTTCTCTACTTAACTATCACACAAATCAGGGGTAGGGTTGGGGTATAAAACAGAGGCATTTTCTTATTAGATCTACAGATGACAAATATGCACATGAGAATGTGTGCTCAACAGCATGTGTCATTAGGGAACGGCAAGTAAACAATGAGCTTCCTTTGGGATGGCCACAATCCAGAACACTGACACCATCAGTGCTGCTGAGGATACGGAACTGTGGGACCTCTCATTCATTTCTGGTGGAAATGCAAAATGATTCAACCACTTTGGAAAACAGTTTGGTCTCTTAAAACACTAAATGTAGTTTTACCCTATGATCCTGCACTCATACTTTCTATGTATTTACCCAAGGAATTGAAAACTATATCCACACAAAAACTTCTATACAGATGTCTGTAACAAGTTTATTCATAATCGCCAAAACTTGGATGCAACCAGGATGTACTTCAGTAGGTGGATGGATAAACTATGGTACCTCTAGACAATGGAATATTATGCAGCACTAAGAGGTAATGAAAAATCAAGCCACAAAAAGGCAAGAGGAACTTAAAATGCAGATTACTAACTGGAGGACGCCAACCTGAAAGGCAATATACTGAATGATTCCAATTATATGACATTCTGGAAGAGGTAAAACTAGAGATGTTTGCCAAGGCTGTGGAGGGCTTAAAGAAGGATAAGTAGGCAGAGCACAGGGGTTTTTAGGGCAGAGAAACTATTTTAGATGATTCTATAATGGCAGATGCATGTCATTATACAATTGTCAAAACCTATTGACTTGTACAACACAGAGCGCATCCTAATGTAAACTATGGACTTCAGTTAATAATGATGATCAGCATTGTTTCACCAGTTGTAAAAAACTACTACACCAGTGCAAAATGTTTGTAATAGAGGAAACTGTGTGTATGTGTGTATATAGGAACTCTGTTTTCTTCTCAAGTTTTCTATAAACCTAAAACTGCTCTAAAAAATAAAATCTATTAATTAAAAGAAAACATAGCCACTTTAAACAATGCTTTAAAAGGTACTGTCATATTAAAAAATTTGCCTCTTGGGCACCCTTTCAAAGGAAGCTACTGAAGCAAGCTACAGCACAGTAAACAAGAGATAAGCAAAGACAACTAGAAACATTGAGATCCAGGAAACGGAAGATCCACTACTGTAGGAGGGGAGGAGACTCTCCAGGAGGTTGCCAAACAAAGACCCAAAGACAGTAGTTAAGACAAATTCTCAAACCAAAAGCCCAGAAAATAACCATCCCAGATGCAGCAGGGAGCCAACTCTGGCTGATGGGTTCTATCACAAGGGAGCCTTAAGCTTCAATAAAAAGCGTGGGAGGAATAGTGATAAAAATGCTGGAAACTAAGTCAATACAAAATGAAATAATTATTATCTCCAAGAAAGAAGCTACATGAGAATGGAAATGTGATTATAACTTACATGGATTGGCTACAAATAGTCTTTTGCATAACTATAACAATGCGTACTTTTAATAATAATCAAACCAAAACACACGAAGCAATTCTAGAGAAGAGATTAAGAAAGCATGCAGAGATAGCATCCGAGGGTAATCCTAGATAGTAGAAGGCAGAAGATAATACTAAGATCAGAAGAGAAAGAAATAGCAGTACAAGCCAGTCATTTATAAATATGGCAGTAAATGCAGGAAGGAGAAGTAGGAGGGATAGGCCGGCCCTTGGGGAGTGGGAATCATGGAGCGGAGGGTAGGGTTGTAAAGGAGGGCAGAGGGCATCAAGAGTCAGGAAAGAGGACTAATAACATTTAACCTAACTGCCTGTGTGCTTTGTTCTCAGCATGAGCCATCCAGTTTTGAATAAACAACCCGAGGCTAAGCTTAGAAATGCGCCTGCTTTAAGTTAGATAACTAGAAGTGGGCAGCAGCCTGGGGACATGATCCCTGATAAGTCACATAGACATGCTTGGGTAAGCAAGAGATAACAATTGAAGCGGTCAGGCAGCTAGAGTGTTTCCTGAAAGATTACAATATAGAATGTGTTTTAAAATTATTGGTTGTAGAAATGCACGGGCTTCGGTGTAACGCTGTGAAAATCCTATATAAGCAATACCTAAAGTTGCCTGAAAGTCGGCAGCTCAGACTCGGCCTGCGTCTCAGGGGAAGTGCTGTCGACCCCAGCTTGCTGGCTGAATAAAGACTTTGCCTGTATTTACATCTCCATGCCTGAGTGCTTTGTTCTCTCGGAGAAACCCTGAGTTCTTGGACCCTAACATTTGGGGGCTCGTCCGGGATACGAGCGGCTTCTCTGAGAACAAAGGACAGCTGGAGGCAAGGTCTAACTGTCCGGACGGGGCAGTGTAATTCGAGGGTCGCCCCCTCGTGTCTGCATAAATCCATTATAAAGCGGGAGTCGCCATCCCGTGTATGGTCTCGGGTTAGTGGTCCCGAGTAAGGAAGTCCGGGCTGGTAGTCCCGGCCCCCAGGTTAGCGACCCTGGGTAAAAGCCCAGATAACCAATCCTGGCCCTAGGGTCCAAGTGACTCGGCCTTAGGAAGGCAAATCCGATCAGCAGAAAACTGGTGCCTGAAGAGGAAAAGATCGAGCTCGTCACCCTGTGGCAGTCCGAGTGGACGCCCTTCGGGAGAATTACGAGAGTTTTTGAGGACCCTGAAAGTAGTGAGTGTGGTGTGCACCAGAGTGGGAGAAGGACCGGTCTGAACGAGTGCAATCAGATGTGGTGTGTGTGCTTGGTGTTATCATTGATTGTTTTACTGTGTTTTAGTTTTAGTTTATATTTCTTTTTGCACTTCTCATTTTAAGTTTCCTTGTTCTAAGGTTCTCCTGCTCTCTCCGTTCCTCCTTTCTGCCACTACATCATTCCCTGCGGGCACGGGTCAGGCAATTAAAAGCCATTAGGGTGCCCGCTGCTAGAAGACTCCCATGACAGGATAAGGGGGTCACAGCCGCGAATCCCAGATAAATTCGCGTCCCCCGCGGAAAAAAAAACTGTGCAACGACAGGCACTCATTCACAAGCACATACAACAGTCATTTTGTTTGAAGTGGCATCTTCATCCTTCGCCTTTGTCTCCCTCATAGTCTTTTTCCTTCTTCTTTCTCATCATGGGTCAGACTCAGGCTACTCCTGAGAGTCTGATCCTCTCTCATTTCCCCAAAGTCAAGGAACAGGCCTTAAGTATGAGCCTTGGCATCAAGAAGGGTAAGCTTGACACCTTTTGCTCAGTCGAGTGGCCTTCCTTCAGAGTAGGCTGACCGGCCCAGGGGTCTCTTTCTTTAGACCCTATTGGCAAGATCAAAGCCATTATCTCCCGGCCAGGTCCTGAGGGCCACCCTGACCAACTTCCCTATATTCTTGTCTGGGAAAATTTGGCCGAGAATCCCCCTTCCTGGTTGGAGCCCTTTTTAGTAGAGAAACCTCATACTGACCCACAAAAGACCACCGTCCTAGTTGCCCAGGAAAAATTAAAGCCCTCTGATCGCAGGGCCAGAAATCCTGTGCGCCCAAGTACGCCGCCTGTCCTCCCCGACAGTTCTCCTCTTTACCCCCTCCCGCCGATTGAGCAGCCACCCCCTTATGCAGAGGAGAGGGGTGAAGCTGCCGGGGGAATAGAATATGCGGCTAAGGAACCCAGCGAGAACCAGGCGGCTGCAGCTTCCCCAGACTCTTCAGCAGAGGGAGACGGGAGGCCGGAAAGAGCTTCCTCACACTCCCCTGCCCTGGCCCCACGCTGGGCGCCAGGTAGAACTAGAGGAATGCAGCTAAGGTCTCGAGGGGCCAGGGAACAAGAAGGGGAGGCTCCCTCCTCCACCTCAGAAGGAGCAGTGCTGGTTCTGCCTGTGCGTGCCATCGGTACAGGCATTGCTCAACAATATCAATACTGGCCCTTTTCATCTAGTGACCTTTATAATTGGAGGACTCAGAATCCTCCCTTCTCAGAGGACCCCAAGTGTCTTATAAGTTTAGTGGAGTCCATTATGTTTACCCATCGTCCCACATGGGACGACTGCCAGCAATTACTCCGCACTCTCTTCACAACGGAAGAACGAGAGCGTATCCTCAATGAAGCCAGGAAAAATGTCCTCGGAGAAAATGGAAGACCCACTACCCTCCAGCCCATCATCGACGAGGAGTTCCCACTTACGCACCCAGATTAGGACTTCGGAACTGCAGAAGGTAGGGAGCATCTCTGGGTCTACCGCCAGACTCTGATGACCGGTCTCCGGGCGGCCGCCAGATGGCCCACTAACTTGGCTAAGGTAAAAACTATTGTTCAGGGGGAAATGGAAAGCCCAGCCGCGTATCTAGAAAGGCTGTTTGATGCTTACCGGCAGTACACCCCCATAAACCCGGAAGCAGAAGAACATAAGTCAGCTGTAGTCCTCTCATTTATCAACCAGGCAGCCCCCGATATCCGGAGAAAACTCCACAAGCGGGAGGACCTGGGGGAGATCTCTATTAAGGAACTGCTGCAGCAGGCGGAGAAAGTCTTCAATGCTAGAGAAACTCCGGAAGATAGAGAAGAAAGGCTGAGGAAAGAGAAATGGGTAATGCAGGAGAAAAACAGGAAAGAAGACAGAGAATTTCAGAAAAGGGAGAACAAGAACCAGAGGGAGGAGATGGCCAGGATATTCCTGTCCGGGGTGAAGGAGGGCCCTAGGCCACCTCAAGGAACAGGACCCCGTCAATCCCGACTAGGACAAGATCAGTGCGCCCTGTGTAAGAAATATGGACATTGGAAGAGGGAGTGCCCCCAAAGGAGAGAACAAGGGAGAGGGAACCCTGTTAAGACCCTGCACCTAGGAGGAGAAGATTGACAGGGACGGGGCTCGGCACCCCTCCCTGAGTCCTGGGTAACCCTGTGCGTGGAGGGGACTCCCATTAAGTTTATGGTAGATACTGGGGCACAGTATTCAGTTCTCAACCAGGCCCACAGCCCCCTAAACCCAGGACGCACAAGTATAGTCCAGGGAGCAACAGGGTCCAGGATATGTGCCTGGACTACTAACAGAAAAGTAGACCTAAGAAGGCATCAGGTCTCTCACTCATTCCTGGTCGTACCCGAGAGCCCCGCACCATTGCTGGGCAGAGATTTATTAACCAAAGTCAGGGCTCGCATTCATTTTGAACCCGAAGGGATAAAAATCATAGACAAAGAAGGGCAGCCCCTACAACCGGCGCATGTGCTAACTCTGTCCCTAGCCGATGAACATCGTCTGTTTCAGGCAGATCAAGAAAAGGAGGGCCAGAGAGAGATGGACTCTTGGGTACAGAAGTTCCCTTCCGCATGGGCTGAGACTGGAGGAATTGGTCTCACCAAACACCTATCCCCGGTCGTTGTTCAACTCAAAGCTGCAGCTCTACCCATCCAGGTCCGGCAATATCCAATGCCAGAAGAGGCTAAGAAAGGGATAGCACCCCATATCCATAGACTGTTAGAGACAGGAATCCTTAAGACCTGCCAATCTGCATGGAATATGCCTCTGCTTCCAGTGAGGAAGCCTGGCAGTAAAGATTATAGGCCAGTGCAAGGCTTGCAGAAAGTCAATGAGAGGGTGGAAGACATCCATCTTACAGTGCCTAACCCTTACACCTTACTCAGCCACCTGCCACCCACGCATGTGTGGTATACTACTCTGGACCTGAAAGATGCCTTCTTTAGTATTCCACTCTCTGAAGTTAGTCAGCCTTTGTTTGCCTTTGAGTGGCAAGAGCCAGGGGGAGGAAGAAAAGGGCAGCTTACCTGGACTAGACTGCCTCAGGGCTTCAAGAACTCTCCCACCTTATTCAATGAAGCCCTAAGCCAGGACTTAGAGCCCTTTCGCAGGAGCCACCCCCATGTGACGTTGTTGCAGTATGTAGATGACCTGTTGCTGGCCACAGAAACCCGTAAAGAGTACGAAGAAGCCACGGGGAACTTGCTGGCTGAACTAGGCGAACTGAGATATGGAGCCAGCGCCAAGAAAGCCCACATCTGCCAGAGGTCAGTAGTCTACTTGGGGTACAAAATATCTAATGGGGCCAGGTGGCTAACACAGGCCATGAAGCAAACTGTCCTAGCTATCCCCGTCCCTTCCTCACCCCGGGGAGTGAGAGAATTTCTTAGCTCAGCCAGGTTTTGCAGGCTCTAGATTCCAGGGTATGCAGAAATGGCCCAACCGCTATATGAAGGGCCGGGCTAGCAATGGACGCAGGAACAACAAGAAGCGTTTGACAGATTAAAAGAAGCTCTCCTCCGGGCCTCTGCCCTATCTCTGCCAGACCCAGAAAAACCCTTTATCCTGTTTGTAGATGAAAAGAAGGGAGTAGCTAAAAGAGTTCTGGCTCAGCAGCTGGGCCCGTGGAAGAGACCTGTGGCTTATTTGTCCAAGCTGCTAGACCCAGTGGCCTCCGGGTGGCCACCTTGTCTGCGTATCCTAGCAGCCATCGCTCTACTGGTAAAAGAGGCAGACAAGCTGACTTTTGGCCCAAATCTGAGAATAACAGCCCCACATACCGTGGAGGGGATCCTCAAGCATCCTCCAGGAAAATGGATGACGAACGCAAGACTCACCCACTATCAAGGGCTCCTACTAGATTCTCCACGAATCGCCTTCTTTGACCCGGTAACCCTAAATCCTGCCACCCTTCTGCCGGACCCAGAACTGATGACCCCCATCCATAACTGTACAGATATCCTTTCCGAAATTATCCAGGTGCGAGCAGACCTGAAAGACACACCGTTACTGAACTGTGAGCTAAATTGGTATACAGATGAGAGCAGCTTTGTGCAAGAGGAGGTCAGGAGAGCAGGGGCAGCAGTAGTAACCCACGATGGGGAAGTTGTCTAGAGCACAGCTCTGCCCCCTGGCACCTCAGCACAGAAGGCGGAACTTATTGCTCTTGCTGAGGCCCTGGAAAGAGCAGAAGGCAAAAGGGCCAACATATACACAGATAGCAGATATGCCTTTGGCACTGTCCATGTCCACGGTGCCATCTACCGAGAAAGAAGATTCCGTTCCGCGGAAGAGAAGGGACTGAGGAATCTGCAAGAAGTCCAAAGACTACTAGCTGCTGTCGAAAAACCCAAAGCAGTAGCAGTTATACATGTACCGGGCCACCAATCAAAGAAGACACCTGAGGCCGTCGGCAACAGCCATGCTGATGCAGAAGCTAAGAGGGCAGCCCTCTCGGACTCCCTTGTACTTGCAGCCCTCGAAATACCCATACCTGAACTGCCCGCCTTGCCACCCAAACCTGAGTATTCCCCCCAGGATCTTGAGTAGATTAAGAAACAAGTCTTGGAGAAAGTGCTTAGGGAGGGAAACTAGAGTAGGGACCAAGAAGGTAAGTTGATCCTGCCTGAAGCATTGGGGCAGTACATGCTTGCTAATCTGCACAAGTCCACCCATCTAGGCTGGAAAAAGCTGCTCAGCCTTTTCCAGTCTGCACAGTTGGTGTTTCCCCATCAGAATGAAGCAGCTTGTCAGATCACGAATGAATGCAGTAGCTGTGCAAAGCTAAGACCAGCTCCAAGAGGGCTGCACCCAGCAGGTACCCGGGAAAGGGGGAGGGCTCCAGGGAAGAGTTGAAAAATAGACTTCACCGAAATAAAACCAGGAAAGTATGGATACAAGTATTTGCTGGTTATGGTAGATATTTTCTCTAAGTGGGTGGAGGCCTTTCCAACCAAGCATGAGACTAGCCAGGTAGTAGCAAAAAGATTAATTGAAGAAATCATCCCCAGATATGGGGTCCCTGAAGCAATAGGTTCCGATAATGGCCCGGCTTTCGTTAGCAAAGTCCTGCAAGGACTAGCCCTAGCTTTGGGAGTAGATTGGAAGTTACATTGTGCTTATAACCCACAAAGCTCTGAGCAAGTAGAAAGAATGAATCGGACCCTGAAGGAGACCCTTTCTAAATTGGTATTAGAGACTGGCGGGAACTGGGTGACCCTCCTTCCCTTAGCCATCTTCCGTGCTCGGAACTCCCCCTATGTACATAGTTTAACTCCATTTGAGATAATGTACAGAGCTCCTCCACCCATAATCCGGTGAGTGCAGCTTCCCGGTGTAGAAGACCCGTCCCCTGACTATCTGAAAGTGTTGCAAGCTCTTGCTAAAGTGCAGCAGGAAATCTGGCCTCTGATCAGAGCGTATTACGAGGGCGGGAAAATTCCGAGCCCAGAACATGGCATAGTCCCAGGAGATATAGTGTAGGTCAAGAGACACCAAGTAAAGACTCTTGAGCCCAGGTGGAAAAGACCTTACATTGTATTGTTTACCACCCCCACTGCTCTCAAAGTTGACGGTACCGCTCCTTGAGTGCACCACACCCACGTTCGGAAGATCCTGCCTCATCAGGATCCAGGGGCCCGCAAGGAAGAGTAGAAGGTGCAGCAGCATCCTGCGAATCCCCTGAAACTACACCTAAGCTGAAAATGAAGGGGATCCTGCTAATAAGTGCCTTAGTATAGACCTTAAAGAGAACCACATCTGTGACCAGCCCCCACCAGCCATGAGGCACAACTAGGGAAGTCATCAGTGCCACAGAACACAGTGCGCCACTCGGAACCTGGTGGTCTGACCTGTTTTTCTGCCTTCGACAGATCAACCAAGGTTACCGGACCCTTTAGAGAATCGCCCCTTCAGCTAGCACCCAGGCCCAGGGATTTTATGCCTGCCCAAAAGCAGGTAAAGGAGAGTCATGTGGGTGGGGGCCCTTCTGGTGTGCCAAATTGACCTGTGTAACCTCGAATGATGGGGGTCAGAAATGGCTGGTTACAAAAGGAGATGCTGTCAAATTTTCTTATGTCAACCAGAGCCTCCCACGTCATGTGCAAAGGGACAGAGCTTGTGACGGAGACCGAGATTAGGTACGAATTCAATTCACTGAGATGGGCAAAAAGACTGAGGTATCACGTTAGATAAGAAGGCTAACATGTGAGATAAAGTACTATAAATCTTAGAGACATGAAGAAGAAAGCTCAACCCTCACCATTAAATTAACCGTGTTAGCTCCCACCGCGGCCAGAGGTCCCAACCTGGTTATAAATCCCCAGAAACCTTCAATTCAAGATAAGGGCCTGAGCAAAAAGGATGAGAAAATGCCAACCAAGACGCTTGCTCCAAAACCCACGAGAGGACCGGGTCCATCGACCTCTGGGTTATGGGCCCAGCACACTCCCTCCGGGTTAGATAATCCCATGTAGGAAATAGTGCAGGCAGTAGTAGAGACTCTTAACCACACCACTTCCTCCCTCACCAATCCCTGTTGGCTATGCTACCCAGGTTCACCCCCCTTCTACGTGGCAATCGAGATAAATGGCTCCTACACTATCAGCAACTCCCATCCCACCTACTGGGATGGGAGACCGTAGAGACTTACAATTGCTCAAGTCTCTATTGCTGGTACATGTGTAGGCATAGTCCCAACGGCCCAGAGCCAGTTATGCTCCTCCTATAATAGCACCCCGTGGGAGCAAAGAAAGTAGATTATACCCTCCTCGGGTTGGTGGCTCTGTTCAAAGACAGGCCTCACCCCGGCCCTATCCACCTCTGTGTTCAATACTAATAATGAGTTTTGCGTGCTAGTAGCCATTCTACCTCACCTAATATATCGTTCTCATGACTCTCTCCTTTCTTATTGAGAAGAGAAGCTGAATCCCCACCAGAGCAAGAGGGAGGCTGTTACTGCCCTGACCATTAGGATCCTCGTCTCCCTAGAGATAGCAAGAGCAGGCACTGGAGTCGCAGCCCTCGTGACACGGGAAAAAAAGCTCACAACCCTGAGGCTGGCAGTCGACAAGGACCTAGAACAGCTCCGACAGTCAGTATCAAACCTGGAGCAATCCCTCACCTCCTTGGCAGAGGTGGTCCTACAGAACCGAAGAGGCCTGGACCTCTTGTTCTTAAAAGAAAGTGAGCTATGCGCAGCCCTAAAAGAAGAATGCTGTTTCTATGTAGATAAGACAGGTGCAGTTAGAGATTCCTTAGCCAAACTAAAAAAAGAACTTGACAGGCGGCGTAAAGAATATGAAAGCAGCAGCAGCGAAGGCTAGTTTGAATCTTAGTTTAAGCACAAGCCATGGTTTGCTACCCTCCTCTCGGCCGTTGCAGGGCCACTGGTCATCCTGCTGCTTTTGCTTACCATTGGCCCGTGTATAATAAATAAGCTGCTTAAGTTTGTGCAAGAGAAGTTTGACACCGTCCAACTCCTAGTCCTTCGCCAAAAATATCGGGCCCTAGATACCACTGCGGAAGATTCCTTAGTCTGATCAAGAAAAGGGGGGAGATGTAAAGGAGGGCAGAGGGCATCAAGAGTCAGGAAAGAGGACTAATAACATTTAACCTAACTGCCTGTGTGCTTTGTTCTCAGCATGGGCCATCCAGTTTTGAATAAACAACCCGAGGCTAAGCTTAGAAATGCGCCTGCTTTAAGTTAGATAACTAGAAGTGGGCAGCAGCCTGGGGACATGATCCGTGATAAGTCACATAGACATGCTTAGGTAAGGAAGAGATAACAATTGAAGCGGTCAGGCAGCTAGAGTGTTTCCTGAAAGATTACAATATAGAATGTGTTTTAAAATTATTGGTTGTAGAAATGCGCGGGCTTCGGTGTAACGCTGTGAAAATCCTATATAAGCAATACCTAAAGTTGCCTGAAAGTCGGCAGCTCGGACTCAGCCTGCGTGTCAGGGGAAGTGCTGTCGACCCCAGCTTGCTGTCTGAATAAAGACTTTGCCTGTATTTACATCTCCATGCCTGAGTGCTTTGTTCTCTCAGAGAAAACCTGAGTTCTTGGACCCTAACAGGGTAAAGGATCCTTCTGTTGTTTGTTGCTGGCTGAATCGTGCCCCTTACAAATCTGTGTTGAATTTTAACTCCCAATACCTCAGAATGTGACCGTATTTGGAGACAGGGCCTTATAAGAGGTAACTAAAGTTAAATGAGATCATATGATAGCACTAATCCAGTCTGTGTCCTTCCAGGAGGCGATCAGGACACACACAGACCCCAGGACTGTGTGCACATAGGAAAGCCCACGTGAAGACAGGGGAAGGCAGCCATCTGCACGCCAAAGAGAGAGGCTTCAGGAGAAACCAAACGCACCGACACATTGATCTGGGACTGCCAGCCTCCAGAACTGTGAGAAAATAACTTTCTGTTTAAACCTCCCAGTCCGTGGTGCTTTCTTAGGGCAGTGCGAGCAGACTAACACAAGATAAGGAGTCCTGAAGAAGTGGCTTTGTGAACAATGTACCTGTATTTAAACAATGTACTTCTACAAAATTTTTTCCAAATCCTTTTTAAAAAACTTGAAACATGAGAAGTAGCTCTTACAAGAAAGAAAAGGAGCCCAGATTAGTTGAATATGCCGTTTGATGCATCTGAAGCCACAAGTGTTTTGCTCCAGGCCCAGAGATTTCCCAGACTGTCGGGAGCCTGAGGGGCACCACAAAGGCCTCAGCGCCTTCGAGTGGGCAGCCCCGGACTCTGGACGCTTAGGGCAGTGCCTTGGATTCCCCTTGGGAAAATGCTCTTTGCATCCTCCCGGCTTAGGCCACCATCACTGTCGCGTCCCCCACGCCCACCCGCGATCTGCAGCAGGAAGCTGCGCCGGCTGCATGTGGGCAGTAGGGGGCCTCAGCCGTCTTTGGTCACAGCAGGTCTGTGGTATGCCCCTGCCCACTGGAGGGCAGGCCTGGCACTGATTCTGGCAGGACTCAGCCCGCGGATCAGGCCTGAACCCGGAAGCCGCCCTGAGGTCCGCGCGTACGGAAGACACGCAGTCGCCAGTGAGGAAAGAGTTCCCACAGGGCGCAGCGCTACGAACCTCAGCAAATGCCGAGGGGGGATAAAACGACAGAATGCTCTTGAGGTACTTACCCTTTCTCCTTAAGGCTCTCTGAAGGGAAGACAGGCCACGAGACCCCAAACAAACACCCACTAAATTAGCTGCCTTACAGCCGCGGAAGGCCCCAGCCACAGACCTCCAGCGCCTGCGCAGCCCGCGCCGCCCGAGGCCCGTCGCCCGGCTCGGCTCCGAGAGCAGCGCGTTGGCCGTCAAGGCACGCTGGGCAAAGCATGGGCCTCGGGGGTTTGCCAAGTCCTTCCGCACCAGTTGGAATACCCCATTCCCTACCCTGCTTAAAGGGCCACTTCCAGGGATTCTCTCCCAGGAACACCAAACGGCCTTCTCGTTTGTCTCATTTTGTGCCTGAAAACATAGCTTGGCTGAACTATTATTTAATGTATGATCTCCCTATAACATTTTCTTTTTCAAATTTCAAGTAATAGCCAGGAAGGTGGAGAGCAGAAGCAGACAGAAGTCATAATCACCTCTATTCTTTCTTTTTTTTTTTTAAGCTTAATCCTGCTGAAGAGTAAAATAGTGAGGGAAAAGCATCTCCAGGGGCCAGGGGGTACATAAAGAGCCCCTAGGATGAGGGCAAGGGGAATACTTGTTTGCAGCAACTGGAATAGGTAGTAAGACATTGGAAGGCCTCGTTCTTTTACACACAGTCATGACCTGCTGGGTTAAGGAAATGGGACCCCAAACTGGAGTTCCCAGCATCAGCTGTTCCTGGTATGTATGTCACGAGCATGAGGAGAGTGCAGAGTGATAGGGACTGTAGGGAACTGCTGCAGCCTGGACAGCACAGAGGGCTGGTGCTCATGCTGGTTGAAGATGAGAGAGCTTTTATGTCGAAGACAGGGGTGTGTGTTAATAACAACAGAGGTGGAAATTCCCAGGGCTGTGGTAGGATGGTACACAGCCCTGATGGATTTAACCAAAATTTAAAAAGCAGAGTATCCTGCACACCCAAGTGTGTGGACGAACATTCATACCCATAACACTGAGCCTGATGTTGATAATGTGCAGATGAGAGCAACTGTAAGAGCAGCATGCAGGTCAGAAATCTGGGGAAGCAGATGGGGCTCGGCCAAAACAGTGCGGGGTGGGGCTCTCTGGTGACAGGCCATCAGGTTTTTGGATAAAATGAAGGTTCCTATGGCCAGGATTCTCACCTGGCCCTAGTTAGCTAGCTCACTACACACTTTTGGGCAATGTATCATTATCAACTCTATATAAAGAGCCCCACCCAGTGCTCTGGGCGACACGGTGGCATGGCTGCAAGGCTGCAGGGGAGCAGAGCAGAGGCTGGAGTGGTCACAGCGTGGAGGGCAGAGACTGAGATGGCTGTATGGGCAGAGAAGCCCAGAGGTGGAGACCGGCTTGCTGCATGCAGACTTGCTCTGAGTGGAGATTTTAGTGATTGACCTGCCACCGTGGAAATAAATTTGGGTATAACCCTTTCACCCCAAGAACATCCTAGTCTCATTTCTTTGGTCCATAGTGAACTTGTATGGGGCTGAAACCCATTGGCAAGACACAGTTTCTTTTGGCTGGCAGAGTGTTTTGCTGTTGTGGGCTCAGAGTTGTCTGTCTGAGCAAATGTTTCCAGGGCAAAGTTTCCCACCTAAACTCAGGTGGGCTCAACACACACATATTGGCCTTTGGCAGCCTGCAGGAAGGTGAGGAGAAGGTGACTGGTTCCTTCATCCTATGGCCTCGCTGTGGGGTCATAAACTCTGGGCACGGGAACTTGGGTACAGATCCAAGATTCCCTGGAAAGCACAAATCAGGCCCTTTTTGTTCTCTGGTAGCAGAGAAAATAGTGAAGAGGCTAAGCTTTTTAATTGTCCTTATTCTGCTGGTTGCAGTCTGGGGATTATCTGGGGATTAAACTTTTGATTTCTATAGTCTCTTTATGAAAACTAGATGTTTTATCACTCAGGGGGTAAAAAGAATTTGTGAGGAAGAAGCAAACAGAATTTCTAGTTAGCAGTAAGATAGAAAACTACTAGGATCTTACCAAGCTTAAAAACAAAAACCACTAGAATGTTTTTATGGTATCAACTTAAAAAACTAAGACTCTGAAATGTCTTCATTATCAGATTGATAACCATTACTAATTTGGTGGCTGTATTTAACAGTCAACAGCTCTCTACCAGCCATAGTTTTAGACGTGCAGGATGTGCCAGTGAGCAGACTGCACGGTCGTGGACCTGTGTTCTAGTGGGAGAGACAATGAACAAATCAACAGATGTGTAGGTCAGTTTGTGATAAGCTTTATACCAGAGACAAGAAAGCAAGGTAAGGGATGAAGAGTGAAGGGGCGGAGGGTGGGGGGGGCGGGTCTTCTTTCCCCCTTGCTTTGCTGCCATTTCTCCAGCGGTCTCAAGCACCTTGGTACCTCAGACCTTTGCAAGTGAAGTTTCCTCTGCCTGGACCCCCTTACTGTTCCTATCAACTCTCCCTTGCCTGGTCACCTCTCACTGCCCTGCAGAGCTCAGCCCCAAATCCCTTCCTTAAAGAAGCCTTCTCTTGCACTCCAGAAGACACCAAGTTCAGTTCCCACTTAATCACAGCACCCAAGCTGCTTCACTGTGCTGAGCACACCGACGCCGCCATGTGTATGGAACTGCATGCCTTCTTTCCCTCCAGATTGTGAGCTTAGGAAGCAGAGACTGTGTCTCCTTCACTGCTGAATCCTTAGAACTCTGAGTTTGTAGTGTAGGTTCCCAAGAAATAACTGTTGAATGTCCAAGTAACTTTCCTGTATCTGAATAATCCATTAAACAGAGAAGTTTCCGTTCCAGGACTCTTTAGAAAACACTGTTTAATTTTATAGGCCATTTAAGAATTCTGGAAATTTTTTCCAAAGCAAGATTCATCTACATAACACATTTTCATTTGATTATGAAGATCAATACTAACTTAGGATGTCACTATCCTCCTTCCATTTTACTTCAACAGTCTTCACTCTTGGAAACCTGTATTGACTCTACTACAATTTAAAATAAATATTTTTTTTGTAAAAGATTGAGTCATAAATAGGCAGAATCAACCCATGCTTTTATTTTCATTGCATATAAAAATTTCATATGAAGGTATTGATGTACAGTACTATCCCCATGGGCTGTAAGAGAGGCTAAGAAACCACTAAAAGAATCATCATTTGTAATGCTCACACACAATTTACCACTCTGAAAACACAGCCAAGGAAATAAAATTAAAAACAACTAAAATCAGTGAGGATGTTTTTTTGTAATTATAGTGTCCCCTTTGTACTGTTTAAAACAAAAGTAATCAAATTCCTTTGGGCCAGGGCTGCTAAAATCTACAGTTTGTGTCAAAATAAAATAAAATAATAGGAGGCTCATTTTTCCTAGAAAAAGAATCTCTCACTAAGTCATGTGTTCAGAGGGCTGGGCAGAGTGGGAGGCAGTATTCTCATCAACCACTGGGAATTTTTCATAGAGTTTGGGAGCTGGCACAGGTTAAAATGTACGGTTCTAAAGGAATATGAATTGGTATTGTTTACATACATGGATTTACATACACAGGGATATTTGATCTTAACTGAAGAAAACTTTCAGGGTTAAAAATTGACCTTTTCATATTATATGTTCTCTTCACATGACAGGAAGCTGATTAATGGTTAACTTACATGTGTGACTTGTGGCTCTGGTTTCTAAATCAAGCTCATTTGCCTATGTGCTCCAGAAGCCAGAAACTTTTTATAATCACCAGATAAGAATATATTTTTCCAGTAGTGTTTGAAAGTTAAAAACAAATGTCACTAACAGACGTAGATCCTGATCAACAGATAGGGAAAACACACATATATGCAATGCTGCCTCATGGCAAGAAATACGTAAGAGCTTGTATCTTAAAAGGGTCTCAGATTCTTCCAGAGTTTGCCTGTGGTTTTGTAAAATCCAGCTACTACTGCTAATCCAATTGATTCAAAGATCCGATGCAAAATGCCCAGCCCTAGCCCCACCATTACCTTTCGTTCAAATGCAGCAAAACAGAAGAAAACATTGGTTAAAGTTAAGGCACAGCCCTGGGCCCAAAGACCTGCAGCTATGTTTTTTAAATTTATATATCTATGTATTTTATAGTTTCTTTGAATCTTCCATAAACAAGCTCTAAGGTGACAAGACCATATTACAGGATAAAATAAAATGTACAGGGAGTATGTATACACACCATTCATTCTCTCACCAAGAATTTCCAAATATATCAACACCATCCCATCATGGGGTGATGTTTTAATAACTGATAATTTACAATTAACATTACAGTATGTACATTACAATAAATACATGGTTGTAAACAGACAAACAAGACTGTGTTACAGGTAAGGTCATTTGGTGAGAAGAAAATGCATGGCACAAAAAATAAATAATGCATTCAAAAATTATCATAAAGCTTTCTGCAAAATCCATTTCATTCAAGTTTTTTTTTCCTTGTCTGCAATTTGTTCTGTCTACATTTTCTTAGGGATTTTGTGATGTAAAAGAAAATAAAATGAAAACAGCATTATTGTGTTTAGTAACTTGCAAGCTGAAAGGTACTGGTTTTATGCAAACTTGGGACATCTCTTCCCCATACAGTACCAAATATTGCATTTTCTTATGGCATTTTAGGAAATGTAAAGCCACTTATAAATGATGTTTTTTTTTAAAGCAGTGTAGAATTCTGAAGCACACTTTGGCGAGAGGGAAGGAGAAAGAGAAAGGGAGAGGATATATGCCTATACAGTGCATTAGTCCCTGTCTGTTGGATATTACGTCTCTTCTACAATTTGATTGTCCATTGGTGGGCACCTTCACAACACGTGACCACTAAAACCCAACCAAATGAAAAAAAAAAAGCCTCTCTCTATTTCAGTGCAGTATAAACCCTTTCAGGTCTGGATTTGTGACATATTGCTGCTGTTGTTTTTCATTATTAAGATTCTAGGCACTCTGTGGGGGAAATGCCAAGCATTAATGAAGGAAGGGAATGAAAGTATTTTGGGAAAAGGAATTAACCCTACATTCTTTTTCTTTTCTTCTACACCTTCATTAGGAGCAAATAAAATTAAATGAGAAAAAGTTTCCAAGTGCTTTTGTGGAACCATTTGGCCAAACAAAGGACTGTGTTTGAAAGATTACTGTCTGATTTTGACAGGAGGAGGAGGGTGGAAATCAGATGATTAGTTGATTCGTATTCTGTTCTAAGAGCAGATTAGAGCTACATAACTTTTCTATCAAATGTTCTAAGCATTAGTGGGTCTCAGGGGATTAAAGTAGGGACTGTCTTCAGCTTGGGCCATTTCCCTGGTTGATGACTTACTTATTAGTCCCCAGAGGGCTCCTTGAGACATCCCAAATATGAATGTGTTTCAGGGTTCTAATTTTTCTTAAATGCTGCATTTCCACTTGGTTAGATATCCCTTTGTTCTCTACTTCAATTCTTGGATATCAATGTGAAAAATGATTATTTGAACTCTATACTCTTCAGAAAGCAGTTAAACACATTATTAAGAGCTGAAATGGGAATAAAGTTCAAACTAAATAACTGCCCCAAGATATATCAAACTGAAGGTAAATACTGGGAATTAATCTCTAAAATTATATTTCTTGGCACTAAATTCAGCCAAGAGTGATCTCTAATTTTTTATTTAGGCAGGATCTTCTTACCCAATCCAGTAATATAGGACAGCATTATAGTACCAAACTTCTGGTGCCAGTGGTGTCATCAACTTCTTTCTGTCAGTGTATTTGAACAAGTTCTCCTCTGTAAGACATAGTTATGGACCAATGATAACTGATAATGCAATTCCCACATGTTATGTGGCTGTCCATTAAGGAAGAGTAGTTGCTACACTTAAAATCACTTCTCAAGAATATTCCTCATATTGTTCTTGATTCCATGGTGAAATCATAGAAACAAAAGAGCATGAGTTGTACTGGAGTTCATTAATATATTTGGCTAACACTGTTAACTGCCTACTTAGCTGTTAAGTTTTCTCTGTAAATCGACTAGAAGCTAGTCATTACATATGACCTTCCACTAGAAAGGAATGCTGACTCTACCCTGACTACCTGTTTCTTCTCAGCCTTCAGAATGGTGGGGATATATCTGAGAACACCTCATCTAGTGAACACGGACAGAAGTTCAAACACATGCTAAATAATAAAGCAGCACATGGGGAAGAGAAGTTTTTCTTACTATAACTGACTGTGGAAACAATAAAAATGAGCATGAAATGTATGGGTTGTTACAAAGACATGCACTTGTGAAATGAGGGTCTACTGACACAGCAAAAAGTTACCAGAAGACACTAGGAAAATATCTAAAAAAGACTGACCATTTTAGCTACTGGGTATCTCTATACCTCTCACTTGCTTCAGACAACACCAACTGATGACTGAGTGTCTGTGAGGCTTAAGACACGTTAGACAGAATACACATCAAAGTATCACAGAACAAACATTCACTTTGCACACTGTGAAGAAAAATGTCAGTGGAGAGCAACTCTGCTTATCTTGAAGGAGTGAAACCAAAAGCAAAGACCTACAAAAAAGGGTTTCTTGCAACATAAAGTTTGTTTTGTTTTAAAATATGGAAGTCATTGGTATATAAAACAATGAATCACTACAAATCAGTTAATTGCTATGAACTATAAGGTGCAAGTAAAATTTGTAAATTAGATTTATCCAGTGTAGCACAGATTTGTACTGAAAACTTGCAAGTTACTCCTTAGAAAAAAATAACCAGTGGCAGATGAAGTTCTGAACCTAGTTTTTTAAATATAATACCTCAATACATTTAATAATAAAAGTAAGCTCTACAAAAAATCTGTTTTACATATCATACAAAACGTCGAGGTCGGTGCAGCTCACGGAACCACACTATTCAGTCATGTATCAGGAAGACTTGAAGTTAGAAAATTATGCAATTTCTGTGGCTCATCTTCATCCTGGGAACAGATTCATGCTGTGTCCTGTTCCTGACCCATTTGTTGCTTCATCCATCAGTCCACTCTGTGTAATGCCATTTTTCTGCTGAAAATATTGCAAACAAATACAAAGAAACAAAACTCCAAATCCTATCAACCTTTGGGCTCCCTGATGAGCCACACTCCCTTCAAAACATTTTGGAGTTGATTTTCTCTGCTTCATCAGCTGTACCAAGCTGAAATATTGTTAAGATGCTGTTTGTGAAGATGTCCCCCTTGCTCCGATGACATGGAGGTGAGAAAACTGGTTACAATATTCCTGAGCGCCAGACTGAGTAGTCAAGGTCAGTTTTATTCAACAAACGTCCTGGCAGATGACAATGAGGTGTGACCATGGTTGTGGCATATGACATGCACTTTGGAACAATTTTTCTACTTAAAAAAAAAAAAAAGGTGTGAAAGTCTTTGCACTGTTACGTGTCAGGAGAATGATCTATTACACAGGCTTCGGGCTGGTTCTCCTCTTCTTCCCCTACTGCCTCTCCCTCCACTTGTTCATCCAGGGGGATTTCAGTAGACTCCGAATCTTGAGTACAGAGAGTCTTGGAGTCACTGCAGCTAGTGTCTTCTTCCACCTGACTTCCACTGTCCTTTTCGGTGTCCGACTCGCCATCTTCTTCTAAAGTTAGTTCAAACTGGAACTTCTCGGCTTGACCCTGCCGGCCCTCCTCCTGGTCATCAGGCGCTGGGGACGGGCTCTGAGGAATTGTGCTCTGGTACCATTCACGATTGTCCTCCAAAGTGTCCAAAATGTCCTGGGCATCAGGATGCACGAGGTCCGCCCATGTCTCCCAGAGAGGATGAACAATATAATCTATGAAGCCCACCTAGTTAAACAAAAAGTCTGATTTGAGTACTGGACTTAGGACTAAGAAATAATGGAAAACATTAATTAGATCCTGCAAATATATGTAAATATTTATGTTATTATATAAGTTTATATAATTCACTTTAAAATATGGAAAATATAACATGGCCTGTAAGTGTAACATTGAACAGACAGCTTCTAAGTTTAATTTCATAAAAGTCACTGTTTTTAGGCAACAGACCACATAAAAGTGTTATTATAGCTGGTGATAATTAGTTTCAAGAACTCTTGGTTCAAGAATATGCTTATGACAGAAAAGATCTCCAGTTGTACATGGTGGGGCTTGGGCTTTAGGCCTGGACCTTATTTTAGAACAGCCAATTTATGGGTGAATCCAGATATACTGAAATAATGCCATGTACTCTATGTGAATTCAGATAATTGAAATAATTCTGTGTATATGAATACACTGTATGAATATAGACATAATGAATGAATGCAATGTCATAAGAATATAGATATATGACAATATATAAATAATACAAATGAGAGAGTTTTTTTGGGCTCATAAAAACTAATATGAAATTGAGCTTGTCAAAAAAAGAAATTTAAAAAACCAATAAAAATACTGTGTGATGTATATTCCAAAACAGCCAAATGTTCAAGTTGTAGTTTCATTCTCTCTGGCAGTTATATGCTAGTACATCACCTGTGATTTCTCCACGGATGCATTGTGCTTGTCACACATAGGACTTATCTCCATGCCCCGCTCCCTCTCGCGGTCCCCCTGGCGGAAGAATTCCTCCATGATGCGGTCAGTCCACTGGCGATACAGCTGGAGAGGTTTTGTTGGATTGCTCAGGTCTGCACAGTGCACCATATTCTGAAGGACCTAAAATAGAAAACACTGTCTCTAGTCAGCACCTGCTGCTGCTTTTTTTTTTTTACTAGAAACTCACATTGGATGACTGTGACACTTAAAAATACATGTAGTGTGAGATTCAGTCCAAACAGCTCAACCATGGTGTGCCTGTGTGGTTCACACTTGTATTAATAGCATCAAGTTATGCCACTTTCACTACATCCAAACATCATAAGAGAAACTGTTTATGTTCATAGCTGATTAAATTCAGAGCCACTTAAGTGGCTAGTTTTGTGGGAATGTATATGCAAATGAAAAGGCCAAACAGGATTGATCTGGTTAATTCTCAAGATTAAGAATTTTGCTCAAAATCCTGCTTATAATTACCAGAACTATAACCTGGGAGAAAGATGACACAGATCCTATCAAAGCTAGATGCACAGATACGTGTGCACATGCACACACACACACAC
Source organism: Manis javanica (assembly GCF_040802235.1). Taxonomy (NCBI): domain Eukaryota; kingdom Metazoa; phylum Chordata; class Mammalia; order Pholidota; family Manidae; genus Manis; species Manis javanica. The sequence continues at coordinate 106,405,625 of NC_133156.1, read as the reverse complement.
ACACACACACACACAATGAAATCAAATAATGCTTTACCTGAATCCTATCAGAATAATTATCAAGAAGAAGAACTCCAGAACTTGTCACTTTCTTAGTCTCAACCATTGTTTTCAAATCAGCCAGTAGATTCATGTGTTTTGACATGTCTGTTGCAAGTACCTTAAAAGACAAAGAATATTTAAGAAGTAAAAAAGTCCAGAGAAAAAAAGCCAGAATTTGAACATAAAAATATTAATGTAGAATGTGAAAGAAATGGAAAACCATTATATCATGTTATAGCAGTGTATGGAATTTCTTTTCTACTTTTTGGGGCATTCTTTTTCCCTTTCCTGTCAAGGTTTTGGGAAGCCCAGATAAGTATGTGCTTATATACATAACCAGTCCAGATAAGTATGTGTTTATATACATAAACAGCTACTGGCAACAACTGTCATGGTGGAAAATGGGATGGTATCTCCATGGATAAGAAATCATCACGTGTTTTGAAGTACTTTCCATTCCCTGGACTAGAAAATTGTTAACTGGACTACAATGAACCACTTCAAGGTTGCTCACAGAATACTTTATAAACAGAATATTCTGGTTAATTTCCTGCTTATCCAAGAGAGGTGATTCCTACTTTTGCATGTACAAAGCTTAGCAGAGTAAATGTCCCATAACCAGATTTTCCTGTGTTATCATACCTGTGAATATTTTACATTTTCCAGTTTTCAAGTAGAATAAAAAAGCCATTCGAGCTATTGCTGGAGCCCTCTGCTTTTGTTAGTCATCTTTCCCTGCATGCCACCAGACCAGATGGATTCAGAAAATAAAACTAGAATGATGAGGAGAAGCTGTCACTATTTTTGACTCCAAACTGCTAGACACAGGAGCCTACTACAGAACATCACTGCAGCAGCAGGGGTAGCTTCTTGAACATAAAGGGAACAGTAAGTTTTGAAATACACCAGTTCCTTTTACCTGATAAGTCATCTCATTCTTTTTTTTTTTTAAATAATTTGCATCACAACTTTCTTTTTTGCTTTTATCAGCTACTTACAATGTCAATGACCATTTTCCTTAATGACTGTCTTTGCTTTTTGGTTAAATTCTGGAAAATGTCACAGTTTTCTTCCTGAAGCAACTTAAAGCCCACAGCCAAATGATGGTTCTCCAAGACAGAAGAATCATTGTACATCAAGGCAAGTTCAGAGTCTTGAAAGAAAGACAAGAGACAGAAGATTAGTAAAGCCATTTTAAAAGAATTTATCTTATTCTTAATATTCTGAGATATCTGGGTTTAGGAAGCAATTTCCCCTACACATCTCTGCTGGCCTTACCATGACATGACAACACATAGGAGAGAATACACTTATTAATGGAATGGTAGAAAGAGCACTGGATTCTTGGGAGTGAATTCTAATGCTGCTGATGTGTGGTAAGTCAGCCTGCTCTGTGGGCCTTGGCTTTCTTTTCTAAAGTGAAAGAAGACATGGCCCAGATGATCTTGAACCTTTTCTCCTTATCTGCCACCTGGGCTCTGTAACTGCAGCAGAATATGACATTAGTCTTAACTAACATTTGCAACATATCCAGAGCATAAGGGGTTATATTCTTGACTGTGGGCCACCTAAGCCAGCATTTTATATACTGCAAAGATCATGGGATTTAGGATTGTATTCAGCATATAAGAAAACTGTGGAACAGAGAAGGATTAAAGATGGTGGCATGAGAGGTGAGACAGAGGTTTCCTCCTAAAACTGCATATAATACGAAAATATAATTAATACAACTAATCCTGAAAGGGCACCAGGCAGGAGGACTGCACCAGACTGCATACACCTGGAGAAAAGAGCAAACCTCATGGAATAGGGTAACATACCAAAGCTGTGGCCTGGTGGGACCCAAGCCCTTCCTCCACCCCAGCTCACTGGCTGGAGGAAGAGAAACAGAGTAGGGAGGGATTGGCGGCCTGGGACTGCTGAATGAATACCTAGCTCCAGAGATCTGCTCTGGGAGCACAAAACTACATTTTGTGGTGCTTTCATGATACTCTCATGATTGGGGGATTGGAAAGCTGGGACAGGCAGAATTCCTGGAAAGACTGAGATTCTGGCTGCTTGTGGAAAGCAGGGATCCATATCTGGCTGCTCTGGGACAAAGGAAGGGCGGGTGGTCTGAGAGACTTCCTAACAAGGAAGCCCTTAGCAAGAGGGCTGCTAAAGGGGCAAGGATTGCACAGAGCTTACTGCTCAGGAGAAAGGACAAGTAGACAAAATTGTTCAGGTGCACTCTGCCCAGCAGGTTGGGAGCTTTCATGATTTCCAGGTGCTCCAGCTCCCTGGCTGGCTGCACAGCTCCAGAGACCCCCTCCATGATAGGCAGCCTACTGTCCCTTTATCCTGGCCAGCCCACCTGGCTCGCAAACCAGCAAATCCTTCCCTAGCATTAGGCCAGCCAGAGGGAAGATCTGTCTACAGCAATTGCAAATGCAAGGTATAGAGGCTCATGCCTGTGTGCTCAGCCCACTGGTTCAGGCAGTGGGGACAGGCATAGTGGCTGGGAAGCAGGAAACAGCTCTTTCCTTCCCCCAGGCACCAATACCACTCCCATGTGACCCCCGACATTGCTTCAGGGGCTGAGCAGCTCCAGAGAGTAGAGAATCTGGACACTAGAGGGCGACATATACAAATATGAAATGCCAAAGGAACCTGGTTCAGAGTAAAATTAATATAACTCCTGAGAAAGATGACATGGACATCATGACTCTTCCTGAAAGGGAGTTCAAAACAAAAATAATTAACATGCTAATGGAGGTACGGAAAGATATTCAAGAATTCAGGAATGAATTCTGGTCAGAGATCCAATCATTTAAGAGCACAAGGGAGGGAATTAAAAGCAGATTGGATATGTTGGAAGAGACGGTAAATGAAATAGAAACTACAGAAGAGGAATACAAAGAAGCTGAGGCACAGAGAGAAAAAAGGATCTCTAAGAATGAAAGAATATTGAGAGAACTGTGTGACCAATCCAAATGGAACAATATTCGCATTATAGGGGTGCCACAAGAAGAAGAGAGAGAGAAAGGGATAGTGTCTTTGAGGAGGTAATTGCTGAAAACTTCCCCCATCTGGGAAAGGAGATAAGTCTCTCAGGCCATGGAGATCCACAGATCTCCCAACACAAGGGACCCAAGGAAGACAACACCAAGACATATAGTAATTAAAATGGCAAAGATCAAGGATAAGGACAGACTATTAAAGCAGCCAGAGAGAGAAATAAGATCACATACAAAGGAAAGCCCATCAGCCTAACATCATATTTCTCAGCAGAAACCTTATAGGAAAGAAGGGAGTGGCATCATGTATTTAATGCAATGAAGCTGAAGGGCATGGAACCAAGATTACTTTATCTGGTGAGATTATCATTTAAATTTAAAGGAGGGATTAAACAATTTCTAGATGAGCAAAAGCTGAGAGAATTTACCTCCCACAAACCATCTCTACAGTCTATTTTGGAGGGACTGCTATAGATGGAAGTGTTCCTAAGGTTAAATAGCTGTCACCAGAGGTAATAAAACCACAGTAAAGAAAGTAGAACAATTAATTACTAAGCAGATGCAAAATTAAATCAACTACCACCAAAGTCAGCCAAGGCATAGAAAAAGAGTACAGAATATGACACATAATATATAAAGAATGGAGGAGGAAGACAAAGGAGGAGGAAAAAAAAGAACCTTTAGATTACTTTTGTAATAGCATACTAAATTAGTTAAGTTAGACTCTTAGATAGTAAGGAAGTTACCCTTGAACTTTTGGTGACCATGTATCAAAAGCCTGCAATAGCAAAAAGTACTTACCTACTGATAATCACCCTAAATGTAAACGGACTGAATGCAACAATGAAAAGACACAGAGTCACTGAATGGATAAAAAAAACAAGACCCATCTATATACTGCCTACAAGAGTCTCACTTTAAATCCAGACATACACAGACTAAAAGTGAAGGGTTGAAAAAAGATATTTCATGTAACTAATAGGGAGAAAAAAGGAGGAGTTGCAGTACTTGTATCAGACAAAATAGACTTCAAAACAAAGAAAGTCACAAGAGACAAAGAAGGACATTACATAATGATAAAGGGGTCAATCCAACAACAAGATATAACTATTATAAATATCTATGCTCCCAACACAGGAGCACCTACATATGTGAAACAAATACTAACTGAATTAAAAGGGGAAATAGAATGCAATGCATTCATTCTAGGAGACTTCAACACTCCACTCACTCTGAAGGACAGATCAACCAGACAGAAAATAAGTGAGGACAGAGAGGCATGGAACAACACATTAGAACAGATGGACTTAACAGATATCTACAGAACTTACACCCAAAAGCAGCAGAATACACATTCTTCTCAAGTGCACATGGAACATTTTCAAGAATAAATCATATACTAGGGCACAAGAAGAGCCTCAGTAAATTCAAAAAGATTGAAATTGTACCAACCAGTTTCTCAGACGACAAAAGTATGAAACTAGAAATAAACTATGCAAAGAAAATGAAAAATCCCACAAACACATGCAGGCTTCACAACATGCTCCTAAATAACCAATTGATCAATGACCAAATAAAACAGAGATCAAGCAATATATGGAGACAAATGACAACAATAATTCAACACTGCAAAATCTGTGGGACGCAGCCAAGGCCATGCTAAGAGGAAAGTATATCACAATACAGGCCTACCTCAGGAAAGAAGAACAATCCCTTATATGCAGTCTAAACTCAACAATTAATGAAACTAGAAAAAGAAGAACAAATGAGGCCCAAAGTCAGTAGAAGGAGGGATGTAATAAAGATTAGAGCATAAATAAATAAAATTGAGAAGAATAAAACAATAGAAAGAATCAATGAAAGCAAGAGCTGGTTTTTTGAGAAAATAAACAAAATAGATAAACACCTAGCCAAACTTATCAAGAAAAAAAGAGTCTACACATATAAACAGAATCAGAAATGAGAAAGGAAAAATCACTACAGAAACCTCAGAAATATAAAGAATTATTAGAGAACACTATGAAAAATTATATGCTAACAAACTGATAACCTAGAAGAAATGGACAACTTTCTAGAAAAATACAACCTTCCAAGGCTGACCAAGGAAGAAACAGAAAATCTGAACAGTCCAATTATCAGCAATGAAATTGAACTGTTAATAAAAAAATTACCTAAGAACAAAACCACTGGACCAGATGGCTTCACCGCTGTATTTTATCAAACATTTAGTGAAGACCTAATACCCATTCTTCTTAAAGTTTTCCAAAAAACAGAAGAGGAGGGAATACTTCCAAACTCATTCTATGAGGACAGCATCACTCTAATACCAAAACCAGGCAAAGACACCACAAAAAAAGAAAATCACAGACCAATACCCCTGATGAACATAGATAACAAAAATATTCAACAAAATATGAGCAAACTGAATTCAAAAATACATCAAAAAGATCATCCATCATGATCAAGTAGGATTTATGCCAGGGATACAAGGATGGTACAACATTCGAAAATCTATCAACATCATCCACCACATCAACAGAAAGGACAAAAACCACACAATTATCTCCATAGATGCTGAAAAAGCATTTGACAAAATTCAACATCCATTCATGATAAAAACTCTCAACAAAATGGGTATACAGGGCAAGTTCCTCAACATACTAAAGGCCATATATGACAAACCCACAGCCAACATTATACTTAACAGTGAGAAGCTGAAAGCTTTTCCTTTAAGATCGGGAACAAGACAAGGATACCCACTTTTCCCACCTTCTATTCAACATAGTACTGGAGGTCCTAGCCATGGCAATCAGACAAGACAAAGAAATAAAAGGCATCCAGATTGGAAAGGAAGTTAAACTGTCCCTGTTTGCAGATAACATGTTATTGCATATGAAAAACCCTAAAGAATCTACTCCAAAACTATTAGACCAAATATCTGAATTCAGCAAAGTTGCAGGATACAAAATTAATACACAGAGATCTGTGGCATTCCTATACACTAACAATGAACTAGCAGAGAGAGAAATCAGGAAAACAATTCCATTCACAATTGCATCAGAAAGAATAAAATACCTAGGAATAAACCTAACCAAGGAAGTGAAAGATCTAAACTCTGAAAAATACAGGATACTCATGAGAGAAATTAAAGAAGATACCAATAAATGGAAACACATTCCATGCTCATGGATAGGAAGAATTAATATTGTCAAAGTGGCCATCCTGCCTAAAGCAATCTATAGATTCAATGCAATTCCTATCAAAATACCAACAGCATTCTTCAATGAACTAGAGAAAATCATCTTAAAATCCATATGGAACCACAAAAGACCCTGAATAGCCAAAGCAATCCTGAGAAGGAAGAATAAAGCAGGGGGAATTACACTCCCCAACTTCAAGCTCTACTACAAAGCCACAGTAATCAAGACAATTTGGTACTGGCACAAGAACAGACCCATAGACCAATGGAACAGACTAGAGAGCCCTGATATAAACCGAACCATATATGGTCAGTTAATATATGATAAAGGAGCCCTATGAACATACAATGGGGAAATGACAGCCTCTTCAACAGCTGGAGTTGGCAAAACCGGACAGCTACATGCAAGGGAATGAAACTGGATTATTGTTTAACCCCATACACAAAAGTAAACTTGAAATGGATCAACCACCAGAATCTAAGTCATGAAACCATAAAACTCTTTGAAGACAACACAGGCAAACATCTTCTGAATATAAGCATGAGCAGCTTCTTCCTGAATGCATCTCCTTGAGAAAGGGAAACAAAAGCAAAAGGCATCTTACTGTATGAGAGAATATATTTGTAAATGACATATCTGACAAGAGGTTAACATCCAAAATATATAAAGAACTTACACACCTCAACACCCAAAAAGCAAATAACCTTATTAACAAATGGGCAGAGGATATAAAGAGACAGTTCTCCAAAGAAGAAATTCAGATGGCCAACAGACACATGAAAAGATGCTTCATATCACTAATGATCAGGGAAATGCAAATTAAAACCACAATAAGATATCGCCTCACACCAGTAAGGATGGCCAGCATTGAAAAAACTAAGAACAACAAATGCTGGCGAGGATGCAGAGAAAGGGGGACCCTCCTACACTGCTGGTGGGACTGTAAGGTACTTCAACCATTGTGGAAAGCAATATTAAAGTTCCTCAAAAAACTAAAAATAGAAATACCATTTAACCTGGGAATCCCACTCCTTGGAATTTACTCAAAGAATACAACTTCTCAGATTTAAAAAGACATATGTACCCCTATGTTTATCGCAGCACATTTTACAATAGCTAAGATATGGAAGCAACCTAAGTGTCCATCAGTAGATGAATGGATAAAGAAGATGTGGTAAAGACAATGGAATACTATTTAGCCATAAGAAACAAATCCTACCATTTGCAACAACATGGATGGAGCTGGAGGACACTATGCTCAGTAAAATAAGGCAGGTGGAGAAAGACAAATACCAGATGATTTCCCTCATTTGTGTAGTATAACAATGAAGCAAAACTGAAGGAACAAAATGGCAGCATGAGACTCCAAGAATGAACTAGTGGTTATCAAAGGGGAGGTGTGTTTGAGGGCCGGTGGGTAGGGAGAGAAAAGGGGATTGAGGGGTATTATGTTTAGTACACATGGTGTGGGGAATCACAGGGAGAACAGTGTAGCACAGAGAAGGCACATAGTGAATCTGAGGCATCTTGCTGCACTGAAGGACAGTGACCGCATTGGGGTATGGGTGGGGACTTTATAATATGCATAAATGTAGCAACCACATTGTTTTTTCATGTGAAACCTTCGTAAGAGTGTATATCAATCGTACCTTAATAAAAAATTTAAACAACAGCAACAAAAAGAACACTGTGGAACACACAAACAATATTAGATTTGTTCATGCTGCTCTTAACTTTCTTTCACAGTATAATAGCTTTGAAAGTTGAAGCTTTATTCATTTTCCATTTCCTTTTCCAGGTATTATGGCAGTCATTATGTACATGTACATCGGCCTTCCCACATACACATTCATGACTTCCCACAGAGATTGGCATTTAGCTGCCTACATAAATAACTCCATGGTGAAGATTCTGCCACTCCCTCATGACTGCCCTGAACTTGTGTAGTTTAGGCAGTGAGGGATCCTGCCTCTTTCCTAGTTCCTGTAAATAGTAGACCCAGATCTATACAGTAGTTATTAAAAAAATTGGCTGGTACTTTATTATGTTTCTACCTCAGTGATTGTAAAGACTAAAAGCACATATATTTGATCTTTTTTCTGACTAATTCATGGGAAATATATATTCTTTTCTAGGAAAGAAATACCCAATGTCACTCAATGACTATTTTAAAGTAGCTACAGAGGAGAAGACAGGTTTAAGACATATTTACACCCTGAAATCCAGTAAGTACCAGTACTATAGAAATAGGAATTTACACATCTAAATTTTTGCACTGAACTATATATAGGGACAGAGATGTCTAGAGTACCAGGGAGTATGTAAGGTATTACTGTCTTTTTTGGGAGGACACAGCAATAGTGTTCATTTTTTAAAAGGCAGGATCTGGTCAAGTCTGACTTATAAGTAGTCTATAAATTTAGCCTCTAACTATGAACATTTTATCTGTAGCTGGTTAAACACTGTAGTAAAATATTTAAAACTATATAGGATCTTAGTACACGATGTTATTGTGTCTACAGTAGAATCATATTAAATAAACATATTGAAAGGCAGGCATCATGTTTTCTGACTGGAGAAATAATACCTAATTAATCTATTAGGGTTCTTTTAAGGGAGTAAATATGCATGTAGATAAGGGGCATCAAGAGAAGAATGGCTTACAAAAACTGATTGCTTTATATGCCCCATGAAGAAAGATGAAAGAAATTCAGGCTATGGAGCCTGCAGATGAGTTGTTATGCTAAGGCAGAGGCTGATGTAAGGTATGGATGTTGTACCTAAGAGTCTGCAATGGTATTCAGTGTAGGGCCAGCCTTTCATATAGGGGGTTGTCCAAGAGCCATGGCCAAGCATGTCTTGGAAAGGGACTGGTTCCTGACATATAAGAATAGTCCAGACTGGCCCAAAAGGCCATGAAAGTATCCCTTATTGCACAGGTGGGCATTTACTGCCTCTACAATTTCTGGGGTTGTTATAGGAAAGTGGTAGTAACTGTTGATTTTTAGATGAATGAATACTAGCATTTAAGCAACTGAATCTCAGGATAGTCAGTCAACTTTCTACTCTTCTTTAGGACTGAGGGTATGAGGTCACATCCAAAGGAGGAGGTTAAGATTTTTCAGCTCCTGAGTAGATTCTCCTCAAAGATGCTATCCAGCACTTCTACATAGATTCCATTAAGGTTTGGGAATCATCAGAAAGTTGCCTTCATACTTTATTCTAAGGTACAGTTAGCACAGAGGGGGAGAGAGGATAGTTTATCTAACATTTCTATTGAAACCCTCTCATCTTCAAGGCCCAGTACAAGTCATCTCTTTCATGACGTCTTTCTTGATTACCAGGAACAGAATTGCTCACTTTCTCCTCCAAGCTCCTCTATACTTTGGGTCACTCATTAGACACTGATCATATTATACCTTATTTGTCACTATCTCTGTACAAGACTCAATAGTTCCTCCCAAAGACCTCCCAACCCACTCAGAGACTTAAGATGTATAAAATTAGAAGTTAGTTATTTAATGTGCTTAGTTGTCTGGTTTCTCCTGGGCACTTCTGAACAAAGTATTTCTTCTTGAAATGGGGGAGGGAAGTGGTAGTTTGAACTTAATATACAGTTACCAAGGATAAAGGATGAAAACTTCTTGGCTCCTCCTTCAATTCATTCATTCCCTATGCCCTTAACCTGAACTATTTTTCTCTGCCAAACTAGCACTATCTGATATTCGTATATTACATTCAGTCTTCTCTAGGAGAATGCAAGCTCTTCAGAGCCAGTGCACTGTCCTAGTTACCATGTATGTCTAGGGTCTAGAACAACAGTTGGCTCTCAATAACTTTTTGTTGAATAAAAACCTCTGTAGTATTTCTATATAATTATATTTAAAAAAATGTATTTATCCTTATTTTGAAAGTTATATTTATACCAAAAAATAGTATTCCATATAATCCGTAAGTATAGCTATAGAAAGCTTTTTTTTTTTAGCCATGGTGATGCTTATTGCTATCAATGCAAAACAAGTTAAGACTAAAAGTTGCTATTTAATAGGTACAAATATTCATGCAATTTTTTCTTTTTCCTGGAGAGAGTCTGCACTCAGACCAAGAGACGTAAGATAAAACAAACACTGGATTGTCAAGTAACCAGACAAGGGTTAAATTTTGATTAATATAAAAATTGCTAAAGGTAAAAAGATGTTTTAAATTACTCTTTAAGCTAAGCTCATGTAAGCAAACAAAAAACTAAAACTAAACTTTAGGACACAGGATATAGAAATGACTATTTAAATTCTGCATAAGCAAAAATTTGTTCTTTTCTTCATGATACTTGTACCACAGTACCTGCTTGATGCCTCTGCAGTACAGTCAGCAGTTATCACCAACAATGACTATAACTAGATACGAACAAGACTTCAAACTGACTCTGCTCCATTCAGATTAAGAAAACTCAATCTGGGATTAACAAAACCTTTGATTTTTAGAGCCAGCTCTCTTGTTTTCTTCTTGTGTCATACCTAATGAAGTCATCTCTTGACACTTTCCTCCTGCAAATTGCAATGCACGTCCTCTCCCTTATCTTTGTCTGACACTTTAAAATTAATTTGTAGGAATTGCATAAAAAATTAAACTGTACTTCTACCCTGAACCTGCAATCAGGTTCTTCCTTTGACACACAAAAATATACTCCTCTGCAGGGCACTCTACCTGGACAGTGGCTCCCTTTTTCTCTATTCCCCTGCCTTGAAGGCATTTCTGCATTGCTTAATACGTGCTCTTTGGCTGCCTACACAGTCAGGACACCTAAGGCCATTTGAATTTATCACTCCTCTCCTCTCCTCTCCTCTCTTCTCCTCTTGTATGGCTAATACCACATTCCCACTTTTCTTTCTGGTGCAGAAACTCCAGACTTGGTGCTGTCCTCAGGGGACCAGAGTTGGTTTCCGCTTTGAGCTCCTGGCTGGGAAAGCTGCACTGCTGGGCGATCCTTGTTTCTCAGGCCATCTCTTTCAACTGTGTCCTCTTCCTTTTCAGTTTTTTCCATGCTGCCTATTGATTCTGTACTTTCAGGTTTCTTTCTTTTATCCTGATGTGCTTTTTTCTCTTTTTCCATTTCTTCTTCCTTCCTATTACAAGCCTCTTTGTCCCAACACATCTGCCTAAGGCACTGTCTTGTCGCTTCGGCCTCTCTTTCCCCAAGCCTGTGCTCTTGATTGCATTAACAACCCTGTTCCCTCTCCCTGTAGTCTCTGCCGCTCTCATCTTCAGGTGTTGTAAGCTTTTCATCTCTAAGCTCGCCCTCAGAATGCTTGGGCAATGCACACCTTTGCCCACTGGCTCTTTCATCATTCATATTCTTTTTGTCCAATTTCTTGACTTTAAGAAAGCTTATCTTAAAATGAGACCAGAGAAATAAAGTATATGTACTGGTAGCCAAATCTGGCTCCACTTTAATACAGTGGAATGCTTCTGCTCCTGGAAATCAAAAGCCATATACTTTGAACACGTGACTAATGTGTGTAAATCTTTCTCCCCAAAACTCAAAAAAAGATTATTTGTTTTTCAAGTAAAATTGAATGCTATATGTATTCTGCACTTTTGACACTGCTTTATCATTTCAGAAAATAATGCTGTGAAACAAAATGCTTTTTTTAAATCATACGTACCCTTCAGCATGTTGTATTCAAAGCTTTATGATGCTATTTACATTTTATGGATTTGTTAACAAGTATTGTCTGTAGCTTCCCACCTGGAATCTCAACTTCTTTAAACCCTATTCAGGTTCCCCTATCCCTCCAAATCATTTATGCAATCTTAACCAATTCTGCCAGATTCACCAACTCAAATTTCAAAACCTCCAGCATGTTTATGAGTGTATATATCATTTATTATCAAATTACATGTCCCCTAAAACCATCACAGGTGGAACAACTGATGGGAACTCTCATCACAACTAAGAAGCAGGGGTGTACTTGGCCTGGGAATGAGCCAGATAGCTCCAGTGCTCTTCCAGAGGGACAGTGCAACTTCACTCAACCTCTGTAGCCTCCTTCAAACAGGACACGTTATCTCCCCACTCTGGGCTTATGAATTTGCTGATGAGAAATCTTTAGACTTTTCTATTACAAGAAACACAGATTCAAACTTTAGCTTTGGACCAACTGGCAGCACCAGGTCCGAGGTAAGAGCTGTGAATGTGCTTGTCTGAGCTGCTGATGTTCAACCAACCCAGGAGAGAAAGAGAAAACATATACTTAATGTCTATAAAAGAAAAAGGGTTTTCTGCAAACTAAAAATAACCACATAATTTTGACAGGGTATTTCACAAAGCTATTTTACAAGTTATTAGAGGGTCTTCTTAATAGCATGCAATGAAGTTAAAACTATTTGTGTTACTGGCTACTAAGCCTCTTCTGTGTCCTGAAATAAAATGCTTGCTATCATGATCCCTAGCAAAAAGCTAAGGAAGTAATGCTCACAGTGCCCTGGGGCTTGGATCATCCCTGGATACTTGCATGTACCAGGTGATCTGCTGATTCATTCTCTCAGGAATAACAGCCTCTTCACACCCCACCCTCAAGAAAACATCAGCCATCCAAGGCCACTCTGGGGACTGTCAAAACCTCCCCATGTTGCTGAAGTCTCACAGAAAGGAGATCATCACATCACTGAATAACAAAATGCTTCCAGAAACAGTATTAATTATCCTTCCACCTAAGGCAGGTCAGTTAAACAACCTTAGATTGTGCTAGCCACTGTCATTCAATTGATTATTATCCCCTAAATTTCTCCATTTTTGGAGACCTATCTAGTCTCAAACTTTGGAGGATATCAGATTCCATCTTTAAGGCCTTGCTGGCTTAAATTTCAGACTCGCCAGGTACTCTGATACCCACCAGAGTCCTCCAGTGCCATCCTGAACTCATTTATCCTTAGAGAGTCTACAAGAAAGAATAACAAGCTGGTCCTCATTTTCCCTACTACCATCTTTTTTCCTGAGATTTCCCTAAAAAATTTATCAGAGTCCTTGGAGACAGTAATTTAATTGTCAGTTGTTTTAGTCTGTCCTCCAATCTCTTAATTCCAAGGTTATAGTAAGAGAACATACAATTGTAACACGATAGAAATGTAAAAACACCAATCTGAATTTTTGGTGTCATTAAATGAAAAAATGAAGACCTTTTTCGAAGGCAAAAAAATGGAATTAAAACACATTTTTGATGTGTTCATTAAAAATCTATAAAATTAGGAACATATCAAAACATGCATAAGCATCAAAATAATAAATCAGGCCAGGCTAATGAAAAATGCCAGCATATTGTATATGACCTCCCTGTTCTCAGAAAGGACTCAGGCCACCCTAGCCACCATTACAATGTAAACTTATGTAGCTACATCTACCATGTATTCATAACTATGAGTTAATATTTAGTAATGATTTGATGACTCCTGAAAGCACACCCCATTGTAGGTTTTCATAAGATAGCTGGAAAGTGGAGTGTTATCCTGTCTAACTCTGAATAAGTCAGTCCATAAAGCAAACTTCTAAAATGCACTTGACTAACCATATATCTCAGGTAATCAATGACTTTCCCAATCCTCCTATATGTAAGTGGGTAACTAAGGTAGGCTTTGTTATGGGTAGTCCAGAGTCTATTAAAAGATATAAAAAATAGATCTTCTTAAAACATTCTTAAAGATCTGAGTTAAATCTTTCAAAGTGAGGCTATATTTAAATTAAATTCTCTCTTTCAATCTGGCTGTGGCAAAGTATAGGAAATGAATGGCGAATGCATGGATACTCCTGGAGCTAGAGTTCTACAGAGGATGGAAGCTATTACCCACAAACTGATGGCAAAAAAGATTCTTAATACATATAAAAATTTTTTAACAACTTTGCATTTTATTGTACGTAAAAGCGAATTTATAATATTCATCTCATGGTGGGAGGAAATTAAATAACACATAAATAATTTAGCAATTAACTGTAAGTACCAAAAGAATAGAGTTTCTGTAAAACTAAAACCTCTTTGCAAAGGCGTAGCTCAAGCACCACCCAAACATTCCCTACAGAGGTTTCCTGTGCAGCTATGTGTCTGAGATGTCTCATTAAGCAGTCTCTACCACTCCTTATATTTCCAAATTCAGTGGTGACTTCTTACTTGATGAGAAGAAATGTAATGGCTAAAAAAATTATTGAAATAAAAGAGAAGTAAAAAAAGGTAACAAGCAAAAGAAAAGTTCCTATTGCCCTCAGTTGGAGATTTTCAAAAGGAAAGAACAGAGCTGGGCATGGTGGTGGAGCAGGAGGGACTAGTTACAGCTTAGGAAGAGGATTAAATAACAACCCACATAACATGAAGAATGTTTAACATTATTTCTGGTATATTTTTTCTTTCTTTTATTTAAAACTGTAGGGGCAATATAAATCTTTCTGCCAACTTTCACTTTTGATTACTCTGTCTAATAACTTGGCAATACATTATTTCTAGAGAAGTACCGGAATGCATCATGTATGCCTCCCTCATGGGATATAACAGTAATTTTTAGAACTGAATTACATTAACTTCCACTATAAATACAACACATATTTACACATCTCAAAAGAACAGTAGCTCTTGAAACACTCTGAATTTATAAACACCCTCATTGTGAAGTACAGAATTTTTTTTCTGCAAAAATAAGTGAACTTCACTTACTTGTATTGATCAGAAACTGATTTGACACACCAGGATGATCTACATCATGTATTGCACTGGCAAAAATTGCTGCAAGAATCTCCAAATCTGTAAACACAGCCTGGAAAATTAGACAGTGGATATAACATTATTCTTCAATATTAATATGAATTAAAAGCATAAACAATGGGAAATTGATTCCTAGAATTTGATGGAGAACAAAATGAAGCTTCAAACTATTTTTAAAAAGAAAATAACAGCTTACTTTAAAAGTATTTAAGATGCTTAGGGATACTTAGAGAATCTATATAAAACTAATGATAGGAACCATGTTTTCCTGTTCTTTCATTCAGATCAAGGACTCTCAGTCTCAGATATTTTGGGCCAGATAATTCTTTGTTGTGGGAGGCTATCCTTTGCCCTGTAGGATTTTTAAGTGGCACCCCTGGCCTCTATCCAGGAGGTGCCAGTAGCATGTACTCCCCAGCTGTGTCAGCCAAAAATGTCTCCACATATTTCCAAATGTCCCTGGGAGCACGGGGGATTACAGGTGGGCAGGAGAAAAAGGAAGGAACCACCCCCAGTTCAGAACCATTCATTCAAATGACTTACTAATACAATTTTATAATGAAAAATGTCAGAACTATAAAATATGTCAGCCAATGAGAACCTTTATCCCAAATAATTAAGGAAACTGAATTGTCTTAGTACACTTAGTGGAACTACTTAGGATTTGGTAAAATTAAAGATGTGTTTCTTTCTAATACATTCTATAAAAATATCAATGTATTACTATATATATACAATATCAATGATTTATATATAATCATTCTTTGAACTATAAATGCAAAAACCATCAGATTATATTCTAGAAAACAAGCTACCCAAAACTGAATGGGCCAGATGTGCTGTCTCAAATGTCTACTAGATCATTTCAAAGAAACAGTGTTACATACAGATGATCTCCAAATGCTTTATCAACCTTCACAGGCAAAAATGCATCAAACACTCATGAATCACACAACATGTTTTCCCCTATAATTCAGTGGAGCCAATTGTTTTCCACCCTGCAGATCCTTCAATATGGAAGTTCAAGAGACCTTTAGGAGTGGAGGGTGAGTGGTCTTGAAATTTCAGAAAGCAGATTTACCTCCAAGGCAGGTGTAGATAACAGCACGTGCGTTGATTGGACGACGTCTGCAGCATGAATGTTGTTGTGGTAGGCCACATCAGCATGATAGTGGTCTTCCAGGGTCATAAGGTATGTGATTAAGGTGTCTACTGGAATTTTAAATGTTTTTAATAAATCCCGTTCCTGTAGGAAAAGAAATCCATTTCACATTTTGCCTTATATGAAAAGACTTCCCATAGGGAGTGTTAACCAAAAAATCACACCCAGTGTCACATATGGATAACCCAGAAGTGGAAATAGCACCCTCACAATGTCTAACGAGGAAAACAGACACTTTGGCAAAGGTTCAGGGACTTCGAGGACAAACCCAGAGTTGAACTGTCAACTCAGCTGGGCCCCAACAGTGCTTAACCCAGGATGTACGGTGTCAGGTAGGAGCTGCCCACTATGAAAAACGTCTGTGTCCCATGATCACAGAGGGGGTGTCGGGCCAGCCCCCCTGACTCAGCCACTGGATCCACACCACCTGAAACTCAACATTCTCTCCAGGGCGGGAGTCTGCAGTATCTCTAAATCCTCATTTAAATCCTAACCCTGAGTGGGGGGCAAAAGCTCCACAAGAGTGAGAAGCTGACATGGAGAAGAGAGAGTGCACCAATGACTGGAGAAAAGGCATTCAAAGGTTAGTCAGCAAGGGGCTGACTCACTTTTTAAAGTTAGCACTCTGCTCTCTATTTGTGTCAGGGTCATGTAGATGATTTTTAAACTCTTATTTTAATGAAATGCTTCAATTTTCCCATATCACACCTTTTTTTTAAATGGAAACAAATAACAAAATTGGGCTATTTGTGTTTTACCCACACTCCAACCTTTCTGTATCATTTTTCCCTTGGGAAAGGGGCAAATAAGAAAAAATTACCAAGATAAGCAAAAGAAGGTGAGTAGTAAAGATAATAAAATGCATACAGAATTCACAGACTGGACATTGTCACCAAATAAATGAAAGGTAGAACATGACCACGTTACCTGAAAAATGGTGTGCATGATAACAGTCAAAGGCCGGTTACCAGACAACTCTGCTATTCTGAAGACATGAAGACCCCATTTGTTCACATCTTCTAGTTCCTGGGGATAAAGAAAGATAGGAAAAATTAGTAGGTGGGAGTAGAACATGATCAATGGACACAGTCTTTTAAAAATTACTCATTTTAATGAAGATTGTTAGATCTAAGAAAATTTTCGTTTTAAAAGTAATGAATGTACAATAGAAATATAGGCAAACTTTGGGCGAACTCACTTAAATGTACTGAAAACTGAAGAGTATTTTACTTAATACTATGCCTTTGACAATACAACGTATTTACAAACTTTGAATATCAATCTCAAAGATTTCTTCAGTAGATAAAATCTATTCACAAGAAACCTTTAATAGAAAAATCTGGTCTCTTAAGACCAAGAAGATATAAAAGATTTCTATCTCTTTAAGATCAAATCTAATGAAGATGCAAAAAAGAACATACACACCAAACCACCTCTCTAAATCTACCTATTAATGAAACTCAATCACTTAGAAAAAGCACTTTATAAAGTGCTTTCCCATCTTCCAAAAACAAAACCCCACAAATTAATGAACTTCTCCATCTATTCAAAAGAGAAGGAATCAAAATTTATTCAAAGGCATCACTGCATATTTATGATCCTGATCCTTGAAATCATCTTACCTTGGCAAGGACATCTTCTTGTTCAGTTTTAACCCCAAACCTTGGGATGCTTGAATTAGTCAAACTGGAGCTGTGCATCAACTTCTTGACCCCACTGATTTGAGACATTGGCCTTTTCTTTTTCTCCTTTTCCTTCTGAGATGGAGAAGGAATTTCCACTTCATGTTGCTTATCTTAAGAAAGATTTAGAAAATGTTTTACATTTACTATTCTGCCTTTTTTTTATTATAACATGTATAACTGGGCAGATTTTAATTGATCATTATATATTCTGAGGGGTGTTTCCAAAAAAACCTTCTTTTAGAGAAGTTATAATATCATGTGGAGTATTTACAATGTGATGTGGACTTAACATAACCTGAAACACAAAATTAAACAAACAAATACCACTTCAAATTAAATTAACATCAAGTATATTCAGTGGTTACTTCTTTGATAGAATGTCATAATAAAAACTTTTGCAAGAATTATAGTAGACTTAGAAAAAGCAAAAGACATTGGTTATTTCCAGTGTTTATCAACTCTATCTTTATTTCAAATTCACTCAGTGGCTTGAAAACTGCTCTTGTCAACTAAGGATGCCTTCAATACCTTCTATGAAATGGCAGAAACTTCATAAGCAAATATCGTAAAAACAGCAGTGTGTGAACCTAGCAGCTTACTGACATAGGTCATAAAGGGGGAGTATAAAGAGCATATCTGAATGACTTACATGGTTTCTGCTATTTTATATTTTCTATACTATAGTGAGATAAGCATTGTGATGTAACAAGGGCAGCACAGAGAATCTGCAATATTATCTGACAGGTAAATATCAGATTCAATTGTTGTTTTCCAATAAATGACTTAAGATGGCTCAGTACAGTCCCCCACTGTATTAAGGCAGTGCGTTCCCTGCAGTGAACGTTTACTGAATATGCTCATTAGGTATTAGAGTAATTTTGTTTTGAAAGTGAATTCAAACCAAGGATATGTTCAAGTTGTCTTTCACTTATTGTATTTTCTTTCTGCAGCTGGAGGGTGGGGGTGGTGCTGACCCAGTACCCCATAATATCAGCTTTATTGTCAACGAGTTTTTCTTTAGCAATTATTATGCTAGCGTCACCGATGTACCAGGCTTGGTGTCATTAGACTATAACTCATTGAAGACAGGGACTGTTTTCTAACTTTCCATTAAATCCTTAGTGCTTAGTAATGGCTGGCATTTAACAAGAATTTATTGAAAGCGTGCCTAGACCTTTATACAATACATATTTCAGTTCAGTACTCTGGAAAAACTGGCAATATACAACTTTAATTCAGAGCATCTCTAAAATAATGAATGGAACTAAAAGATAAAAAAGTACTTTGTCACCTTAAGATTCTAAAGTGAAAACAATGGAATTCCTAACACGTGTTTGGTTTCCAAAAATGAGTTGATGGCCCAGTTCACCTCCCAAAACAAGTAATTCTAAAGAAAAATTTTTGATTGCATTTTAATTGTTATTCTCACCTAAGAATGTGTTTGATATGTACTCTGACACTTGATTTCCAGACCGACTCATTTCAGAGAGATGGGTGAGCTCCCGATTCAGCATCCTTTTAAACTGCAAAACAAAAGGATAAAATGAAATAATGCAAGAGATAAATGTGAGACAATAAAAGCATACCCCAAGATACAGAAAACATGCCCAAAGAATTTTTAAATTATTCTGACAATTTAGGTCAGCACGATGAAAGAGAACTTCAGGCAATGCTGGGCAGTTCTGCAACCTGTGCTGTCTATTTCAGCAGCCATTAGTCACATGTGTCTGTTAAGCATGTGAAATGTGGCTATTGCAAATGAGGAATTGAATTTTGGAAATATTTAATTTTTATTAATTTATATTTAAATAGCACTTGTGGCTAGTGGCTACTGTACTGTACAGATTTAGACAGTCAAGGATATTAAGGGGAAAGAAGGGAATTAAAAAAAAGGTGTATTTAGAGAAGAAAAAAAGCTAATTTATAAGCATATAGAAGGGCTACCACACAATAAAGCGAAGTATAGTTTGTCACCTGTCATCAGCAGAAATGAATGTGTATACAGGTTAGAGGCTGAAATGTATTTTTAACCCAAAGCAAGACTGAGTATCCTTTCAGAACTATGGAAAAATAAAACATTTGAATAGATACTATGTAATGTTCCTTTTTCAAAGTTTTTCTCAAGTTGACAGTGTAACACTTTTTGGTTCTTAGCATCCACAGGATTTACCAATCCATTTTCCGAAGTCACACAAATACAAAACAGGTCAGTTGTCAGTGTTCTACTTCATTACCTCACAGTTTATTTAACTGATGACATGGTGACAATTTCATCCAAAGAAACACTGTAATTATCTACCACCATTATATGGCATTACCAAAAACCAGAATTCTCAAAAATTTTACACTTTCCCATCCATCAGCTGTTTCTTACGTGTCTTCCTTTGATTCCCAAAATAGCCCAAATAGGCCTTTCAATACACCTTAGCATTTCTTTTAACATACAGAAACAATACATTTTTTTCTATACATAGATTATTGAGAAAAAAGTCAAATATCTTACTTTAGTAGCCTTTAAAATTTGGATTTCACCAAAAATTCTCATTTAGATGTGGATTAAGAGAGTAGTGAATTCACTTAGTGTTTGAAATGTAATTCTAACTCAGTATTTAATTTAGCTTATTTGAATTTTTAATAAAATCTTGCTTCTTTGCATATCTGATACCAAGGAATCCTAACTCAATGTAATTCAAAATCATCTAGATTAGGTATAGGAATTTATCACCACAAAGCATTGAGGGAGATCAACAAAAATATTTCAATAGACTGCTGAATACAAGAAGTACATATTAGCATTCTCCTGCAACCACAGCTAATGCAAGTCTGGGGCCATAACCAATACAAATTCTTCTGGTTGTTAGCTTGCAGGACTAGAAAGGTTATTCTCAAACTCAGGAACACAAAGCTTACTTTCTTTATGTACTTTTTATAACTCATTTCTGATTATAAAATACATGTGTGATACAGAAACCTAGAAAGCTATACAGAAAAAAACCAGAAATCATGTATATTCTTACAGATAATCATATATTTTTAGCTGTATTTTCTTCTATAATTCTTTTTTCTAAGTATTTTTAAAATGGCACTATGCAGTGTACTAAACATAGGTTTTTGCTTGTTTTCACTTGGCATTATTACAATGACCCACTGGGGAAAAAATAAAATTTAGGGCCTGCTAAGAATATTAATGAAAACATTTACAACAGTGCTCAAAACATTTTCTGACATCCTTTATAAAGCTCTATTTTGTTGAGCAAATTATTGGCTATCAACTAATTAAATGGGCTAAGAGAAGGTGTCTTGCATTTAGTCTAGCACTTAGTAGGTGCTCAACATCATTTGAGTTCTCTCTATCACCCAGTTCCCTAGGCCTTTTAGATTGAGACAGCTGCTTTTTATCATTGTGTAGACAAAACAGATGGAAGATCAGACTACAGTTATATCCATAAAAAATATATATATAGATACCTAGTTCCCCTATCCATTCCCCCAAAAATAATTTAGGATATTATTCATATAGGAAATGGTCACCATACCACAAAAATATAAAAATAATACAATGTATAAAGCCCAAAGGAAAGTAAGTCCTTGCTTGACAAATGAAATTTACTCTCAGAAAAATCTGTTCTTCAGGCAAAACAAATAAAAAATTGTCTGCTAAACATTTAAAACATACATTTAATGAAATATCTCTTTGACCTGGAGTTATCTGTGCTATGAGCTGAAAGTTGCTATTGAGAACTACCTGTCAATGACAAAGTCCTTTTCTACCAGACAGCGGACTAGGCAAGGCTTTTGGCCACTCAAGTCTCTTTGCAGTTTATACAGCAACTGCTGTCCACCTGCGCTCCAGGCATTTCTCTCAATGTAACTAAAAAAATGATGCAAGCTTGGATGGTGGAGGAGGGTGCAACTGGAAAAGTTAAAAAGGGACCCAGAGTTTCCACAAAACTGCCTTCAAACTTGCAAGCAACCTGTTATGAGGAATATGTTGCTATATGCTGAATATGTTGCTATATGCAGAAAAATTGCATAATGCCTGCAGATATGTTATACAAATTATTTGATTTATATGGAGCAATATAGAGAATGAAGTGTAATTTGCCTGGCAGTTTGTTTATCTAATTCATCAAAATAGCCAGTTAGTATAGGTAACTAAGATGAAAAAAATGCCATTGACAGGAATCTTTTGTACAGACTAATAATTGACAGACTGTACATTCCACGGATTATTTTTGCATCATATACACATATTCTGAAATACACTTCTGCCTTTGTTCAAAACCCAACAGTGTGGGATGGAGAACCTTTCAGCACACACCTCTCTCCCTGCTAAGGCTTGTGAGGTGCTCCAAGGAAGTCAACATTTCCTTTTAACATAATTAGAAGACAAAATATTTTAAGCAGTTGTCTTTCTTCCCAAGGGTAAGGGTGTGGGATATTTCCTAAAGATAATTTTCAATCAGTTAAGTTATAACATAAGGGAATTTTCTAAAAGGAATTAAAATTGCTTCCCTTTTTTTTTTTTTTTTTGGTGCTGATATGTAACTTTCAGCCAGGGAAACTAAATTAATAACCTCAAAAATTACCATCAGTGCTTTCTATCCTGGTAGTTGATTTTACAATTTAGAGTACAGAGCTGTATTAACTAAAGAACAATAAACTAAACTATTCAACAATCATTTTAAAATAAGTGGAATTTCTCTCACTTTAAGATAACTACATACCATTTATATGATAACTATATAAAATTATCATGAGGGAGAAAATATTAGAGAAGGAATAAGATGAATTTTTCCTAGAACATTTATAATTCTCACTTTACAGATTTAGAAGACATAAAATACAGAACAGCTTTTCAAAAGAATTGGTTGCAAAATGCAGAAAGATATTTTTAAAAGTGATCTCTAAATATTTTGAGTTATTCTGATTGGATTTGGTTTAAGTTGTCTGAAACAATATATAGAATTATTGTTGCAACAAAGAAAAAAGAGGAAGATTTCTAAGTGAATGCTTTCAAATCCTTTGTTCTCATTATATGCATCAGAATGTCTGTGTGCAGCATTTAGAGCATAAAGAAAGGTGAAAATGCAGTTGCTTTGAATAGTGTATTCTGCCTCTTAAACTCGTTCTCCATTTATGTTCTCCATTTAAGAATGTTGTGGAAGCAAAATTAAATAATAAAACAAAATTGAAATACTCTTAAATTTGACCCCTATACTTATGCATTCATGTCAATGTGCTGCTGGGTACATTATATAGCCTGCTGGAATATAATTAAGAAAGTGATAAAGGTCAAATATTAAGAAAATACTTATTTTCTTCCTACAATAGTCTGCTAAAAATTATTTGAATACGCTGCACTGTTATATACTACAAGTTTGGTAGACATCAACATGAAAAACTAAAATACTCATTGGCTGTGTAAAAATAAATCCTCTGAAATGTATATTAAGACTAAACATATTCATATTTGTCCTTCTTAAGCATTTTTAGAAGCAGAGTACTAAAAACATAAACAAACGATCCAGCGAAAATTTTCCTAAAAAAGATAAGCACTAAAATTCTGTATTTAGGTTCTTGGAGATATTGTTCATAACTGCAACACAAATGGGAAGTCCTCAAAAAATGTCATCACACATTAGCTGTCTGAAGCTGAGCTGAATTGCAGGGAGATTATGGGGGTTTCCTTGTCTATGCTCTGTACTTCTCTGTATTAAAAAATATTTAAGCCAAGAAATGGCTAGCAAAATTCAAATAATGAAAACTTGTACATTTAAACACAATTTTAAAAATTGGGGCCATAGCTAGATTTAAATGAAAGTGGAGAATCACGACTACTTGGACAACTAAAACTGAAATAAGTTTTCTTAGGATGCATGGAAATCTCACAGCAAAGATGAAATTTTCCTCCAAAAAGAAACAAAGAAAATGGAAAATATTTCAATCTGAGACTCCTTAAAGTAATAGAAAAGGATTCTTAAAAAATACATACTGTGGTTATTAGTTCAAATGTTCAAGAATAAATTTCAATTTCTTAATAATGCTTCATTTAGGACTGCAAAGGGGTTTTCTACCTCCTGTTTTTATTACAGAGATAGGATCAACAAACTAGCATTACCACAGGGAATGCAAGAAACTTGCCAAGCAGAAACACATGATTAGTAAATTCAGTGTATTAATTTCATTTCTTGAGATTAACAAAGTACAATATAATTTGAATTTGTAAGTTTCTTCCAGTTTCATAAGTGGATAATCAAGTTTTCATTTTAATATGTCACTTAAATAGTCAAGTATATCAATTATTAATGTCATCTAGATCTTTATATCCAAAGATGGAAAAAAATACTTATCAGGTTAAAGTAGTACAGATTTTTAGAAAGAGCCACAATTTTTATAAACTTTAAGTGCTGCATATAAACTCGAACCCATATACCAGTTTAAGTAATTTGGCTCAATAATTTATTTCCAGTGAATTTATTTAATTACCCTGATATTTAAAAGCACAACTTAAATTTATACTACGTGACAGAACAGTCACTACACATTACAAAGCTATTTGAACATGCAAACTACAATCACTAAGTTATACAATTTCTCCTTATCTTGACAATTAAAAACATGTATTTCTTTTGTAGTTCATATCTATGGAAAAAAATAAATGTTTAGAAAGCTTAACTACATTGTAATTTATTAAACTATCAGTTATATAATCAGAGTAATCAGGATTTTTCAAAGGCTTTAAATAAATCTTACCTTTATGTAGCCCCAAGACACTGACAATAAATAGTTTGCTTCAGGCATTTTTGATTGATTATATGGAGAGACAGTAAGTTCTAAAATATGTGTATCTTCAAAAACCTTGTTACTTTAACAACATCTACAAGCCAGACAGTGTGTGGATTTTTAAAGATTTTTGGTAATTAAGTATATATAAGAAAGCCTTGCATTAGATCCCATCCAGCTGTCTTCCCACTGAATATATGCCATTCATAAAACTCTGGAATAGAACAGAATTCTACAACTATTCTGAATAAAGAAAATTCATGCAATAAAGAAACATCCAAAGATCCAAGGGTCTGCATCTTTTCTCCCTGAGCTCCAGGGCTTAATGAATAATGTATGTCAAGATGCTTAGCTGCAAGGAAGACTAGTTCTGTTAAAAGCTACCAAATAAGGAACTGCGGGAAAGCCGGGAGGAGTGACAAAAGCCCTGCCCATAGAACTCCAACAATGCACCAATTGCACTCCACCCCCTGGCCTTTCAGGGCAGGGGGTGTGGTCTCAGCACACGCTGCTTTGTGATTGGTTGGCAAGGGCAAACCTCTGGGGAGCAGGTTTTCCTCCTCACAGCTCCAGCCATTGAATAATGATATCCGTACAGCTGAGTCTGCCATAGGAAAAGATGAATGGGGCTTCCCTCTTGCAGTAATGAAAAATGACCATAAAGCTCTTGAAAATTCATAGTTCATTCTTAAAAAGGATTGCCAATTCTTTTGGAGTCATTTCTACGAATTTTTAAAATTCTCTGACGTCTCTTCCTTCAAAATAAAAGCTGCTCTGAAAATGGCAATCAGGCATTTTAATTGCCTCCCTCCCTCAAATCCAAATCAAGTGGCTTCCCTGTTGACACAGATAGAACCAAAGTTTTTCCATTGTCCAAAACAAAATGAAATACAACTAATGTCCAGAATGCACAAAAAGAAGCAATAAACTTCCTCACACGTGTGGATGGGTGTTCTCAGCTCCTTTTGTTTCTATTGTTATATAATGGCTGAGCTCCACAACCTTTAACGTTTATGGGAAGGGATGATTTATTATACATCTGATATGGGGGAAAAACAAAACCTGAAACCTAATGCACTGTGTATGGTTAAAAAATACAGAGCTCTGTGGAATGGACAAGTTTCTAGAAAAGTACAACCTTCCAAGGCTGACCCAGGAAGAAATAGAAAATCTGAATATACCAATTACCAGCAACAAAATTGAACTGGTAATAAAAAAATAACACCTGTGAACAAAATCCCTAGACCCGATGGCTTCACTGCTGAATTTGATCATTTAGTGAAGACCTAATACCCATCCTCCTTAAAGTTTTCCAAAAAGCAGAAGAAGAGGGAATACTCCCAAACTCATTCTATGAGGCCAGCATTACTCTAATACCAAAACAAGGCAAACACACCACAAAAAAAGAAAATTACAGACCAATATCCCTGATGAACATAGATGTAAAAATACTCAACAAAATATGAGCAAACTGAATTCAAAAATACATCAAAAAGATCATCCATCATGATCAAGTGGGATTCATACCGCGGATGCAAGGATGATACAACATTTGAAAATCCATCAACATCATCCACCACATAAACAAAAACCACATCATCATCTACATGGATGCTGAAAAAGCATTCGACAAAATTCAACATCCATTCATGATAAAAACTCTCAACAAAATGGGTATAGAGGGCAAGTACCTCAACATAATAAAGGCCATATATGACAGACCCACAGCCAACATTATACTTAATAGCGAGAAGCTGAAAGCTTCTCCTTTAAGATCAGGAACAAGACAAGGATGCCCACTCTCCCCACTTTTATTCAACATAGTTCTGGAGATCCTAGCCACAGCAATCAGACAAGACAAAGAAATAAAAGGCATCCAGATTGGCAAGGACGAAGTCAAATTGTCCCTGTTTGCAGATTACCTGATATTGTACATGAAAAACCCTGAAGAATCCACTCCAAAACTACTAGATCTAATATCTGAATTCAGCAAAGTTGCAAGATACAAAAATAATACACAGAAATCTATTATATTCCTATACACTAATGATGATCTAGCAGAAAGAGAAATCAAGAAAACAATTCTATTCACAATTGCATCAAAAAGAATAAAATACCTAGGAATAAACCTAACCAAGGAAGTGAAAGACCTATACCCTGAAAAGTACAAGACACTCATGAGAGAAATTAAAGAAGATACCAATAAATGGAAACACATCCTATGTTCATGGATAGGAAGAATTAATATTGTCAAAATGGCCTTCCTGCCTTTAGCAATCTACAGATTCAATGAAATTCCTATCAAAATACCAACAGCATTCTTCAACGAACTAGAGCAAATATTCCAAAATTTATATGGAACCACAAAAGACCCTGAATAGCCAGAGAAATCCTGAGGAGGAAGAATATAGCTGAGGCGATTATGCTCTCAGACTTCAAGCTCTACCACAAAGCCACAGTAATCAAGACAATTTCGTACTGGCACAAGAACAGACCCACAGACCAGTGGAACAGAATAGAGAGTCCAGATATTAACCCAAACATATATGGTCAATTAATATATGATAAAGGAGCCATGGACATACAATGGGGAAATGACAGCCTCTTCAACAGCTGGTGTTGGCATAACTGGACAGCTATATGCAAGAGAATGAAACTGGATTATTGTCTAGCCCCATACACAAAAGTAAACTCAAAATGGATCAAAGACCTGAATGTAAGGCATGAAACGATAAAACTCTTAGAGGAAAACACAGGCAAAAATCTCTTGAATATAAACATGAGCCACTTTTTCCTGAATGCATCTCCTTGGGGAAGGGAACCAAAATAAAAAATGAACAGATGGGACTACATCATGCTAAAAAGCTTCTGTACAGCAAAGGACACCATCAGCAGAACAAAAACGCATCCTACAGTTAGGGAGAATATATTTGTAAATGACATATATGACAAGGGGTTAAAATCCAAAATACATAAGGAACTCATACACCTCAACAACCAAAAAGCAAATAACCCAATTAAAAAATGGGTGGAAGATATGAACAGATAATTCTCCAAAGCAGAAATTCAGATGGTCAACAAGCACATGAAAAGATGCTCCAGGAGGGAGAACCAAGATGGCGGCGTGAGTAGAGCAGCAGAAATCTCCTCCCAAAACCATATGTATTTTTGAAAATACAACAAATACAACAAATCCTAAAAGAGAGACCGGAAGACAGGACAACCAGACTACATCCACACCTGTGAGATCCCAGCACAAAAGGGGGTAAGATACAAGCGACGGCCTGGTGGGACCCGAACGCCCCTCACTCCAGCTCCCGGCGGGAGGAGAGGAGTTGGAGCCAGGAGAGAGAGGGAGCCCAGGACTGCTAAACACCCAGCCCCAGCCATCTGCACCAGAGCGCAGACACACAGTGTGTGCGTGGGGTGCTGGAAACTAGGGAAACAGGACAGTTAGACATGTGAGCGGGTCCCTGCAGACGGCACACCCAGGACAAAGAAAAGCGAGTGCTTTCTGAAAGTCTTAAAGGGACAGGGACCCCACAGCTGGACAGAAGTGCCCCGGGACACTTAGCCCAGCAGCTGGGAATCCCGGGGAACTCTGGGCGCCTGAACCCCTGCAGTGCAGCTTGGAGGCCCCTCACCACGTCTGTTCCCCCTCCAACGCGGCTCCGCCATATTGGAGAAGCAGCCTGAGCAGGCCACACCCACAGCAACTGCAGAGCTAAATAAACTCCACAGCGGCCGGGCAAGATCAGAAGCCCCGTCTGCCTGCAGCTGCCCAGCACAAGCTGCTAGAGGCCGCTGTTCTCCTGCGAGAGGAAGGCCACAAACTGGCAAGAAGGGACTTTCTCTTACCCAACACACGCACCAGCTCCCCACAAATATATCTATTGCCATGAAAAGGCAGAAGAAATTGATACAGACCAAGATCACAGAGGCAAACCCTGAGAAGGAGATAGACCTAACCAGTCTGCCTGAAAAAGAATTAAAAATAAAACTCATAACCATGCTGATGGAGCTGCAGAGAAATATGCAAGAGCTAAGGGATGATGTCCAGAAGGAGATTACAGAAATGAAACAATCTCTGGAAGGATTTATAAACAGAATGGATAAGATGCAAGAGGCCATTGATGGAATAGAAACCAGAGAACAGGAACGCATAGAAGCTGATGCAGAGAGAAATAAAGGGATCTCCAGGAATGAAACAATATTAAGAGAACTGTGTGACCAATCCAAAAAGAACAACATCTGCGTTATAGGGGTACCAGAAGAAGAAGAGAGAGAGAAAGGGATAGAAAGTGTATTTGAAGAAATAATTGCTGAAAACTTCCCCAAACTGGAGGAAATAATCGATCAGACCATGGAAGTGTACAGAACTCCCAACAGAAAGGACCCAAGGAGGACAACACCAAGACACAGAATAATTAAAATGGCAAAGGTCAAGGACAAGGACAGAGTTTTAAAGGCAGCTAGAGAGAAGAAAAAGGTCACCTACAAAGGAAAACCCATCAGGCTATCATCAGACTTCTTAACAGAAACCTTACAGGCCAGAAGAGAATGGCATGATATATTTAATGCAATGAAAGAGAAGGGCCTTGAACCAAGAATACTGTATCTAGCATGACTATCATTTAAATATGAAGGAGGGATTAAATAATTCCCAGACAAGCAAATGTTGAGGGAATTTGCCTCCCACAAACCACCTCTACAGGGTATTTTAGAGGGACTGCTCTAGATGGGAGCACTCCTAAGACTAAATAGATGTCACCAGAGAAAATAAAATCACAGCAAAGAAAGCAGACCAACCAAATACTAACTAAAGGCAAAAATAAAATCAACTACTCATAAAAGCAGTTAAAGGAAGCACAAAAGAGCACAGAATAAAACAACCAACATATAAAGAATGAAGGAGGAGGAATAAGAAGGGAGAAAAATAAAGAATGACCAGACAGTGTTTAAAATTGCTCAATAAGCAAGTTAAGTTAGACAGTAAGATGCTAAAGAAGCTAACCTTGAACCTTTGGCAACCACGAATCTAAAGCCTGCAATGACAATAAGTACATATCTTTCAATAATCATCCTAAATGTAAATGGACTGAATGCACCGATCAAAAGACACAGAATAATAGAATGGATAAAAAAGTAAGACCCATCTCTATGCTGCTTACAAGAGACTCACCTCAAACCCAAAGACTATAGGAACAAAGAAAGACTGAAGGAACAAAACAGCAGCAGAATCATAGAACCTAAAAATGGACTAACAGTTACCAAAGGGAAAGGGACTGGGGAGAAAGGGAGGGAAGGGAGGGATAAGGGTGGGAGAAAAAGAAAGGGGGCATTACTCTTAGCATGTATAATGTGGGGGGGGGCATGGGGAGGGCTGTGCAACACAGAGAAGAGAAGTAGTGATTCTATAGCATCTTACTACACTGATGGACAGTACTGTAATCAGGTTTGTGGGGGGGATATGGTGAAGGGGGGACCCTTCACCATAATATTCTTCATGTAATTGCAGATTAATGACAACAAAATAAATTAATTTAAAGAAAAAGAAAAGAAAAAAGATGCTCCAAATCTTTTTTAATTATCAGGGAAAAGCAAATTAAAACCACAATGAGATATCACCTTGTGCCAGTTAGGATGGCCAACACAGAAAAGAACAGGAACAACAAACGCTGGCAAGGATGAAGACAAAGGGGAACCCTCCTACACTGCTGGTGGGAATGTAAACTAGTTCAACCATTGTGGAAAGCAGTATGGATGTTCTTCAAAAGACTTAAAATAGAAATACCATTTGACCCAGGAATTCCACTCCTAGGAATTTACCCTCAGAATGCAGGAGCCCAGTTTGGAAAAGACATATGCAACCCTATGTTTATCGTAGCCCTATTTACAGTAGTTGAGAAATGGAAACAACCTAAGTGTCCATCAGTAGATGAATGGATTAAGAAGAGGTGGTACATATACACAATGGAATACTATTCAGCCATAACAAAGAAACAAACCCTACTATTTGCAACAACATGGATGGAGCTAGAGGGTATATTGCTCAGTGAAATAAGCCAGGCGGAGAAAGACAAGTACCAAATGATTTCACTCATCTGCGGAGCATAAGAACAAGGGAAAAACTGAAGGAACAAAACAGCAGCAGACTCACAGAACCCAAGAATGGATTAACAGTTGCCAAAGGGAAAGGGACTGGGGAGAGGGTGATTTGGAAGGGAGGGAGAAGGGGAATCGTGGGCATTATGATTAGCACACATAATGTAGCGGGGGGTTATGTGGAAGGCAGTATAGCACAGAGAAGACAAGTAGTAATTCTATAGCATCTTACTGCACTGATGGACAGTGATTATAATGGGGTATGTGGTGGGGAGTTGATAATGGGGGGAATTTAGTAACCACAATGTTGCTCATGTAATTGTGTATTAATGATACCAAAATAAAAAAAATACAGAGCTCTGTATAAAGATTTCAGGATGTATATTTTGATGAAAAGAGAACATTTTTATGATTGTGTACAAAGTTAAAAAGGCATTAGGAGTGGCTCCTGGAGGAATACAGAATTAAGCTTGAGTAATAGGCCTCTTACAAGGGGAGTTAAATAAGAAATCTCAATTCTTTTGAGAAAAACAATCTATTCTATTTGGTTTGGGATAGTATTCTGTAACTTTAATACTAAAGAGGTCTTGTAGATAAAAAATGAGGGCAGTCTAGCTTTCACTCTCTTTCAGGATAAAATTCTCTCCATTCTGCTTCTCCATCTCAAACTTTCTACTTGCTGCTGTGTTTCTGTGACCTGCTAGTATTGTTACTCCTCAGTCTTCCTGCATTAGGCACATCTGTTTTAGGTAGAATGCTCTTATCAGAAATATCCATGTAAAATACTCAGCCTCCTTAAGTTCATAATGGTCCTTTGTTCCCCAAATCCCCAGCTGCAGTTCATGCCTATTGGGTTCACTTCCTAAAGTTCTCTTAATCCTCTACAGAAGAAAAAACTTAAGCTCCCAACATGCCACCAAAACTGCTGCCAGAAAAATACAAAGGTCCTCCTCTTGGACAGTTTTCCTTCTCCATACCTTTTCCGAAGGGTTCACCAGTGTGTCCTTTCTGACTCTCCCTCAAGCTCCCGGACCCTCACCTCCTTTGGTTTTCTTCCCACTTCTCCGACCATGACTTGTTTGTCTTCTGTTCATCCTCTGACTTGGGATTTCCACGAGACTCTGTCCTAGGCCCACACTCCTCAACGACTGCTTCTGGTCTGAACTTTAGTACTATATTTCCAAATGATTTTAAGTTACTCTCCTCTCTCAAGTGCCCTGCCACTCATCTCGACCTATTTCAAAATGGATGGACAGATTTTTCTATTTAAAGTAGTTCTTATTTAACTACTCCTATTTTAGTCAGTGGGCCCATATTTATTTCTTCTAGTATCCTAGACTGAAATCTGTGAGTCTTTCCTACATTCAAAAGGTCATGTGAGTCAGACACATTCAGGTATCTAACATAAATCAATCCAATAATAATCTTTGGGTAACCCTGATGTATTCCCTATCTACCCCAACACTTTCCCTCCTTCACCAACTTTATTCCTGAATCTTTTATAAAATGCCTCTTCATTTAGTTTACTCCTTATATTCCTACTCTCATAATATAAATCCAGAGCTTACAGACTGAGAGAAATAGGAAGCGCCTCAATATCATCTCCTCCAATCCTCTCATTTCTACATAAAATGAGACCTGGAGAGAGAATGATTTCAAGTTCACCCAGGTACCAAGAATGTGGACTCTGAGTTCAAATCCTTTAGTTATGTGATCCTTCAGTAGATAACAAATAATCTTAACTCTTAGTGTGTTGGCTTCCTCATCTGTAAAATTGGTAACTGAGGTAGCTGGTCTCCAAAGATGCCTCCTAATAACCCCACTGCCCCACAGGGACCCTGAGCCAACGTGAGTGGTCAACATGTGAGCTGCGTGATTGTGGAGGCTGTCACTGGGAGTCTTGCAGCTTCCACCTGAATGTGCTACTAGGATCCCTGAGCCAACCCAATAGAAAATCTGATATTCTAAGACTGCCATGCCATGGTAACTTTATGAAGAGGCTGCAGGGGGAGGAGGAAGAGGGAGCAAGGGAGAGGAAGCAAGCACATGCCCCTGGCCAGTCTCCAGCTATGCCAGCCATCCCAGCCCAAAGCCAGAAATGAGAGGGAAGAATCCATTTATCATCCAGCCAGTTAAGCCTATAGACAGTTCCAACCCCAGCCACCATATGACTGGAACCATATGAGGCATTCCAAGTGGGAATGTCTAACCAAGACCAGTTAACCCACAAAATAATGAAAAAATAATTGATATTTTAAGCCACTAGATTTGAAGTAATGTGTTATCCAGCAATAAATAACTACAACAATTATTGTCAGGATTGAATGAGATAATATATGTAAAGAACTTAAAACACCTGATATACAATGGTAAATAGGTCTTAGGTGACGATGAAGATGACGTTGATCATGATTGTGATAACCCATATGGTGCCTATATTTTTTTAACTCCCAGGCTTATTTTTTTTTTAATATACCATTTTTCCAACTGCATCACATCAATCTGTGTCTCAGATCCAAAGCATTCGAGCAGCTTCTCAGCTCACCTTTGTTAGTTTTCTTCTTCCAGTCCCCTATTGATCTCACTGCCAGGCCACTTGTCCTCAAATCCGGCCTCAGCTGCCACCACAAAGCTAGTAACTGACAGCTTGGCAACACCTGCCTCATCACATCCATCTTTATCTGTGAGCTCTGGACTGATACCTGACCCTAACCTACAACCCCAGGCCCATTTCAGGTGCTCTTTACCCCATACTCTGTTCCTAAAAGGTTAGTATTCCACCCACTGCTACAACATAGCAAACAGTCCCATTCTACCTTCTTCACTTAGCACTGAATTCACTACCTGGAATACCCTCCCTTCTCCTTCACCCTCGTCAAGCTGGTCTTTCAAAGTCAGAGATAAATCATTCAAACTACGTCTCAAGGCCAAATAAGTGAGCTCTTTTCCAAACTCTACTCTACATTTACCTCTTTATTCAATAAATACTTATTAAGCTCCTTTGGTATGCCAGGTATTGTCTTAGATAATGGGGATGTAACAGTTAAGGGTTTTTCACCTCGGGCTTACATTCAACAGTGAAGTCGGGAAATACATAATACATCATGTGGTGGTAAGTGCAATGGAGAAAAGAAAAGGATAAAAAGACTACAGTGGGTTAGGGATAGTGGTTCCTCTATTACGAGATGAGGAGGGAAGGCCCCTTTGAAGAGATGACATATGCTGCTCAGAGACACAAAGAAACACAGAGCAGTGTCATGTGTCTATCTGGGGTGAGGGGTGTAGAAAGGAGGAAGTCACGTGGGTGGTACACCAAGAACAAAAGCCCTAAGGCAGGAGCACACCTGCTGTGCTCGCAAAGAGTAAGGTGTGTCACATATTGTCATTTAAATCCAAATTATGCTTTGTATCTACCTGTCAATCTGTTTTATTCCTTGACAAATTTCAAACTAAGTTGTTGCTTCTTTTTATAGAAAATATTTTTTATCCTGAAATGAAATTTAAATAATCTTCCTACATACACACTTTATTAAGTATATACATACATGCTAAATAATCCTATATAGATACTTCTTAAAAACCCAGTGAAATAGCTTATCAATACCAAAAAGGAAAAATAAGAGCAATTTACATTCACCGTTGCAAAATATAAATGTTTATTTACAACTACATTTGAAAAAATGTCAAAAGTTTAGATTTTATTTTTACTTACTAGCTGTGTGACCTTGAGAAAGTTATTTAAACTTTCTGTGCTTCAGTTTACTCATCTGGAAAATGAGAGTAATAACAGCATCTACCTCACAGGTCATTGTGAAGATTAATTAGTCTGTACATGCAAAGCACCTTGAACAGTAAGGGCTTTGTGTTTGCTCTGATTTCTCTGACATGGAGAATTACCAGTAATGTGACAGCAACTAGAAACGAATTCAGGAGTGTTGTATTATAAGATGATCTTTTTCCAAAATGATGAATGATTTTTTGAGGTTTCAAATGTAACAAAGTACAGTCCTCCTTCATTTATACTGTGCTTGCATTACTGAAAAATTAAGTGTGGATTAAAATCATAGAAAAACTGTTTTGTGTTTATATGTAAAAAGTAGTTGTGTTCTAGGCTCAGATAATCCTTGGTGGACATTTCCCCTTTATGAATGTTTGTTGGGCACAGAGCATTCCTGCTTGGTGAGGGGACTATCCCAGGCGTTCCAGGACATTGCGCCTCCCTGGCTTCTGCTGAGGAAATGACAGGAGTACTCCCTAGTTAGTATCCCTGAAGTTTCCTGAATGCTTCCCGGTGTGAAGAATCACAGTTCTAGTTGTTTAAACTGCTTTGTACATTTTCCTCTTCAACCAGAGTGAAAGATCCTTAGAGCAAAAAAAGATAACTTATTCTTTCTTTACATTTCCCAAAGTAGTGAACCACAGGCACAAAAAGATTCAAACTGTAAATCCCTATCTGTTGCAGTAGGGGGATGATGATGATGATAATAATAATAATAACACTAATGTCAAATAAAAAGTACCAATGAAGGTTTTCATACTTCTAGGGAATAAGACTTTTTTTTAAAGCTCTGAGTCAAATTAAAATCACTTCATTTTCTCATTGTAAGAGACAGAGTAGAAGCTCCTTCCCATTGCCATGGTAGTGGTAGCCTGCAGAAGGACTCCAGACAACCCAGAAGAGAAATCCAGATGGGGCCAGAAAGATACAATTCTTTTAAGTCAGACTTGGTTTCTGACAAATTTAACGAGGAAACTGTAATACATTACAGCATTTCTTAAGCACCTGCTATATAATGCTCTACTATATAAAGAGTTTTATATATCTTATCACTAATCCTTGCAACAGCCCAATAAGATAGGTATTATCCCCATTTTATGGTAAAAAGATAGACACTTTATATGTTCAGTAACTTGCTATGTTGAAGGGCTGAGATTAAAGTCCATCTCTTTTAGTTTTTGCTTTTCATGATGTTTGAATAGCTCATCATATAACTAGTCTGATGCAAACTATGATAAATGTTATGAATTAAGGAATAGATTCATTTATCCTTAATTTCTGTGCTGACTCCACACTGTCTTGAGTTAAATAACCCCTGTTCCTAACACAGTGGTCAGATCTCCGGACAGGGTGGACCCTACTAACCAGTGACATCAGGAAGCTGGTGCCCAGAGACATGCAGCCTCACCGACAGAGAGACCTATTTACATGTGGGAGTGCTGCGTGAACAAGACACAGATGCCTCACATACAGATCTCCTCTCTGCTAATTGGCTACTCTCAAACACCCAAATGATTTTATATGTGAATGTGTGTGTACATGTACTGAAATATAAACATATATAATTTCCTTCAGCATTCAGTTCTCTTTTCCTGTCTTTTCCTAGTAATATTCCTTGGAATCTCTAGGCGCCACTCCTCTTTTGTTCTCCATTTTCTCAGTCCTTAATTTACACCCCAAGCAATCAATAATCTATCTGGAGTATTTTAGGACATTTGAGGAGATTTAAAATTCTGATGGAGTTCATTCAGTCTTTGATATATTAACAATTGTTGGCATCATTTTTGCAACAGAGCTCAGAAGTCACTTTGTCAAAAAAAAAAAAGAGTGCTAAGACATTTCTGAATAGGGAAAAGAAAAACAAACCGAACTATGAGGAAACTCAGACATCAAGTCTTATCCAAGGTCACAAGGCCAAGTAGCACAAACCAAACCAGGCTCCGTGGCTTCAGAATACCCTAAATTGCTAAAAAAGTATTTCTGGCACTAATGTGTATTTAGCCTAGAATTTATAAACCATAAGTCTATTATCATAATGCATTCTAAGCTATACATTATATTATTGTGCTTGAAATAGTTAAGAAATGTTATTTAAAATAAGTATATTAAGTTTCAGACTTCTACAGCCTGAGGGACTTTCCTGGCAATAGCACTGTTTTTGGAAAGACTTAAACCTTTGGAAAATATTTCATTCTGTGATCTACCTGTATTTTTATTTCATACCTTTCTACTTAGGATCAAGGTTCTGGGAATTGTTATTAATCAAGAAGCAAATCTGTATCTAGTGGACTCTTCTGTATTCAATACTGCAGCTTAATATATGGAAATCTAATTGCTAAATGACCCTTAAAGAATTCTGAGGCAAGGTTAAAATAAACTTCAGATATTAAATACAGTAACTACAGCATACCAGGTGGTTAAATCAGTATTCCTTCACCTTCAAATGCCTTAAAAATAGTTTTAGAAGCAGACAATAATCTAGAATTAATATATAAGCTGTATTTTAAATAACATAATTTATTTTATATTTTACATTATAAAAACTTTACTTTCTTTAATGTTAATATTACAAAAACAACTTTAATGCCAAGTAAATCCACTATATCTGCTTGTGTTTACTGCCCTCTAGTGATAATGGATCCTAACAGGATTTAAGGAACAGCTTTGTTCCTAGAGACATCACATTTCAGAAAACAAAATGTATCCTACAAATAGTATGGAGACTTAAGATTAAGAGGAACTCCAGGTTGATTTTTAAAAACTGAATAATCACCTGAAAAAGCTAAGAATCATTCTCTAATTGTCCTGGCCTGAAAATTTTCACAAAAATTTTTTTATTTAAAATAGGACACACCTGTCACATTTAACTGAGAAAAGAAATCCCAAAGGAACTTCCTGTTGAGAGGTAACTTGAGGCTGAAATAACATGAGACTGAACTGATGATGGTTGTATTTAAAATTTTCTTCTATGTGGGTATAATATTCTGTACTTGTTGATAGAGCTTGAGTCATATATAGTAGACAGAATTTTCTATGTTTATAACTAATTAATTAGTAAATCCACCTGAAATCACCACCATCCTCATCATCATTTTTATATCTACCAAGGACTTTCTTTTCACTGAAGAATAATTAAGGCAATGAAATGGTACACAAATGAAGCCTCCACAAAAATAATCTTATAAAGGGACCTTCTACTTTTAGTGAAAATTAGGACCCCAATTCACTTTTTCTATGCTTACAATGGCCATCATAATCACTCTAAAACACTAATATTCCCTCTGTACTTTGTGGTATGCTTTATGAAAACAATTTAAATAGAGAATATCTTCTATAGAAATAATAAAAATGCAAACAGGCATACTTCTAGAAATACATATTTCATCTTGTAGGTACACTACTTTTATAGGTGGATCTTAAAATAATTTTAAGTCATAAAATTGCGGTTGTAACATTAAGGTAAAATGAATTCCCTTCAACAAATGGTGCTTTGACAATTGGACATCCATTCACAAAGCAATGAACTTCAACTTTTACTTGTACCATGTACTACTATCTACTCAAAATGGATTACAGAACCAACCATAAAACCTTAAAACTATAAAATTTCTAGAAGAAAATGTAAGAGAAAATATTTGTGATCTTGGGTTAGGCAAAGATTTCTTGGAACACAAAAAGCAAGAAGCATTAAAAAAATGATAAACTGGACTTTACCAAAATTTCTTTGAAAGTAACTGGTAAGAAAATGGAACAATAAGCCACAGGACTGGGAACAAAATATGTCTAAAACACCTATCTGATAAAAAGTTGTATTTGGAATTTATAAAAAATTCTCCCAAACTTATTATGATTAGCATGTATAATGTGGGGGGTGGGGGAAAGGGGAGGGCTTTGCAACACAGAGAAGACAAGTAGTGATTCTACAACATCTTACTATGCTGATGGACAGTGACTGTAATGGAGTTTGTGGGGGGAACTAGGGGTAGGGGAGAGCCTAGTAAACATAATGTTCTTCATGTAATTGTAGATTAATGATAACAAAATTTTTAAAAAAATTTAATAAAAAAAAATTCTCACAACTTAGAAAGGTCAACAAGCATATGAAAAAATGTGCATCATTAAGGAAATGAGAGTTAAAACCAAATGTAATGCCACTACACACTTATCAGAAAGACTAAAATGAAAAATGCAAACAATGCAAAATGCTGGTTAGGATATAGAGTGAATGGAACTCTTAGACTGCTGATGGTAATGCAAAATGGTATTGCAACTTTGGAAAAGAGTTTGACACTTTCTTACAAAGTTAACAAGTACATTGACCATATTACACAGCAGTCCCACTTCTAGTTATTTACCCAAGAGAAATTAAAACATATGACTATACAAAGACCTATATTCAAATGTTTACAGCAATTCTATTTCTAACAGCTGAAACCCGGAAATAGCCCAAATGCCAATCAAATGGTAGGTGGATAAACTAACTGGGATACACCCATGAAGTGAAATACTAGCAAGCAATAAAAAGAAACAAATTACTGATACATACAGCATGTTATTAATGGGTGAATCTCAAAAGCGTTATGCAAATTGAAAGAAGCTATTAACAAAAGGCTATATATATATATGTGTGGGTGTGTATATATAGGTATATACACACTGTGTGATTTTATTCACGTGACATTCTGGAAAAGGCAGAACACCATGAACAATTAGATCTCTGGTTTCCAGTGACTAGGAGGGGAAAGATAAGGAGTAAAGAGGAGTAAGCAAGAACTGCTTTGGGTGACAGAAACAGCCGAACAGAAAAAGAAATCTAGACTATAGTGGTAGTTATCCAATTGTATACATTTGCCAAAATGCAGTCAACAACACCTAAAAAGAGTATATCTTACCACCATGGCAATTACACCTTAAAACATGATTTTTAAAAATGTTAGGTGATGTTATCAAATTCTTTTAATTCCAAATTTGCTTAACTTTGCCTAAAGAGAAATGAATGAAAATCTCAAATGAAATGAAAAATATTTTAGATATTTTCCTGCTTTCTTAAACAAACCAAACTGATTTTAATTCTATTTAATTATTGAATGGTGATCCTGGGCTACCATTATTCACTCATCATTGAAAAGTTAGTAATTATTTTATGTTCATCCTAGTCCAAGTACTGTACCAGCAGCTGGAGACAGAAAAATCCAGTGAAATGGAAAGAGCTGCTTCCAGAAAACTAGAGAGTCCCAACTGCTTTTTCTTTTTGAATCCTTCTGTCAATTTCTCATAGGTTTTACTATTATTTTTTGAGTCCTTGGTTGTCAGCCTGTTCTTTTTATAGTCAATATAGCAACCCATTCCCCCTTCATATTATGATAGGTTTCTGTCTAAGGCAGCATTTCCCAGAATGTGTAGTAAAGAACTGTAGTCCCATGCACTCATTCCCAAAGAAGACATCCAGCGTGAGGTAGATTTCTGACATAGTGTTAACCCTCTTGGAGATTGTGTACATTAGCATATTAGAGGCTCTGTCAAGAACAGTAATATATAAACTTGTTTTGTTTAACCGACTATTTCTCAAATTTATACTAATACCTAACTCCTTTACTCCCTTAACATTTACTGACAAGCAAAAACAAAACAAAAAACAAAAATACTAGGCTTTTAAGAAAACAGAAATGGAAAATAGAAAATCCTGTGGAAAGCAATGGGCTTTAAATACTAGGTAATACCTGTTTTCAGAATGGGTATTCACTTATGATTCAACAAATAGTTATTAAAAGGTATGTGCCAACATGGGGAATACAGTAATGAATAAGACAGAAGAGTTTCCTGTGGATGCAAATCTTGGACTTTTGAGGTAAAAGGACAAAAAGTCAGTGGCAATATGCAGAATGAAAGCAAAGAGGGCAATATGATAACTGTGATAGTGGGCTACTAAACAGTCCAGAGAAGCTGCACAGAGAAGATGATATCTGAGATGAATCCCAAATGACTAGAAAAAAACCAACAAGAAGATCTGGGGAAGAGCATTCTGAGCAAGGGCTGAAGAAACAGCCAGCCCAAGGAAGGATAGGGGCACAGAATGAGATAAGAGGTAGGTAAAGGCAAGATCATGTGGGTACCTTGTAAGCCTTGCAGAGGGTGTGGTACGCCACGGGAAGGTTCTGAGATGGGAGGGACATAATGTGATTTACATTTCAAAAAGTTGTCTCTGTAGAGAGGCAAGAGCAGATAGAAGACAAGAGGAACTGCTGAGAAAAAGCTGACTAGATTTGATTTGATTAATTGAAACTGAAAATGAGGAGAGGTATCAGCTCCTACACTTCTGGCTTTGGTATCTTAGAAGGATGTTTGTGCCATTAGCTGAGATGGAGAAAACTGGAGAAGTACAGATTTGGAAGAGGATAAATAAGGTGAAAGAAGAATCCTATGGGCCAAATACAAGAAAATTTAAATATGAGAAGTTTATTTCACTGTTGAGGGACATTTTACCCATCTTCTCAGGTTCTTGAATGAGTGCTGTATACGAAAGGTTCCAGGTAGCTGA
Source organism: Manis javanica (assembly GCF_040802235.1). Taxonomy (NCBI): domain Eukaryota; kingdom Metazoa; phylum Chordata; class Mammalia; order Pholidota; family Manidae; genus Manis; species Manis javanica. The sequence goes on along the minus strand of NC_133156.1, from coordinate 106,364,589 downwards.
GGTTTGAATATGTGGGCACTTTCAAATACTCTGTGACATTACATTAGGTTGGGGCACTTTCATCATGATCTTTGAAGATGTTCTGATAGTAGCCCAATAGAAGGGACATCAATAGATAATCTATTTGTTAAATCCCTTCTTTATAGCAAGTTAGTAATGTGAAAGCCTAAGCAAGGCCAACAGAACCCAAATTAAAATCTAGCACTCAGAGTTGGCACTATTTTTATTAGAGTCCTATGCCTTATTGGAACATTTTAGGAATGAAGACTTTACTGAAGGCAATCATTAAGCACCATTAATGGTGCAATAATGGGATTTTTTTTTTGCAACATTAACAGAATAGTTAAGTGAGAGAATTATGAGAAGTACCATGAATTAGAGCATAGTTTTCTCTACTTGGCTTCACCTAAGTTCAAATACTGGCCTTGTCTCTTATGATAACTATAATACATAGCAAGTTATTTAAGTTCTAGGTTGTATAGACAGAGTCCGAGTTAATGAAGGACAGTGTATTAAGTACATATCAGGAGCTCAATATGTTATTTATATTATGACTAGAAATACTGAAACCTATAATAAGAAAAACAATCTGATTAAAACAGCTACAATAAGATCCCTGCTATGGTATCTACCCAATAGTTTATGTAATCAACAGTTTGCCAACTATTAGAATCACTGATGCCAGCTGAAAATGCTTATGGAGACATCAAACAAACAGGGATAATTTTCTCAGAATGCACTAACCTGACAAATACAAAGCATTCCTGCAGGCTTTACAAATTCCAATCTCCAAGGCAAAATGTGGGTACAACCCTTGAGGTAACATGGGACCAAGGAGACCAAGTCCAGTACCAATATAGGATGGTGACCTTCCAATCAGCAAGTATTGAATTAGCTGCCGTTCCAGGTACTAAAGAGGGGTCAGTCACAAATCATCTGCTCAGATGGCCTCACGTATCAGTGTGTGGGAGATAGAAGATAAATAAGCATGTGCAGCAGCCACTGCAGCTTCCTTCTAGTATGGTCCCCTGTGCTACAGAGGCTGGATGATAAAGAATCCACATTCTAGACCCCCTTGAAGATAGGGCTCCAGATATGATTAAACATCTTCCAATCAGTGAGCTCCTGCTCCCTCTCACAAGTTAAACAGCTGTCAATCTTTCTGCTGTTTATTGGTAGATAATCTACCTCTGGCTGTAGTGAGATGTATTTGTTTCTGTGGTTACTCTAGGAAATATCTGGATATGGGCATCTTCCCAATTTTTTCTGCTTGGGATTCACTGAACTTCTAGAATATTCCCTTTCCTATTCTCTCTACTCTCTTCTGGAGTTCAGATTGATGCAAGTTGCCATTTTGTTGGAAAAAGAAGTTCTGCCATATTTTAAGTGTATAGTGCTATCCATAAAATTACACGTAATATTAATCAATACACAGCAATCATTTTTATTCAAAATATTGTTTTTAAATAGTTTCCTAAATTGTGTGATAGTTTTCTTACATCTTGAGACTAAATTACTGGTATTAACACATTGGGCAAAAAAGTTCAATTTTTCTAAATGCCCATAGAGTAAGATGCACCTACTATACATTTCTTCTGATGGCTTCCTAATAAAGAACCTAGACCTGAAGATATAGTTAAAAATTATTTAATTCACTTTTCCTCAGATTTTAGTAAAATTTAGCACTAACTACCTTAACATTTACTCTTCCAGGATACCTACCTACCTACCTACCTATCTATCTATCTATCTATCTATCTATCTATCTATCATCTATCTATCTATCTATCTATCTATCTATCTATCTATCTATCTATCTATCTATCTATCTATCTATCTCCTTAAGATGGGAGAAAAATTTTTGCTTCATAGAAAAAAGATGATAGGGAAAAACAAAATAAAATAAAACAAACTAAAACACCTCTGCTTTACTTGCCCTTCCAAGTGTGATTCTACTGTCCTATGAGATAGTAAGTTAGTCAGACATGTTAGGTAGGATGGGATTATCAAACATACTACGATTCTTTAATTTTGTGAAATACATCCAACTTGGAAAGTTCCTCTGAAGACATCTAGTCCGACCTTCTACCCAGACAGGAGTCCTATAACTCTTCTCCTGCAACTAGTAAATAACAGTCCGCTTCTCCTGGATTTCTTCCACTGTTGTCTAAGTCCGTTTCACTTTGGGTGAATCTAGTTTTAAAACACAGAGTTAATGGTTATTAGCTCGCATTGAGCTAATACTATTTTTTCAAAAGTTCTTTATAAACCGCTTAAAACTGATTTGACTCTGGACACCCCAAATGAAAACAAAATATGGCTCAGGGGTTTTATTATGAAAGCTGCAACAAACAGAGAAGTACTTAATATTTTAAACCACCTAGGTAAAAAAAGCACTCTGGGCCTTACAAACAGTGATCAACAGCTAAGAATGAGCGAAGATCGCTTGGGCTGTCACTTTCCCCTGACAACTAAGGAAGAAAGTATGTGAATTAGAACATATGAACTGCCATTTGGGGTACTAAGAAAACATACCAAGTAGATGGCTTTTACACAGCTTCCAGAATACCAGTTCTAACAGTTCACAAAACTGCCTTTCCCTAGAACCCATAGTAAAAAATAATAGCTAATATTTATTGAGTGTCTTTTATATATGCCAAGGATAGTGCTGAGTACTTTCCTGGCATTCTCTCATTTCTTTCTAATAGCAACACTATAAGGACAAGTATTATTCCCATTTTACAAATAAGCCCTAAGGACTTAACCATCAACTCTATCCAGGCAACTCCCAGGAAAGGTATACTGCCTATTACTAGAGATCCAGTCCTGACAACTGAAGGCTGATAGGGCATTTCTACTTAGATGCACATTCTTACTTCCATTTTATGTATAAAAATTTAACTGCCATATCTCCCACCTTTCCCTCCTCAAACTGGCTTCTCTTCCTGATTTTCCAACTATCATCCTTTCTATTATCTGAGTTTAGAATTTTATACTTTCCTCTGGCTGCAGTTCCATCCCCTGAAATCTTACAAAGCCTGTCACCATTCCCATGCTATCTTTCTCCTACCCATTCCTTTCATTTTCATCCTATTTCAATCTCTCATCACTTAAATGTCTAACATTCTTGTGTTCAGTATTTCATCTCAATATGATCTATACTATCACCAGATGCATCTTTCTGAAATCATCTTATTTTCCTTTTAATAGTTTCCTAAATAAAATACAAGGGTTTTATAAGACTTCTGGGTAATATGCTAATGGCTGAGTTTAGGATTTAAGGCACTCTCCAGTGTGGCTCCAATATATATACTTACCACACCTGCCTCTGTGCCCCTATCAAACTTTCTGTTCCCATAATCAAAATTTCTGTTCCAGGCAGAGTCACTCTTCCAAAGCACTCACTACTTGCCCATTTCTATAAACACACAATAAAGCTAAATACATCATTCTGTCCCATCCTACCCTGCTTTGTACAGCCCCTAGAACGTCATTTCTTCTTTATTAGCCTTATGAATCCTCTGTTCAAGATCCAGCTTAAATAGCACTTTTTCTGGAATGTTTCCCAATCATTCTGGTCCTCAGTGTTGAACACACTCTGATCTTCACTACAGGACCACAGCACCATGAATTACTCTATCATTCATTAATATGCAACAGGATTACTTATATGGCTAGCTGTATTTTCAGTGTTTATGTCTATATGCTTTTTTACCTATCTTTATCTATCTATCTATCTATCTATCTGTTTGAATACAAACACACATACATAAAACTCTCATTTTGTCTATAAAAACATTTGGCATTTTATATATATATATATATATATATATATATATATATACACACACACAGTAGCCAGGCATAAACAAAAATACATTAATGAAAGCCCAAATATTGGATTTTGGTTATCTGAAGTCAAAAGATGGGAAACACCACCAACAAAAAACTCGCTCATGATATATTTTATTTCCCCCATGAAAATGGTATCTGGTCTACAAAATGGTCAAGGTTCAAACACAAATAATGAAGGCACGCCAAACTAAAAATTTCATTCAAAAGTGATTGTGTCAATAAAGACTGAAATCAGGGTCTTATTTCTATCACCAAAAGAATGTTTATTCGCCACAAGATAAAAGTCTTGACAAAAGCAGCACAGGACTGTTTGGTTCCGGGGCACTTTATCTTTCCTGTGCTTATTACCTCATCTGTAAAATGAAAGAGGTCAACAGGGTGATCTCTCAGACCTTTCACTCTATGGACTTTTGGAATTAAAAAAGAGAAAACCCCACAGCTTTTATTAAACATACCAAAGTTGATTTCTTTGCAAAATGGCTGACAGCAAACAAAAACTGGAAAGGGATCAATCACCTACTCAGTGACTCATTTTCAACTCTTACAACATCTGCACTGCCTGGGAATTTCTTCTGGCTCTGCTACATCTATGTCAGATAGATATGCCTATCACTGAAGTCTCATCGTGGGCTGGAACTGTGTTCAAGGTCATTTCATGCATGCCTCTGTTTCCCAGCTGGACTGTCATTTTAAATCTGTGCAATGATTAAAGGGTCTATTTTTGGTTCTTGTTTGTACTTTCTCCAAGACAAGAAAGATACCTAGTCACTGTATATAGATTGATATTTAACAGTTTTGTAAATAATCATAATTTCAATATTTAATAGACTCAGAAAATCATTTGGAGGGGTCTTAGAGGTCATCTAGGGAAAAGTGAAGCACAAGCAGTGGAGCAAATTTTAGACACAGTGGAATGAAGATCTACATGAGATCCTCACAGCTCTAATTAAAGTTTCTTTTGCAGCTGCCTTCATACATATTCTCTCAAAGTTATCATAATTAAGTAGGCAGTGAGAGTGTAAATAAAAATATGCTATCACAGAGTGCTAGGTAACCGAGTTACAACTAAAGTAAACAAACTGAGTGGGCCATCGCGTATGCAAGCTGGTGAGGTCCCATAAATCACCATGACTGGGTATCAGGATTTCAAAGGCACACTCTGTGAGCTCTCTTCCCCAGGCCAGTTGATTCAAGCTCCAGTTGCATTGGGTTACCTATATGGCAGCATATAAAGTTCACCTTTGAAGTTTAAAAATAGTTCCAACCCCTATCCCTACTAAAGATAGGACAGGGTACCTATTTACTGTGTGTGCACCACACTAGGTACCTTATATAAGTTTTCATTTAAATCTCACAACAAACCTCTGAGATAGGTTTTATTTGTCCTGATTTACAGAGAAAACAGGTTGAGAGGTTGAAGCAAATTGATTATCTAAGGTCACAACTCTGGTATGGAGTAGATTTATGTCCAGAAGAGCTAAGCTCATTGGAATTTAGGAGATTTAAAGCAGAATCAAGATAAAGGTTCACATTTGCCATTTGCTATTTGCTCTTCTGGCATCCACTAATAACTTATGATATACCACAGTGAAACAACCTATGCTTATTTGATAGTCTCTCTTCACCCTGTTGCAGTTCGTACCTTGCTGTCACAGGTCCTTACTCCCAGGCAACAGGTTCCTTGGGGGATGGCCCCGCAGCTGGATGCGGCAACCCACCCTTGCTGCTACTGGGCCATGACTCAAGGAGGCCACAGGTGAAGGAAGAGATGCCAGTGATTGGTGCTAAAAAAGACTAACGCCTCATGAAATGCACTGTCTCTAAATCTTCCCTCTCCAGTCGGTCATCCCTCCTTCCTCATCCCCACAGCTCAGAGTCCTCCCTTCAACATTCACACCCTCATGCTCACCCGTCTGGATTTCTTTCCTTCTTCAAGGCTGTCCCAGAGGTTCATTCCTACCAGATTTCACCAAAGGAATCCTGAGGTGCTCAGGGCACCTCCTCCTCCTCCTCCCACCCTTCCCCTTCCTTAGCTCCCTGTCTAATCTGTCATCTTTCCACCTTTCTTTCCTTCAGTCTTCATTCCAAGCTCTATCCACGAGTCCTTCTTCCCTCCCCATTTCCCTCCAACCCAACTAAGAAAACAAGCCTCCAAAGTAACTCCTAGTTATAGGCCATTTAAAAAATCCTGACGCCTGTCTATACCATCGCTGAGTTTATTTCAGTATCTTCTCTATTTGCTGCCACTCTCCCAACCATCAATCAAGCTTCAACCCATCCAATTCTACCTGTCCTACTCCAAGTCCCCTGCCAGCTCAGAATCTCAGATCTGCTTTAATCATGAGGTCTTCTCACCCACTGACACCATCAGCCTTCAATTTATATCTGTGGCCCTTTAGTGCCTGCTTGCTGGGTTGACTCCCAACCTAATGTGCTGTTTCACCATCAAACTCTTCCAAGGAGCCAGGAGCTAGGTCTCTTCTGTTCCCATACCAATAAGACAGGGAACAAGGCAGGCAGAATAAGCTGCACTCTAGGACTCCCTCTAGGAATTATATTTTGCTGAAATTGCTCTTGCTATTTTGGAATCTAGAGCTCGTTAAATACATACATACATAAAATTAGGACATATTTTGAAAATGAAGCCTGAGAACGACTTATCTTTTTATCTCCCCATCCTTCCCCAAGACACTACATTCAGAAAAATAATTATCTTTACATCTACTAAGAACCATGTGGATTTTAAACAAGTTTAACTGAACCTCAGTTTTTCATCTTTAAAAATGAGACAGACTGTTCTGGCGTTTAGTGTACTGTTTCTGGGACTAAGTTGGCCAGTTAAGGTTCAAAGGACTGAGAAAACAACAGGATTATGTTTCACATTAGAAAGTAAGGTATACGCTGAGTGTTCTTGACCAGTTGTTGTCAAAGATGGCTCATATATCTCAAACGGATAATAGTAAAATGCTTGAAAATAAGGCTAAGGGGCTAAGTAATTAATATTTCCACTGAATCATACTTTTGAGAGAACAAACTGCTTTCATACAGGCACTGGCCATCTGGTTGGTCTGTGATGATGCAGGCTCTCTTTTTTGTCTCCTCTACTCTACTATGTACTCTTTTGTTATTTTACTGTTTATTAAGACTAGAGAGAAAAATTAAGATCTAGGCTCAATATCTTCTAAGAGGACATAAACTAATCTTTTCCTGATGTGTAGTAAAGAAATAAGAATATTTTTAGGAAAATATTCCTATGATTTCTTGAACTTATGGAGATTTAAGGGACCACACTGAGAATATATGTTTTAAAAAGGGAAGGGACAAGTCAGCAAACAATCCACTGAATACCTATGGAAGGCTTTGAACAAATCTCTCAAAAAAAAAGATTCAAAATTTTAGTTCTCCTAAGTTATTTTAATTTGTATATACTCATTTGAAAGAATTATAGCTTTTTAACCCTTTGCAGTCTTTAACCTGTTTTGTGACATAAGGCTTCTTTGCAAATAATCAAATGACACCTATAATTATTTAAAGCATCTTATCTCTTGAATAAAAACTGTTAAAGCCCTTCTAAATTTGAAAGGTATCTTCTTCCTAAGTTTTTGTAACAAAGCCCATCATTGTTAAAGTCATAGTTGACTATATTTCTGAAGCTTGAAAAAAACTAGCAAATATAATCTTTCTTGGTCAAAGAATGTACTCCTTTTCTAAAACTGGAATTTGATGTAAAGGCATAAACAACAAAAAGTCACCTTACTAAGAAATGCTCTTTTCTCTGTAATTCTCTATAATTCAGTATGATTTTTAATTCTTTAAAAAGATACATGATTATTTGTTTTTCATAGGATTCTTTTTTTAAAAATAATTTCCCACTGAAATATCTGTTCTTTCTCCCTAATGGATCTGGACTAGAATGATCAGATAGAATTAAAGAGAGAAGAACAAAAGGAAAATACTTTGATATAGCCTCTCAAAATATTTTAGAGTATTATTTAAGACATCTTTATTCATATTTAGATCTAAAAAAAAAAGAAATAACCAAAGCAATCAAAACACTGCTATGCCCACAATGGAAAGTCATCTTAAAATCAGCCAGTTATTTCCTGAAATGAATAAGACAGAGATCAGCCTGCACTTACTCCGTGGCAGCCTCATCTCTGCCTGGTTGCTATGGACACATCACTGTCAGGCCTGTGCTTTCTACTCTCTAGACCTGTTTATGACAGGCCGAGGTATTTCCTATTATGGTGCCTGTGTCTGCACAGCACCCTGCTTGCCAGTAACACAAGCCAGAGGCTGCTTATAGGGGTCACATTGTAGCAGACCAGAGATGTTGATGGAAACGGAAACCCAAGCACACCCTGGATAGAACTCCACAGAATACTCCCTAACAGGCAAAGGCCCACAAACACAATGCTTCTTCCCAGGTTAGAAGGAAAAGTATTCATGTATGTCATCTTTAGCTAGAACAAACCTATGATAAGAATGCTATTGCTAAAATAGGTACTGAGAAGAGTTTAAGGACATCCATATGGCCTGTATAGTTTTTCATCTGTGTACCATAAAATTTAAATGAGATGAGATTAATCTGAGCATAAACTGCTAAAATTTCTGAAAGATGAGTGTCTATAAGCAGAACTGAGATTCCAAAGTGGGAAATAATCAGAATTCTTGTCAAGGAAAGAAAACCTTTCTTGCAAGATATTAACTATGATGCACAGACTCTGAGTCTACCAATCAAGATAGGAAATGGCATGTGTAGTAACCAATATCATGCAATACAGTATTAGTTTATGTGTCCAAATACAAAGTGATATATTGACTCACTAGGTTTGGGCTAGAAGCCATGTAGAAGACCTCATTAATACTCCCAAGGACTAGGTGGAAAACTCACTATGTATTCGAATAGATATTGAATTCATATGCTTACCAGAAACATGGCTGGTATTCCATTAACACACTCAAAGAAAAAAAGAAAAGACTATCTCCCTCAAATGGATTACGAATATGAACTGAGATAAAAGCCACTCAAGATGACCTAAAATGATGTGTAAAATGGTCTAAAAAGTGACCTACAAAAGAAGTCAGAGATTTCTAACTACCTAAGTGAAGCTGAACACATTTCAGGCCTTATTCTCCAACTCATACTTGATGAGTTAGAGAACTCATCACTTCTCTTTTAGTTCCAACACGTAAGGCTTGAGTATGATATGGATAATGGATAATAGTAACTTGATGCTTTGAAATACTGATCATACTAAATGCTACCAAAGCTACCAAAGAAGTGGTAGCAAGTATACATTATATTTTCATTTTATTAATTTACATTTGAGTAGACTCAAATGCCATTTGAAAAACTTGGATTTTTTAAAATTCTTTGACCAGATGTTCAGTAACTCCCTTGTAAAGGGTCTAAAAAAAGCTATTACCCATAAAAGAAGAATTTGATCTTCTAAGCACTTAGAAAAGTAAAATTAATCTTAGTGCCTGAGATTGATCAGTAATGATTCCTATGGCACTGAGAGCAGTAACACTTGAACTTCACTTCAAAAATCATCACAACACCATACATATAACTAACTCATCTGCTATTTATTGAACACCTACTCAGTAGGACCTTGTATGCTGCTATTGGGGTTGGAAAAATTAGTAAGACTAACAGCCTAATAAATGTGAAAATGAATAGAACAAAGAAAAAAATATTGTACTTAGAGTTAAGCAAAACTACAAATAAGGTCCAGTGGAAGGTCAAAGGATAAAGACTATTACACCTAATTAGGGTAGGCTTGGGTGGGAGATATGGGAGAAAATAGAGCAGAAAAGACTTTTTGAGGAGGTAGCATTCCAGATATGCCTTAAAGGATAGTTAAGATTTATTTAATACATTTTTACTTAAGTTTTATATTTTCAGAAGAATTGTGAAGGTAAGTACAGAGAGTTTCCATATGCCCCACAACCCTATTATTTCCCCTATTAGATTCCCCTATTATTAGTATCTTACATTAATATGGTATATTTGTCACAATTGTTGAACCAATAGAGATACATTATTATCAAGGAGTCCACACTTCATTCAGATTTTCTCAGTTTTCACGTACTGTTCGGTTTCTGTTCCAGGATCCCATCCAGGATGCCACATTACATTACATTTAGTTGTCAGTTGCTCCTCAGGGTCCTCTGAGCTGTGACAGTTTCTCAGAGTACTGCTCAGGTATCTCACAGAATGTCCCTCAACTAGGAGTTTTCTGGTGTTTCTCTCATGATTACAGTGGGGTTATATGTTTTTGTTAGGAAGATCACAGATGTAAAGTACCATTTTCATCAGATCACATCAGGCTTACATACTACACTTAACCACTACTGATGTTGACTTTGATCACCTGGCTGAGGGAATGTGTGTTTCTCAGGTTTCTCCACTGTAGAGTTCTTTACCTTTCCATATTGGGCTTTCTGGAAGGAAGTCAATAAGCAGAGTCCACATTTAAGGAATGGAAAACACAACTTTGAGGGTGGATAGCCACATAAATTTTTTGGGATTCCTCTGCATGGAAGACTTGTCTATTCTCCCTCATTTAACTATTTATTCAATAAATCACTTATATCAATATGAACTGCTGGACATTTATTTTATACTTTGGGTTATAACCCAATACTAGTTTATTTTCTTGATCAAACAGTGCCAGCTTTGGTGGGTGGGGGCTCTTTCAGTTTGCTCTTTATGTCCCTTTGCTATGTTCTCATCCAGATGGGGTTCTGTTAAGTACTTTCTTACTTTCTGGCACTACAACATGCTTCAGCCTCATTTTCTGCCCCAGTTCTAGATTCAGCTATCTCTCCAAGGAGCCCTGTGGTTGGAAAATGGTGTTAGAAACGAGTATGAGGGCACCAAGTGTGTTCACTGCTACTGGGGTTTTACTGCTTTAGGTCCTGTCAGCAGGGAAATATTTGTGCATTACAATGTTTAGAGGTATAATGGGAGGCTATGTCCTCAATGTACTCCTTTCAGCATTAAATACTAATAAGAGATCCTTTCAATTCATTCAGAGAAAGAACAGGAATGCATTCATTTATGAAAAAACTGGCTATTCTCCACTATTTTACATATTGCTCCTAAAACAGCTCAAGGAGCTTTAGATATTCTGATAAAACTTCAGGCCAGTTTGATGGACTGTATTATAAAATTATATGAAGAAACAAAAGGGAAATTCCTTGAAAAGTCACTGATGGGGAAAAGGGCAAATGAAACATTCCAACAGTCCTCTTTGGTTTGTATCAACATCATTAGGCCACGATTCCCTCTTGAAAGCTCAATGGAAGTGTAGGTATCAGGATGGCAAACACCTTTTCTAACCCTTACCCCACAAAATAAGAAAGATGATATACATTTATAGATAGAAATAAAGGATTTAACATTACCGAGCACCTGTTATGTTCCTGACTCTGTCTACACAATTTTCATCTTTTAATTCATCAAATTATCACAGATACTTTTTAACGGATGAGGTAACTGACACACAGAAGGTAAGTTGTACAGTTACACCTAGTAAAGTTAGACAGTGTCTCCAGCTCAGGCAGTCTGGCTACAGGGAGGTGCTCTAAATCACAGATTATTCTGCCAGAGGACTGAATGGGAGATTTCTGTTGATGAAACCTGGCATTTTCTCCACTAGTGGGGAGAACCTATTAATGGCAGAGAAAGAAAACCATTCATTGTTCAAAACATATTTTTCTAATTAAAAATGACTCCACACATTGTTCTTGCTACCAATTTAGACAAGTATATGGAAAAGTATGCCCAGTATTCATGAGGGGTAAACAAAATGCTATAAGGTGGCACATGGATGAAGATTTTCTTATTTTGTTACATATTAATTTTAACATATGTTAGAAAAGAAAATAGAAAATCAAATCCATGATTTCATGCATATCCTTGCTTAAGTTGAGCATTCAGGTAGGTATTTACATTTAAAAAATAAATAAATGAAAACATTCAACATATAGCAGATACGGATATACACAGAAACAAAGTTTGAGCAATATAAATTAGAATGTTATTTATTATTGAATCAAGTGATATTTTTCTTCTAAGAAATATTATGTTCTAAGAAGAAATTACAAGTATATGGGTTTTTTTCTGTATTTCTTTTTCAATATATACTAGGCATAGAAAAAAATTACATGTAATTTATTCAACACCCAGTGTAAGCTATTCACCATACTGAGCTTTATATACAATAATCTAATGCTCTCAACAATCTCCCAATTCTATTTTGCCTCTTATTATCTCCCTTTATAAATGAAGAAATTGAGATTCAGAGAGGTGAGGCCTGTTGCCCAAAATATTAGGTGGGAAGCAGCAGAGCTGAAATCTGAGACCAAGTTCATCTGACTGAAAAAACCTATGTTCTTTCCACTCTGCAAAGCTGCCGTAAGTATCACTGGTGTACAAGCCAGGAGACCAAGTAAACATCATTCATCCTCATCACACACAAAGTATAGCAAAACAATAACAAAAAGCTCAGAATACTAAATAATCACAATAAAGGAAAATATTTCAGTGAAGACAAAGTCTTCTTGAAGTGTAAAGGATGATCAACCTATTATCACTGCAGCTGGTTATCCGATTTAACTGATTTCCCTAAAGCACATGGCAGAATTATTTGTTTAAGCAAATACTATGGCTTCCTTCTCATCCTTGTTAAGAGTGAATACAAGAAAATGCCTTCTGCAAATGTCTTTTAAAACTAGTGTGACTATTAAAATAAAGTACTACCCATCTCTATTTCCTAGAAAGACCTGACTACAGTGCCAATGAAACTACCACAACCTGTAGCCAGGTGGAGCACTACCACCCTAGCAGAGCTAAACCGTTACAAAATAAACCCCCACTATTTGTCATTTAAAAGGTTTGTCTCTTTCTGAAAAAGACAAAATATTTTATGTATCAAATGAAAATCATGACATTATCAGCAGTTCACATATGCCATATTGTCCATCTTAAGTAATGGCTACAATCTATGTAACTACCATAGAAATCTTAAATGAAAGGAAAGCATTATCTATCATCCTTGCTACTGGGAAAAAATGTTTCATCTACCCATAACACTGGGAAAAAGTACTATTTTATCTTGGCCAAGTCTTTTGTTCTGGAATTTATTAAAAAAAGGAACACAGTTCATAATGTTCTCAGAACATAATTAATCAAAATGTAATAACTGGAAACTATATCCTCTAGTAATGACTAATTTGTTGAATCACAAAAATTTGAAGATTTTGATAACTGTTAGGGCTATTTAAGTACACTTCCACTAAATACTGAAACTGGAACTGAGCTGATGACAAGAGAGGCAAGTTAAGATTTGTTTTAATCCTCAGTGCTTTATAGTCCAGCTCTTCCATTCAATGAAACAAAAGTTTCTGTTAAAATGTTTTCTTCTATTATTACTTAAAGTAAAAGCAAAGGAAGTATTTTTTCTAACAGTTATCACAAAAACAAACATTCCCAATCTTTCATAACTTTTAGGCACTCTATATAAATTAAATAAATCTTTGACAAATTTTTTATCAAGTGGATGAAGAATCAGATAGCAAACTCAAATATAATGAGCTGAATTTCTATAGTTAAGAAGAGATTTTCTTTTAAAATTGAAAGCTTTCCTTTAGGTATGTTGATTAACTCAACATTTCCCTTATGACTATGTCAGTAAGTTTTAATATAAAAACTTCCAACTTTAGCCCCCTTCTTAGCAAAAGTTAAACATTGGTTTTTGTTCTGAGAATTACCTTATACTTGTATAATAACATATCTTTTAGATTTAGCCATTTTATGAACATTCTATATTCATTCCAGCACCCCTCTTGCACAGAAGAAAATTTATTAGAAGTCAGAGTAAGCTCTAGTATATGTTATGTATGCATAGACTATTAAAAAGCAGCAGGGGAGCAGACAGAGGAAAAGCTAAGAAAAAGCAATTTAATTTGTAGGCATAGGGGAACATGATAGAGATGCTTGTTAAAAACCAAACAGACAAAATAAATTCCCTAAAGAAGTCACAACCACCTCTGCAAAACTGGCCTATGTACATCTGGAATAAACTAAAGAAAAACCTTAAGTCTCTTTTAAGGATGCCCGAATCCTAACTTGAACACAGACTTGTAGCTTGAAGCATGGTAGTTTCCAGCAATGCCAAGCCTCAAAACTGCCCCCAAATTAGAGAGGAGAAACAAAATACATTTGGGGGTGGGGGTGGGGTTAAAATGATTTTGTTTTCATTTGAAGGCCTGGACATTATGAGGTCACAGAAGAAGGAAGTTACAGGGTTCTAGAGCATAATCCTTGAAAGCCCCCAAGGCTGGACTCCTGGCCTGTCCTCTTCATCCTCAATTTATCTTCCATGAGAGAAAGGCAGCCCAAAATGTTGTGAAGCTATTCTGCATTAAAGACAGTCTCAAAAGGTATTTTAGCTTTGCAAAACCTATGCAAAAGGATGGAAATGTGCCCACCGATCCAACATTATGTTTAACGTTTCCTAAAACTTAGTAAGTGCTGTGTTTTCAGTTTTAGAGTAAAATAGAAAAGTATTTAGCTCTTCTGACTGGAATTCTGTAACTGGAATTTAAGAAGACTAAACTTCTAATTAGAACTTTCTAATGCTTATGTCTATATTATTCCAAAAAAGTGTAAATATTGTTTAAGCATTTTTTATAATATAGAAATGTGCACTGAAGAGAGTTATCTAAGGATTGTACTATAAACATCATGAAACTTAAAATAACAAGCATAAATTACAACCGAATGGTAAAAAAGTCATACTGCAGTCAAGCATTTACCAATGAAGTTTGACTTAAGGCTCATTATTATTTATTAAATAATAATTCCAATAGTATCTACTATTATCAGATGCTACTTGTTAAACAGCTGTTTTATGTGTATTCTTTCAAACTCTTACATTATGTTTATAAAATGGCTATTATTGTGCTCATCTTATGCTAAGGATACTGAAGCTAAAAAAGTTCAAGTTATTTTTCTAATGTAACTCAGCTAGCAAGGAGCAAGACTGCGATTTAACTTCCAGGTCTGTCTGCTTGCAAAGGTTTGACACCTCACTAAAATCTCCCTCAACTGTAGCAATGTAAGGTCCAAAGGAAATCTGTACTAATCTGCCTAGGGTCAGAGGGTGCTTATGAGGGTAAATGCTGTATATTTGACTACTCAAATTGAATGCCCTCTGGAGTCTTTTACTCCACTTGGTACAAATGTCCTACATGTATTACAGTCAATGCTGGCTTCGGTCAAGAATTTGCTAACTTTCCTGCCTCAGTTCCATCAATAAGCATTATGTATATGACAATACCAATCAGGAAATACACGTAGCTGATTCTAAAGCATCATTTAAAAACTGCTAATAGTTTAGATTCCTTTAATTAATACTTTTTAAAACATATAAATAATCTGTCAACCTAATGTGTTAATTGGATGAATCAATTTCCTTCTTCCCAAAACCCTCATCTATCTTCATAGTAAATATTTTCTCTAATGACTAAAAATCATGACCTCTTAGTAGGACTTTTTTTTAATGATCACAAGTTTACAATTACAGTCAACTTGGGTTTGAACAGCACAGCTACATGAATTTTTTTTCAATCAAATATATTGAAAAATTTTTGGAGATTTGCAACAATTTGAGAAAACACTTTCTCTAGCTTTAGAGAAATTATAAGAATACAGTATATAATACATATAATGTACAAAATATGTGTTAATTGACTAGAGATTTTATTGGTAAGGCTTTCAGTCAACAGTGACTATTAGTAGTTAAGTTTTCAGGAAGTCAGAAGTTTTACATGGATTTTTTATTTTGCTATCATTAATGCACAATTACATGAACATCATGGTTACTAGACTCCTCCTATTATCAAGTCCCCACCAAATGCCCCTTTACAGTCACTGTCCATCAGCATAGTAAGATGCTATAGAATCACTACTTGTCTTCTCTGTGTTATACTGCCCTCTC
Organism: Manis javanica; assembly: GCF_040802235.1. Taxonomy (NCBI): domain Eukaryota; kingdom Metazoa; phylum Chordata; class Mammalia; order Pholidota; family Manidae; genus Manis; species Manis javanica. Next base: position 106,348,720 of record NC_133156.1, on the reverse strand, counting down.
CATGTCCCCACTTCCACATTATACATGCTAATCATAATGACCCTTTTTCCCCCTCATCCCTCCCTTCCCACCCATCCTCCCCAATCCGTTTCCCTTTGGTAACTGTTAGTCCATTCTTGGGTTATGCGAGTCTGCTGCTGTCTCTAACTAGGACTTTTATGGTGTTTTTTATACTATTACAGTAAAAAAAAAAAAAACACAAGAGACAAGAAAACAGGAAAATGTCACGACTTTTCAAAGGCAAAAAAAAAAATAACCTGAAAATATTGGTTAGTTCGAACAAGTACGTCAGCAAATAATGAATGGGAGTAAAACTAAAAATCAAAAAGCATTGTTTCAGAATTATTCATTCATAATCAAGAGATATCAAACAACCTGGTGGACATTTAATGCAAGCTGTCACATTTCCAGTTCAGACTTAGGTTCGGCATCACTCACAGGGACCTTCAGATCAGCTGCTCCCACTCAGCTTACAGCTCATGTGCTGTGACTTATTCATGCCCTTGCTATTAAGCAGAAGGGTAACTTTACAACCTTCACTAAGAGCTTTTGTTCCTTCTATGCTAATCTTTTTTCATCTATTAAAAAGTCACTTGAGTTTAGCACTCATTAAGAAATTAATGGGTTTAAAAAAAATGAATGGCTTAGACATTAAAAGTTCAAGCAAAAGCTTCAGCTGAGTTGAATTTTTTAATGTTAAAAATAAGTGTCATGTCAATAATCTTTCAACCACAAAGACGTGAACATAGCTAGAATGACTACATTTTGAAAAAGTCTTTTCTCACTTAACCTACATTTCCCTTCAACAAAAGAAACCCACCTTTCATACTAATCCTGTAAATTAACTTCGAAGTCTAATTTGGGGGGCTTCACAATAACGAAAAAATGTTCCTGTCTCATTAGGTCCTTTTAAAATAAATGAATCATTTTTGCCAGTTACAGTGACCTGAAGTTTTATGTTTTTTACCTCAACATAAAGATAAATTAATTATTTGACAGTTTAAGTTATTTACAATAGATTATTAGATTTCACAGTAATTTCCAAATTCAAACAGGTCTCATTATAAAGAGTATGGATTTTCTGGATAAAGTAATTGTAGCTGCTCAGGTTCATTTTGCTGAAAAAGTATCGCAAAATCATCTTGAAAACATATGCACATGTTCACACATCTTTTTAGGTGCCATCACGTTCTGCTCTTTCTTTTACTACACAAAATTAACCATCCAAGAGAATCAAGAACTCAGGCCCACTGCAAAATGGTCCCAGACAGCATGTGGGACACTGGAGATACTCAGCATATGTCTACTGGTATTAGGAATCAAATTATGAAAGAACAATTTGTATTCTATAAAATTCATCGATGAACCAAAAATTTGTCAGCCAGATGAGAACAACAGCACCTGATGTCACAGTAGGGAGTAAGAACAATGAATGGTCATTCTGATGAGAAACCATGCTAAATTTAGACATCAGGCCCAAATGACCGAAAAAAACCACCTGTGGCAGATATAATCACCAGTGTGCATATGGGTAGGTCACTCTGCTTATGTGTAGCATAGTGTCTGCAGACAAACTAAGGAGTCCCTCTTATTTCATTTATTTCAAGCTAACTTTTCACTTTAAAACAATGTATGTAAGCATTGTCAAAAGATAAAACCAGTGGCTGATATGCTATGGTATTTTTTAAAAAAGCATGAGAAAAACACAGGTGGAACAAAAACTAGAGTAAGCTAAAAAGAAAGCATCACTCATTGAAAGATAGATGCACAAAGATACACAGTAACATGGTATAATCTTCCTGACCTTGTAAATACGTGGCCAAAAATAAATACCTTTAAGAGGCAACTATTACTAATTACCAAAAAGTTACCAGTCCTTACCGGATGAATCCCCTCAGCCATGTACACCGAACATGCACGTGCCTCCTTTCCCATCCCTCAGCCAAATAGTCATTACAAACATACTAATCCCAATTATTTCCTTACATAACTAAAGACAAAAAGAACAGGAATTCCAAGAAATAACAGCAAAACTAACAGCACTCTACCTTGTTTTAAGGCTGTGTCTGGGTGAAGGCTACTTCTCAGCCCTCAAAGCTCCATTAACCACCAAGACCAGGACTTTGGCATATATGGCACAAACGCCCCCACTGGAACACCACTGTACCTAAACGACCTCAGAAAACTGGACTTTATTTCCAAGATTCATTGATACAAAGGTAATGACCATAATGAGCCTTCAAACTTTGTTGATGTTTCCTGTGGACACACATGGCCAAGTGAACATACTAGGTTCTGTTCTTGCAGGGTACCCTGACACCTTGATAAATGAGGGTTAAGGTTCCAAATTCAGCAAACTCTTAAGAGTTTGCAATAGGTTGGTGGCGTTCAAGAGATTGTACTCCAGCAGCTCTTATTTCCAAGTGGGAATTGCAAGAACACCTTAAATGTGCAATGCCAATGGACTCGACTTGCTTTCTGCTGCAAGGGCAAAGTGTCACGAGTCCCATCCCCACCCCCGACCTCCCCCCTACAAAATCCCACTATGTCCTGGGGGTACTTCAGTTAAACTGTGTTAAAGTCGCTTTTGCAAAATTTATCTGGAGTGAAATGAAAAAGAGAGGGAAGGCACAGAATCAGGAACCACCCTCCGAGGGAGCAGAACAGCCAACATGCATTGTGACAAATCTCAGTGTGTATTTCCAGGGGCCACGGGGACTGCTGGCCTTACCAGCGTGGGAAAAAGCAGCCCAGGGGCCTCGGTGAGGGCAGAGCTGGGGCTTACCTTGTTGGAGGCCATCTCACTGACAGAGTGCCTGGTCTGCAGGGTCTCTAGCTGGTCCAGACACCAGTCCAGCTCCTCCAGGGTCTCGCTGGCCAGTTTCTGGTAGGCCTCCTCTGCGAAGAGATAGGGAAAGGGGGACTCAGTTCTCAAGCGCTTCACGGGGCCGCCAGCGAGTTCAAAGGGGGCCATCCTGCCATACCCCGCCATGCTCGGACGCCCGGTGCCCGCACATGAGGGCTGCTCCTTCATATTGCCGAGCCAGGCACCGCGGGGGGGGCCCGAGGCTCAGCTAGCGGGGCGGCCGGCCTCGGGAAAGCACGGTCTCTCCAGCTTGGCGACTCAGTTCGGCGTCCGGGGAGGGCGCACCAAGTGCGGCGAGCCAACTTTTACACGGAGACACGGACACGAAAACCACGCTGCGACTTCCCGACGGTGCGGCGCGCCGGAGTCCCAGGCCTGGAGGGTGGCGACGGGGGTGGCGCGCGCGCCGCGGAGGCCGCCCCGCTGAGGGGAGCGTCTGGTCCACGGCCGGACCTCCTCGGCGCCGGGCCCCGAGCCGCGGCCCCGGGCCCGCCCCGCCTGCCGAGCGTTCACTCGAAGCGAATGAATCAGCCGCGGCCGGGTGCGCAGCCACCACGTTTCCTGTTTTCTTTCTCAACTCCTCCGGCGCCGGGCGCCGCGGGGCTCCATCGCCGCGGCTTTCCGGGAACACTCCCCCTCACGCCCCTCGCGGCCTCCGGCGCTGCCCGGCCCCTCCTAGGCTCCCTCGCACACAGATTCCGAATTGCCAAACCCTGCCCGCGCCCCCTTCCCCACTGCCTCAGCCCCGAGCGCCTCGCCGTGGCAGCAGCCCGCACAGCCCGGCGCCCCTCGCTTTGAAGCCGAGCCGGGACGCGCAGGCTCGGGCGTGTGGTCGTGGGGCTGCTATGGGGCTGCGCGAGGGGAGCGGCGGAAAACGGCGTGGAGCGCCCGCCGCCCGGGGTCGCGCCAGCCGCTCAGGCGGGACCTGGCGCGCACGCGCGCGCGGCCGCGCACCTGCCCGGCGGGGACCCCGCGTGCCCTGCCGGCCAGAGCCTCAACGTCTCCACTGCTGGTTGCTCCTTGCGAGGTTTCGCGGGAGGGCCCCATAAACAAGGTTACCTAGGACTCATACAACGTTTCTGTGGGTTTGGGTTTTTTGAGGCTTTATTTCTGAAAGTCTAGAATTAACCTACTTCAGGGGACACGGGGGTTGTGAGAATTAAAAGTATTTCTATTAAGCCCAGACTCTTTCAGTACCCAGTCCAGCCCATGCTATTTACCGATTTTTAAATTTGGTGGTGGACGTAAACAAGCAAACAAAAACATTCAATGTTGTGGGGCTGAACGTTTTAGAATTTAAAGATAGCGACAATACGCTGTGTTACCACATTCAGAATTGTTTGAATTATCTTAAAGGAACTACACAATGTGAATGCACCAACAGCATGGGCGATTTACACATGTCCTGCATTAGTGCTTTCTTTTCTTGTGGAATTGAACATCATGGGACGAGGATGGTCTTGTGATGCCAAAAGAAACAGTCTGGAAGGGTCTTTCTACCCATTATGCACAGAATAAACTACAAACGTGAGAAAATGGAAAGACCATACCCAAAGGCATCCTATGGAAGCCAGTTCTATTTACAAAAGCTGACCCTAGGGGACCATGGGAACGCTACTTGAGCCGATCAATTGCGAATAATTTCACTACATTAGCATGTGGGTAAGCAAACCATTCAGAGGGGGGAAAAAGTCAAAACTCCCAAGAGTCCATCTTAGAAAACTTTGTTATTGTCAGCTAAAAAGAATACACTGAAAAGCTTACATGAAGTTAGTGAGATCCTTTTTCTTTGTCTTGAATCTAAAGGAGGAGAAGAAATTTTTCCCCTTTAAGTTTAGACTTCATAAATGATCAATGGTGCAACAAACAATTTCGTGGACTGAGTCTCAGGCTCCTGGGATTTTCCAGATTGGTTTTCATTAGAATTCGTGAAAGTTAGAATAACTTTCAAAGTATTTGTTACATGGGCCACATGGCTCATTGTTATCAAGGATTCTTGAACTGTTGGCTATTCACTTTGACAACTTGGTTAAAATTTGCCTCCCTTATTCACTTTTGTAAATGTCCTGCACCACTCTCTGTCAAAATATACTTTAGGTGAATAAACTACTTCCTAAACTTTGCCAGGTAAAGTATGAGATTGGAGATATTTTTCCCTAACAAACGGAAAACCCTTAAATACAGTTTTAAATACTAGTATAAGTAGTTATCTGTATTGCTTTTCCCTGATTATAAAAATAGGAAATATAACATGCTTGTATAAAAATTGAAATGTAATGAAGAAAGTTCCTTGTAATCCCATACCTAAAGATCACAAACAATAATTAAGCCTATGATCATAACACATTTTGCTTTTACTTAATATCTTCCATATGCAAGAGCAGCATTTCCTAGTTGTGACGGTTGTACATATACTGTGTGGTTTTGTTTTGTTTTTGCTTTTCTTCCCTCTATGGTATAAAATAAGAATGCAAGATACTTTAAGAGAAAATTAACTTATTTTAAGTCATTTGAGATGCTCATATTTGACACATCCAGTGGGCTGAAGATGCATAACTGTTGTGTCTAGGATTTGTTCACTGCCATCTTTCCAGTCCCTGGTTATATTCAGAAGCTGGGAATCCTTTCCCTACACCTCTTAGGGCTTGGCTTTGCACGCTCCCTCTCCTCTTCCCAAGTCTGAGACTCAGGGGGACCTCCCAGTATAAGCAATCCCCTTCCCAACTTCTCAAAGCTTCTCAGAAATTCAAGCCTGGGATCTAGCAGAATGTGGCACCACCTATTATATTTCAGTGTTTATCTTTTAATCGTAATAGTGGAAAAGTAACTCAGGGAAGTTTCAGTGCTGCAGGACATTATGCACTTAAATACAGAATTTGCTCTTAAGAAAGCAGTACAGGGACAACTTATTTTGGAAGATCTACTTTATGTCCAAATCACAGATTAGCCATTTGACAACCCACAGAATAATTATGTTGTATGCACACATATTTTAACTACTTTAGCATGCTTGTATAAGTCTGGAAAGTGAAAAACAAAATGACAAGAGCACAACTGTGAACCAATAAGTAAGAAAATAATTATGCATTAACAACAGAGTAAAGAACAGCTCGTTCTATAAAACTGTTGCTCAAGTAAAGAATGATTGCTGATATTAGCATAGAGCTGAGAATACAACTTTTTTTTTTCAAATTCCTAGTTTAACAGGCAATATAGCTAGCCACAGTTTTTCAGGAGCATTATTAAAGCCTAACTTTAGGAATCTGAACCCTAAATTTTCTAAGACATCAAGTAACTGACCTTTTTTCATCCCTTCTGAGAAAGCCTCAATGTGCAATTGCCAGCTATCCTACAGGAAACTGAGTCACTACATCAAATAACATACCTAAATGTCATCGACAGTTAGCAGGACAGAAACAGTGAACTAGTTTAACTTTAGATTTTACCAAGAACACATACATACTGCATTCATCAATAAAATGCTTTCTGCTCAGAAAGCAGTATGTCCTACAGCACTACTTGAAAATAGGTGAAACTTTTTTTAACTGTCCAAAATGTTGCTAAGGCAAGGAACTACAGGGAGAAAAATGCCCAAGCACCAACTGTTGGCTAAATTCCATCAAAGCTAGGAGAGCGCTCTGGAACAAGTGGCTGAGAAACAACCTGAGCCTGTATAAGTCGCCTTCCGCAGTGGCATCAGTTTTCTTCCTGGCACCCTTGAACTATGGAACACCTGTGTTTCTGCTCAGGATCTTCTGTGAACAAACAGTCCTCAACTCTTGCAGGCCAGCACTTGGCTTCCGTCACTGTGATGTGATCAAGGGTTCCCCTGACACATGGCCTCAAATTGTGCCAGGAGCTTCTGGAGAAGATGCTGAAGTAGCAGCTTCCCTTTGAAAAAGAAACAAAGTAATAGCCTTTGAGCCACAGCAGCTAGCTAGAGGTTGAGGTCGTTTCTTTGTGAAATGTTCAGCCCATACTCTTACCCCACAACTTACAACTATGTTGACCATTGAGGTAAAAGGAACTGCGTGGATGTTGGTTTCTTTGCCAACACCTGAATGATTAAAGGTCTGTATAAGTTAGTCATAATTCTTAGACAGGCCTATTGGTGTGAATTAAGAGAACAGGGCCAAAAATATCACTTGCTTGCACCATTTGCTTACACTTAATTAAAAATAAATACAAATTATAATAGCTAATTTAGATTTTTCTTAAAAAAGAAACATTCCCTAAACAGCTCCAAAGAGCAAATACTTAAGTATATATCTTTCTATATCAAGTCCTGTTTCTTCTTCTCTAATTCTCACCAAAATTCCCTCTTTGCCCCTAAGAATTGAGTTGATAATGTCTGAAGTAGAGAGAAAAATGATTTTAATTTCATGATGTACTGCTTCCAGCTAGTCACTCCCTGAGTTCACTACAGTCAAAGATTTGTGCAAGTTAGCTCTAACTTTTGCTGACTTCTTTTTTTCTCCTGTATGCATTTTATCTGATGGGAAATACATGAAGGAGTTGGATTCACTTTCAATGTGTACATGCAACAGGTTTAAGCAGAGCTTGCCAGTGGCAAGCTGCTCTCATTTCCAAGTGTATTTCTGGCATCAAGTTCTTGTTTTGAAGTATTTAAAAATCTTATGAAATATATGAAATTTCACTTAGTACTTATAAAAAACCTCAGAGAAGGTTTTTTTGTGTTTGTTTTTTCTTTTATCTTCCCACTATCTCTGATTTTTTTTCTAGTGCTGCCTAAGGCTCTAGCAGAATTTTTTAAGTGAACTAAACATAAGATTAGGTTTCACTGACTTCTAGTACCATCAGTAATTCAGCAGACATTTATTTGGCACCAACTAGGTGTCATGGACTTTATTAGAATCTGCAAAAGCAAGATAACCAAAAGACGGTGTCTCTTGTCCAAGCAAAGCCTAGAGTCAGTAGAGAAGATGAGCTCAGTGTATTGTACCTTAGAAAAGCATTCTGAAAGAAGGAAGCATGTAGGCTACGAAAGGATAAAAGAAGGTTCTTTAAATCAGACTGGGACAGAGGTGGAGTGGGGAGAAGGTTGAGTCCTAAAGAATGAAATAGGAGGTAAGTGAAGAGGGTGGGAAGGATTTTTAAGAGAAAACAATATGAGCAAGCACATGGGTCCATGTTCAATGAGATGTGCTATGTGTCATGTGTATGTGGAGAAAGGGACCACCATGTGTAGTGTAGGGCCTTGCTGAGGGGGAAAGAGGCTAGAGAAATCCACAGATGCTGGCCATAGAAGTCTTGTCAGGCATCTGCAGGAAGGGACTTTCCACTGAATCTTCAAGAGTAGGAGCCACTGAGTGATTTAGAGTACTGAGAGATAGGAGATTGAATTTTACTTAGGTGGAAAATCCACGGGTTCTCCAATACATGAGATCGGGGGAGGCAAGGCTGAACTCACTAATCTTTGGTCATATTATCGGTAGAATAAAATTAGTAATTAATAGAACATTTGCTTCTCTGATGATTATTCTTATGTAAGACATTCTACATAGGCATAGGTTTTCCTGATACGTCAGGCATGAATAGAAGGATGCCCAATATGACTTGCAAGGGAAAAGGCTTCTTGCTATTAAAAACTACAGTTGTCTAGTCACTGAAATTTTAATCATACTGAATTCCCCACAGTTGTATTCACCAGCATTCCTTTCAGGGAGAACCTACCTGCAAGGAAGTGTTTGATAAGGATACCTATTACAGAAAGGAGAATAATATGCTGGCTGTTTGAGAGAGAGAGAGAGAGAGAGGGCATGTGCATATGTGTATGCTTATGTGTAACAAAAAGGAATCAGCTTGATCTACAGGGTAATATCACTCTATAAATCTCCCTCACCCCTCAACCTTTAATAAAGTTACTGAAGGCATAAAATGCTGAGATAAGAATATTTGTTTTCTTTTAATCCGGTGAAGGGACTGAGTTTAGAGGCCAGACTGGCCCAAACAGAAATGTCATCCTGAGCTGACACTGGAGAGGACAGGCAGAAAAAGAGGAGAAAGCTTCTGTAATTCATTGGAAGAATACAGATGCCTTTTGTCCAAAGAATTAAGAGTTAGAGCCAAGTTCTATCAGACATCTGTACTGGGGACTCCACATGACATGTGTGACTACTGTAAGCAATAATATTCCTGAGATTCCAACCCCCATTTTAAACAAACCACAACCCCAGGCAAATCACCTAATCTTGAGCCTTAATTTTCTCACCTGTATATTGGGGATAGTAACAAGAACGTTCTAGATTATTTTAGTTTAAGTGAGAAACTGTGAGTTAAATAACTTTGCACTGTTCATCTAATAGACTCTTTTTCTAGATACTGCATTGAAAGATGGGAATCTTATAATGAACAACATGGTTAAAAGTTCCTACCCTCTCTCAAAGAGTTTATATTTTACTAGTTATGATGATCTTCTCATTCCAATAAATATATATTGAATACCTGCTATGTGCCAGGTGTTGAGTACACCAAGAGAAGGAAACAACTTTGGGTTTCAAGAAGTTCACAGTTCAGTGAGGAAGACAATTATAGGAAAATATGTATGTAAGTTGTTCACTAAAATCAGGCAGTAGGTACAGGTGCAATGTAAGCACAAGATGGAGAAGGGGGACAGGGAAGGTGCCATGTACTGCCACTTGGGAGAGATCTGGGATTGCTTTCTGAAGGAAAGAATGCCAGCCCTGAGTCTCCAAGGATGCACTGAATCTCCAAGGATTAACCAAGTGAAGAATGAGAGGTGACATTTGAGATAGAGGGCAATCATATGCTGTTGCCAGTTGGAGAACATAGGCTATTCAGGTAGTAGGCAAGGATGTGAAGTTATGTCTGGCAATGGACAAAGATAAAGGTGGAGAAGGAGTCACAGAGGACTTGGTATAGTGTTCTAAGGGTTTACAGTTTATTTCTGAAGGAGCTATTGAAAATCCAAACTAGGAAGTCACATGGTCAGATCCACTTTTCAGAAAGCTCACTCTAGGAACAGAGTGGAAGGAGGATCGGAGAAGGCCAACACCAGGCAGGAGGTGCAGTGAGAGGAGGAGCTGCGGAAAAGGTGGAAGGGCAACCTCTCAAGAGCAAAGAAGAGGCTAATTCCAAAGCATGATATCAAGGCGTGATCACTGGTATTCAAGACAGACCGTATATACCAACCACTTGGGGCTAAGATGAGTTTCATTCCTAATTCGTATTTTAACAACATGACGAAAAAGGACATTGAAGGAATGCCAGTGAGGAAGCTTTTGTCTGGGAAGTTGTTTCAATAAAGTAACAAGCATTTTGTAAGGATGCTGAAAAAAATATCAGAACTATGTATGCTATTTTCATATTCCTGTTACAACCTCAGAGTCATTTTTATCCCTGTTGGGGGGGAGGTTGTAAGAAGCTATCTCTATTTCCATCCATCACATGCAAATCAACCTTCAGATATGACGGTCTTTGGGTCCTTATCTTTGTCAGTTACTGCACAAAACATTCCTCACAGAAAATAAGTTGGAAGATGATCTCTAGGGCCTGTCCAATTCTCACATGTATTTATTCTGTGATGTCTGACACTGTGTTATCTGGGTGAGGTGTTGGTTTTAAAGGTACCCACTACTGGTTAATCTGCATGGAGTCAGGAATTACTATACAGAGAGTTCTTAAATCTACCAGACACATTCAAAGATCCCATCCAATACCACGATTTTGCAATTCTTGAGTTTAGCTCAACCAAATATCAGATGGATGTTTTATACTTGAAATTGAGATATTCTGAGAAAGTCACGGATAAACAGAAAGTCTTAGAGAGAGTATATTTACACCTCTCTCTATTTTTTTACACCTATCTCTACTCCTGCCCCAACCATATTCCCATCTAATACATAGCCAACTGATTTACCAATTCCTTCTTAATTTCTGTAATTGACTCATGTATGTATTTCTAGATTCATGTAACAGCCTACTACTGGATCTCCTTGTGTTCAGTTTTTCTCACCATAGTACCACTTATAAAATCAGAATTATCTTCCTTAGACTCTGTTTTTAATGTGTCCATCCTTTGCTCAAAAACATCCTGCACAAACTCTTCATACTTATTGTATTGATTCCATACTTCTGTTCACAGAAAGTCTTTTTTTCAGTGGGGTTTTCAATGCCATTGCCAACTCTCTTTCATTCACTATCTCATCTAATGCTGCCCCTTTCTTAGTCAATCCCTCTACCTGGATACAATTTTCTGGCTTCTGTCTCTCTGATCTTGTTTATATCACTGTTATATTTGTTTCTTGGCCTTTCTATAAGTGTCTAGGACAGTCCCTGACATTTACAGTTGGTCAACAAATATTTGTGAGTGAATGACCAATAAATATGCATGTCTTAGAACAGGAGTATTTCTTTCCAAGTAAGATTCAAGCAATAATGCTGTTCTGAGTATAGCTTTCTAGATGTATCCATCTCGTTCTGTCTCTCATGCTCAATCTCTTGCTTCTGAACTCTGCCTTTTGTCTCTTTTCAAAGAGTATCATAAATGAACACTGCCAGAACTTTGGAAAGGGTAAGCACACTATGGTGCCTTCTGAAATGAAATGTTAATATTAGACTTAAAATGATAGGCATTATAATAAATACATGGAATTATCTTTACAATATCAGGTGAAAATCTCAAAGAATCCATTAATCCACAGATATGAAGTTTGGGGAGAATAGGTGAATGAACTAAGGTCATGTGTACATGCTACCAAGATCAGGAGAATGGATTCTCCATGCAAATTAAAACTGAGAGAATAGCTTGAATCTCCTACCTACTCTTGCTGTTCTTAAGTTTAGCCAATCTGTAGTGTTTGAATTATTTTCTAATAGCCATATTTAAATCTACATTTCTCTCTCAATGTTATAAAATTAAATACTGCCTACCGTCTCTCCATGAGATTGTTCAGTGTTTCCATTGCTTTATCTCCACTACACATCCCTGTCAGCTTCCCTATGCCCACACCTCACATACATACATACTATGCTGATTTTTCCTGCTTAGGTTTTCCTCAAAACATGACTTTTCTGTCATAAGAATCCTTTCTTCATCTTTGTATTATAATTCCCAGTTACATTATATCATGTATTGGTTTTCACCATAAACTTTATTGATTCATTGCTCACTACTCTATCTTGCACACTCCATCATCCTCATCTCCTGATTTTTGTTCTGACTTTTCACATGGAAGGAAAACTTCCTTAAATGATGCCCTGTAAAGGAGACCTTGGTAATAGGTGTACTTATTGATTCCTTGCACTTCAAAAGGCACTGTGCTTCTTAACCGTTTTGGAAGTCTAATAAACCTCTTGAGAATCTGATGCAAATGTCCCCAGAAAATTGGATATAAGTTCATATGACTTTTTTTTAATTTTAAAAGTATTCACTGACCTCCCTGAAGTCACCAAGGACTCCAGTTGAGAATTCCTTCCTGAATGGAGAAGAGAAAACAATGGTCTTAATCAACACTGCTCCAGAATCTTTTACTCAGAATCAGGACCTCTGCTGTCTTTGTTCCCTCACCCCCCTCACTATGACACACCTAAAGAGAAGTAGTGACAAAGAGACATTCATTCCATGAAATAAACTGAAGTCAGAGCTAAGAAAAAAAACACAAAATTTATCCAACGAAAAGGTAGGCTCTTTTAAACAGGCTAGGAACAGTGTCAAAAAGGTAATTTTTTATGTCCAATTTTTACTCTCATAACTTGTGCTATAAGTCTTCTGGTAAACCTGCATCTGTTAGGTTTATATACATGACAGAGCAAGTTTCAGACCTCAAGATTATATCAAATATACTTGGCTTATACAACTGTATATCAGCTGACTCCACACACAAACTTAAAAGAAATTAGTTGTCTACGTGTGTAAGAGTATCTAAGGGAGATTTAGACTTGGGTAGGAAAGTTCTTGTACACACATGTGAGAATTCACAACCTACAGAGTTCTCCATGGGCAGATCAGATCAGAAAGAGCATGAATTTTTGAGTCACCCAGAATTTGAATTCTAGCTTTGCTATTGTTCTAGTTACCTTAGTCATTTAAATACCTGAGCCCATTGTGTAAGTTGGGAATTAGTTTTCAGGAGAAATGCATGTGAAAATGCATATAAAGCCCCAAGAGCTATATCTGACTTACAGTAGGTAGTCAATCAATTGTAACTACTATTCTGACTCACTTACCAGGTTGTTTAAATAAAAGTTATTCTGCAAAAAGACATTTAATACATGAGGAGTTCCTTCTTCTCTCACAGGGTCTCAACCTAAACCAATTATTATTTTCCTATTATCACTATAAATTCTCAATCAACCAGTTCTGGGCTGAACATGAGTGAAGAATTTAAGATCTAGAATAGCCTTCACAAGACCACATGAAATCATGCGAAGTTACTATATATATATATATATAAGATATATCTTTGATTAATGAAAGAGCACCACTTACTATGAGGTTACTGGCAGGATCATTAGAACATTTCCCAAAGAATACTTAAATAAGCATTATTCCTACAAGATTCTCTTTGGTTAAAATAATTCTGTGGTCAAATAAATTTCGGAAGTGTTGAATATGTAGCCTCTTTGCAGTGATTTGTAGTGAATATGAATCTACCCGAAGCTGAAAGTCTGTGACAAAGAGACCTTATCCATGTCATTTAACAAGTATTATGTACAGTTATTTGAACTTGGGACACTTTTTTTTCCTACAGCTCTCATTTCTTAAAGCATACTTTGGCAAACCTTGTCCTACACCATGTCAGGAAAGTCCAAAAACATAAATACAATACATGTGTTCTGTAAGTTCCTGTATATTTGAAATTTCCACTAAGGACATCTTACTTCCCCTCCTGAGGACTTCAAGATACTGTTGAGAAATGGTCAGAGAGTAATCTTCCTTCTTCCTTTCTTTTCTCTCTTTCTCTTTTTCTATTCACCAGAAAAACAGCAGTCAAAAACTTCATACATATTTACTGAGCCTCTCTGGTGTGCTGGTTGCTGTGAAATACAAGAACATGAAAGATTCAGTGGCCTGGACCTGGGCAGAAACTTATAATAGCCTTCTGAGAAAATGAGACACATGACCAGCTGCTGCCTGGAGACAGGGAGGGCAGCACAGAAATCATTCCTCTTGGGAGTGCTGTTGTAGTTCACGGTAGGGAGGAGGAGGTATGGACTGTAGGTAAGTGTTCCAGGAAGAAGGTGAACCAGAATGTAGATCTTCAACAAAGTCTGTGGCTTGAATGGATATGGGGCAAGGGTGTCAGCTAACATTCTTTTCAGTAGAAGAATGTCCGGAGCCTGAATGAGGGTTACATCTGTGGGCAGTAAATTGCCTGAGTGGAGTAGACTCCTCTGAGGGAGAAGAAGGGAAATAGAGCTGAATACTTAAATGTGTGGCCTGGAGCTATGGATATTGTGGGGATTGGATAAAGTGCACAGGTAACTCAGGAGGATGAAATGAAGAGAGATTAAGTATCCATGGTGGGAGTCCATATGCACAGCGCTAAGAGTTCCACAGAGAGCCACTTCAGTCACCTACTATGACAGTTATAAGCAAAGAAAATGTGTGACACTGGGGATGAGGAACTAATTTCAAATGCTAGCTTTGCAACTTAGCAACTATGTGGCAAATTTGGGTGAATTATTATTTAATTTCTCTGTACTTCAGTTTTCTCTTTTGTAAAGTAGGGCTAAAAATATATCCCAGAGAAGGTAACAGCCCCTCAGGCCATTTCCCACATTTTATTTGAATTTTAAGACTAACCCAATTTACAAATCACAAGTCCATATGCCTATTTCATTTTTGTTGGTTTTGTTTCAACTTAAATGCATGATTTGTTAAAAAGTTGTAAATATTTATCAAGTCTGCTACATGTAACATGTAACATGTAACAGCTGGTTGAATAACAATCCATCATCTCCCCATCTCTTCTTAAAACACAAGGTTATCAAAACAATTCTGTACATATTTTTGATACTGGTAGTAGTCAGCCCTTCCATCTCTCTGAAAATTAACACAATTAGCAACAGTATTCGTTGTACCTGCTACTTTAAGCAATTTAAACTGCAGTTGTTTTACTCACAAGATGCAAAAAGCATGCAATTCATGTTTTATTTCATTCTTAAGATCAGCTTTTGAAAACATGTATTAGTCAACAGCAATCTGGACATTTCTTGCCATGCCTTGATCTTGCAAACTCAAATTTATTTTGAGCATCCCAGGCTTATGCTTAAATAACAGATCCTTGATAAGAGAAAAAAAATCGCATAGCATTTTTCTTCCCATCATGTAAAAACCATAATGGCTGAGTGTGTGTATGTGTGTATAAAATATCCAGGGCATATTTACTAGTTAGAATTATTTAACTTAATATGTGGACATTCTATATTGAAGTTATTAAGGTAGTGATATGAGTAGAAGAATTTAGATTAAATACAAGTTTGAAATCTACTAAAAGTAACTGGGAGTCCCTTCTGGTGACTTTATATATTTTTTAAAATAGCATTATATATCTCAGCTCTTGAAGTATGACTTTTACGTTTTATAAATTTTGCCATTTTGCTAACATTACTGTGCTCAGTGCATCCACTACTTCAATGGGATTATTTTATTCATACAAATTTCTGTTGCAAATCTAACCAATGGAGAGCATTCTGGGTATTTAGGTCTACATTCAAACTTCATACTGTATATTTGGTTTTCACAATTTATCCTTGGTGATGTAGTAATCATACCTGCCACACTGCAAGGGTCTTTGTTCATCAGTTACAGTGCCCCGGCTAACCAGACCATTCCTGTTTGTCATTCTTTGGGATCCTCCAACAAGCAAAAATCACAGAGAGTGCCTGTGGAGAATGCTATTTTATTTTGAAGGCCCAGATTCCATCCTTACAGTTTGGGAGAAAGATTAAATGAGATGAGGCAGTGGCTTTCAAGATTTTTTGATACTGACCCACAGCAAGAGAGACATTTTATACTCTGACCAGTGTGCTTATTTAAAGTAGAAGGTGCAAGGAGTACTATTGTTACTTGTACTCGTTCTTGAAGAAGTGTGGGTGCTGACTCTTGGTATAAACATATTTATGGGAATGTTTTAATACTTATATTTCTTTCAAAATGTGTGTATGTGAGGAGTTAATTCCTATGTGTTACATATAACTGTCATGGCACAATTTGTTTATAGTCTGTGTTTAACAAACCATGTAGTTGAGTTTAAGTGAAACCAAAAAAAAAGAATTATATATACACAATACAAAGTAAGTTTATATATAATAGAAACAGTATACAGATATAATATACATACATGTACATTTGATCCAGTATATAAATAACTGAAACAGAACTTAAGTGAAATAATATTTATCCTTACCATGTATGATTCATTCTGATATTTTCTATTCCATTCTATTTAATTTAAAAATATTGCCTATGACCCACTAAATTGATTTTGCAATCTACCAACAATTTTGAAAACACTGAGGTAAGGAATCACCTAGAGTAATAAATGTTAGTTTCATCTCTCTCTTCTTTCTTCCTCCTGCTTTATAATAAAAATTCTCCTTCTCCTTTTGTACTGCAAGGGAGAAGTAAGTAGACCACAGGGATCTCTCAGGTATGAGCTGTCCCATAAGCAGATGTTTTGTGAATCATTTCTCCTTACATGTTTGGATTTTCTTAGGGCATAGAGGACTACCAGTTGGACATATAAAGCAGGGGTCACTCACAAAAGTGCCTAGAGGAGACAGACACATCACATGCGGGGGCAGTAGGTGGGGACTTTGGAAGGCACATGTGGGAATGGTAGCCAGCTACTACCAGATCTTCAGATTTTTCAAAAAGAATCCCCACATTCGAATTTTATTTTTGCAAAAAAAAAACATGCATAATATCAATGTTTTAAAGATTTTGGCAACTAATTTTTAAACAGTTAAAATTTCAAGGACCAAACAAAGAAGTCTGTGGGTTTTAGTGGCTATTTTGCAACTCTAATATCAATAGTGTTTAGCACAAGTGACAGAAACCTTACTGACAATATTTTAGACATGCCCATAAGGATCTTATAATTTCAAAGTAAAGAAATTATGTAAAGAAGTGTTTCTGGAATCTGGAGTGCTGATGTGGGGTCACTGAAAGACTATTTGGAGTCAAAAGACAGATTCCTTTACTCAGGAATGATATGAGCCAAATGATCTCAGCTGTCCATGGACCAACTGGACTCCTATGAGATGTGCTGTGAGGAACTTGGCCTGACCAAAAATATCTGACTCCAGTGACCTAACAATTACTAATGTCCCAACCAATCAGGGTGCACTGTTTCCCAAAGACTGTCATACATCCTAACCCTTTCACTGGCACATGGACAGGACAAATGGATCTTTCCACTTGTCCTCATTTTCCTTTCTAGCTCTTAAAATATTACAAATAAAGTCCTCAAACATTTAGCTGTTTCCTCCATTTCGAGGGTTCTTTTCCTTTTTCAATCCCTCCTACATAATCTTACATACCCAAAGCACCTCTTGTAGAATAATACTATCTGTCCATGCAAGACCATTTCCTGGACTTTTAACACCCATTGGTTTGCACCCAACCTTCAGCTGGACTTTGGAGAGCCCCTCTACCACCCATCTCACTAGGCCTATCTGTTCTCACCACCCACTGTGGCTGGCCCCACCGCACCTCCGCCTCTTGTCAGTAAGTTTTCTTAGAATCCCATCTCTGCATGTTTGACCATATATGCCACTTGCTCGCCCAGTCCTTCCTTCCCTCTTTCCTTCCATCTATTTAATTCCTGCCATTCTCATGCTACTTCATTCATGCAAAGGTTTCTTCAACAGAAGCTCTGCAAAGAAGCTGATGACATGTTCTTCCTTCTTCCCTAGGAGCAGCAAGAAGGCCTGTGATGTAGACAATGTCTTGAGATCACTCAGAAAGGGGAACACTCACGAGGAGATTCACAGTGGTGGGTTCCTAAGTCGGAGGGAACTCACATCCTTTATTTTAGTTTTACCAAAAAAGGAGATTGAATCATTTCCATGGACGAAGTTGGGAAACTAGAGATTGTTATGTTATCCATCCCTGTCTATTGAAACTTTGGTTTAATTCAACCAGTGAACAAATACTTGTTGAACACCTGCTGGTGGGTGGGGAGTGGTACTCTAAGAGGTACTCAACTGACTAAGCTGAATCCAGATCTCTCTCTGAGTCAACAACCTAGAGGTACTGATCAACAAATGAACAAGTGCTGTGATTTCAAAAGAAACTCATGTGTGCTACAACAGAAGCTTGCACAGAGGGTCAGGAAAGCTCAGATGATACGGCCAGCTTCCCAAAGAGGATGTCTGTGCCCTCTTCCACCGGGTAATTCAGGATCAGAGTCTGCAAACTTGGCTGGTATTTAGGGAGCAGTGTGCGAACAACAGGAAGAGTGGGTCTGGTGGCTCAGATGGGGCAAGAAGCAGTTCAAAGAGCAAGGTCTTGGGTACATCAAGCGCAGAAAGTCTTTTCTTTCTCCAACACTCAAATTCTCTGCAGCGGGAGCCCAGCAGTGAGGGGGGAATGGAGCCACAACCAGTGGGATGAAGGCATAAAATGGGGGCATGAGTCCCTAAAAGTGAAGAGGCTAAGCCAACTGGAAGCTGAGAATGTCAAGAAGAGTGTTTGCTCAAAAATGACAATTAAAGAGGTAACTGCGGTAGGCAGTGAAGAAAAACCAGGGCTGCCAGATAAGTGGGTGAAGAAAATCCAGCACCTTGAGCACCTGATTAAAAACTTGCAGCTTGCATTCCCCACTTGCCGCTCCATGTCTCTGCCTCCCTGACCACCCCCATGGGCTGTGCCCTATAGTTTCTTCTCTCTTTGTGGGTGATGAATGTTTAGAAACTTATCCATCAGGGCAAGTTACCATCACTAACCTAACTCTGCTTCAGGGTGAGACTGAGATTTGGATTTAAACCGTTTGGTTGGATCCTAAAGGAAGGTGTCCTGCCTGTGTAAACTTCCCACTCCAACTCCCACCCATTCACTCCTTTCTTAAGAAACAAGGCCTGCTGAGGATCCCTGCTCCCTTTAGTCCTTGAGTAGATTTAATATTCTGTTTTTATTCTGGGCCAGACTGACTTTGCAAGGACTGAATATTCAAGGGAATAGTTTCTGGAGTAAAGCAGTCCTTGTTTCCAAACCTGAGCTCTGCCGCTGACTAGCTGAGATCCTCATAGAAGTTAATTAACTTACCTAACTTGTTCTCTAATTTGTAAAATGGGGAATTCAGTACTACATGATAGGATGATTTTGAAGAAAGGATTATACATGTAAAACAGTGTCTGAAAAATAATAAACACTCAAAAAATGATAATAGTGATGATGAACATTATATGCAGGCACATAAAGCATGTTAAGATTTTTTCAATTATTTCCAGCTCACTCCAATGCTTCATTCTTCTCCAAGATTCTGTTATCCACTGAATGACAGGGTTTTCCCAGCCTTTATCAATGTGAGTAGGAACAGCAGTCCTGGAAAGGGCTCTGAAATTACTTATCTAATTAAATAAGCAAACCTTTTTAACCCAGACATCCTATATCTCTATAGCTTGTTTCAGCTCATTTGGTCAGAACAGCTTCAGACAGTAGGGAGGGGCTTTCCGGGTGGAAAAAAATTAATTAGCAGTCTGGAAAACAAGGGCCTCTGAGTTGAAAGAGCCTCACTAAAACAGCCTGCTCACCCTGTTTACTTTGCCATAGGAAAATCCAGGTTACCACCCAGTAGGAGTTCCCTATAAAGATAGAGATTGGCAAATACCATGTTTGATGCATGATAGCCAAATCAGAAGTTAACTCTTCAAGTAATTAAATCATGAAACAATCTATAGCAATGATTTGTTTTCTCCTAGACTGATTTTCTACCGGGTTGGACCATAGCAAGTTCATTTTTGATCTCTGGTACTAACACTGGCCCTCACATACCAGCTCTCCAATAAGTGTTTGCTGAATAACATGAACATTCCTTTTGTTAAGGTTACCTTTCTGTAATATATCCAGAGCTTCTAACATACCTGAGAATCAATAACTAGACTGTTAGAGGAATATTAACACGTTTCAAGGGCTTGTACACCTCACACTCTGAGATACCACATGACTGCAGTAAGTGTACTGGAGAGAGAAATCCCTGGTAGAGTGGCCCCCATCTCTATTTTCCCCTCTAGTGTCTTACAGAATCATTTATTCTCTGAGTACCTAAAAATGCCATTGCATTTATTTGCTTAGATATCTGCTCCTTATGGGTTGGGGGTGCATACATACTAACTGGCCTGACATTTATGAGGCTTATATCTGTTATCCCAGTGAAATCATGTACAGCATTGCCTTCTACTTTAAAAAGTTTGGATGTGAAATCACATGGACACTCTACTATGGGAGAGTTTATTACACATCATTCAGCCACCCCACTCTACCTCCCTTGAAAATCTGGGTGCTACACCCTGTCCAGGGCTTTTTGCTATGGAGGTGCGAGCTCCCTTAATCACCACATTTGGCAGCTGGGGCCACTCCTGAAAGAACAGACACTTCTCTCTGGGGAGGCTTGGTAGAACAACAAAAATCCATTTTCTAGATTTAATTCTTTCCTTTCATCTTGGACCTCTTATGAACACTGAGAGCCCCTAATAATTACATCCCCAAATGTACTGAAATCTTGAAGACATGCACATTTGCAAACTCTAATCTAGTAATTAAACTTAAGCTTCTCAGGTTAAATTGCACCTTAATAACGGAGCTTATTTTGTTGAAATCAGTTAAGGCCCTTTAATGTGATTTGGAATAAATGGACAGACAAAAATTAAAATGTGACTGGTCAAGGTAATCAGAAAGCTCACTTTGTTCAGTCAAAAACAGTGACACTTTACCGGGTTCTTTTAACTACTGGGATGTAATTATGCTTGGCTTAAATTTCTTGTAATGATATAACAAATTAAATTACTTCATACTTTTAGGAACATTTGACTACATTGTGTTTTGGTGCTTCCACAAACCCCACTGGAAATTAAATCAGCTCTGTGATTGCTCATTCTCCCTATTTAGTGATGTCTGCCTTGGATCAGCAAAATTGCAACCATTGTCTACCTTAATCCAAGACATTGCAGTAGAGTTAAAAGAAATTACTTCCTCCACCTCTCTCTTTTCAGATCTCCTTATTTGTAGCTATCAAATTTTGGCATGCCTACTGGGATACAATCTTGTTAGAACAAGCAGAGTAATTCTCATGTGAGACTTTAGGACTCTCTACACTAAGTTCAAAATGTACCTGTGATTCAAATTTAGATGAGGGTATGAGTTGGTAAGAACATGAAGAACATCAAACAGTTTTAAGAACTCAAGCTACTTTTATTCTGTGCTACCTGCTTCTCTTTTTCCCAATTCCTTGTGTATATGCAAGCTTTGAGGTACAGAATCTATTGCTACCTATCATTAAAATTAATTAGTCATCACTCTAGCACATTTAATCTGTAGGCCCCTACCCAGGGTAGGTAAAATATTCTAGCAGAACCTAACACTGTTTTCCTTGTAGCTACTAAGCTCAAACTATGAAGATCATAGTCTGAATGACCTAGCAAATAGAGTGTTTCAGACTGACATTTAAAACACTGCAAGATTATTAGTAGAAATGTGTTAGTTATCAAGATTAGCTGCATAGATTTTGAAACACAAATCTCACATTTATTTGTTCTCATCAGTGTAAGCTTGCATTTTAAAAAATATTTCATTTGAAATATAGTTGATATACAATAGTATATTGGTTTCAGATGTACAACACCATGATTTAAAAATTATATACATTACTTAATGCTTACCATTATAAATGTAGTTGCCATCTGTTAACATACAAACATATTACTGCTGTCTCCTAACACTGATACTTTTTTTCATCAGTTGTATTAGAATTTCTAATTTTACCTAAGCATATGACTGTTCAAAATAGAGAAAATTCCCAGACGCCTATGTAGCCAGGTGTTGCCATCCAGCTAAATTCTGGTGAATGGTTTGGAAATAGAGGTGTTATGTGGAGGTTTCAGAAACTTCATTAAAAAACATTTATCATATATCTCTTATCTGTCCTTCTTCATTCTTTCCTCATTCCTATTGGCTAGAATATAAAGTTGATGGCTGGAGCTGGAGCAGCCAAATTGTGCCATGAGTTGAATTTAGGCATAGAGGCGTTCTTGAAGACTTTGCGACACAGTGTTGCTACATTACCTCTACACTGCCTACTTAAAGATTTTAAAGTGATTGAGAAATAAGCATCTATCCTCTAATCTACTACTATTTTAAATCCTTGTTTTCCTATACAAACATGATCCTAACTAATACAAATACCAATAACAAAATTCCTAGTCTCCTCTGGTCTAGGACTATAGCTTAGTCTTGTCAACAAGAAGTATGTTCATATAGGCCAACCTGAAATTTGGATATTAAATGACTGGTTTCCAGCTTACTATAATTCAAAGATACTGTGCAGTAATAGATTGCTAGTTAAAAGCTTTCTCTGGAATTATGTGAAAATGATTTCTAAAAAATATGCCAAACAAAACCCTACAAGAACCACCTTGGAGCATCCCTTGGGGTTCAGATATTTGTGTTTTCCAGCTGGATTTGGAAATCACTGCAGCCTCAAAGCCATTTTGATGAACCAAAAAATGGTTTCTCTGCCATAGAACACTGTCATTTGGGGGAGGTTCTCCTTCCCATGGCCCCCTCCCTTACTGATTCATACACTTGAACACAGGGATGTTTACATTCTTTTCTGACTCAACAGTCTCTGAGCACACTGCTTTTATTAAATCATTAAAAGCTGGAGGGTTTTTCCAAGATTATTTCTTTTCATGATTTGTCATTTAAAGCCAATGCTCTCTTCTCCTGCAAATCTAACACTTTACAGCTAAATTTTTGTGGATCCAGTTTATATCTGAAAGGCTTTATAGAGTGACATACTGTGGTCATATGGTCAGAGCACAAATACCTCTGAATGTATAACGTTTTAAAGCAAAACAGTTTATGTGTAAGCTCCATGAGGTTACAGACCATGGTCCTTCTTATTACCAAATCCCCAGCTCCTGGAACAGCACCCCTCAATATATATCTGTTGAGTGCTTAAAAGAAGAGTCAGCCTGGGGAAGTAAAACTGTTATTTGTACATGCTGAAGGACCACCTCTGGGTGTGCGGTGTCACTGGATGTACCCATAGCTCTTGGATAACTCTGCAGGACTGTCTCTCTAAATTGTCCACAACAGTTATCAGGGGACCCATTTTTCATAAATTGCTCAGCATCACACCTTCCTCTTACAGAGAATCTTGTTCCTGGAGCACTATTTGAAGCCCCAATACACAGACATATTGTTACATATACGTGTGTGGAGAACAATATGTATGCTCAAGCTCCCTCTTGGAAAAAATTGCAATGGTCAGAAATGGGTTATCAAAATTAGCTGCATAGATTATGAAACACAAATCTCAGTTCTATTTGTTCACAGCAGTGTAAACTTGCATTTTAAAAATGCTTTTAATTGAAATATAGTTGATATACAATACACTGGTTCCAAGTATTCAAGACAGTGATTTGATGATTACACACATTACTAAATGCTTGCCATGAGAAGTGTAATTGCCATCTGTCAACATACAAAGATAGTAGAATATTACTGAGTATATTTCCTATGCTGTCATTTTTAACTGATAGGAAACAGAAATAGCTTATAAGAACCATTCTGGGAGAGACCTACGACTATCTGTTCGGTGAAGGGATGGCTGTGGTGCAATGTCAGGATGATCACCCACAGGACCCCTGCTCTCTCCAGAGCCCATTCGGCATTGCCCATGTCCCCTCTGCTTCTTTCCTGCTGAGTGTCAGGAAACAAGGTCACGGCATTGTCTAAGTAGAAACTACTTACATCTTTCAAAACCTGGAGTTACCTGATCACAAGAGGAAAAATGACATAAAAAATATATAAAGATAAGATGCTCTGTCTGTCTTAATGAATGCTAACTAACTGTAAGGCCACTGATAAGACACATCACTAAATAAGGCTTATTATTAATGAAGGGAAATCTGTATTTGTATTAACTCATCTATTCTCCCTAAAACCAGCATTTAGTCATTTCCTATTGATATGTCATTTTTGTTTGCAAAATTAAAAATATTAGTGATATGACATTTTTAGATAGTTAAGCTGCTCCCTCTAACAGTTTCAGTACGGGCTGGCGTTTGAGGTAAAATGTATAAATAAGTCATGCTGAAAAATTCAAAGGCAGTCAGATGTTTGAGTCTGTACTGTAGTTATATAGAAAAGGATACTGATTCTTAGGAGGCATAAAATGAGGAGTTGGAATATGGAAGACCACGGTGTGGGTAGCTTTTCATCAGCTGGTTCAAAGAAGAAAAGTAGTTCTCTGTGTGTGTGTGTGTGTGTGTGTGTGTGTGTGTGTGTGTGTGTGTACACACAAAGAGAAAGAGTGATGCAGCACATGAGGCAGAGTGTTGACAATGGGTGAATCTGGGTGAGTGATACACACGTATTCTTTGAACTGTTCATGAAGCTTCCCATTAAGTTCGAAATTTCCAAATAAAACATTTTCTTAAAAATGGCAATCAGAACAGTGACAAGAATAATTATTTCATGTTTGCTCACTCTTTTGGGGCTCCCTCATGTACACACACTTCGTACACACGTAAAGTTGACACTTACTGTACTTTTTGCCTACATAGTAATGTTTGCACAGTACACGAGTGGGAAGTTCAGCCTTCTATCCATGCATACAAGACCTAAGTGATTCTAAGAGACTTTTTAGACAATGATTTGATGTTTAACACAATCATTTTGATGATTTAATATATAATGTCCTTCTTATAAATGAGGTCACCCTTTTGACCTTTCAGATTTAGTTGAAAGGGACCCAGGAAGAACCACCACTTGAGAGCACATCCTTGGAGAAGACAGCCAAGGCACACTGCCTACACTACAGGCAATTGAAAACTTGGCCAAAACTATTTTGGACTGTTGATTTCAAAAGGGCTAATGAATACAATGAACTGTGGAAGATACAGGATTTGTTTTGGACATGTTTACTATGATGGATGGCCCAGATTTGGCAAGTTCGTTCACTCCCAGTGGAGATGAAAGTCCCACACTGCCTTGCCTCTTTCAACATTCCTGTTGAGACAGATCTCACTCTCATTGGCCAATGCACAATAAATCATATATAATTTGCAGCATAATAAATTTATTAGCTAAACTACGGATCAATGCTGTACATAATACTCCTGAGTCAACAGTTCTTAAGTAAATTTCCTTACTATAATGCCTCTGGAAATTCTTGTTCAGACTACTAAACATCAAGGCATGAGTCTAAGTGTCAACCAGTAATTATGTTAGTAATTTTTTGAGACTAGTCAAGGGTCAAGGCTAGGGCCATGGTCAAGTTAGGAAGTGCTTATTAGGAAGGGCAGGTTATAAAACTGATGTTTGCGATCAAACCCACCTATAATTGAGTCAAACCATTCTCTGTTTCAAGTTATGCTGACACCCAAAGTATCAGTCTCTAGGCCAAGGCAAGTTGTTGCCTTAAAAATATAAAAGAAAAGATAAAACCTGAGATAATCAGCTTCTCTGGCAGTGGCCAAGGTGTGGGGAATGAAAAGGAATGAAGTTAAAATTAAATGAGAACAGGAGAGTACTAGTTCTTTAGTATGAAATTGAAATCCTCATTTTAAATTGAGTATCATTCAGAAATACAAAAAGGATGGTGAGGGAAAAAGAACTTAATTCCCAGGTATCTTCAAGGAAAATGCTATTTAAATGAAAAATCTGACCTCAATTGTGACCAGAGTTCAACTGTTTTATTATTGTTGTTGACATTAATAAAGAAACATGAGAAAACACACGTTTTTCTCCTGGTACCCACCAGGAAAGGAGGAGAGATGGGGGGAGAGAGAAAGAGAGAGAATGAGGGAGGACAACGGACAAAGTGGCAAAAATGTCTGATGGTAACTAGACTTACTATGGTCATCATTTCATAATGTATATGAATACTGAATCACTATGTTGTACACCTGAGAGTAATGTAATATTGCATGCCAATTATATTTCAATACAAATAAATATATACCACATGAAAAGAAAAAATACTGTATTGTATATTTGAAGGTTGCTGAGAGTACATCTTCAAAGTTTCATCACATGCAAAACAGATTTTGTAACTATGCATGGTGACAGATGTTAACTAGACTTACTGTGGTGATCATTTCACAATATACATAAATGTTGAATCATCATGTTATATAACTGAAACTGTTATATGTTAATTATACCTCACCTAATAAAAGGTGAAATCTAGAAAGAAACAAAAATGTGGCTTTAAGATGCCAATAATGCTGTGTAGCAGGCCCCCTTCAAAATATTAAATTTTGCTAAAATACATTAGAAATTGTTTTAATTTTTTAAATCAATTGGTAGGCCAATTAGTCAAGGTGGCATTTACATCCTTGGTAAACTTTCAAGTGAGCTCTGTGGGCCACCATGTGAGAGTCCGAGCCAACTTCTCATTGGTCCACTTTGCGCTAGTTAAACTTCACAGCCTTGTAAAATAAACCACATAGCCCTGATGATGACCCTGCTGAAGTAGAGCTTGCTGTCAGGTCCTTCAGGCTACCCAGCCCCAGTATTTTAATTCAATGAACCAAATAAGCATGAGTACCCAGCAGCAGGACATAAATCTTATGACAGTGAATTTTCAATATCCCACACAACATGGTGATGTGTTAATTCAGATTGGGACTCTTTTATCTATAGTTGTTTCATTCTTTTCTAAAATATCATAAACCATCTGCTTTTATTTGTTTATCAAATAACTTTAAAAATATATATTTAATCAGAGAATCAGTAACCCACAGATTAATACATCCCTTAAAGATGATCCCCTCTCCATGCTTAGTTTTCTTTTTGGTATTGTATCTCTTCTCTCTTTCCAAAAAATTGCCTGACATCCAAGAATAAGGAGCAGTTCAGTTGCAGAAATGCCCACAAAGTGGCCTACTTTCATAATAGGAAATAAATAATTTTTTTGTATCATTAATCTACAATTACATGAGCAACATTATGGTTACTAGACTCCCCCTATTATCAAGTCCCCACCACATACCCCATTACAGTCACTGTCCATCAGCGTAGTAAGATGCTATAGAATCACTACTTGTCTTCTCTGTGTTGTACAGCCCTCCCCATGCCCCGCCCCCCACATTATATCTGCTAATCATAATGACCCTTTTTTTCTTGGAAATAAATAATTATTATTGAAGAAAAGCATCAGAGGATTCTATGCTTACTTTACACATTGACTTCAAGTTCATTCACATCTGATTTACGTGTTTTGGGAGATTTGCTGCTTTCTACACGTAAGGCTCCTTTCATTCCCTGCCCACAAAGGATGAGTGTGGTCTGGTTATTTGTAATGAAGATAAATACCACAAACTTTTCTTTGCAGAACTAACATCTTAAATCTAAGATTTCCTTGGGAAATAAGATCAGGAAATAATTGTCAAGAACTATACGCCAATAAAATATTCTGTCAAGGAGCACCAAGTACCCTGAAAATCTAGAAATCTGGTTCTTTCCTTTGACTCATACTGTTTTAATCGTGACATCATGCATGTAAGTATTTATAAGTTATTGAGACATTTCAACATAACATTGTCCTTAGGATCTATAACAATCTGTTTTGTTCCTTGGTCACTAGACCTCTTTTGATAGGATCTGATAATATTCCTATTTCATAAAGAACAAAAAGAGACCCAAGTAGATAAAGTTTCACAGGAGGTCCCTGTCAATGTACTTTTATCTCTTTGTTCCAATTTTTTCTGTGTGCTTTTCAGATTCTGATCTAAGAAATAGACCTTATTCACTTTGCCAATGGAAAACCATTGATTCATTGATCATTCAACAAGTATTTATTGAACAAAGAATATATACTAAACACTGGATAAGATGTTAGACACACAAATATGAATAGATGAGGTCCTGCTCTTGAGAAACTTACAGTCTGGTAAGAATAGAGACAAGCCAAGAAACAACCCTAGTGAACCACTGAGATACGGGCTTCAACAGCACATATGGAATACAGAGCCATCTTGCTTTGTCCTGGGGTTGGGGACTTCCTAGAGGATTCTTGGTTCATCAGAAAGTAGGAGGAATTAGGTGTCAAGAAGGGGAGGAAGGATGGAGTGGCTGAAGAAGTGGAGAGATGGGGAGTGATCCGCAACAGAGAGAATAACATCGACAAAGGTGCAAAGGCACAGGAACACAGAGCATTTGTTACAGCAGAGGTTGTGTGTGTGGGACAACAGGGGAGCTGAGGGTGCAGAGATGGACAGGAGAGGATCAGGAAGATAGAAGACTAGTGAAGGAAACTGGTCATTCCCCAAGCAGTGGCGGAGCATGGAAATACTTATTTTTAAGACACTGATTCTTCTTCTTTTTCTTTCTCATTCTTTGGAGTATAGATGAGAAAATATGCCTTTATGGTGAGTAGTTGACAGACAGAAAATAGCCATGGGTTTCTGAAAAAGATGTATAATAAACACCTTGGCCCAGTCAGGACATTTTTGGGAGGGAATGCAATAGTCAGGGCATACCTTACTACATTTCTCATCTGTAGGATGGTGTTGAAAAACGGACCAGCTTTCTGATATAGTTTCTGGAGCCTGAATGTCACTGCAGGGATGAATGAACTAAACAGATTGGATTCATATGGGTTTGCCATATGACACTTTTTCTTTCCACATAAGATGAGAGGAAAAACTGATTTCACTCAATTTTCTGCCTTATTTGGGTTAGAACTGAAGTTAATGCCATTATTCCTTTGTCTATTCTTTGTATTTAAAATTGGACATGGGTTGTTCTGTTATGGAAGAAATAATTTAATAACTTCTGCTACCTCTTATTTCTCAGGGGTTTTAATTTTTAAAAAAGAAGGAGAAATAGGATACAGACATTCTTTTCTTCACAAAAAACACATTATTTTTAGACTTTAAAAATGTTTCAAGTCATCAGATAAACACATTTATTAATTTACTCTCACTACATTATAATTACTTACTGGCTAAGTACCTTATAATATGTGCAATCTTTGATGCTATTGTTATGTGGTCAGTTTTTAATAACACAAAATTTATGAGACCTCATAAGACCACTGAAATGAGGTTCTGTTGCAGTACTTATAGTGACAAAACATGAACCTCGTTGGCTTGATATCCAGAGCTTAAAACTGCCTGCTTGAGCTCTAGATTAAAAAATGCCTGTATGGACCAGTGGAACAGAATAGAGAGTCCAGACATTAATCCAAACATATACTTTCAATTAATATATGATAAAGGAACCACGGACATACAATGGGGAACAGAAAGCCTCTTCAACAGCTGGTGTTGGCAAAACTGGACAGCTACATTTAAGAGAATGAAACTGGATCATTGTCTAACCCCATACACAAAAGTGAATTCAAAATGGATCAAAGACCTGAATGTAAGTCATGAAACCATAAAACTCTTAGAAAAAAACATAGGCAAAAATCTCTTGGACATAAACATGAGTGACTTCTTCATGAACATATCTCCCTGGGCAAGGGAAACAAAAGCAATAATGAACAAGTGGGACTATATCAAGCTGAAAAGCTTCTGTACAGCAAAGGACACCACCAATAGAACAAAAAGGCATCCTACAGTATGGGAGAATATATTCATAAATGACACATCCAATAAAGGGTTGACATCCAAAATATATAAAGAGCTCATGCACCTCAACAAACAAAAAGCAAATAATCCAATTAAAAAATGGGCAGAGTAGCTGAACAGACACTTCTCCAAAGAAGAAATTCAGATGGCCAACAGACACATGAAAAGATGCTCTACATTGCTGTCATCAGAGAAATGCAAATTAATACCACATGAGATATTACCTCACACCAGTAAGGACTGCCACCATCCAAAAGACAAACAACAACAAATGTTGGCGAGGCTGTGGAGAAAGCGGAACCCTCCTACACTGCTGGTGGGAATGTAAACTAGTTCAACCATTGTGGAAAGCAGTATGGAGGTTGCTCAAAAAACTCAAAATAGAAATACCATTTGACCCAGGAATTCCACTTCTAGGAATTTACCCTAAGAATGCAGCACTCCAGTTTGAAAAAGACATATGCACCCCTATGTTTATCGCAGCACTATTTACAATAGCCAAGAAATGGAAGCAACCTAAGTGTCCATCAGTAGATGAATGGATAAAGAAGATGTGGTACATATACACAATGGAATATTATTCAGCCATAAGAAGAAAACAAATCCTACCATTTGCAACAACATGGATGGAGCTAGAGGGTATTATGTTTAGTGAAATAAGCCAAGTGGAGAAAAACAAATACCAAATGATTTCACTCATCTGTGGAGTATAAGAACAAAAGAAAAACTGAAGGAACAAAACAGCAGCAGAATCACAGAACCCAAGAATGGACTA
This sequence comes from Manis javanica, assembly GCF_040802235.1. NCBI lineage: Eukaryota > Metazoa > Chordata > Mammalia > Pholidota > Manidae > Manis > Manis javanica. Next base: position 106,318,286 of record NC_133156.1, on the reverse strand, counting down.
ACAGTTACCAAAGGGAAAGAGACTGGGGAGAATGGGAGGCTAAGGAGGGATAAGGATGGAGAAGAAGAAAGGGGGTATTATGTTTAGCATGTATAATGTGGGGGGTGGGAGAAAGGAGAGGGCTTTGCAACACAGAGAAGAGAAGTAGCCATTCTACAACATCTTACTATGCTGATAGACAGTGACTGTAATGGGGTTTGTTGGGGGGACTTGGTGATGGGGGGAGTCTAGTAAACATAATATTCCTCATGTAATTGTAGATTAATGATACCAAAAAAAAAATGCCTGTATGTATGAAAGGCAAACTCTGACATCTGTGCATCTGAGTATTCTGAAGCCTCAATATCTTTGTTTATAAGAAAGTAAAACTTGCCCCTAACGCATACCAGCAGCATGCTGAGATTCCCATAGGGTGCAGATTTCATTTGGGTTAATGTGATTGTTGATATTGCTAGTCTTTTTCACAGAAGCTTAAAAAATCACCCTCTGTTTAGACAATGGGGACAATGAAAGCTGAAAAAAAAAGTGTTATTTTCCTAGGAGCTAAAGCTCAGCCCTTCTGCTCCATTCATTTGTTCATTTGTTCACTCATTTGCCACTTCATTTATGAGTTCATCACTCAAAGATTTCCGTGGTAGACCCTGCGACAAGTGCTGGATTCAGTGAGGAATAAAATATATCTGGGTTCTATGTGTAAGCATCTTGCCTTGTGGAGTGTAGAGTCAAACAAGGAATGTCAACAATAAATGAAAATTTTAAACCTAATTAATGTTATATGTAAACATGTCACTCTCCCAAAAAGACAATTTATCATCCAGTATGGTAAGAAGACAGTCCAGCAAGGAAGATAAACATGTAAACAAACATAAAACAAAATAATCAGTAGGTGATGTAGATTTAAAAAAAAAAGAAGGGGCACAAGGCAGGAAGTCCCGGCTTCAGATTTGGCTTTCAGATCTAGCTCTGTGTTCTTGAACTAGCTACTCAAGTTTTTAAACCTGTTTCTTGCTCTACAAAGTGCAAATAAAATGATCTTGCTTATCTAATAGTATGGGAACTGGTTGAAAGGCTGGGCTACTCATAAAACTGCAGTATTGTAATTGTTATTTCCTGGAATCATGGAAATTTTCACACTGGAGGGACCATTTCAACTTGGTTTGGAAGAGTAAGTAGGGTTTATCAGGCAGAATAAGTTTGTTATGGTGTTCCAGAGAGCAGGAATGAAGTGTGCAAATCAAGTGGCAAGAATTAAAATGGTTTCACGGAGGAATAGCAAACAGATCAGTGCTGACAGAGCATCATGTTATCTAAACAGTCTGTCTTTCTACCTCTTCTTTCAACTGATAAACAAAGGGAAGCATTTTAAAAATCTATTTAAATCCTTCTTTCTTCTTAGCCATTCCCAGTAACTTTGAAACACATTTATCTTTTATAATAACTTAAGTCGTGGTACATTAAGATTTCACAGTACTGGACAAAAAAAAGAGAAAGAAAAGTTAACAGCAAACATGTTCCATGTGAGAGCATGGATACTCCAGCAGGTTCAGAGGATGCAATTAAAGGACTACAGATTGGTGCAGAGGTATTTCACTGGTGCACCTACCATCATTCTAACCATTATTTTCCTTAATAATAACCTTGATAAAAACCCATTCCTTATCATTCATAGTGTTTGTGAATTCTGTTTGGGAACAAGAAGGTCCTTTTTTATCCAATGGGGAAGCCCTCTCCTTATTCTGTGGGAGATTCCTGAGCAGCCACGACACCAGTAGTCACTGTCAGCACAGCTAGAACTCACGTGGAATCTCTCATCCATGACGCCTGGATGACTCATACTTCCAGATGGCTGTGTTAGCCTTCATCACAGTTCTACTATTGGCACTATTAGGCCAATCTGGTGTTGTCTCAATAAACAACATTTTCTATTGTGAAGATTGGGGTTATTAAAAATTAAAAATGTTTTTTGCTCTAATTTCTGAATATAAAAGTAGCCTTCTTCATTATAGATTCAAATAGAGAATAACATAGAAAAAAATCACAATTTTATCAACCATGATTATATTATTCAGAGATAACCACTATTTCTGCCCAATCTTTTTTTTTTTTCCTAAGTAGTTCCCTAAGAGATAGATAGAGATTTCCAAAGGGGGAATTACTAGGTCAAAGGGAATAACCACTTTCAAGTCTTTAAATATGTACTGCCAAATTGTTTTTAGAAATATTATCCCTATTTCCACTTTTAGAGGTACGGAGAGTAAAGTCATATGATATTCCCATCAACACTAACTATAAGTATTATAAATATGTAAAAAAACTTCTCAGATATGCTATTTCTTTGTTTAATTTGTACTTATAAGAGATCCACTTTTTTAAATTTAAGTTTTGTTCTTAGCAAAGTTATATAAGCAAATAATTTAATAGCACTACAAAGATTAAAAAGGATCTCCAGCACTGCCTCCCCCAGCCCTGGTAATATATCTTATACTCTCCAGAGGTAGCCACTTTCAGATCTTTTATATGATTTATTTGCTATGTTTCTCTGTATTTCTAAGTGATATCCCTATAATTGCTATTTCTTATTATTTCAGTTTTAGTCATTCATTATTGATAGTCCATGTAGAAGATGAGAATTTAGCTGCCCATCCATTCAACCATCTCATACTGTCCTTCTAACACATACTGTAATTTTAGATTGAATTACTGTGTTTACATTAGTAGGATTTAGGAAACGCTCTAAGTAGCTAAACTGTCTAATTTCTGATTACTTTTTTTTCTTCACAGATTTTTGTTTTCCTTGTAGTTGAAATCTTTTGTCTCCTATCTTTGTTTCCTTAAGTGTCTATATACTTGTAACTAATTCAATCCCAAACTTTGCCCTAATTGCAAAGCTCTCTTCCAAGCATGGTTTAAATACATTAAGAATTGTTGTATCTAATTCATTTTCTTGAAGAAATCTCTCCCAAAGGCTTCTTCTAATCTGGATTAGTTATTCCCTAGGTCTTCCACAGCTGTCACTTTGAGATGTTTCTTCATCATTATCCTGAAAATAATGTTTTTAGAGTTTACTCCCCTGTTTAGGTGAGCCTGTTTCTGGTAGCTTCCTGAGTAAGTATGCATCAGAGGCAGATTTTTTGAGGCCATGCAGCTTTGAAATTGTCTTTACTGTATGCTCACTCCTGATTAGTAGTTTGGCTCAGTAAAGAATTCTTGGTTGAAAATAATTTTTCTTCAAAATTTAAAAGTCATTGCTCCATTGTTTTCCAGGTTTTAGTGTAAATCTTAAGTATATGATCTAATGATGATCCTTAGAATAAGTCTCTTTTTTACATGTGTTCTGGATTCTCCTATGAATGAATTCTGGAAATTGTTCTTCAATTATTTCCTCTTGCAGTTTTCTCTTCTTTCTAGTATTTCTGTTATTTTGATGCTAGGTTTCTTGGACTGGTCCCTTAGTTTTCTCATTTTTTTATTCCTGTATTTTCTCTTTCTTTGTCTTTCTGCTCTATTTCCCTGAAGATGTTTTCAAATTTATCTTTCAACTCTTCTAGTGAGATTTTAATTTCTGCTATCATATTTTTTACTTCTCAAGAGCTCTTGGTCTTTCAACATCCCTTTTTTATAGCATCCTGTTCTTTTTTCTATGGAAACAATGTTAATAATGTTGATAGATACAATAGTATCTATATCTCCTTTTCTTCTTTCTAAAAAATCCATACTTTTTCTAAGTTGGTCTTTTAAATATTTATTTTGGTTTCTAATCTTAAATACTTTCCTCAATTGTTTGATAAATCTTGTCTATTCACATTAAGATTAGGGTACTAAAAATCAGATTGGAAGTTTGTTTGCATGGGAAAGGCTGATTTGCCAACTACCATCTTCATTGTAGGGTGATCTAGCTGGGATGTTTCATTCAGGAACCCCTTTTATCATTACTTTTGGGTCTTTTCTCTTGGGATGGTGGATACTCCAGAGGGATACATTAGTCTCCTGTCCAGAGTAGATTTATGCATAATTGGAAGCTGAATGACATAAGAATATTGGGACCTCACCCTTCAGAACTCATTCAACAACCACTTGAGCATCAATATTTGCCAGTCTCTGTTCTAACCTCTGAAGAAACAGTGGTAAACAATTGCAAAATTCAGATATTATTTTGAACAAAAATATGGAAATGTTTACTTAACCTCTATGTTTTCAGTATGGCATCTCAATCTTCAACTGTGTCTGCTGTCCCTCAGTCTACAAATGTTTTACCTTCTGGGAGTAAATGTCCACTATTTTGTTGGGATGAATGAGGGCCAGTCACACCACTCCACAGAACATACACTGGGATCTGCAGGTCTAACTGGTTCTGAAACAGTTTTGGTCTTTACCCTACTTTTTTAGGTACTGAGTATGGCTGATTTTTGCATCTTTTAATTATTTTGCATGGTTTATGGGGTTGCTTTTTTGGCTTTCCCTAATGCTAGCATAGGATTCAGCTTTAACTGTCCATTAAGGCAGTTATCACTTTTTTATTTGTTTTCTGGCTTCCAAAAGTTTGTTCCTGTTAGTCCTTTCCCACTTTCTTTGTCATTGTGGTTTATACTTTAAAAAGTACTTTTATGGTTTTCAGAAGGTAAGTGTATTAAATGAACATGCTAATTGCTCTATCTTTAGCCAGAAGTCCCAATGTTCTTTAGTATTCTAACTTTTCATTTACATATTTTCTTTTGTGAGATGTCTGAACATGTCTCTGATGGTTTAACATTGAAGCCTTAGTGTTTTCCTTGCTTATTAGCATGAACTTTTTCTTTGCTAGTGTATTAATTATTAACCTGCAGTATCTTTAGGATGACTGACATCAAAGTCCACTGAGTTATCTGTGTCCCTTGTGATTCAGAATATACAGAGGTCATGAATTGCTTAGATAGAAGAGATGTAATGGCATCTGCAGTGAAAATTTCATCAAATGCATGTACTTAAAAACATAGAACAATCTTTCATCACTAGGCTTTGAACTTGTAACAGGCAGACAGTGACCTTTAACTAACGTGAGTTCAATGAATTTCCACTGAACAGTTGGTATGTATAAAGCACTATATCTCTGAGGGTACAGATGCCAAGGGTCTGTGTCCTTCCTTACAGGATTTTTAGGAGAAAAGAGATCAGTAAATAATAACAAAACAGTGAGACCTATCTAAATCAGAAGCACAAAGCTGAGGACAACTCCTTTGACCTGTGAGTTAGGGAGATGGGGAAAGGCTTGGGAGCTAAAGCCTTGACATTTGAGGTGAAAGATGAGGGGTGGCTTTGTTGGGCTGCAAAGGTGACAAAAGACACCCCAGGATGAAAAATGAACATGTGCAAAGTGTTGCAGATGTTAAAGTGTGTATTTAGGGAATACTGAGAAGTCTTTGGGAGTTGGTGAGAGTATAGAATATAAAAAGTTGAAACAATATAATTTTAGGGAGTCTAGTGTAATCCCCTTAATTTTACAGATTGGAAATCAGTACTAGAGGTTACAAATTGTGAAATATTCCCCACTTAGAGATGGAACAGCACTAGTACATAATGTTCTGACTTCTTTTAGAGAATTTTTTTATTATTTCATACAGTTCCTTACTTCTCACTATAAAATAGATTATTTTCCTAAAAGCAAATATAAAAAAAACTGATCGGCAGATCTAAGAGACAAAACTAGGATTCAATTCTAATCTATTGCTAGTGATGCCTTTGAAGTGCTTTGTTAAGAAAGATTCTAATGTCTGTAGAAAAAGCACAATTTCTTAATTATGTCTATCTATTATGGGAGTGGGATGGGAGAAATGCCACATAGCTATTTTCCATGGATAAGAACTACCTAATGGGGAATGAGAAGTGGAAAACAAAATGGAAAAGAATACATGTATGTAATTTCACTTTGGCTTAGCTTACATAATCAAATTTATTCTTTTGAAAAAGTCATTAAACTTTGAAGTAGATTATCTGAAACCTCCCCCTTTTCAATTTTAATTTCTTATTTTAGTTTGCTTATTTGGATAGTAGATATGCTTACTGTTCAATATTTGAGATTATGCAAAACTATTCTTTAGTCACCTTGATTCCTTCCCAATAGAAGTGTTTTATCAGTATTTCAAATTTTTCGTATGTACATTTGTTGCAAAGGAACCTCACTTCTATCAGATTTTATTTTCTCATTTAAGTAAATAGGTATTAATATATTACACTTATTCAATGAAAAAGTCATGTATTTCCTTCAAATATTTGCTTATTTGGAATCAGTCATATAAGAAGAAGACACTTTCCCTAATATGGAATTACCTCTAAATCTATTATTACTTCTTACAAATATAGAGCATACCAAAGATTCTTGCTATTTAACTAAGATTAACATTAGATAGACATAAGTGTTATCTTTTGGAATATTTTAATTTTTCTAAATATTTCCCACAACCTATTTATTTAATCCATATTTTTCAGTTAGATAAATATCTGCTTGTATGTTTTAAAGATCCATACTATTTTTTCCATGTGATTTAACCTAAAATGACATTCTCTGTAAATTAGGTAATTTATCTCTCCATTTTTCAACTTCCTGATGTTTGGCAGTCCTACATGCCATTGCAGATCCTTCTAGAATGTACTTTACAAGAACTGTGCTTTACTTTGGATCTCTTGAGCAACCTGCTGAGAATTCTTGAGTTAACCAGAAGGAAGGCTAAAGAGACAAAGGAACACTATAGTTCTCTTAATATTAATAAAAAATAATCCTCTGGCTCACTTTGGCAATCATTTTAAACTAAAAAGACCATTTTCACATGAGTAATTTCTGTTTTATAGTACACACTTTACACTGATACTTGAAAATAGAAAAACAACACATTTCTCCAGCTGTTAGAGGAGCCTCTTGCCATATAAAATTAAAACTTATTCCCAGGAGGAAAACTTTGGAGTTTAAATCTAGAGTATATGTACTTAAATCTAATAGAAAAAGTCCCTGATTTGTACTCTGGGTAAGCAATTAGGTGTGAGAATATTGTTATATAATTGCAGAAAATATCAGCTAGACTGTTTGAAGTCTTCACTGAAAGTAAGAGGAATAGAAAAAATAAGCTAACTCCATCAACAATGAAAATATGGAACCTGAGGAGCACCTGGTACCATAAATATACATCTTTATGAGTCTGATGATTATATATATAGTTCATACAATTAGCAAGTTTGAAAAACAATTATTACTCTCAAGTTGAAACAAATACTCTTTGCTAACAGAAAAAAACTTATTGAACAGATGGTATTACTTTTTCTTGCCAATTTATGTTCATAAAACTCAATCAATGCTTGGCCTTAAAAATGTCAAACATAACTCAGACTTCAGATAAACACATACCAACTAATCTGTTTCTCTTATCTCTATTCTGTCATTCCCTTCTTCAAAAGCTCAAACAAGATACTATAATTGACACAAATAGAAGCAGAAACCAAATATGTCTTAATTGCTACAGGGTCTTATCTATAATGGAGCATTTCAATATCTTATAAAAGATGCCACAATTAAAAGTAATAATATGCCCAAAAGTACTAATCTACAGCTCCCCCCTACATATACACATATATACATAGTATGTAAATTGCCACCAACATGCAACCATTTGATTACTAACTAAACAAGAGTTCGTGTCCAGTCTGGTCTAAGAGCTAGAATTTTAAACATACAAACTTGGGTTCAAATCCTAGCTCTGTCACTCATCAGCTGTGTGACAAATGGTCAAGTTACTTAACCTCTCTAGTCTCAGGTTTCTTACTTGTAAAGTTGTAGTAGCTCTTGGGCTCTTCTGATTATTAAAAAGGCATTATATATAAAGCTCTGAGTAAAATGTCTGCATAGAGTAAATATTTAACCAAAACAAAACTAACCTTGGCTTAGTTCTTAGAAAACTGAAGTTTTAAATAAATTAAGGAGTAGTCCCTAAGGTGCATTCAATGCAACCATGATTTTTAGGAATTCTTTTTTTGTCACTTGTTTTTCTAGAGACACAGTTTCCCTCCATTTTTCTCAAATTTGTTTTGAACTGTAAAAGAGATTTGTAGGCAGCTGAAGCAGTTATACCATATTGCACATGCATATGACAGCTGCTTTTCAAGATTTGGCGAGTTCCCAATATTTTCTTTTCTCAAACACACCTGAAGGCTGCCATGTACATGTGATCAGGCAGCTGCTCTGGACAGGATAGGTGACTCAGAGAGAGGACTGGCCAAGGGCCTATCCTTCCCACCCATCAGATACCCTTCCCTACCCCCAAACAGCAACTTTCTGGCTAGAGATCAGAGGAGCTGCTTTTTCTTGCCCAAGAACAAAAGCAAAAACCATCTTAGTAGGGTAGGTTTTTTTATCCAGACTTTTTAAGATTCACTCAGTTCCTGAAAATATTAACCTACAGTGGAATTGCTATTTCCTGAGTGAGCATATGAATCTTTTGTGGAGTTTGATGAGACATAGCGGATGAACATTCTATCATCCTCCAGAAACATCTGATTCTACCTCCTTTAACCTCCTCTTCTCTTATGTCCATCTCCATTTGTTGTCTTTCTGTATTTATCACTAGTTCACTGGTTTAAAAATGAATACACAGTACATAAGCATGCACAACAGTGTTCCCTGCAGTATTGTTTTTAATATAAAAAAAAGTCCATCAGTAAGAAAACAATTAAGAAATGTGACATACTATGCTGCAATTTAAGAATACTGGCATAGATTTATATGTACTGAAATGAAATAATCTCCAAAACATACTAAATACAAAAGCCAGTCACAGAATAATATCTGTAGTATATCACTTTCAACAAAAAATTCCCATAATTCTAATATATAAATATTCAGTTTAAAATCTGAAAGAATATACACCAAATTGTATCCATTGTTAAGTGTATACTTTCAAGAACAAGTCTGGAGAAAAATGGAGAGGGACTTTACCATATTCTGTAATGTTTTAAGTATTTTATGACCTGAAAGCACTTAGTACTTATATAACAAAACTGCATTAAAAGTAAGTCTCATGGTAGAAATATTTGGAAATACAGAAAAAGTAGAGAAAATGAAGAAAAAGCACATATAATTCTTCAATCCAGTATGTCCATTACTGTAAAGAAAACTGTTTTTTACTAACATATGTCTGTATACATATGTTCACATTAAATGTTCTTGAGCATAACTGGGTCTTATTGGCCTGATACCCTAAAAAATTCGAAATAAAAAAAATTTGACTCCTACGAAGACGTAGCCTTAGAAACTATTGGCCAAAGTAGGCTGTGGCTTCTAACTGTATAGCTGAAAGCTCAGCTGAGCACATGAGAACAGGGATGCTACAACCATACACAGCCACATGCTCTCCATGTATCAGATTTAGTCAAGTCTGAGAAGCTGAAGACTGCCTGGGAGACTGCATTGTCCCCAGCTACTGGCCTGATTCCTGATAACTTCATTCTGGTCCTTTCCCTGCATGGCCTCAGAATGTGTCACTGTAAATGCTGTAAGACAGCGGGTGCATATATTGGAATGAGGACTCTGACATGTGGCTTAAATAAATGTTATGGACATGCCACTGGAGCTCTGTGGGCCTCAGTTTCCTATTCTCTAAAGTGATCTCTACAGTCTCTTCCAGTGTAAACTGTCTATACTTTGCTAAAATCCACAAAGAAATCATGCTGAATGACTACCACAGTATGGCCTGCTCTCAGTTCTTAAATTAATCCTTGAAGCAAAACTTGCTGCAAAATGATTTTACTCCTTTATTATGTGGAATTTATCTCCATTTTCCAGAATGTTCACCAGATGGTGATGGAGTATATCCTTCCATCTACCAATATTTTCATGTTATTTCTTCCCATTCCCTATCCAAAGTTATTAAAAAAAAAATAACAACCACCAACCAGAGAAGTAAGTACTCAGCCAAAACATGTGACTTTCTCCTTAGGAATGGCTGCAGGGCAAAACAGGGGCTGCAAACGGCTATCGGCTATCGTGCAGGAGCAATGAGATAGTCGATTCCTGGTTTGGATCTTCTTCGAAGCTTACTGAAGACAAATTTGAATCCATATGAATTTTAACACTTATGGAAGTCAGATTCACAAATAGGAAATGTGAAGCCTTCCCAATAGTCTATTTAGTCTTATAATACAATCATGAAATGTATTTTAAGTCAAGATCTATACTATTCATATGGAGAGAGCACATGAATATATACTCTTATCCCAAAGATAATTAGCTAGGAAAAATCTTAAAAATAAAATCATGGTTTGGTGCTGTCAGCCATTGTGAAGAATAACTAAAGTCTTCATCAATAGCCCAAGAAGTTTATGTTAGATATTTCTAATAAAAGAGGAATAGATTAATTTCAATTAAACATAAATACTCATATTGTTGCTTATTTTGTTGGAAATTTATTGTCAACAGGATAATAAGTAAAAGCATGAAGTCCTACTATCTGCAAGAAGACGTTATGCTTCTCAATAATGACAAGTCATCCATAGCAGGAAAACTCACTTTTTTTTTACTTGAATTTTTTTTTTAAAAAATCATCAAAATGAATGGTGTGAGAGCCACATATCATTTTAACAATATTTTATAAAAAGTAGATTTTTGTTGTGAGAAGTCACTGGTGTATCAATTATTGGTGTTGTCCATTTCAGAACAGAAAGTTGAATACTGTCCTCTCATTAAGGAATAATAACTTAGTTTTGCATTTTATAAGTGTACATGACAAGCAGAAGAAAAATAAATCTTTTTATCAGTTATATATAAATTTCATTCAATATCAATATGGATTTTAAATAGTTTTGCTATCAAATATTCTCCATCTCATGGACAAGAATAAATCAGGCAAGGAAAGTAGATTTGTCTTCTGACTTAACTCTTAAGTTCAGTCCTTCTGCATGTATTTCCTCTATCCTTGTCCATATGGTTATACAATTATCAATGAATAGTTGAATTAATAAACAGCTTTCTATATATTTTCCTCAAAATAATATATGACACCCTATAGGATAAAACTGAATCCACAGTCTTCTTCCTGCCATTCAGTAATGTTTGTAATGTAGCCCGTCATGCTTACTGAAGAGTCGATAGTAAAATAAGACTCCTAGTAACTGAACATAGAATAATTGTTCCTCATCATGCTAGTGAACAGCTTTAATTCAACATGTATAATTAACAATGCAGCGAATCAGAAACAAGGCTGGCCACTGTCTCCATTTTTCAATGCTGCTCCAGAAATTCTAACCTATGCAATAGAATAAGAAAACCAAATATGATGTAGAAATATTTGAAAGGAGGGAGCAAAATTATATTTTTGGATTACAATTCTACAGTTCAAAATTCTACAACTAAAATGTATATGAAGGGTAGAACACTATGATTTATAAGGAAAATACATTATAAAATACATATACAAATCAGGCTTTCTATACACCAGAAATAACCAGTTAGAAAATGGAGAAAGTATCCCATTTACAACAGTCATAAAACATGTAAAATATCTAGAAACAACCTTAATAAAAATGTAAAAGTCATGCATAAGTAATATTTTAAAAATTCACTAAAGGACATTTTAAAAAGCAGAAAAATATAAATACATCTAATTTCTTGGGTAGGAAGACTCACTATTATGAAGATAGGTTGATCTATAACGATGCAAATGGTTTTGCCTTAAAATGTTAAAATATTCTTAATTATGCAATTTGTTTATGATACCTTCTTTTTTCTTGAAGACGTTTGTCTTGTAACCCTGTGATGACTATCTCTAATTTTAGGCTTCCTTGTAGGCCTACTACACTGCTGCCATCCTGAGATTTGTTTTCATAAGTCCCCTGGGTTGGTTCCAAGGCTCTTTGTATCCTACGTTATCTTCTGTATAGGATTCTTATTGTTTCATTTTGCATGATATATCTCTGAGTAATATATATTTTTTAATGGGAAGGATCTGTAGGAGCTAAACTTATAATCATGAGCTGGTATATGTTTAAATACATCTTTAGTTTGTCTTAACATGTGGTAGTTTGGCTATCAGTTTTGGGTTTTAACCTTCCTCAGAACTTTGCAACACTGCTGAGTGTATCCCAGCTGCCAGCCTTGCTGATGAGAAGTCTGATACCTTTGAAAGACTCCTTTTGTTCTCTATAAGTTTTTAGGATCAATTTCTTACCCTTGGAATTCCAAAATTTTATCAGCATGTGTCTCAGGTATGCATTTTTTCCCCCTGCTGGGCACAGGATGAACCTTTTAAATCTGAGGGTTTAATCACTCTTCAGGTCAAGGTATTTTTCTCAGTTACTTTTCTCTGTCCCTTCTCACTCTCTTATGCCCACTGTACTCTTCGTATCTCTTTACTTTTCCATCATATTTTACATCCTTGTCTGTTTGCTCTACATTCTGGGAGATTTGCTTGACTAATTCAATATTCAAGCATGTTAAACTTTTTATCCAGTCTTCCTATCTTTTGTTCAGCATCCTGCTCTTTTTTCACTGAAACCTGATCCTACTAAATGTATATACTCTGGCTTTTAATCTGTCTAAAAATTTAATATTTTAAGTTTTTTTCTATACTTTTTATCATTTCTATTTCTTCTGGAGAGAGAAGCCATATTTTCTTCAGAAAGTACATTTGATTTTTTCATTCATTAGTTTCTTTCTGTTCATGCTGTTTTCCTTAAATGCCTGGTGAGCCTTTGTTGGCTTTGAAAATTTTAAATTTAAGAACTAGAACTTTCTCAGATGGTTGGAAGAGGTTTCATAAGTAGCTGTGTAGCATTTATAAATAGCTTAATCAGCAATTTAATGTAATTTCAATCAAAATCCTAATGGGATATTTTTAGTGGGAGGGACTTTACTAATAGATTATGAAATTAAGTTTCATAATTTTAGACTAACACCTATAAAACCAAGTGAGAATAATTGAGGTAATTCTGAAAAATAAAATTAAGAGGTAACATATTCTCTCAGATACTAAAATATACTTTTTATTCAGAATAATTAAAACATGGTACTTTTTGTATAGGAACAGGCTATAAAGATTAAAAGCAGAACCATCTTCACATTTAGTAACGTATAGAAACAGAATCTCAAACCAGTAGGTAAACTGGATTATTCAATAAATAGTGCTCTGAAGATTTAGGAAACTTCTGTAAAGAATATCAGAGCCCTGACTTATAATACTACAATTCCATAATTCTTAAAGATTTAAACATGTAAGTCCATAGGGGACTAAAGTAAAGTATAGGTATATATATTGTGATAATTAAAAGCTAATGAATGAAAAAAAAAAACAAATGTACTTTCTGAAGAAAATTTGTCTTCTCTTTCCAGAAGAAATAGAAATGATAAAAAGTATAGAAAAATAAAACTTAAAATATTAAACTTTTGGACAGATTAAAAGCCAGAGCATATTCATTTAGTATGATCAGGTTTCAGTGAAAAAAGAGCAGGATGCTGAACAAAAGATAGGAAGACTGGATAAAAAATTTAACATGCTTGAATACTGAATTAATATGAATTAATACCTATTACAAACTTAGTGGCTTAAACAACATAGATTTAGTATCTTATAGTTCCATTGATCAGAAGTCTGACACAGTATCACTAGAATAAATCAAGGTGTTGGCAGGGCTGTGCTCTTTTCTTGAGGTTCTAGAGGAGCATGTGCTAGAAGCCTTGCTTTTTCCAGATGCTAGAGGCCACTCACATTCCTTGGTTTATAAGATACAGTTATATATTTTAGTATACTTCTATATATAGGCCATATAAACAGTTTAAAGCTTCTATTTATTAAAATAAAGAATCCATAACTGTAAAAATATACCTGAGTGTTGGGATAATAGAAGGACAAAGGATAAAATATTCAGAGGCAGCTAAAAACAATGTTGTATATATAAAATCCTAACTTTTGCAAGGGGTCTCCACAGAAGAGTAAAAAATAAACAATTTAATGAAGAATGTACTATCATTGCTCCCATTTTACATAGGAGAAACTGAGCCTTAAAATGTTACATAATGTGTGAAGAATCATATAACTAAGAGTGGGGAGCTGGGATTTGAACCTAAGGAGTCTGGTTTCAGAGCCCCGTTTAGCCCTGTACTGCCCTACCTCCTCCAGCCAACCCTCTGGTATAAATTTTGTACCTCTCTCTGTGAGATTTTGCTTATAATGCTTCTCAGCTGGGAATCCACACACACACTTCTTCCATTCTACTCTACCAATTCCCTTTGTCTTTCCACACCCAGTTCAATTAATACCTTCTCTACAAAGGGTTTCCAACAATTCCAGTCCTTGGAATTCTCCTACCATAGATTTGAGAACATCACTCTTCTGGTTTTCTGCCTACTTCTCAGTCACTCTTTTTCAATTTCTTTGTTGGACTCTTCTCTCTCTACACTTTTCTTTTTCTCAACCTACTCATTGCCCCTATGAGAACATTTATCCCCCAATGACAATATCTACCTACCTATGTTCTGAAAATCCAGCTTCGATTGTGCTTCCCAATTCCACAAATCTCCACCTGAATGTGCACCGACACCTCAAACTCCATATTGCCAACACTGGTATTTACTCTGTTATTTTTGCTGTCTTACTGCGATGCCACCATTATTCACCCAGTCACTGAAGCCAGGAACCCAAACATGATCCCCGAGTCTTCTCTCTCTCTCAAGCCCAAACCCCAGGACACCACCAAATTCTGTCTGTTTTACTCTTTACTGTGTAACTATTGATTTTTTTCCTTTTATGAGTTCCATTAGTTCAAGCCCTCTTTATTGCTCATGTGATTATTTCAGTAGGCTCTGAGCAGGTTTTCCGGGTGCCTATTCACTCCAATTCTATCTCCACATCAGCATTTCTCTTTGAGGGGTCACAGATTTTCAAGATGACTTCCACAACCCTCAGAGATACAGTCTCCATATGAGAAACTTCGCAGCAAAAAGTTACATTCTTTTCTTCAGGTAATTATGTGAGGTTAATACAATAATTCATGCATTAGAATATACAAAGGCAAAATCTAGGTAGATGAATCTTAAAAAGCTAAAAACGGAAATACCATTTGACCCAGTTATTCTGCTTTGAGGAATTTACCCAAAGAAAAAAAAATCCCTGATTTGAAAATATATATGCACCTTTATGTTTACTGCTGCATTATTTACAACAGCCAAGATATGGAAGCAACCAAAGTGTCCATCAACAGATGAATGGATAAAGAGGTGGTACATATACACAGTGGAATGTTATTCAACCATAAAAAGAGAAATCCTGCCATTTGCAACAACATGGATGGATCTAGAGGATATTAAGCTCAGTGAAATAAGCCAAGTGGTGAAAGACAAATACCACACGATTTCACTTACTTGTGGAATATAAACACAAAACAAAACAAAATGAACAAAACATCAGTAGACTCATAGACACTGAGAAGTAACTAGTTGTTACCATGTGCGAGATGCTGAGATAAGTAGGTAAGGAGGGGGAGGGGTATAAAGGGGCACAAAAATGATCAATTATAATATAAGTTGGTCATGGGGATAGTAGTACAGAGTGGAGAATATATCCAATGATTCTGTAACATATTCCTATGTTGACAGTAACTGCACTAGTGGGGGTGAGAATTTAATAAAATGGGTAATTGCTGAACCACTGTGTTACATATTTGAAAACTATGTAAGATTGTATATCAACAATACTGCACTAAAAAAATCTAGGCTTGTAATCTAGATAATGCTTGTATTTGATTTTTTAAAAATATACAACAAATGGTGTGAAGGGTCACAGGGAAGACAGTGTAGCACAGAGAAGGCAAATGGTAACTCTGTGGCATCTTACTACACTGATAGACAGTGACTGCAATGGGGTATGAATGGGGACTTGATAATATGGGTAAATGTAGTAACCACATTGTTTTTTCATGTGAAACCTTCATAAGAGTGTATATTAATAATACCTTAATAAAAAAATACAACAAATAAAACAAAAACTTAAAAAATTCTTACAAAAACCCCTTTAAATATGTAACTCTAAATTGTGTCAAAATTAAAGAACATGATAAAACTTAAGGCTATTTCTCCCCTTGAATAAAATCACCCCAGTGTTAAAGAAAAAAATCTAAGCTTCTTAGCATGACATTCAAGACTTCTTAGCAGTTCATGACAGGCTCCTTCTCTTCCATCATTTTTCACACCCTTCCCCATCACCCAGTGGGCCACACTGCAACCTGTTTGGGGCTCTTTTGTGCCTTTCCCACTGCAATATTTGCTTGGTCTGTTGACCTCTGACAATCTACATCTTTCCTGGTGTAGCTAACTTCTCATGCTCCAACTCAGGATCATCTCTGGGAGAATTTCTGATTTTCTTCTCTTTTCCAGGCTTTGAATGATATATGTGCACCCACAACTGTAATATAATGGACCATTTATTTCTCTTTTTAGTTCCAGTGGTTGCTGGGTCCTTGAAATTTGGGACTGTCTTAATCCATTTTTCAGTCTCCAAGCCTAGTACAATTCGGAGGCACTCAATGTATGTTTGTTAAATGGCTTAATGACCTCCACCTATATTTATCTTTCCTTTTCCTACTGTAATTCGTTCATTTATAATAATATAATTCATTCACTATAATAATCATTTATCTGTTAGTTCAGGGAACACAAGGATGAGTAAAACATTACTCTGGTCCATAGAAAGCACTTTATTATTGTGTCATCCTTTTTTATCCTAGTCATTTACTTGTGCAGGTTCTTTCTTCAAAAGAATAGCAGGGATCTATCACAATATCTCCTCTGTTCTCACAATTCTTAGACCACTGCAGAAGTTCACCATGCATTTATCTTTAGGGGAAGCCTAATAATGCATACTTCAGTGGACCTTGTTGTGTGGAAATCCTAAGTGCTACACTTCAAGCAATTGTGGAAATTTGTAGGTTTTCTGGCATAAATGGGCCAAGTGGGCTGGATGGTGGAATTGAGAGTTTAGAGAAATAACAGAAATTTATGTATTATTTTAGGTTATCAACTTGGCTCTGAGAGTGACACTGATTTCATCAAGATAATAGGCTAATTTGTGCTGAGGTTAATCAACATTACATGTTAGTTTTACAATATTTAGGAATTATTTTTAGGGATTATTTATTTCTATATTTACAGACAAAGAAATCAAAGCAATTGATCTAAGCGAATAAGTATGATTATAAAATCACTTTTAGTTCTGGTAGTTAGTTTATCCCTAATTACATCTGGATAAATATGTCATTGCTCTTTACTACTTAATAGTAAGGAAAGATAACAGAGCTAACATTTATTGAGCATTAAATTGGATAAACTCAATTTTAAGCACTTTTACAGGTATTAATCCTTTGAATCTTCACAACTTTTATTATACCCATTTTATGGCTGGGAAAACTGAGGCACAGGGAACTTCAGTAATTTGCCGAAGGTAACTCGGCTAGTTGGCTGGGGGCTGGAATTCAAAGACAGGCAATCTTCACTTTTTTTACAAGTGTGTATTACGCTGCCTATAAAAGGAGCAGTGGACTGCAAAACCAGGTTTTCAGTCTTGAATTTGCCATGTAATAGTGGAATAAATGTAAGGATGCCATTTTATTGTCATTGTCATTTAAAGCATGAGGATCCTTTATACAGTCTTTCATAAAACTTAAAAATGTTGTAAATTCAAGAATTTTTTGCAATACAATAAAATTACTTTTAACAGTCTGGCAAGGAGAGTCTTCCACCAAGTCCACATAAAGGCAGAGACAAGGTGCACACCAGTGTGGAATGCCCAGACTTGGGCTAACCATGTCAGCTGCACATCTTATTGCTAAACCTAAGGGAGAAATAGATGGGAGCAGGGTAGGAAGCAAGAAAGCATGAAGTTCGGCTATTTAGAGAGTAATACAAATCACTTTCTTGATCCGTTTAACAGCATTAATCACTACTTACAGGATAAACAGTTAAAGGGATTTCAGGGAAGAGTAAAACTTTAAAAACACAGTCAAACTGTTAATTATCAGAACCATCTGTAAAAGCATATACAGCTTCATCATATTAAAAAAAAATTCATGTTCCAACTAGTTGCTATTAGCAATCAGGTGATGAATGCTGCTCATGTTTTATGCAGAGAACACTTGCCTTCTCTCCGTCTCAAAATGATGTCTGGAAATTGGTTAAGGCAATGTCTGTAAAGTTCTTTGAACTCTTTACAATATAAACCATACACAGATGTACTGGCATCAGGAGCACCAGCATGCTCTTTTTTTATACATGATGAGCAACAATAAGGAACCTCAAAGGCAGGCCTCAAACCCAAATTATAGAAATGTTGGGTAGGGATGAAAAAAGTTACAGGATAGGAAACAACACTGAATCCAAAGTAATATTTACATTCTATATCCTACGGATTCTCAGAAGGGTACTTCATTGAGTGCTACCGAGTATTTCTCATTGACATGTTGTAGCACATATTTTAACTTATGTGGCCCTTGGGTCTTGTACAGGTACTCAGAAATGCCTTTTAGAAAATACTCCTCATAAAGAAGTACAACAACAAAATTCAAATATCAACTGAACACATGAAAGAATGCTCACCCTCATTAATAATCAGGGAAATGCAATGATCCCATTATAAAGCCTCCATATTTGAAAAAAATTGGAAAGTTTGACAATTTTATATGTTTTGGGCCAGGATAGGGAGTAACAGGCATTGCCATATATTTTCATACACTTTGTCAAACATTTTCCCCTTATCTAGTAAAGTTAAAGATAGGCTTGGCCCATGATCCTATTGTTTGGTATATTCTCCCACAGAAATGTACACTTCTACACACCAAGATATGTATACATGAACATTTATTATCTTTATTCACACTATTCCCAAACTGGAAACTGACCAATTTCATAACAAGAGAAGACTGGACAAATAAATTATGATTCATTTATATAGAACAATATATAGCCATGAAAATGTATGATCCTCAGCTATATGCAATATTCATTAATCTTACAAGTCTAGTATTATGAAACAGAAGCATAAACGTATCCATGAGATGAGCCAGTTTACTTCAAATACAAGAATAAATGATGTCATCAGCAGTAATGAAATACTGCTACACACTTATTAGAATGGCCAAAATCTGTGATATTGACAGTATCAAGTGCTGATGAGCTGGTGGAGAAGCAATAGGAATGGTGATTCATTGCTGCTGATGTGATGTAAATTGGTTCAGCCACATTGGAAGATGGTGTGGCAGTTTCTTACAAGACTAAACATACTCTTGCATTTAATACAGTAACTGCACTACTTTGTATTTACCCAAGAGTTGAAAATTTATGTCCATGCAAAGACCTTCACATGTGTGTTTCCAGCAGCCCTTATTCACAATTGCCAAAACTTGGAAGCACTGAGCTGTCCCTTAGGAGGTGAATGGGTAAATACACTGCGGTGCATCCTGATAATGGAGTATTATTCAGCAGTAAAAAGAAATGAGCTGTCGAGCCATGAAAAGACAATGAGGAATCTTAAATGTACATCACTAAATGAAAGGAGCCGACCTGACAGGTCACACACTGTGTGATTCCAGCGATGAGGCACTCTGGAGAAGGCACAGCTCTGCAGGCAGGAAACAGATGCGTGGTTGCCAGGGGGTGAGGGAAGAGGAGGGAGGAATAATAGGTGGAGCACAGAGGATTTTTAGGGTAGTGAAAATACTGCATATGATGCTATAATGGTGGATACATGTCATTTTAGATTTCTCTAAACCCAAGAGTGAGCACTAATGTACACTGTGCACTCTGGGGTATCAATGTAGGTTCGTCAGTTGTAACAAATATCTCACGCTGGTGTGGGATGCTGATAATGGGGAGACCATGCATGTGTCGGGTAGGGAATGTATGGGAAATCTTGGCCTTCTGCTCAGTGTTGCTGTCAACCTGAAACTGCTCTAAAAAATGAAGTCTATTAAAAACAAAAAACAAAAACTTGAGCACTTGCAGCTCCTTGAAAGTTCACAAAAAATTCACAAAACCTAAAAAGGTTAATTATGTGCAACATTTCACCTCTTATTTCATCTATGTAAGTGCTGATGAAGATCACCTGGTGGATAATTTAGAGGTTTAACATAAAGCATCTCCTTAAATAATACACACTTATGGATTCAAAAAAACACAAAGTCCAAATTACAAAATGTTAGTAAGGAGAAGAATTAAAGACTTTTCTCTCCAAAACTGCCAAGTAAGTCTGGTTTAATTGAAATTAATGGGAAAGACAACAGAGATCACATAATTGAAACTCAATCTTAATGATCTCTAAGCCATGTTTGAAACATAAACATACATGTAAGAGTTCTTCAAGATGTTCGACATGAATCTGTTTTCATAATT
The DNA here is from genome assembly GCF_040802235.1 of Manis javanica. Classification (NCBI taxonomy): domain Eukaryota; kingdom Metazoa; phylum Chordata; class Mammalia; order Pholidota; family Manidae; genus Manis; species Manis javanica. The sequence continues at coordinate 106,297,900 of NC_133156.1, read as the reverse complement.
CTAAAGCGTACTTTGCTTAGGAGTCTCTTTTTAACATGTTTTGACTGGGAATTTTCTTCCAGATGTTTGGTGTTCTTTAGACAACCTCCATCTCTGCATATGATTTAAAACATAGTTACAAAGAGCATATTTATTTTACAAAATGGTAAGAGGACAGAATTCAAATAGTTTGTCTATAGGTTTATATAATGATAAGTATGTAGATCTTATAAAGTCCCACAGACAGCAGCTATTCATCTGAAGAAGGTTCTTACTACTTTTCAAACCTGAAAAGCATTCCATATTCCTAAGACATTATTAAATAGCACCAATTAATAATTTTGGTGGAAAAGAAAGCCTCCCAAGACATGGACATGGAAAATGATTTTTTTCATCGAAATTTTCATTTAAAATCTCTGTTTAAGCAACTTATATGAGGCAAGATAGCTTTGTTGAGAGGATGGTGTTTGAAGTCAGATCTGGATTTAAATCCCAGCTCTATCATTTACTAAATTAGGCAAGTTATATCATCTCTCTATGCCTCCGTACCTATTCCCTAGTGTTCTTAGATGGATGAAGGCAAATATCCCATGTAAAGAACTCTGCGAAGCTCTAAGCTTGTTGTGAGTGCTCAAAAAATGTCAGCTACCATCAGCAGCACCTTCTAGAATCTTGCTGATCTTCCATCCAACTTATTTAATCCCACCTTTTTTTTTTTAAGCTATAAAGAGTTCCTCCAGGCTGCCTTCCTCTTCAGCTGTGGTTCCCAGGATTTCTAGCAAAAGATGGTGAAACCAAACATGCTTATTTTCTTTGTCTTTCTGACACCTCACTAAAATGCAAGTAAAGGGATAAAAACACTCATCCACATGGCACATACAATGGGAGAGGAGAAATCAGTGAAGGAAAGATTTCAACTGATAGTTTGAGATCAGAGAATGGATACAGGGGTAGAAACTGTGTAAGCACAGTGGAGGAAAGGATTACAGAGGGCAAATTCCGAGAGAAAACGAACTCAAGTGCTCTGCTGAACTCAGACAGTGCTTAGAAGCAGCATATAATAAGGAAGGCAGGAGTTTAGTAAGAGTGTGAAAGTATATTGCAGTTATATGGAGACTTTGCATCCTAACTAACTACTCTCCTCTCCTGCTGGAGACTGTTTCTTTTCTGGAGAAAAGCCAGAGAGACTAAAAACTGAGGCCATGAGGCACTACGGCAAACAAGGTGAGCCCAAGCCTGAGAAACAGATGTTTAACTGAGGAGTTTCCCATAAGATGCTCAACTGCCTTATTTGCCATGTTCCCAAACCCAGGCAGTCAGGATTATGCCCCTAGGCAGATGTCTCCTGGGCAGGAATTGGGGGACCTCCTCATAATGACACTGAGAAACTTCCCAAAGAATAAGCCAAAGGAACAACCAGCCATGCCATAGAGCAAAACCCTACAGTTGACAAGCCCTAGCAGTGTTCATGGAACTTTGATGGTGTATCTGATGTGGTCATTGCTGTTTTGTTGTCTCAATGTGTGTGTGTGTGAGTGTGTGTGTCTGTTTTAGGTAAGAACAGACTACTGCTTGAGGAAACTCCCTAGAAGGAATAAGAGGTTAGAATAAGCAGACCTCATCAGCTGAACAAAGAAATCCACAGGAAACAGAGAGACAGAGGAAAACCTCTAAAGAACTATCATTTGTGCCCTTAGAAAGATAATGCTTTCCTGACATAAGAATAGATGCTATTAAAGAGGAATCACCAGAGAACAAGAGTGATGAAATTTTAAAAGATTATGGACAAAACGAAAATTTTAATGGAAAGATTAAAAGATAAGTTTGAAGAAATCTAGAAGGTAGAAGAAAATACCAAAGAGATGAAAAAGGAAGAAAAGAGGGAGGACATTAAGGAGCTGGTCTAGGAGATCCAACATTCAGCTAACAGGAATCCCAGGAAGAGAAAACATGGAAAATGAAGGCGGTAAAATTATCAATGAACTAATAAAAGAAAAAACCCAGAATTAAAGGCCCTATATGTCTAGAGTGAAAAGATTTCGTGTCTGTCCAGGGCAATGGATGAAGACCCAGACTAAGACAACTGATCATGAGATGCAGAAACACTGGTGATGAAGAGAAGTTCAAAAATATTTTTACAAAGAAAAATAGATTTTAAGCAGATATCAGGATACAGGTACCAATGTTGGAAAACAACAGAATGAAGCTTGCAAAATGCGGAGAAAATACACTTGTCACCTAGAATTCAACGGCAGCCAATCCATGTCTGCAACGACAGACGGTTTAAATGTAGAACTGGTGGAGACTGAGTCTCACATAGAAGATTCCTGAAGAGGAAATCTTAAAAACTAGGTTTTACCCTCAATTTTGAAAGTGAATGTAGAGACACAGGAATGAATAAGGGGTACCCTCAGTGCTACTCTGAGTCTCTAGAGCCCCTGAGACATTTGTTTTCCACTAGACTCGATGCTTCTGACAAAACACACTATTTTTTTAATGCAGCTGATACCTCTGTAAAGAAGGGTCAGTGGGCAATATGCTGCAAGAAATGGAAGCCAAATACTCATTCTGAAGTCGTTCTGCCTAGACTGTGTATATACTGCACCAAATTTTGCAAGTCATTAAGAATGACCTGTTGCTATTAACTAAGGACCCATTCAACTATCTTATATGACAAAGTGGGTAAGTATTTTTTTTATTTTTATGCTTATCAAATGACAATGGGAACATTTTATTTTATTTTATTATTTATTTTTTATTAAGGTATTATTGGTATACACTCTTATGAAGGTTTCACATGAAAAACAATGTGGTTACTACATTCACCCCTATTATCGAGTCCCTCCTCACACCCCAGTGAAGTCACTGTCCATCAATGTAGTAAGATGCCACAGAGTCATTTGCCTTCTCTGTGCTACATATACTGTCTTCCCCATGACCACCCCCCCCACCGCCGACACCATGTGTGCCAATCATAATGCCCCTCAATCCCCTTCTCCCTCCCTCCCCACCCACCATTCCCACCCCTTTGCTTTGGTAAGCTAGTCCCATTTTGGAGTCTTAACAATGAGAACATTTTATGAACAATCCCCTAATGTAGTGTTTTTAGATGCTAATTTTTACCTAAAAGGAATGGAACAAAAAAACAAAGTGATCCAAAAAACAAAAACCCTTCTTGGTAGTCTAGGATTCTTTTATAAAGGACCCAGTTTATCACAGTAATTGATTCATTTTTTACACAAGGGATATCACTACATTGAATGGCTAAAGGATAAACTTAGGTAACAGTGGAGTTACAGTTCTTTCAGAAATAAGATATTAAATAGCTATGTGTGCCAAATAAACTTTCTTTGAACATTTCTATTGTACCCTCTCATTATTTCTGGCTACCTGATTAATAGTAAACTTGGGTACCTGCTTTCTTCTGGCATCACCTGAAATCTACCCATGAGCTCCTCTCAATATTACCTCGACTTTCAGAAAAAAAGAGAAAATATTTTCTTTACTACTTATACAATATGCCAAACTGTTTATAACATTCAGGGTTTTTTCCCCCATGACTCTCCAAGCCATTTGTATAATTGGCTAAGAATCATAATAATAAATCAATACGTATGAAGTAATTCTAACAAACATTCCTACCTAAAATAAGGGGAGTTTCCAGAAACAGAAAGTGAAACAGAATTCAGACTAAGCTATTGACTAGGTTGCTTCAGGTGTTCTCCCCTCATTCCTGATGAGGACAGACTGCTTTTTATTTCCCTCAAATGACCTTTATTCATTTCACAAATATTACTTAATTGTGTATCACGTACAGAGCACTGTGTTGCTGTGGAGGAAACCAAAGGTGCAAAGCATCTAGCATTTTCCTTCATGCGGGAGGGGGGATCTCTGTGTGGGAGTCGGTGGTGGGGGCACCTACAGAGGAAACTGCCGAACTGGGGGGGGCTGGAGAAAGGAAGGATGAGGCACTCAGTTGTGAATAAAGGTGGGCCTGAGTGGCAGTTCATTAGTGGAATGTGGTATGGGTTTAGCTCTGCCTTCCTGAGCAGTCCTCTCGAGCTATAAATAGACATAACTGGTCTAGGGTTCAAGTTAGCAATAGGACTTTAGAATCTACCAGTCAACTGAGATCAATCTGCCCTAGAGCTGAAATATAATGAAAAGCTGCTATCTCATTAAGAAACAGTTGTGTATTTCTTGTGAGCAATTGGTTGTCACCAACACCCTGCATTCAGCTCTCCTGTCTTTTGAAAACAACATCCTGATTTCCTTTGGGGAAACTTCCTACTGTTAGGCGGGATCACTGTGGTTCAGGGCAAGGGCTACAACTTTAATGGCATGAGATACTCTTTTTCTGTTGAATGTAAAACCTGGAATGATCTGGCTCTAGGATTCCAATATTGGTGCTGTCCCCATATGGAAGCGGAATAAAGCCAAAATGGAGAGAGTTCTGATACAAGATCCACAGAGTACCTAAATCCTCAAGAGTTCTGATCCAAATGGTACCTATGGTCTGCCTAAAACCTCAGGGAACCACATGAAGTGGTAGGGGTGCAGGGGGAGGGTATCTACATGTAGGAGAAATGCATACAGGAGGACATTTTACTGAGTGTGAAAACAAGTGTGTAACAACTACTTAAGGGTACGTAATGCTATTCACTATTATACACTTCAGTGTCACATTTTGCCCTTTAAGTTGACTGAGGAGTATTCTTAATGGGAATGGAAGAAACAGAATTGCCTATCAATGAGGGGAAATATTTGAAGATACAACTTAAAAAAAGATTTTTAAAAAAGGAATTTTCTTTTTCTGAAAGTGGATATGAAACTGGCAAATGACAAAGGTTGAGATGATTGACACATACAAGGCAATAAGCAAAACCAATCAAGCAGGGAACCACTTAGAGATGCAGAAAATGAAGCAACTCCTCTGAGAGCCAAACAATTCTTGAGAAGACTGCTTGAGCTATGGATTTTGACGCGTAACACATCATGTTAGTACTTTAATTTAAACCTCAGGAACGTCTTCTTCCTAAAAACAGTTCCTGCCCTCTAGAAAAGTACAGTATAAAGTTTCAGACCAGTGCTAGGCTTAACACACCGACAGAGGCCTAACAGATTTTGAAGCCTCTGCTCACTAGAGTTAACAAATACTCCATCTCTCCTACTGCTTCCACTGTAAACACACATGCAGACAAACCACAACAGAGCACAGTCCCCCATGAACACCGTAACTTGCAACGACAACCTGAGAAAGAAGATCACAGAACCAAAACTGAAAAAAGAATCACATAGCCGTCTTAGACAGGAACTTTTTTTCTTAAATATAATTTTTGCTCCCAGTGAGCATGCACACTAGCTTTCTGTGAGCAGTTATGTGCTTCCTTTTTTAGCCTTTGCCTGTTTGCTTGAAAGACAAGAGGAGAAGAATCTGCTTAAAAGCCAAATACACCGATAAATGTTTACTGATAAAATCTTCCAGACGGGACTACTTTCAAGTCAGGTCAATTACAAGCCTGGTGTGTCTCCTCTTAAGATATCCTTTAATGATTCCCTTCCTCTCCCAGAAAATTAAATCACAAAAACAGCTTAGGCTGAGAATGACCCAGTAAACTTCATCATCACATTACAACAGGAGACAAGGAGATCAAAGGACAGGTGTACTGAAGGAAGAGGTTTCCATCCTATTACAAAATGCAAACTTGATACAAACTAAGACCAAAAGTCCTTTTTGTTATACAGTAACTTACAATATTTTAAAAACTTCTATGGTTTCTTTGATTAATAAATTGCCCTCAATTGTCTCCCTTCCAATTTCTACCAAACATTGGCAGTTCTTCACCTTGTGGCTGTGCTTCCGTAAGTTCAGGAATTAATCAGCTTTTGAAACTGGTGAGTTATGCTGAATATTCAACAGCATCAACAAGACTTCAAGTTTGTTATTAAACTATTGTTTCCAATATTGCAAAGAGAAAACACAGTGATGGAAAAATTATATAAAGATAACCTGATTCTAATAGATTAGTAAGAAATTGAATTAGGCAGCTTGTAGTGGCTTCAATAAAAGAGGGTTTGTTTTTGTCTCATAAAAGGAAAATTCAGAGATAGTCCAAACATGGAATGATGACATCATTTTCAACAGAGACCTAGACTCCTATTACCTTTCTGCTCCACTACCCTTTACATACATATGCCTTCCATTCTCAAGGTCATTCAGGTTGCAAGATGGCCACTGATGCTCCAGCCATCACATGACCATTCTCAAGTCAATACTACAGGAAGAGTAAAAAGGGTAAAAACAGAGTGTTTCCAGGTAGGCACTCTCTCTGCTTACATTTCATTGGCTGCACCTATCTTTAAGGGAGTTGAGAAAGGCAGTCTTTTGGCTGGGCATATGCCACACAGTATAATTAAGATTCACTTAGTAACCTTAATTACACTGGTTACAAACTGAACAAATCTGTTGAGGATATTTAAACAGCCTTAACAATCCTTGCCACACCACAGAATCATTGACTTCTCAATATTGGATGGAATTTGGTCAGATATATGGAGAAACTGAGAGCAGAAAGATTAAAAAGTTTTCCCCAAACTATAGACCCTGTTAGCTAGAGAAGGAGGAGCAGAATTCACAGGCTTGATCTATCAGCAAAAATCCAATGCTTTACTGACAAAGCAAGCTCCAACAGTTAGCTCAGGATCTTCAGCTAACCAGCATGAATAATAACACTCCTTACTACCTGGGTCAGACCCCGTGACTCATACCTCAGGCTTTATGGTTATAACTGCTCTCAAGCTGTGACATCTACCCTTTTTGGTTATACAGTGAGAATCATCATCTTTACCATAAGTCATATACGTGTTTACATGGCCACTAAACGGCCAAGAAAGTGGAAGATTTTAATGTGACAATATGAGTTACTGTTTGTAAGAGAGCAGAATGTTCCATACTCATGTGCAAAAATTGGTGCTTGAACTTCGTGAGTGGATTCTGAGGTCTTTTATGGTGGTGGCTTTTTAAGCACACACACAAACACATTATTATGATGTCTCCTGAAATTGACATTCTCAAAATAGTGTCCACCATTATACAACAGAGGCTTGAACATTTTGAGGCTTTTTTAAAAAGCCATTGCTCTTAGCCTCTTATCTCTTTTTTGCTTGTGGTCATCATTTCCTCACACTCTCCTCTCTGCAGCATCCTCAATCAACCACAGTCCACAATAATAACTCATATACTGCATACTTTCTTCAGCACTTTGAACTACATTATTAGGCTCTTGCTCTCATGTTTTACTTGTTTTATGTTTAAACTTGTTCAGAGCAGGGTCTGTACCTTCTTCATTTTCCGTGACACTCAGCACAAGGTGAAGATTCCAATTTTTTCACAATGTCATGCTTGGAACATTTTACATACTATCCCAAACAGGCCTCCCTGCTTCCAGTGGGTCTAATGATCCTCTTTTCTTAGCCTCACTCACCACCTGCCCTACCTAGGTCACCTAGTTATTTCTCACAAACACAGAACACAGCAAGCTTGGTGGTACAATATTGTCTATAGATAAAAGTAAAAAATTTTAGAAGGTGGTCCCAACCTACATCCACATCTAGCCTTATTCCTTGCCATTCTATCCATTTGCATCCTCTATACTATAAGAAATAGTATTACTCAGGAATAGTCACTTCTTTTTCTACATGTCTGTAATTTTACATCATGCTGTTCTCTCTGTCCAAAATGCCCTTCCTTCTTTCATTTATGGAGAGATTTCAAGTGGCCTCCAATGTGTAAGTCAATTATTACATGTGAAAACTCTATGCTTTGTTTACCCTGCATTTTTAGAAGACAGGGACATTTAGACAACAAACTTGAGCACATCTTTACAAGTACTTCTATTATCACACCTGTTCTACTGAATTTGGAAAACTCCATGAGTATAGAATTGTGTTTATTTTAGTTCACTGTGGATCCCAGATTCTTACACACAGGAGATACTTAACAGCATGCTGAATGAATGAATGTCAGTTTCCCTAACTAGACTTGAATAACTTTCTTGAGAGTCTAGGTGCTTGCCATAATAGATCTTACCTCATTTGATTATACATCCACAGAGGCCAGCATAACACTTAGATGTAAATATTGTCACATTTCTTTGTTTTTCCAGTTAATCACTGGACCCTAGAGCTGCCCTTTCAGTAGGAAGTCCAGTATCTTCCTCCTTGAAAACTCCTCCTCCTTTAAATTGCTCAAGAACCTCAGGAGTTATTCAGTCTAAAGTGGAATATTGCTTCTAAACTTCAGGTGTAGAGAGGGTGGGCAAATAGCATGAAGGCTTCTGGCATTGCCATGTGCTATCATATTTTCGCACTGGTCTTGCAAAGAACTATGCCCTGTTGGTTCAGGTCTCCATGGGTTTCTAGGACAGACCAATATATATGTATGTGTATATATATATATATATATATATATATATATATATATATATATATATATATATATATGGACAGACCAATATATATGTATGTATGTGTGTATATATATATATGTATACATATATGTATGTATCTATTGGTGAATAGCCTTCCCAACCTGGTAAGACAAAAAGAGATATTTTCCATAGTGAAGTTCTGGCATCACATGGTTATATTTGAGCAGAGGACAGATGTGTAACAATGAACTTCACTTAGATGACAGTCAGTGCAGACCAGAGGGCCAGCAGTGTCTTTTCCATTAAGAACTGGAAAGGGGAAGTTAAAAATTCATCTTGTGTTTGTTTAAAGAGGATACCTAGCAATCCTTTCTTCAAATGTATCCACCTAGCTGAACTTCATATTATGTTATATGAAGGAAGTGTGACACAAATTGAGGCTTAAATTAATGAACTGTAGTGACAAAAAAGTATACTCCTTTCCCACATTTTTAGTGCCTCTAAAATCCAGGTATGTCTTACAATAAATGTCTTCTTGCATTTGATATGTTAAAGTAATTAATAAAAAATTTTTAATTAAAGGAAGCAAAAAATGTAAAAATGAACAACCTAGCAATTGTCCAAACACCCAGGTTCCAACCCCAGGATAAGGATATGACTATATTAGCAATATTAGAGACACAGATAATAGTGGTAGGTAAAGGTGAGTTGGAGCATGGTAGTTATCAAATGGAATTTCCTCATTTAGCATCACTTGAGAACTCTTCAGAAATACAGAGTTCTCAGGGCTCTCCCCAGAAGTAGTGAAGCAGAATTCTTGGGGTAGAGAGCCCTGCAATGCATGTTTTAACAAATTCTCTGGGCACAGGTTTGAGAACCCCTTTTACAGCAGCACAGGAGACACCTGGTCAGCATGAATTTGGCATATCTTGGGGAGGGACAGAGTCCTAATATTTCAACCAGGGGCAGGGCTACCATGAAGAGAAGACTCTAAGACCCAATGCAGGGAGCACTTTAAAATGCCTCAGTTCCTGGGTTCTGACTCCATGTTCAGGAAAGCAGCTCCTGATTAGGAGTTTGCTGAATTGTAAGGCAAAAATTAACTGATCAGGCCATTAAGGTACCTTCTCGACTTGGCAATGTGTCTCTCTCTGTAAGTTACCTAGTTAGAGTTCTTGCTTTTGCATTATGTTCTTGGGTTCTGAGTATCAGTAACAGCATCCAATCTAACTGGGGTCAAAAAAAATCAGATTTCTGAGCCTTGGCAAACTGAAGCTCATTCTCTGAAATCTGTGTACATTGTAAAGACGCTGCCCAGAAGGGTCCACTATACCCAAACCATTTAAATGGACTATTTATCAGTCAAGAGAAGTAGAGATTAAGGGCAGTCAGGTCAAGGTTGCAAATTGGTGTTCTTCCGCCAGATGTGGTCCACAAGGGTGGTTTGTTGGACCCACGTGCATTGTTTAAATATTGGGAAATTTCACATAAAATTTTGTATTTCTTCCTGTCTTAAAAAAGCTAAGGATTTGACAATAGGGAAACCACGTCCAGACACTTCAACAAAAGCCTGGAGCTAAGCAGAAGCAGCTTCCCATAGACAGGCTGTTCCCTCTAGTTTGCCATAGTCCCCACGACTCCTTACTGTCTCAAAGCTGCCAGCTGTCCTTTTCTATTATCCGCCTGACTCCTGATGGATTTGAGGACTGCTGGTCTATATAAATATTTTCCATGAAATAGATCATTGGGAGGATTGGAATAAAATTAATTACTCAGAAAATTAACTCAACTTTATTTTCTACCTGTAGAGCTATTTGTATATATGTGTAAGCAGGTGGTAGACATTAGTTATTTTTAGAAACAGGCACAATGATGAAGGCAAAGTTTGTGGTGGTAGAGTAGAAAGAGTACTAGACTGGGCCTCTAATGTCTAGATTTGGATCTGCTATTCAGCTACTGTAAGAGTTCCCTTAGCCTCAGTGTATATGTTATATGTGATTCAAAGTATCTACTACTCACAGGCTTTACTGTCATGATTAAATTAGAAAACACATTCAAGTTCCTGACATATTATAGACCCTCAAAAATGTTTGTTGAATTCAAATTTGGATGCGTTTCATTACCTGTATTACACTTTAGAAATTATACCTCGCACAGATAAAAGTTTGGAAAAAAATTCAAAATAGACCCTTACAAACGCCTTACACTGCAGCGAGGCAAAGGAGTTAACATTTATTGACTGCAAACTATGCTCCGTACACTATGATGGATGCTTTAGATACACTGTCCCCTTGTAGCAATACTATGAGTTAGTATTATCCTTCTTTTCACATTGTAAACCAGGGCTCAAAAGTTTAAGTGATATACTCAAAGTTATACAACAAATGTTGGTAATCAGGGTCTACCTTACTCCAAAGTCTTTACACGTAGTAACTTGAGTGTTTCTCTAACTAGCTCAATTATAAGAATCACTTGGACTGCTAGTTACAAACACAATCCAGTTTCTTCCCAAGTTGACTGAATCAGATTCTAAGGGGAGTACCCTGGGACTCTGCATATTTTATCAGGCAATTCTTGGTAATAGCAAGGGAACACTGCTTGTGAAAGCTGACAAAAATTCCAAGTAAGCAGAAAAAGAATTGCTTTGCATTATGCTCAATAGAAAGAAGGAAGGAAGGAGGGAGAGAGGGAGGGAGGAGGGTGGAGGAAAGGGAGGGGAAAGGCAAGTGGGGGGGATCTAATCCTGGAGTTAAAGTCTATGGACTTTGAAGGATTATGAAAAAGCGCTTACTAGATGGGTACTTTTTTCTAACTTCACCCAGGCTGTTAAATGCAAACACAAGGAGCCAGCCAACAGAGAACTCAGCTAGCCACTGCAGAGGAGTAAAGCGCTTTGAACTACAGGCATCTTGTACACCCAAATTATATGCTGTGAGACACCTAGTATTTGAGCTGTTCCGCAATACAGAAGCCAATTATTCTTGGCACACACTTCTATCGTGCTATCCAAATCACCATCCCTCACATGTGGAACTGTGCCACATCAAATGCACCAAGCCATAAATTCCTTAGACCCTTAGAAATGAAAGTCAAATGTTGGAGGAAAAGATACTTTGGTATATACACCATAGAGCAGAAAAGCTGTATGCTTGACTTAGTAGTGCAGGATCTATTATGAGAAATGGGGACATAGAATTCTGCCTCAGAAATTTTTCAGAGTGCAAACTGAATTTTTTCAATGTAATTCAGCTTGATCATTACATTTTCAATTTTTGATAAAGTTATTTCATTTGTAGTATTGATCTTAAACTAATCGACTTGCCAGCCTCTCCCTCTAAATACCTTTAAACACAGTGGAAAAAGATAGACCCTAAAACTAAGAGTAGAGGCTGTAGGTACCATAAAGTTCTGTTGGGAATCACAGAAACTATACATACACCGCAAATGGTAGTGATATTTAATAATCAGACTGATTGGTTGGTTGACCCCTCCCCGATCCTTCACCTCTTGCAAATCTTGAAATTAAGAGATTTAATCAAAACTTCTAGGTGATATTAAATAGAAATCCAATGATAACTGCTAGTGGTATTTTAGAGAATTTAAAACCCATGTCCTGAAAGATAAAAAAAAAACAAAACAGAGAGTGAGATATGAGATGCACCAATCCCAGGCTTCTTATGCTTTAACATGCTTAAGAATTAACTACAGATTTTATAATGCAGATTCTGATTTAGTAAGTCTGCATTTCTGAGCCCTGCGATTCTGCATTTCTAACAAGTGCCCAGGGGATGCTCACAACACTGGTCAGACACTTGGAGTAAGAAGTCTACTAATTTAAGAAAGCTCCCACTGGTGACGTTGCCAAAAAGATGACAGGGAATCTCCAGTAGGAAGGCTGTAACGTGACATCAGTATTCCCTAATAGTAAAATGCAAAGATGAAAGACAGATTGAAGGGTTTATTCTAAGAGGGTGTACAGATTTATAACTGATATATAATTGAGGTTCCTAAACTTTAAAAGTCTGATGAGTGTACTGGACAATGTCCCCAGAAAAATGTAGATGTCAACATGCATACTTTTTTCAAGCAGTTTCAGAAGGTGCACTAAACCTCCTTCCAAAAGGCATGAGTCACCTGGAGGCCCACAGATCACAATTTAAGACTATCCATGTACCAAGATGTTATAGGGGGAAATTCATAGTTTTAAAAGAGTGACAAATAGTGCAACTTCGAATCTGCTTATGTATTTGACTGATGATATTATTGTATGACGGGTGGTGGTTCTCAACCATTTCCAGAAGACATAAGCTGATTGAAATATACATTTTTCCAAGGCAAGACATTAAACTTCTTCAAGTTAAGTAGGAAGAAATCACCATATTGAGAAGTGTTATTATATACTATTTGGGAAAAAATACAAGACAAAAATCCAAGTATAAAAATTACTGTATAGAAAAGGGGTTTTGAAAGATATAAAGGTCATTCGTTTCATGCTCCATGTCATTTTTCTCTCCAATTTTCTCCAACTCACCACCTCTCTCTTTATACTAGTGAGAAATTATGTTCAAAGTTGTCATTTAAAAGTTATACAGACCAGTTTATTATTTTTTTCAAGAGTTGTTGATAACCTGATCTTAGGTAAGCAGCTAGAATTTAGAAAGGGAGCTACACGTGCGTGTGTGTGTGTGCACACGGGGTGTGTGTGGGCTAACACTATATGCTAAGGCATGATATGAAATAAAGCCACAGTGCTGTGAGAATACTGAGTACTGAGACTACTAATAAAGGAGTTTTTCCTGCATGAGATAAGGGGGGTATGTCAAGGAAATAGCCACAGAAGTAGCTTTGAGCTGGATCAAGAAGGAAGAGTAGGATCTCAATAGATGGAGAAGCAGAGGGAAGGCTTTTCAGGCCAAAAGGGCTCAAATTAGCAAAGCACTGCCATGGTGAGCTGGGGGAATATGCAATTTGGACCAAGAGGGGTATGACGTTCTGTGACATTTATTGTGGTAATACAACTTGTAAAATTTCCTCTCCTTGAATCTGGGCTGGGCCTGGGTCTTGCTGTATGTGGCAAAATTGACTGGGTGCCTGTTCTGGGATGATGCACTAAAAAGGACTGGCTTTTGTGCCCATGGGAGCCTAAGCTGCCATGAAAGAAGTCTGGCCTTCTTGCTGGGGAGATCCTAGGGAGAGTCCAGGTGGAGAGAGAGAGGCCCTGAGACTACATGACGAGAGAGAAGATGGGATCACCCAGTCACCTGGCAAGTGAACGCAGTCCCCGTCAGGACTACAGAGACCCACAGAACTGCCCACCTGAGCCCTGTGCAGAGTGCAGAGCAGAAAGGTTTTTTTTAGGATGTCACTTTTTGGAATAGTTTTTTATGCACTAATAGAAGACTAAAGCACAGTGTTTATCAATATTTTAAGTCAGTACCTTCTTGTGATAAATATAAAACTCATATACCCACCTGGAGATTTAGATGTTGCCCTGTCTTACATACACTAGTCAAGGCCTGTTTTGAACCATTTTAGTATATAAAATTCTAGCATTTTTTTTCTTTTTACTAACAAAAATGATAAAAGTAAACAGGCCTTTTAAAAAACAACCCTTCTTTTGTCCCTCCTAGACAAGAGTACCTTAGACAGGTTACAACATGTATGTGCATTTGTGCATGAGCATGTGTGTATGTGTGTGGGGGGCTTGTGCTGCATTATCAAGATATATCCTCACTGAGGCAAATTTACATTAAATAATCCCTATGTGTCAGGCATGTTCATTTTTTTCTACTTCATTCCATGTCTTCTGTCCTCACTGCTGGTTGTGACCCACTGAATAGGTTTCACCATGCACAAATAGGTTGTGACCCTCAGTTTGAAAGACACTGTCCTAGGATGCATTAATCATTCAATAAATATTAATTAAGCTTTGTATGTGCCATGCATTATTTTAATCTTGTGGGTATAGCAGTGGCAAAGCAAACACAATTCCTTTTTTCACAGGCAAAATAGTTGTACAAGAACAATAACATGTGCAAATATGATTTAATTTATAATAAATGCTGAGAAGGATAAATATGGGTGCCTGAGAAACCGAAAAGGAGACCTCACTGAATCTGGAGCACGGCAGTGGGTCTGTTCATGGATGCCAAGGTGGAGAGAGTGCAAAGCAACAGAGGTCAGTCTTCAGATAGAGCATGTCCAGACTTTCTGGCCTGCCAAGGTAATCAGCAGAGTAGGTTGGCAGAAGACTTCTGAAGCAGCCAAGTGGGGCCTAAGCCGGGCTGATGCTCTGCTCCATCCAGTGCTAAAGCTGACTGGAGGGGCTGGTACGTGCTGTTAGCCTACTGGGCCCAGCTTGTCTTAAACACTTGCTGACAATTCTTGGCTTGTTGGGTCTCTAGAGAAGAGAGCAAGTGGGTGATCTTTAAAGTATTCCCCCTGGAGTCCAGAAATGAACAAAATAAAACTGTCTACCATGTATCAGAACCAAATTATGAGACTGATCCAGAGTTATGCAGAATCATCTCCAGGAGACTCCCAAGCTGAACCCTGGCAGTAACTGGTTGAGGTATTAAAATATCTGGAGAAAGAATGCTCCCAGTGGAGGGAGGGTGGACAAGGAATCTGAGAAAAAGGGGATCTGACTTATGCTGTCCATGGGGAGAGGAAGTACCTGGTTGGGTCCAGGGAGTGAGCCTATCCTCCTGAAAGGACCCTTCCTACTGCTCATGTCCACATCCTCAAAAGCAGGAGAGAGCAAATATTCTGCTTACATGTACCTCTGCCTATTCTAAATCCATGCGATGTGATCACTCGGCTTTCATAATTTGCCTACAGAGAGAGCATGAGAGCGCTGGTAAGGCCAAAACTTTGTAGATCAATTGTTATTCTAGTTTTATGGCTATTGTGAGCTTTGAGAGTGGAAGTCAGCATACACGGGCAGAGCGGCGAGCTCACCTTTCTAAGACTGCATGGCTGAGGGGCAGACCCTTGGGTATAGTTCATTCACCAAGGAAAACACTACTGTGTAAGAACTTGTCTGGATGGCCAAATGTCCTTCCCTGGGCAATACTCTCGGGCAACTTCCCTCCTCTCTCCCTCCCCTGTAGCACCATTTTCCATTTAAAATTTCCACTAGCACAAATTTCTGCAGCAGCTGGGCAGTACAAGGGCAGCTAACCCTTCATGAGCGCTGCCCATGTACTCGGCATTGCACCAAACAGTGTGCGACTTCTCTCATTTCACCATTGTACTTAGGGAGGTGCTATTATCATCCATCTGTTACCGCTATGGAAACTGAGGTTAGGAGGCACAGGGGAACAAATATGTATGATATTGCCTCTCCTTGATGCCTATGCACTAAGGGTTTGAGCTCTGTCAATGAGTCCATTTGTTTCCAAAAATGTGGCTTGTGAAGTTTGCTTTCTTTAAAGGGAGAAGGGAGAACAAGGCAGCTCTACCTGAGTGCTTCACTGACATACACACCTTTCTTGCATCCCACAGGACTTCAGTGTCTTCTCTGTGTTCTTCAGTGTTTCATTCAAACCAGGGAGAAGTAGCTCAGCTCCCTCCCTGCAGCCCCATCTTTTCTTCTTCTGTCTTTTCTGTGGTCTGACAGGGGAGAGTTCCTGCATGTTTTCATTTTGATTCAGTTTGCCTCCTGCCAACTTACAGCTGTGCAGGCATGATTCTGGAACTAGAAAATGGCCCACAAAATTTGGGCTAGGCCTCAGGAGAACTTTCTGTAGCTCCTTAAGGTGATAACAAAAAGCTACTTAGGATCCACTTTTGGATAGGCTCTTAAGTGATGACTATCGCTCTGGATGTCCCCTATTGTGCCCCCCTCCCCATGCAGGAATGGCCATTTACACATACCTCAATCAGTAACTAAGATGTTATGTTTCACAAAATGTCATCCTTTCTTTCTTTTAAAATATTTATTAAGTGTGGGGTGTTTGAATCTATGTTTTTCTGTCCTAAGTTCAGAAGAAATTAGGCACAGTGAATGAAAGATCACAAATTTCAGGGACCAAAACACTGATGTCGCTGATGTGCCTCCCTTCACAGCTGCGGCTCTTCACTGGAGAGCAATGCTCTTAACAGGAATCCAGTGAAGCCGAATCATCTCTGTAAGCGGGACTGAGTAGGATGATTATTTATTTATTCACGATTGTACTGAAAATCTACCAAGGCGGAAGCACTGTTCTCTATAAATCTGTACCAGTGAATGGAAGATCCTTGCCCACAAGCAGCTCACAGTCTAGTAGGGGAGAGAGACTAAATAATAAATGTAGTGAATTATTTGTTAGAAGGAAAGATATGCTATGAAAACAAACAAATATACAAGCATTAGAACAGGGAATGGGGATAATTCAGGATGTAGTTAAAAAATAGGATGATCATGGCTGGCCTCATGGGGAAGATGAAAAACATCATCCAAACTTGAGAAAAACTGGGGAATTGGCCTGATAATTGGGGGGCAGAGCATTTCACGTAGTACCAAAGTCTCAAGATGGACATGTGCCTGGTGTGCCTGAAGATCAGCAAGGAGGCCGGTGTGGCTGGAGCAGGGTGAGCGAGGGGAAGAAGAGTGGGAAAGAAGGCAGTGATGGAACAGGCACCCAATCAGGTGGGACGCTGGAGGCCAGAGGAGGCACCTCAACTCCGAGGGAAATGGGGAGCCGCTGCAAGGCTGTGACCAGTGGAAGGGCACCACCTGCACTGGCTGCTGCCTGTAGGACAGACTGTACGCAGCAAGGCGAGAAGCAGAGTGACCTATTAAGAGGCTTCTGAAATCATCCAGGC
The DNA here is from genome assembly GCF_040802235.1 of Manis javanica. NCBI lineage: Eukaryota > Metazoa > Chordata > Mammalia > Pholidota > Manidae > Manis > Manis javanica. The sequence goes on along the minus strand of NC_133156.1, from coordinate 106,280,684 downwards.
CAGAGAAGACGGTGGCTTGTAATAGGGAAGCAACTGTGGAAGTGGTGAGAAGGACATGGGTTCTGGGTCTGTTTTCACAAGAGGGGCTACTGGTGGGCTGGATATGAGATGTTATATAAAGAAGGGGCACAGGATACCTCCCAAACTTTGGCTTGGGCAAGAGAGATGGGGAAACAATGATTAGAACTATTTGTGTGGCAGGAGGTTGGGGAAATCTGGCGTTCACACCTTCCTCCCTCCTTCCCTACATCCCTCCCTCCCTCCCTTCCTCCTTCCTTCCCTTTCTTCTCCACCCCCTCCAACTTCCTTATTCCCTTCCTTCTATGCACATCTACAAGTACAGACACTGTATCTAGAGATACAACAGACACAAAGCATCTTCACCATCAGAGTATGAATGACAGATGAGGCAGAGAGGAACTGGTGGTAGGGAACCTCCTACATTATACTACTCAACTCTTAAAAATTTAGCTCCTGATAGCAGCAGTTTTGAATAATTCACAACTTTTTAACCATAACTTAGAAAATGTATCAATACTTTCACATTGATTCTACTAAGAAAGTTATGTTAAGCCTGAAATTAGGGTTCCATTGTTAAGTTGCTGATATATTTTTGTGCTCACCATATCATCAAAAACAAACAAGCGAGAAACCATGGATTTGAAAGAAGCATTCATTACTATCTCATAAAAATGGTGTCTTTTTTTTGTTTCTCTGTCTGCTATCCATTATAGGTTTTGACATCTCAGCTGACTATATTATTTATTGGTTTTATTCTAAGAAATCGAATGCTAAGTTGTACACTCTAGTAGAAATGATGCCCTAGGGTACAACAAAAGGCAAATTGGCAGTGCTAGGAGGCCAGTCTTTGGAACAGACTGTCCATATTTGACTCCCAGCTCTGTTTCTTACTACATACATGACCCTGAGTTAGCTATTTAACCTCTCTGTGCCTCATTTTACACAACTATGAAATAAGAACAATAACTATCCAACCTCACAGATTTATGGTGAGGATTATGCAAAGTCCATAGAACAGTGGGGCACACACAGAAAGCTCTCAATAAATGGCATACTTACTGAGCTATTGAATGTAATTAGGTGAATATTACTATTGCCATCACACACACAGTAATTCTCTTCTCCCTTCCCAGGAGCTTATTTTTATGTTTCATGTTATATGGTTTTTTTTTTTCATTTTCAGTAGACATTTCTTTTCTTATGAGAAAACAAAGAGGGAAAGAAAGTTGGCAAAGATGACATAAATGCTCAACACTGTTGGTTAAATAACACTATTGGTAGAACATGAACAACTACAAAAATAATTTTGAAAAAGTGTATTTTGACTCAGAAGGATGTTCAGGATTTTTGTTATATTAAAAAAAAGAAGTGACAAATGGTTGACAGTTATGATCTCATTTAAAATATATATAAGGACACAAACACTGGGAAGGATATAAAGCAAATATTAACAGTGGTTATCTCTGCATGGCTAGATTTTAATGCCTTTTGTGACTCACTTCTGTTTTATTTTTGGAACATGTATGAGGTGCTCAGACGACTGCGTAGTGTCACCAACTGAGATACATAAAAGGGAACAGATTTAGAGGAAATCTATATTTGATTTTATATACAAAGAATTTTATGAACTTATGAGATACTCAGGTGGGAATTTTCAATAAATACTTGGGTTTTTCAACTTTGAGGAAGTAGCTAAAATGGACTGGAAAATGATTTTAGGGGTTATCAGCAGAGAGCTGGTAGTTAAAATAACAAAAATGCATGAGTGAATGTTGGAGAACATGCAGAGTAAAGAGAGCTGGGGGCTGAGAGTGGGATCCTGGGAACCCCGGGTCAAAGGAGGATGGAGGAACTGCAGTCTAAGAGGGAGACAGAAAGGCTGTATGGCCAAACCGGGAGGAAGAGAGTTTCAAGGAGGACAGACTCACAACTGCCTCAGAGAAACCTAGTAAGAAATGAGCTGAAAGTATCTATTTGATTTGACAGTTAGGAGATGGGAGGAACCACAGCAGAAGCAGTTACAGTAAGTGGTGGGACTACAGGCTCACTGGGTTGAAGAATAAATGGGAGGAAACGAAAATGGAGGTAGTGAGGGTAAATTCTCCTGCCTATAAGTCTGGATGATAAATCAATAGTGATATGGTGTGATGACTGGAGGAAGACACAGGATCAAGGAAGGGAGCTGTTCAAACATCAAATGGAAGGGAAGAATTCAACCAGTCTGAGGAAGAAATCACTAGATACTAGGTCTAAGAGAGAAGGGGAATAAGGGATGATAGATGAAACAATATCCAGGAGGAGGTAATGAAGGGGAAAGAGGTTAGGTTTGGGGGTATTTTGCCCCCTTGTTTTTAAGTGCATAAAATATCTATATCACTGATTATCACATAGAAATCAATACAGATTGAGCAAAATATAATTTAGCTTTCCTTTGTTTTGATAACTTGGTGTTATCAATTTAATGTCAATTACACTCAGGAACCAGACAGACTCCCCACTGCACAGGTGCTGTTGGGGTTTCCTCAGACAGGCTGAGCTTCTCACTCTTTTCAAAAAGGCCCCACACAGCTGTGTTTTGGGGGGATGATTCTGATAGATTTTCTGTTTCTTCTTTTGTTTCCAAGTCATCAGCTGTCACTTGGCTACTATCAGTTGTGATTTTTCCTGGAATCTCCTACTCACCCTTTCTTATTTGCTCATCTGATTATGGAAGGAGTAGAACCACATGACTGAATTTGTGTGAGCCATCACTGAAACCCAGGTCTACATTTCTTTTGCTAGTGAAGTGCATCATCTTTAGGGTGTGAAGTAGTGAACAACCAGTTGGGCGCTCAGAGACCTCTGTTTGTTTCCTTCCTGGTGTTGATCTGTATTACAAGAGAAAGGGGTCCCTGTGGAGTTGGAGGGCTGAATTCTTAATAGTTTGGGTTGTATACTGCTGTTTATAATTGAGGTATACATATAAATCATATTTGCCAAAACATAATGTCTATATAGAGAAAAGGCTGACATAGCACTCTGAGCTCACTTATCAAGAGTTACAGCTTTTCCACAAAACCTACATAGTTTGTTGAATGACTTCGTTAGAGTCATCTGCAAGCAATAATCTATGATTACATAAATAATTAATAGTTTTTAAATAACTTTGCAATGATTTTGGTTCTGTGTAGATCCCCAACTATGTAACTCTAAAATTCTGGCAGGCTTATAATTATTATTGGAAACCATTTCTTATCTCAGAGACATGGTGAATTAATGCTTGCTGACTAATGAGTATAGAGCCAAAAATTGTGTATAATTTTAGGAAATGAAATGGCAATCTTTGTCCAAATTCATTATCACCCTGTTCTCGGAATATATTGTTCTAAACTGTATTATAATGTACTTTCCTTAAGCAAATATATTCAAGAAATTAAAATGGCATAAAGCATACAATTCCCCATTATATAATCAGAGAAAACGAGAAGGAATGGTTTTCAGAAAGCTCATTCCTTCAATTTCTTTTCAAGGTATAGGCTATATGTAATTTACATTAATGAGAAGGAATGGTTTTCAGAAAGCTCATTCCTTCAATTTCTCTTCAAGGCATAGGCTATATGTAATTTACATTCTACGATGAGGATATGAACCAAATTTTGGCCCTCTGACCCTGATGTACTGAATTTACACCATTCAGATCTGCTCAGACAGGTTTTGAAAATAATATTTGCCAAGAAAATGTGCAAATATGCTCAATGAGCATCTTGCACATGTATTTTTCTGCCTTTCCTTTCTTTTTCACTCTGCTTTTAAACGTCAGCCTAACTGCAGTAAAAAGAAACTGCAACTGCCCTATTACTGAATTGCAAAGCAAAGTGTGCCAGAAACACCCCTCAGAATTTTAAAAGAGAGTCAAAAGGAAGATGCTCCGCACGTACTCCATGGCTGCAGGAATTCTGGTGAAAGGAGATACCAACCCTGAGCTGTCTCAATGGTGACTGTGCACTGGGCAAGAGTGGGAGAATGACTGCAAGCTCAGAAAGCAGGACTGGAAAGCAGGAGGGGAACAGGAGTGGGGGGAGTCAAAGATGAAGGGCCCTAAAGACAACAGGAAGGAGAAGGGCTGCAGATATGCCAATGGAATAAACCTCCTCTTCTAAGTTTTCATGTTTCAAACAAGTGTTTTCAAAGTTCAAAGAAAGACAACTTTCTGCAAGATGAGAGGTAGGCACCTGGTTTTAAGTAATTAATAACAGTTGGTAATTATTCAATATAATCATTAGCAACAATAATGGTAAGACTAAATACCAATAAAAATACTTTGCATTACACAGTGGGTCCATGTGCCAGCTCCTTCATGTCTGAACTCAGTTTCTCCACACATGGTCACTATTATTTCCCTTCTTTCACAATGGCTTTAAGGAGTTGCAACAAAATGCCAAGATTACTGCTGAGCTGAGTTACTTATATCAGGTAGGTCTCACAGGCATATTTATTCTATTCTGGGGTCTCATTACTATCCATTATTCATCTTCTTGTCAGATAAATCTTCCTACTAAAATACTGCTTTTGTAGAGTATTGTCATGCCTATTTGTGTTCAAAACCATTCATGACTGTCCACTACCTATAGGTTAATGCCCAGAACACCTTAGTTTGACAGGCCAAAGCTTCAGCCTGACTCGCTTCTACGCTCACTTACCTGGACCTCCTGCTACAGGACCATCACACTTGTCACATGTAACCCGGACTCAACATCTGGCCTCTGTCTGGGGTGCCTGCTCTTCTCTGTCAATTTAAATACATTAGCCATCGCACCCAGTTCAAGCTTTATTTCTTCCATGGAGCCTTAATTCTTCCTGACTACTGCAGCTTTCCAAGATCCCCTTGTCCTCTACTTTTTTGTCTTCTATGTACCTATATGATTTATTGCTTCTGTTACTGAACTGATGTCAAGAATAACAGAATTACTGTTGCCGTGGTATTTTGGCTGTTGTCAACTGTTAGATATTCAAGAATTTTGCAAAAGGTCTGTTAAACCAGTGGTAGGCTTAAAACCAGCCATGGTGGGAGGATTTATACTATGGCCAAAGGCAAATATTGCAGATCATGTTTTGTTTGTTTGATTTTTGTCAGGAAGGAGGAAAAGAAGAGAATTAACTGGTTTACCTGCACAACACTGCCACAGGCCCTCTAATCCACTATTCTTGTTACTAATACATTTGACCAATTCCCTATTATAGCTAGCCAGCATAAATTTAAACACTTCCAGGACTAAGTAATCCATAATCTCCCAAGGAATTAGGTTCCTATGGACATGCACCCATGTATATAAACTGAACTGTAGGCACCACAATAGCTTAGCAACAATTCCTCGATGTTATGTGTTCTTTGTGGTGCCCAGCACAGCATAGAGTGAAAAGCAGATCCTTCTATTTTCCTAGCTTCAGTTTCCGGTTCTCCCCATTGCCTTTTAACTTCTGGCCTTATTGAATCTTAGAGTTATTTCTCAAACATATCAGACACATCTAGCCCTTGTGACTTTTCAGAGGCCACTTTGGCGGGCCCTCAGAGATGGAAGCCCTTCTTATACTGAGAGGCCTTTGTGACCTGAACAACTCTCCACTTTAAATATGTTGAATTTTAACTGTCTATTGATTTATCTATCTCCCCACTATACCGTAAGCTGCTTAAATGTTAAATCCTACCTTTTCCTCCTATGTTATCCCAGGTCTGAGATGCCTGGCACATGGAGGGTGCTCCAGCAAATATCTGCTGATAGTGAATAGAGCAATTCAGATAAATAAATAAGGCCATTTATAGAATGTAGGTCTGCTTTGGCTCTTGTCCACAGCATGAATTGCTCTAAGGAATAGGTCTCATGACTTCATTACACTGTTGTTTTCTACAAAGCAACCACCAGGGCATGGATTTCAAAGAGGAGTTTCTTCACAACCCTATGAGTACTTTACATATTGCTTTGCTCCTAGGCACCTTCCAGTGTTCCTGGTCTCATCCCCATCTCTTCAGAACAATAGTGTGGTCTTCTAGTTTAGATGTCCTTTCTTGCATGCATGTGTCTGTCTTATTCCTCCCCTGCTCAGTGCTGATGGTACATATGTCACAATTCCTGTAAAATCTTGTTTATTCCTGTGAAGGCTTCCCAGTTGTTCTACTGTTCTATGCTTAATACCTTACAACTGAAAAATTAGGCCACAGGATTTGGGGGAGAGAAGGAATTAAGAAAGAAAGGGGAAAAATATGAGTGAAGTAAAGTATAAGAGAACTGCATAAACTAGGGTGGGAGGATAAAATAAAAAAAATATTGAGAGCCAAATAACATAGTAATACTCTAAAACTATCAATTCAAACTTACCTCTTGTCTCCATCTTTAAAGAAAATAGCTGATGTTACCATATTCATAAAAGTGAGTTTCTCTAAATTTCCAAGTTCTTATTTTTTGGTTTATAGATCCAGGATTCCTTCTAACAATGGGCAAAGTAAAAATGAAATGCTTTTACAAAAACCCTAATATTAAATACTAAGATAGTAAAGTTATACCCTCTACATAGAATATAGGGGTTGCCAACATATGGGCTCTGTAGATGGAAGTATATTATTTGAGGAATTGAAATAATTATTTAGAGAGTTTAGGAAAAATGTTTCTAACATCAGAGCAGAGGATATAGACTAACTTTTTGAAACTTGAGGGTATTTTTTTTAAACGGTTTATAAAACAACAGATTGTGATTTTGTTTTCCATCCCACCTCCAGCTTGTATTTTTATTTTTCCCAGTGGTGCTAATAGGACAAAGTAACAGGAGACTACAATAAAGCTTAGAATATAGTGACTTTCATTTCAGACAGTAACACTATTTGTCATCACTAAGCTCTGCTGTATGTCTTAACATTAGCCATTCAATCATGCTTCAAAAGGGACAAGATGGAAATGTCCTGCGATCCATTACAATTCCACCATCTTTCCAACTGTTCATATCCAGGGAAATGGATAAGAAGGGCCTGAGGCAGAAAAGCAGGACAAAAGAAAATTCTTCTTGTAATCTATAGTTTCACAGAGGCTGATGGGGAAGAATGCAAAATGAAATCAAACCAACAAATGCTAAAATCTGAAAATAGTAATTATTTCTCCCCCAACCCACTTGAAAAAAAGGCTAAAGTTAACTTTTTTGTTTGGTTCAAGCTTGCGTCCTATTCTCCTTTAGTATATCCCACAGCATATGGTCAAGTGGTAGCCCCCTGAACTGTATTCACTGACTTTGACCTGGTCAGATTTATCCATTTCCTCTTCGATCAAACACATATGAACCCATCTGTGTGCCTCTCTTTGAGTACTGTGAATTCCAGTATAAATAAGACACAACACAAGCTCTTGAGAACATTACAGGATTACAGTAGCCAAGACCACTTTTTTTTTTAAATTTGTAAAAGTGCACTCTGATGTTCTTTTGATAAATTCTCTCTCTTTATCTAAAATCCTTTAGTGAGGTGAACAATTCGTTGGCATTTAGCACCTTCACCATGTGCACCTACCACATCTAGTTCCAAACATTTTCATCTCTCCAATAAAACCCCTCCAGCTTCTCTCTCTGAGGGCACTTTAAATGTCGATGTGTGGGATGCCTTCATCTAAAGTCATGTTTTGAAAAAACTCTTTGACACCAATAATCATTCTAACTTGAAGAATGGAACTGAGAAAAAGTATTGAGTTCAAAGAGGCTTTCACAATCAGAGTCAGCCTCCTATCTGAGGGTTTTCAAAATGTCATTCTTCACTCTTGGGGTTTTGGGTTTTGTTTTTTTTAAGTCTTCATCAGTTTTCCAGATTCTCATTTCCCACAGCCTGGAGCTGTTTCCTTTGGTCCAGTGGCTAGGGCGTTGGTGTTCTGATAGTACTAAGATACACCTAATTACTGAAGATCAGTTGACATTGGGATTCTCAGGTCTGTGTGCTCATTTAGCTTCTACGCCTCAGGACTTCATCTCCAAATCGCACACAACCCTCCTCCTATCTTCAGCCATCGCAATAGTGCAGCTGACTCTAAAAACATCCCCACTGCATCCTCTTTGTTTAATTTTCTATCAGCAAATCCTTCTTTCATGTTTACTTCCTCTGCCAATTCAGGTAATTCAGTTGACTTAAAAAAAAAAACAAAACTCTTTGCAGGTAATCTTTGTTTTCATTTCATAATCTGCTATTTACCAATCCTCCAACTTCTTAATTTTGTTATACACCTCTAGCTCTTTGTTCTTATGCTGTTGCTTTTCCATTACATTTGATTCCAAAACCTGTAATCTCTCTGGTTCATTTAAAATATTAATTGCCAAGTTTCCTGCTCCTGACATTGGAGTTCTTAATTCCAGCATTGAACCAAATGTTTTACCCTCATTTTTAAGGCTTACTCCGCTCAGACACTCTGTCCCCTAACACAGATAGAAAATACTCAGGCCCTTATAAATCTGAAAACTTCTGGGTGTGGCTGCCTTTTGGAAGGAGCTAGTCAGCACTGAGGCTGCACAGTGCCGAAAAGTGGTTAAAAACATGTTTGTGAAAGTCAGACAGATGTGGGTCCAAATCTTGGCTCTACCATTTATAAACTACATGACCCCGGACAAATTGTTTAAATTCTCTGAGCATCAACTTCCTCATCTGTACAATGTAAAATAAGGCAGCATTGTTTAATGGACAGATCTTATCTTTTATACCACTTTTAATATTTACACAACTGTCGCAGCAATCAACATATTTCCTCAGAAACTGTTGAAAAGGTATAACTTTTGGGAAATGTACTCAAAGAGGAACAACTTTTCCTCCCCCGAGGGCAGCTTCTGATTCTGCCCTGCTAGGTATCTATATATCACAACACCTTTCTAAGTCTTCACTCCCTTACTTATGAACTAAGGCAGGTTGAGTGAGGAGTTCCATTGCTTGTATTCTGACTCTGTGATTCTGTGATTTTATTTTACACATGAAGACCACTGAGGAGTAGAGAGAGGCAATAGCGGGCTGTGGTTTGCTCACAGTCACACACAAAGGTCTGCTGTAAAGCCAGTCCACCCTAAACTGGTTCCCAGTGAGTTTGGGTTCCACTTGAGCGGACCACACTTAGCTCGCCCTTCTCTACTATCTCTGCTCAGCCTGACTGTAAGTTTCTTTCAACTCTGCCTCCCTGAATTTGCCCTGATAACTTTGCAGCCTGACTACCCTCCCACTCTGAGATATCTTCTTAAAGTGGTTATTCTATTAACCTTCCCACACCAGTTCCTTTACCACCCTATTGCTGACCTAGTACAACCTGTCAGTTAATGAGAAGTATATGGTGGATCAGGAAAAGAGAAATAAATAAATAAATTAACCCACATCATGTTGGATAAAAATGTTTAAGCTAAAAGATACTGATGAGTTTTTAAAATCATGATACGTTATTTATGAACAGGAATATCTAATTAGGAAAAAGATGGAAATGTGGACAGGCTGGCAAGTTTTCCACATGGCATTAGTAGTTCTGGTGAAGGAGGAAGGGAAACGGAGCTGGTAGTGGGTATGGGGAAATGGGGTCTTCAAATTAATTGCTGCTGTTTTATTTCTTTTTAAAAAAATATCTGAGGTGGCTATGGTAAATATTAATATTAATTCTAAATTATGGATATATATATATATATATTAGATCTTTTAATTTCTTGGTAATTTTCATTTTCAAGTTAATTTTAAAAGAGTTAGAGCTCCTATGTGAATAATAAATTTCAGATCTCTTGCTGAACAGTTCAAATGCTGGGGCAGGTCCTGCAAGACAAGTATGCGTAACCAAAGCCCGGGTGCTCTCAGTGCCTCTAGCTCTGGATTACAGCAGTTAGAGAAGACTGAGCTATTTTGTTTCCATGGCTCATTAAGCTAGGGTTAGACTGGTGTCCATAATCAAATTCACTGCATCTATCCTTGCCTCCTCCCTATGAAATGAGGCCAGACCTTAGGGAAAAGGAAGACTTAAAGAATATCCCAAGTCCGTGGTAATTCTGCCCATAAAGGAAATAAACACACCTGAAAAGGATTAAATTCTTTTTCCTTATCTGAATGATCCCCTTCCCTACACTTCGTCTGTCTGCTGACTGCCAGCCCTATTTGCTAATTCCCATCCCTCCTCAGGCTCATTAGCACTTCCCTTGCAAACCGGTGCTCAGTGAACCTGAGCAGACATCTCCAAAACACACCCAGACTCCGGGGCCATAGAGCTTCCCGCTGGGGCACCTGGAAGGGCACCTACACAGCCCCAGGGACGGTCAGTCAGCCGTGGCCTGGGGGCGCTCCAGACATGAGGAAGTAGGAATAGCAAGAGACCAAAGGAATCTGTGGGTAGGAAGGAAGGAGACAGGCTTTCATTATTTGTCACTGAGGGAATGACCTTGAGTGAGAATAACGGAGAACCACAGATGGGGACCATCGTGGGGAGAGGTGGGGCAGGATGGGGGGCATGACACACACACAAACCAGAACAGGATCAGCATGGAGAGACAGGTCAGAACACGGCAATCGAGGCAGCAGAGCAGAAAGAAGGCAGAGAATGGGAACAGCTGTTCTGTATTGTGTTGGCAGGTTTAACAGCAAACAAGTGCCTTGTGGGGCACAAGCGCCTGGTGAGGAGGCTCTGGCCCCTACCTACTCACACCCACTCCACCCTCCACACCACCCAGTGATCCACACAACCTAAGGCTCATACAATTGTAGGGAGGGCTCTGATCCTCTGAGGGACAATCCAGGACTTGAGAAGACCCTGGACTGCAGGCTCAGAATTGTTTCCTTTTTTGGCATTAGAAAACAGCATTTAGTATTTTAAAAAGAAAGGAAGGGAAAAAGGAAGGGAGGGAGGAAGAAAGGAAAGATTCCATTTAGAAGACTCAGACAAAACAAAAATAGCCAATATAGGCCAAGTTACAGCTTTACGTGTATCCTTTCAAGGGTACAACCCTGAGTCCTGCATGGATAATTAGCCATATTTCCATTATACCTCTAAGCAAGGCAGGGTGAGCGTACAGAGTAAATGCACTTTGCTGAACTGCTTCCCCTCTGTTTACTTGGTCACCTTAAATGGAGGAAGCCCATCTTAATGTGACTTTCACTATTTTTTAAGAACAAACAGGGTAGGGGCCTGAGGGTTGGTTCTACCCCAAGTAGTAATTGTATATTTGAAAGGAGTCTCCATTGTGTCTCCTCCTTTTCAAAAGGAAATATGTCTTTGAAAACGAGGAGCCATTATTGGGCTTTCCTCTCCTGCGGCAGCATCTCTAGTACCAGTCCATTTAAATAGGAGTTTCAAGTAATGCAGTTTATTAAATCCACATTTTCTTCCAGATTCCACTTTATGTGCATATGTTCTTTTGTTTCCCTCCTAACATTTCCACGGCTCAGAAACCATTCTTTGTGGTATAGCTGAAGGATATGGATATTAAAATCAGATCAGCAAAAGATTTTATGGACTTTGGGAGGCTGCCAATCAATGCTGTAAAATAAAGCACGTTGTGCACTGATATCATCAAGCCTATTCTGTGTCGTTTCAATGCTGCTGGGAGAGAGCTGGAGGCGGGTGAAGCTGGCAGGACAATTGGAGGAGGTAAGAGAGTGCAAGGGTTGGATTAATTGTGGAATTTGAAAGTGGGGACAATTTACACTAAAGAATTATTTTCAAAGACTTCCTAACCTCCAAGACATTTTCCAGGCGAGGTAACCTTTGAATTACAACTGGAGGTGATATTCTTGGAGCAGCCTCCGAAAGCTGAAATCACAACATGCCCACAGTGCTGCCGTCCCAAACCCACAAGTTTGTCATTTTCTCAGACAGACACACAAACCCTCGGGGAGCCCACGGGGATGCTGGGAGGTCGGGGAGGTATGCTTTGCAGTAGCTCTTTTGAAGTGTTTAATTCCTCCTTTGTAATCTATTCATCAACACACATTTCAAGCATATCAGTTTTAGCTCAACAATTTCATTCTCAGAGGCTTATATTTATTCCTGTGGCTCAGGGCCTCTGTCCAGCATCTGGGTGGCAAGATTTGTTTTGTCCGAATTCAGAAATATTAACAGAATTAAGTTCTCTCTTTCTCTCGCCCACCCTCTCCTCCCGCCAATTCAGGCTAGGATGCCCCTGAGGCTGAGTGTGAGGAGTGGGTGTACGTGAGCACAGGAGCGCTGTGTGCCTGTCTTTTTAAAGTACAGGAAATGCATAAAAGAAAGAAGAGTTCAGCTGGAGCCACCGCTCCCTGTCTTTGCTTCTTTTCCCTCCTCCCCTCCTCCCCCTTCCCCCCAAGCACCAGCTTTTAATTTTCAAAAGCACTGCAACTGCTTGGTGTGGTTTCAAGAGCTGGGGTGCCATTCTCCCTGATGATGACTCTGCTGACGTCAATGGCATTCTTATCATGCCTAGTGCGACATCAGAAACCAGCCCTCAGAGGCTCCTCTTATTCACTGTGTCTGGGCTCTCAGTAAAACGTGGCCCAGATCTCTGAAGTGAAAGGGACTCACTTCTCTATCCTAGCAAGCCCTGCACTCAGCCAGACACCCTTCTGCATGGCAGCTAGCCAGTTAAAGCTTTGTTCCTTAGTGTTGTCTGCTGCAAAGACCCCCTGCGAGAAATGAAAGAACTAAGTGGATCACAGTGTTTCCTCTGTGTGTGAGCTTTCAGTGTGTGTGTGTGTGTCTGTGTGTGTCTATCCTTCCACCAGGACAAGACTGGTGACCTGCTTCTGATTATTCTTTAGGTTTTACCAAAGCCTTTGATAAGGTGATTTCCCCTATACAGTGGACAAGACTCACTCATGTAAGTGCTCCTAGCTTACTATGTGGGCTAGAACTGGAGCCCAGATCCAAAAATCAAGCCCATTTTCACTTCTCCAGACTGCAGCAAGCACCCCTCTCCTCTTTTTTAAATAAAGAAAAAAACAGGAGGTTGGAGGAGAGGGGAAATAATCACTGCTGAGTAATAACAGTACCAATAATACTAGCCGAATAACTGGACAGGATCCCTGAGAATTTAACATTTCCTCTAAATACTCATGACTTCTTTTAAGAGTTCTGATCTCAAAGGCTGGAGTTAGAAAAACAGCCGCTAGATGCTGAAACTTCCCAGCAGCTCACTTCCCAGCAGTTTGGGGACAGCTGCTATGATGGTGATGATGAAATTTTCATTTGCAGTAGTTTATTATGGTCCAAATCTATCTTGAAACAGATCAGAAATGTCTACGGTTCAAATCTAGATGTTTAAGGAGTCAAGGTCATTTAACATGACAACAGAATGGCACACACCTCGGTAGGTTTTGCTGTCCCATCTTTGAAACGGACAAACCAAAATGATCTTGATATCTACCAACCAACTAATGATGGTTCCTCTTAAAGAATACTAAGCCACCCATAATAAACTTAGTAAGAGTGACTGTTCTAGAAAGAAGTCATTTAGCAACAATGTATGAAATGTGCAATCATAATTCCTATTAGAGCCACTTGGAATCATTAACATTAAAGGGACATCAACTTACATGTGGCTGAGCCTCCCACCTTCCTGCGAGGAAACTGAAGCCTGGAGACAGTTATGGGATTTACTCAAGGTCGCGCAACTATTAAATGGCAGGACTGACAAACTCAAGCCGTCTCATTCTAAATGGTATGTTCTTTCTACTACAGCACATTGCTTTAAATAATCAGTTATTTAAAGGCCAAACCCATTTGCCCAGGAAGTTTCCATTTTTCATGTAAATGTAAACAGTAAGTCTGAATTGTTGGATTAAAGTGAATTATCAGGAATTTGTTGGTGAAAGAGTTCTAGTCAATTTGTTTTCTGTTCTCAGAGAACAACTATGGAAAAGATTATTAAATAGAATGGAACAAAATAATGTATGTTGGAAATGCATGAAATTCAGATCAGGTTTTTAAAAGGTAATGATTGAGTCTGGGAAGAAAGAGCAAAGATTTACCTGGGTTCCAAATATATCAGCTTCCTGTACCCAGCCATCATTCTGCCTCATCGTTGTCCTACCTGGCTTCCAGACACCTGCGTATAATGTCATCATACTGATGTTATTCATTTGCTTCCTAATTCAAACTGTTGGCGTAAGGTTTGCTTCCTTCTCCATAAGATCTTTACAGTTACCTTCTGCACTCGCGCCACCCATATCAGTGTTGCCTTTTCCTCAGAGGACTATGACTGCTTTTACAAGTCACCTTTCCACACTCTCTTTTTGAGAGATGTGTGTCATATTCTGGTCCAGAATGGAGAAGAAGAAACTCCGCTTCAGAGTTAGACAGAGCTCAGCTGGAAAGCTGGCTTAACCACTTGCTACAGTTTTAGGGTATTTCTTAACCTCTCTGAGCCTCACTTTCCTTATCTGTAAAAAAAGGAATAAGATCCCTACATGGGCTATTGGAAGGGTTAGAGTTGATGCCTACTGAGTTCCTATCACAATGCCTGGCACGCAGGAGAAACTCACAAAGGACAACAGTAACAAAGATGACAAAAAAATAAAAAATAAATCAGAGAATCATATAACTAGTGAGTACTAACACAAACGGACAAAGGACAAATAGTATTTTTCTCCTTATTACCAGGTTTAGATCTAAGGAGTGCCACTAAAATTGGAAGGGCAATATTTCTTTAAAGAATTTGTCTAGTGAGAAACTAATTACCTGAACCAAATATATGAGCATAAGCTCACATGACAAACTTCTATAAAAAGTTAGTGGAATGCATTTTGCACTGAGTGTTTGACTGCAATTGGATGTCAAGTAGCTGCAAAACCTAATTGTGCTCTTAAAAATTCTTCAGGGATTATTTTGAAACTGGTCTGTGAGAACTACTTTACAGGTAAGCGATTAAGGGCTGAGTCGGTTTCTGGGTCTCTTCTCCCTGAGACAAGCCGCCAATACTCACTAGGTGATAAGAAGCTTTGTGTATGCTGAGATAAGAAGACAACTTAGTTCCTTAAACTTAAAGGCAGACTCACATTAAGGGCACAAGGGTTTCAGAAAGTTTAGCAGTCCATTTGTGAGATAGGCCACAGTGTCCCAGAAAGCCTGTTTTCACTGTACTACATGTTACTGCAAAACTTGGAGTTCATTCCATTGATAACAAAATATATCAAAATATAAATGCTTTTATCTTTGCAGAAATCAATAATTTAATGTAAAATAATATAGCATTTAACTTAGAAACAAATTATAGCCATGCCTGTTCAACGTGGCGCACCCAACTTACACAAGTACAACTGGAGTGATCTGAGTAAATTCTTGGTTGGATACGAACTAAGGAACCGTCAATGTCAAAAGAAGTGTATGTGATTCAGAAGACGGTGTTCACCGGTGCGATTTAGCTCTGAATCAATCAATTCTGCCTGGAGGGCTGGAGGGAAAAAGCTCTCCTTACCAATGAAATCATCACATCTTGCTTACCTAATGAAAGTTGTGCACCCAATCAATATCTTAGTCAATTTTGAACGTTTGATATCCCTTGTGCATCACTTGAACTAATGGAAAGAAAAAGTTTGGACATATTTAACTACTCCAAACTAATAAGTAAGGTTGAAATGCATATTTGATCATGTCTTTACTTCCTTAATACCTTTCATTAGCGATGTTCCACTCACCTAACCTGCCTGCAGAGGTCAGGCCCATTCATATGAATCTGAGGAAGGGGCACCATTTTCTAACTCATCCAGCCAAGGAGCTTGCACTTCTGTAATCTGTTTGCCTGGAGATGGTGTCTTTTAAAACCATACTAAAGATGCCTTAACTATGCAAAAGGCACAGGGGCAGTCCTTTCCGAGACAGCTTAGTGCTGATCTGGTTAAGGATACGTGCACACAGCCACTCGTATTGTGCCTTCATGGTACTTAAGACATTTCAATCATGTATTTGTTCAATTTTTCCTTACGCTCCTAGACTGTAAGGTAAGAATTATGACCACATAGTTCATCTGCCTATCCCTAGCTATTATAGTGCCCAGTACACAGCGGTTGGTCAATAAAAATTTGATATATAAAATTGGGTTGCTATGTCATACCTGATGTATTTCTCAGTACAAGTTGTTTTTGAAAGGATAGGAAATAATTCTCTATCCTCATGAACGACTTTACCCTGGTCATTCCCAAACACCATGGGCATGTGGTATGGCAAAATTAAGTCTTAATGGCACTTGGTGCAATAAAAAATAAATATTAAAGCCAATATAACAGTTACACGTGCACACACACACACACAAACATTAATAAAAGTTGTCAACAGCCCCCTTTTGGGGATGACTGCTCTTTATGTATTTTCCTATTTGGTGCTAGTAAATGTATGTAGGATGTAGGATATAAATGTCCTAATATGAAATCATGACTATAGTATATGGTAGGATGTTCTGTTGGAAAATAGCTTTATTTGGCAGAAAAAGAGTTTATAAGATGGTAATACCATGTTGGGCCTCTCAATTTTTTTATTTTTAAATTCCAAAGTCTGGGAACCATTGACTTAGCAGAATGTTCCCATCAGAACTCAGACTTGAGGATTTTTGTGATGCGTGTCTTAGTTTCTAATTGTGTGTGTGTCTCCAATTTGCAATCCTTTCTTCTTTCACTTCTCCATCCTTATATTTTTGTCTTTTCTGAATCTATGACTGCACCACTATCTAACTTAATGATTTTCAATATGCAATTCTTACAGTGTCTCCCCCTTATAGACCCACATTAGGTTCCCTCCAAATATTTTACATAGTTTATTTCACTTTAAAAGAAATAAAGTTAAGGTTTTTAAAAATTCTAATTATATACATTATAATAATGGGTCTAAAATACTCACCCACAGTTCACTGAATAAAGGTATAACTTTTAAGGGTCGAAGTAATCGAAACTTTCTTTACATACATTAGACTTTCTAATTCACTCTCCTTTGATAAAGAACCAGAATCCATTTTACCATTCTTTCTAGAAAAGTATGCCAAGGGGTAGATCATGGAAAGATAATAATTTCCCTCAGCCCTTGGAGCAAATGAGAGGGAGATTAAACACAAGCCACATTCTTTATTTATTCTAGCATCCACTCGAAATAGAATTATCTGTGTGCTATTTGGAAAGTACTGACCTAAGTGACCTTTAAGTGATTCAATATACATGTCAGGACCTTCTTCAATGGAATAATGACATTTCAAATTCATATTCCACTGCAGTACATTTTCAAGTATATTGTCTTTTTAAACAGTTAATATAGGGAAGCATATAATATATGAGCACATGAAAACAATATTGGCTTCATTCTCTATATAAGAAAATTTCCTATTGCTGTTTCTGTGTATATACATATACATACATGGCATTTATGGCATGTGGACATTATTAACATTTCCACTTGATTGTGGGAAGTGGTACTCATTTTTAGCTCTACTTAGGAGTATTATAAACCTGTTTTAAGACTGATATATTAGAACTACTCTTGTCAATTACTGTCTAACTCCATACACCAAAGTAAACTTGAAAAGGATAAAAGACCTGAATGTAGGTCATGAAACAATAAAACTCTTAGAAGAAAACACAGGCAAAAACCTCTTGAATATAAACATGAGCAATCTCTTCATGAACGCATCTCATTGGGCAAGGGAAACAAAACAAAAATGAACAAATGGGACTACATCAAACTAAAAAGATTCTGTACAGCAAAGGACACCATCAGCAGAACAAAAAGGCATCCTACAGTATGGGAGAAAATATTCATAAATGACATATCTGATAAGGGGTTAACACTGAAAATATATAAAGAGCTCACATGCCTCAACACCCAAAAAGCAAATAACTCGATCAAAAAATGGGCAGAGGACGGCTATCAGACAACACAAAGAAATAAAAAGGCATTCAGCCTGGCAAGGAAGAATTTAAACTGTCCCTGTTTGCAGATGACATGATATTGTACATAAAAAACCCTAAAGAATCCACTCCAAAACTACTAGATCTAATATCTGAATTCAGCAAAGTTACAGGATACAAAATTAATACACAGAAATCTGTGGCATTCCTATACACTAACAATGAACTAGCAGAGAGAGAAATCAGAAAAACAATTCCATTCACAATTGCATCAAAAAGAATAAAATACCTAGGAATAAACCTAACAAAGGAAGTGAAAGACCTATACTCTGAAAACTACAAGACACTCATGAGAGAACTTAAAGAAGATACCAATAAATGGAAACACATCCCATGTTCATGGATAGGAAGAATTAATATTGTCAAAATGGCCATCCTGCCTAAGACAATCTATAGATTCAATGCAATTCCTATCAAAATACCAACAGCATTCTTCAACGAACTAGAGAAAATCATCCTAAAATTCATATGGAGTCACGAAAGACCATGAATAGCAAAAGCAATCCTGAGAAGGAAGAATAAAGCAGGAGAATTATGCTCCCCAACTGCAAGCTCTACTACAAAGCCACAGTAATCAAGACAATTTGGTACTGTCACAAGAACAGACCCATTGACCAATGGGACAGACTAGAGAGCCCTGATATAAACCCAACCATATATGGTCAATTAATATATGATAAAGGAGCCATGGACATACAATGGGGAAATGACAACCTCTTCAACAGCTGGTGTTGGCAAAACTGGACAGTTACTTGCAAGAGAATGAAACTGGATTATCGTTTAAGCCCATAAACAAAAGTAAACTTGAAATGGATTAAAGACTTGAATATAAGTCATGAAACCTTAAAACTCTTAGAGACAACATAGGCAAACATCTCCTGAATATAAGCATGAGCAACTTCTTCCTGAGCAAGGGAAACAAAAGCAAAAATGAACTCATGGGACTACATCAAACTAAAAAGTTTCTGTACAGCAAAGGACACCATCGACAGAACAAAAAGGCATCTTATAGTATAGGAGAATATATTTGTAAATGACATATCTGACAAGGGTTTAACATCCAAAATATATAAAGAACTTACATGCCTCAACACCCAAAAAGCAAATGACCCGATTAACAAATGGGCAGAGGATATGAAGAGACACTTCTCCAAAGAAGAAATTCAGATGGCCAACAGACACGTGAAAAGATGCTCCACATCACTAATCATCAGGGCAATGCAAATTCAAACCACAATGAGATATCACCTCACACCAGTAAGGATGGCCATCACTGAAATGACTAAGAACAACAAATGCTGGTGAGGATGCGGAGAAAGCGGAACCCTCCTACACAGCTGGTGGGAATGTAAGCTAGTTCAACCATTGTGGAAAGCAATATGGAGGTCCCTCAAAAAACTAAAAATAGAAATACCATTTGACCCCGGAATCCCACTTCTTGGAATTTACCCAAAGAATACAACCTCTCAGATTCAAAAAGGCATATGCACCCCTATGTTTATCACAGCACTTTTTTACAATAGCCAAGAAATGGAAGCAACCTAAATGCCCATCAGTAGAGAGTGGATAAAGAAGAGGTGCTACATATACACAATGGAATATATATTATTCAGCCAAAAGAAGAAAACAAATCCTACCACTTACAACAACATGGATGGAGCTAGAGGGTATTATGCTCAGTGAAACAAGCCAGAGAGAGAAAGACAAGTACCAAATAATTTCACTCATCTGTGGAGTATAAGAACAAAGAAAAAACTGAGGGAACAAACAGCAGCAGACTCACAGAACCCAAGAATGGACTAACAGTTACCAAAGGGAGAGGGACTGGGGAGGATGGGTGGGAATGGAGGGAGAAGGGGGATAAAAGGGCATTATAATTAGCATGTATAATGTAAGGTGGGGGGACACGGGAAAGGCAGTATATACAGAGAAGACAAGTAAAGACTCTATAGCATCCTACTACGCTGATGGACAGTGACTGTAATGGGGTGTGGAGGGGACTGTAGTAACCACAACATTGCTCATGTGATACCTTCATAAGATTGTACATCAATAAAACTTTAATTAAAAAAAAAAAGAAATACCCTTGTCAGTCAAACCCTGTAATGTGTGTAAATGATCATATTGTTAAACATGCTCAGCCTGAATTGACAATGGTGGCAAGTGAAGACTGTTCTGGTGAAGGGAGATCTTCCTACATGGCAGGAATTCCTTTATCCCTTTGCTAATATTAGCAATGTGATCAGAGTTTGTCAAAGAATACATTGGCATCAAACATTCTGCTCATCCAGCATTTTTCCATTGTCTTATTATTTGGATAATCAGAAAATTCAGCATAAAAGAATGTGCCCCCTGCACAACTCACACATACACACACACACAATCCTCTACAAAAATCTTGTTATATGTGTGCAACACAAAAAGAAAAAACGATAAAGATCTTGCTGTAAGCTTGAAACAGAAGATAGCTCTGCTCCTCACTGCTGCTCCTAGCCAGAATTCATACTTTCCCAGGAATAATAGTAAAATGGATGCTGAGTCAATGCAAAGGAGACCAACAGCTTTAGAAGTAGAAAGATCTGGGTTCAAATTTCCAGCTCTGTCACTTCTTAGCTCTATGAATGTAAGTTACTAAACCTCTTTAAGTCTCAATTTTCTCACTTGGAAAATGGAATCCATAGAATTCTGTGGACTCAGCAAGATAATTTATTTGAAGCACGTAGCATAACACCCAGTACAAATTAGGCACTCACACGATAGGATAATACAGCAATAAACTGCAGTGCACTCTATCAGGACATTGGAGGGGCTTAATTTAATAAATCTCTGCTTTGATCCATTCTAATTCTGATAGTAAACTATAGGTGAGTACCCTGGGCCCTGTATATGGCCTTCCCAGGTCAGCCCTGCCACCTACCCTGAGACACAGGCTACTTTCCCAACTCCCTGGCCCCAGCAAAGGTTTGGCCATCATAGCAATGGCCTCAGCTTTTCTTCCCCTCTAACTTGGAGGCCTGGCCTGGGCAACAGCCTTTGACCTTGACAGGATGTATCTGGGGGCACATAAGATACATGGAGCCCTCTGGCTTCCCTGGGATTTCTGAGAGGGTCAGAGGGGTCAGGATTCTGTAGAATGAATTGACTGGTGAAAGACGAAAGACATGTGGCTGGAAAATCTGCTTACCCCTTCTCTCCCAGGTGGACTGTTCCAAGCTGCTGTGGTTCTATACAACCTCACACGTGGTATTTTTTGTAACTTAGCAACTAGCTGTGTTTGTTGCAAAGATGTGACAAGTTTGGTAATGTGTGACCTGTATTTACTTCGCTTCTCCCCTATTGCTGTTCCTCTCACCCCCTTCCACTCTTGCTTCCTTGGGATTGCAAGACTCCCCCTCTTCCATAAAATGTTAGCAAGGAAGCTACCACTAAGGGAATTTGGGCCAAGACTGTGAGATTTAGGAAAAAATGAGGCAACTAGAGGACAAGAATGAGAGAGAAAATTCATAATACTCAACACCAATGTTACTTATCTATCGTTCCTTGGATGCCCTCAATAATAGAAGCTCTGCAGGCCGCATGACCAGCTATTAACAAAGTGTGACTGATGAAATGGCAGAACAAGGGGCCTTTGAAGAAAACCGCCATTCCTTTCCTTCCATAGAGTCTAATTTCAATTAAAACTTAAGATAACATGTTTGGAACCACTTAATGCTATCTTGCAGGAGAAAGAGATTGAGAGAGAGAGAGAGACAGAAAGGGAGAGAGACTGAATAAGAAAGAGATTTTTCTCTTTGAAAAGTCATGTTCCTTTGTACTTAAATGTAATAGGATGTTAAAATGCAACCCTGGCATTTTTCTTTCCTTCCGAAATAAGCCCACATTTATAGAGAAGGCTATATATTGAGGTTCCACAAAAAAAAAAAAAAAGAAAGAAATGCAATTTTCACATTAAACATAGATCCTAACGTCTGGCATTTCTCCTAGTGCTTGCACATAATTATCCATAATTGCAGTTTTTCCAACCAGGGACCTACAGTAGTCACTCTGATTCATTCCACATTGTATGACCCTCTCTCAGGGTGACAATGGTCTTCAATTCCAGTGCCCTTGGCTGCCATCTTCCTTCAAGTTCTATGGAACACTGTTCCTCCCATGCCTCATGACATCAAATATGTGAATACTAGGTAGTTATTCAGGCTTCTTTCACCCTCACTTTCTGTATTTTAAATGACTGCTTTTTATTGAGTTGGCACCTCACAGGTGGTTTGGTCTGTGGCATATTTTAATAGCTATGAAACCAGGGGTTCAGCTATTGGGTTGCAATGGGTTACATAATGCATGTGCAACGCGGTGCACTAGCAAGAGGATTTTCCTAAGACCCCAGATGACCCAGGAAACTGACATCATGAGGCACTGCACCTTACTGAACATCCTTTGACAAGGACGCCTTATCCTGAAGGACATTCCCCTCCTCTGAATGATGGTGGGCTGTGGAGAGCAGATCTGGTAGTCATCCAGCTCCATCAAGGCACATTTATTTCTGTTGCTATTTGGTTCATTTTACTTTGGTTTGGTTTGTTTTCTGTTCTTAGCAATCAGGCCATTTGTGAGTATTTTGGCAAGCGGTAGTAATAGCTGTTTTCTCTAGGAAATTTTTAACCTTTCAAACACAGCAGAAATGTTATGGACATTATAAATTTCATTAAATGTGGCCCCTAGTCCCCGGTTGATGGTCATAACCCTTTATCTTTCTCCTGCCAGTCTCCTGCCAAACTTAACCCAAGGAAGTAAGTTTGATGCTGAAGTGATATTAAGCTAAATTGAAATGCTTTGCTTGCAAGCACATCACTCTCTGGTCTAGACTCATTTTCTGAAAATGCCTGTCATTGGTGCAGGAGCAAAAGACCATCCAAGTTCTATTTAGCTCTTTATTCTCATGGTTTATTCATCCTTTCCACACATATAACATCTCCTGCATGCCAGGCACTGTGCTAAGTGAAAGGGATAACATGTTCAACAAGATCCCTGCCCTAAGATGACATACTAGCCGTAAGATTCTGTTGAAATGTAGGTTTTGGCATTCATTTTCCAAATTCCCATGTATAATAAGGAGGAATAAGAGGAAGCAAATACTAGCATCAGTTTATTCACACATTCATTATCCATTCATTTAAAAACATTTACTGAAGATGTACTATGTGAGAGATAATGTACAAATGCCAGGAAAGCAAGGATAAAAGACAAGGTATGAAAAAGATGAATCTGACTATAAAAATATTTTTAAAAGTCTAAATAGTAAAAAGGAAAAAAAATACAAATAGAGTTAAAGTAGGATAAAGAAAAGAAAATTTGCAAAAATAAAAAGCTCATTTTCTTAATATACCCAGAATAGTAACAAGTCAACAAAAAAATAAATAAGATCCCAAAAGATAACTGATCTAATGAAATTTTTAGAGGGAAAAAAAGAGTGGCCAGTTGAACATATGAAAAAGTTATCAACTTTATTTATAATTAAATTAATTTGTAATTATGTATAATAATTATTCATAAATAATTATTTATAATTAAATTATAATTAAATTAAATTGGCAAAATATTTTGTCTGTGAATCCCAGGGTCAGTGAGTTTGGGGACACAAACACTTCCGACGCCAATGGTGGGACTGTAACTTGATGCAGTCCTTGGTAATTAGCTTGACAATAAAAGTTTAAGTGCAATTTCACTGCTGAGATTTTATCCAAAGAGTCTACTCACGAAAGGATACAAAAACATTCAGGTACAAGAAAATTCACAGTGTATGTGTAGTAGTGAAAAACTTGGAAATGATCTACAAGTCTATCAAGAGAGTTAAATGGTTTATGGCACATAACAGGGAATATTATGTATCAGGTAATAAGAATGAGGAGTAGATCATTATCTATATAAACATATAATACACACAAAAGAGCCTCAAGGTATATTGTGAAATTAAGAGCATGATGCAGAACAATATTTATAATACTATCTGGAAGGACTTACAAAAAACTATGAACGCTTTACTGCAGACAGCCAGGAGCAAGCAATTAGATTTGGCACAAATGAGATCTGTTTGCTATCCTGCTCTCTAACTTGATAACTCTTCCTGAGTTATTTACTGTAAGTAGGGCTCTTACTGAGGGACATGTGGGTCCAAGATCTTCAAATATTTGCATGCAGCTAGAACCAAGATGAAAATGAAGATCGATGCCTCTTTTCAAAGGAATGAAGACTTAAAGGAGCAGAGTGTAGGAAGCATCAACAGCAAGGTGTACGTAGGGGAATCTACTTACCCTAATTTGCCCGGGACTTTCCTAGTTTAGCACTAAATGTCCCACATGCCAGGAAACTCTTCAATCCCAGGCAAACTGGAACAGCAGGTCACCTTAGCTTGCCTTGGATTTACTACAGAGATTTTTGCATTAACTGCATGCATAGGAGAAACTGAGGTACTGCTTCCTGCCCACATGCCAGCTTCTGCCTAGATGCCAAAGGGTCTCCACAATTTTCCATAGCTGAAAGTTCCATCTCTAACCTTAGGTGCAAGGATTTTGACATTTGTTTTGATGATATGACCTTTTGGATAAAGATTTCTAAACCTGGGGATTTTCTGGAGTTTGTGTACAGCTTTATAGGAGGAAAGAAGCTACTGTGAAATAACTGGGAGGGAAGGAATTTGGGTATTGAGAAAAAAATTACTTGTGGGGCTGTGAGTAATAAATCCTAAGAGGCTTTCTAGGCAAGTAAAAACTTAATGGTGCAGATGGGAAGAAATAAAGCAGTATTTATTCAACAAAACTGAAATGATGTCTATGAAATTAAGTTAGATAAAAATGGGATTGCAGGAGAAAACTTTCAAACAAAATACACCAATGCTTAGGAACTACTGGATGTAATCTACAATTTACATGCTTCCGACCGACACATTCCATATGACCGAGATGCTCTGGGGGGAATCACTGGCTAACAGCAGATGATATCCACGGGCAGGTGCTATACTGTGTACTCACGATCAACCTAAGAAGGTTAAAGGAGAAATCCCAGGGGAATCTCATTGTTTCCAGTGTCCACGGTAAGAGGGAAGTCAAACACTGGGGACACATGTTAGTTCAGTTTTGTCTCTGGAAGTGTGTAGTGTTTCAGAGGTGAGAACAGCATCAGAAGCATTGCTATTCTGGGCATGTGTTTCTCATAATGATATCGGTATTCCTTGCACATATGTCCTCACAGTAACCATTACTCAAGGAAAACTGAAGCCATTTCAGTTTGGTTGCATTTCTAAGACTTCCTACAGAAGAAATCCTCAGTATTACTTAAAAGCTATTTAGTCTCTTGCTCTCAAAATTTTTTGGCCCATCTGGGGGTGACTGGGTTGCTTTTCCCACTGACAGATTAGCAGCTATGCCACTTTTTCAAAAATGCATTTATTCTGCAATCTGGAGCATTCATTCAGTCAACTAACCAATATTTGCTTAAAAGTAGAGTGGGGGGCTGGATTTCATAGATCAGTAAGATACAGATTCCACTCCAAGAAAGTAATGGTACATTAGGGAAGATAATAAGACCAACTAATATGACTTTAAGATGAAAAGGTATGTGAAAGATTTGGTGGAAATATAGAAGAGGAAAGCTTAAACTCAGGAGGGATTCAGGAATGCTATCTTACCCTCTAGCTTCTGTAAGAAATGAGAGCAGAAGAGATTTCCAAAGGCGACAGAACAATATGTACCAAAGCTAGAGAGGCAGGGGAGAGAACGGCTTCATCAGGAAATTGCAAACCACGGGCTGAAATCCAAGGGAGCCCAGGATGGAAAGCCATGCAGGTGGGAGGAAGGAGCCTGCAAGGGAAGTGTGCTAACAATGAAGGGAAGTTGGAAGGAAGAGCACTCACACTTATTGACCATTTTTGCTGTACCAGGCCTTTTACATTTGCCCTCATATGATTACTCCAGTAACCTCCTGACATTGCTCATCAGTACTGCGTGATGCCGAGAAGGAAACAGAAGATGAGAAAGTTACGCTTGAGTTGACGCACAATTCGAGGCCAAGTGTAGCTAATACCAAAGCCCCTGGTCCTTTTACAGAGGACATTGTTTCTAGGTGAAGGGTAAGGAAGTTTATAGTCTACTCTGAAGGCACTGAGGACTCTGATCGGAATCAGCAGGAGATCGACATGATCAGAAGTGGATTTGTGAAAGTCATGTGCAGAAGGAAGAACTGGAGGCAATTTTAACAGGGACGGGGCTTCTTCTGAAGGGCAGAAAAACACTTTTCCCTTTATTTTTGCAATAAAGGTCAGTGTCTAGTGGCACATAACAAAAAGTCAAGGATTCCTTAGGGCTTGATTTTGCCATACTTGTATTTATGCTTAGAAACATACAAGTGTGAAATACACATTTCAAAACTGAAGATGATGAATCCCAGAAACTGTGGCCCATCTTAGAAGGGAGTGGGATTCAGGAAGGAGCATAAGGGAAATTAATAATATATTTCCATTATTGATAAACACAATGAAAATACGTGCAGTATGAAGGGCTGGGATGGCTAGAAGACATCCATTCTTCTGAAAGGCAATAGCTAGAGATGCCAGGAGCAGATGTAACAGTTGCAACTTGCCCTTTTGAAATTGCTGCAGAGGGTTACACTTCCGTTAAGTGATTTTATTGCTTTAGAAGTTTGAGATGATGCCTGGCCTAAGAGCTTTCTTTGGCCAAATGTGTCAATGTAGCTATAAATGTCAGTCAAATCATGTCTCGCCATTGGATCTAGTTAAAGAGCTCAGGAATGGAGAAGGAGATGGATGGGGATATATACTCAGGACCACTGTAAATCAACCAGTGGAGTTAATTTAATTCTTGAATTGAAAATTTGATGGCCATTTTAATGCTTCTATAGGCTGGAAATATAGGTCCTTAGACATACATTCATTCTGCACAAATAAAAGAGGTAAACTAAAAAGCAGGGAGTGTGGCAAAGTTCTTCAACTAAGGGCTACCTTATCATAAGCTCTAGTAAAGGCTAGAGACTGTTTTGTAGGAAAAAATTTTCAGTGAAAATTTGCTGCTTGAGCTTTTTCAGAAATAATAACATCTGTATTCTATAGTAGATACAAATATTTGCACCAGAGGGTCAATATTTTTAGACAGCAGGCACACTTTCTTATCATAAAGATTGACCGTAGGACCTGCTGGAGTAGTAATACCCTTTGATGTGATTCTTTCATAAAAGGGTAAAGTTTTACTAGATTTACATTTTAGGGTCAAGATAAAAGTCATTCTTTGGAGGTTGCAAAGGTCTGGCTATATTCAGGAATCATCAAAGTGTTCCTTTGACAGCAAACTTTGTTCATTTGAGGTATGCAAGGTATACTTATGCATCCATGTTCCACCTGTAAAACCAGAAAGAATTTTCCATGTATAAACTTTGAATTATTTATATATACTATAAATGGATATTTTACTTTTGTGGTAGAAGAAAAGTTCCAGAGGTTTCAGGATTCATAAGTGGGAAGAAAATGCAATGTAACTGGTAGAACCAATCACAATCATTGTGATTTTTAAGCTCCTAATAAAATACATTTCCCACAAATGCTGTTCCTTAAAAATTTGCAATTCAGTAGTTTCTTTGCACTTACAAAAAAAAAATACCCAAAGAGTAAACTATACTACAGTCTAAATAATCTTTCAGTTCTTTTTCTGTAGCCAATCTGCTTGTCCAAGTATGTTGTGAGAGCAATTTTCAGGATATTCACAAATAAAACCATCTTTAAAAAGTTGTTTAGGCTACATCAGATATTTCATGGATGAGGCCCAGAGACGTAAAATAATTTTCCCAAGGTCAGATATCTGTAGTCCATTATTAAAAATGTTAGAACTATGGACAGTTTCAGGATTTTTTTCTTTTCTCTCTCTCTCTCTCTCTCTCTTTTTTTTATAGCATTTTGTTGATTCTGAGGCAATTCCTGAAGGAACTGCCCTAGAAAGTAAGTGTGGTAAAGTGGCAACCAGCTGGGACTCCTGGTGCTGCACCCAACTTGATCTAAAGCAGAGCAGCTGTGTTACATAGTTATATACTGGACTTCTTTCTGAACAACATTTATTTGAAGAAATACCTCTTCTGTTAAAGGACATTTTTAAATGACTGCATGCTGGACCACGCTGACATATTGGGCACCTGGAAAAGAAGATATTCTGGACATTGGTGGGCACAGGCCAGAACTGTGTCCTACTGATCTTGGATTTTCCCCAGAATCTAACATGGTGTCTTGGGGCCTCAGGGATATAGGGGCTGGAGACTCTTACAGTTATATCCCCAAAGGTTCTTTCCTGGCCTCAGATAGCTTTCTAATTACCTGCTTGTTTTCTTCCACTGACCCATGGGATGGGGTCAGCTAGAGGCTCTTATGGCCAGCCCTGACTTCTTTCTGACACACATACTTTCAAGTTAGCGACACAATTTCCCAACCTGAACCCACTCTTTTGCCTCCACACAAGCCTTAAAACTCATGTGAATGAATGAATATTAGATTGAAAATCATTGCAGGGAAAGAAATAAGAATTAACAAAAATAGCAATGATGAAATTTTAAGGTAATAGAGTCCCTGACATTAAAGGAAGGGAAATGAATTCAATCTAGCTTTCCACTAGTCCTGTTAGAAAGGTTTATTATGACTGCTCTTTCTCCTCTTGTTTACTGTTTTATTCTTGAGATACATTTCATCTTTTTCTCCCTCTAAGGAGGCTCCAAATGGTTTTCCTTCCCCTGGTCTACACTCTCCAACCTCCCCTCCCCTCCTCTTTCAATTCTTACTGCAAATTTGGTCACTTAGGCTTAAGTAGTCCCAGACACCATGTATTATTCCCATCTCAAAGCAAAGGTGAGGTTGTAACCTTCAAATGTAAAGTCTCTTTCACAATTTTATCCCAGAAAACCTGACCTCAGGCAGTTAGTCACTAGGTGACTTGACTCACTGATAAATTTTGCCAAAAGGTGGACCCCTTCTCGAATCACCCGAAGTAGTGGTTCTCAAGATAGGTGGGGGTCTGATAAAATATTTTCTATTAACACTTTTATATGTTCCCTTTCCTTTCCTTTTTTATCCATCACCCCTGCCTTTCTTTCCCTTACTTTCCTCTTCCCTTCTTCTCTCCCTCCCTCCCTTCCTAGAATCCTCAAATGATCACTTTTATTCAAATGCAAATTACCATCAATAAATTAACTAAGGGCCAAGAAAATCTATAGCATGGTCAGAGAAGTTCATTCAATGTAAGGATGAAGAGGTTACTGAGTCAACTCAGTCCGGACTCCAGCTCCACCACATACTGTGTGTGTCACTGATTTAATTACAGTACTCCACATATTCTCCTCTGAAAAATGGAAATAGCATTATCTCCAAGTGTAACTGTAAATATTAAATACTAATATGCAAATTAAAAAGCTTAGATGTGGAACATAGTAAGTACTCAGTAAGTATTATAACTCATACAGTGTTACAAAACACTATATCTCATATTACTCACAGCATTGCAAAGTGATAAAAGCAAAGGACATCCCGATATCCTAATTAAGCAAATGAATATTTAAACAATAACTTAATTCATGTGCTTTGTTTGAGTGTTGTTTATAATTATCTTTCAAATAACATTTTGTAAAAATTATTTATGTCCCATTGACTTAGAGCTTAGAACCAATAATAAATTGACAGGCTTTGAACTTAGAAAAGTTCAATAGCATCTCAAGAATTCCACAGGGTCGATGCTGGTTCACTGCTTGCCACAATGTGGACATCCATCCCTGAAGCTGGCTACAAAGCAGAAAAGGCAAAAATATGTTAGTTCCTTCATGGTCACCTGTTTTCACTTGAAGCCAATGATAGATGTTAGCCACATGTTTTAAAGATCACAGATCCAAATAAAGGAACAATCAGGAATTTCTCTAGGTTTATAAAAGGGAAATATTTTAATGACTTTATTAGCCTAATTTTCTATTATTGGTAAAGAGAAAAGAATTCTTCTCATTGTTCTTAACCAAGGCAGCTAGTCGTGTAGAAAGTCAAAGGTGCTGTGGGTGAGGGGACGGGAGTCCCAGCCACAGACCAGAGGTGACCACTGAAAACCGGGATGAGTCTTGTCTCTCAAATGTAACCCACGTTGATGATTACAGAGGCCACTCAGGCCCTAGTAGCCTATAATTTCACACCAAGTTACTTATCTAGATGAACTAGAAGGCTTTAAAGGGTATATTCAGAGAAGACAAAATGGGACAGAGTAAAAAGGGTATATGTGTGTCCCTAGAAAGCAAACAAACAAACAAAATCAATGAACATTACTTACTAGATTATTTTATGAGAAAAAATATGAGTGGTGTTTTGTACATTAATCTTCATGCTACTTCAGCTGTGAAAATTAGTTAACTGAGTGGAATAGGGCTTTGTATGTCTTAAGCAAGCATCTCTTGAGCACTGACAGTATAATAGAGTTTATATCTATGTGTCACAGAGTTTGACAGTTTGGCTTCCAAAAAATGTACCCTGGAGCAGGGTAAATAGGTAAGAAAAATTCAAATTCAAATTTAACATAAATTGCTTAAGAGGTGACATATAAAATACATCAAAACAAAATACCAGCCTACTTAATTTGACTAACTGGAGACTATGACTTAAATGGTTTATATGTTCAGCAGAGGTCTTTGGATTTTTCTTTTAGTGACCCTTCTCTGTTAACAATTTAAAAATTCATATCCAGAAGTTACTGTATATTGGTGTTGCTTTCTAGATGTCCTTGCTCTTTTAAAGAAATGTAAAAGAACATGTTGTTTTATTACAGAATATATATCCATTAGAGATATTACATTGGAAAATGCAGAAAACATTTTTTTTAATTCTTAACAAATATAAAGGGTGGATTTAATGGAATGACCATTTTCAAGTGAGGTATTTGTTGAATGCCTTCTGTGGGGTGAGCACTCTGCATACAGTCTCATTTAATCTTCACAATTACCCACAGTATTACCACCATGTTGCAGAAATGAGGTCCATGGGGGCCTGGTGATTTTCCTGGATTCACCAAGTAAGTAAATTAGGGAGGTTTGGAAGGCTTAAAGAGCCATGTTCTTCCCACTTTCTCATGCTTCTCATTTTCAATGCTTCTCTGGAATGCACTTACAGACAAGAGGCAGGGGATAGCTGCTTTTCACCTCTGATGGACAGTAATTATGAGAAAATAGACCTATGAGATTTATTGACAAGGGTGGGTTACTAAAAATGTATATACATCTTCCCTGTAAGATTTTTAAGAAATCAGACTCCCTAAATGAATTTCAAATTTTACATCCTCCTACAAAGAACGTACAGGTCCTTCCACTACAATCAAGCAGAGCACTATGCCAGAGATATTTGATTGCCATAAAAGATGTCTTAAATCTAATATTATCAAGTCATAATTGAAGAATGCTAATATCATGTATGTAATTCCATGTTCAGGCAAATTATGTAGTGTTTCTAATGGATATAAATATATGTATAAGGAAAATTTAAAATGCATCTGAAGACAAGTTTAATAGGTTTTAAAAACAGAAAATTCTGTTATTTAAAAAAATACTGAAAAAAACTGCAGGAATATTTCCTTTCCTGATCAAATACTTCTCAAAATATCAGTAAGATTAAACATTTTTCCTATTATGTTTTTAAAAGGTTGCTAGAAAATACGTATTTTGCTTGTATGTGCATAAAATATTTATATAATATACAAGAAACATTAGTGTTTGACCCTTTCTAGTGTTCTAGATTCTTTTGAATTTGGAAGCAGGAAAATCTATTATTTTTTTAAAATATTTTCAATTATAAGAAAAGTTCTAGGTACTAGGATTACTACAGGTTGTGTGGGATAGAAATGTAATAAACACTTTCAAAGCCACTAAAGAGAGTTATTTCCGTAAAGTGAGCAAACGAGTCTGTTGTTTCATCAAGAAATGGAAATGGTCTGACTCACTTTCTTTCTAATCAAATAATGCAGTCCAGAGCAAACTGTTGAAAGAGTTTTGATTCTTTTATTTCCAAATTGGATTTGGAGGGTTTCTTCTTATTCAGATCCTATTTAGAGCAGAGCAGTAGGGCTTGGATTGATAATATAATTAGATAAGGCTCTCTGCAGAAAAACTATAGAAAACAATTGCCTACTGCTTTCCTTCCTGAATAAAAAATTTACCTTAATAAAATAAATAGAAATGCTGAAAGGAGTACATTCAAGATAGAATCACACCCCCCTTGAGCCTCTTGTTTCTCACTTCTGGTCATAATGTCAACAGTTAAGGATATGTGGCAGACTCATGTAAATTTTAAAAACTGAGCATCTTTGCATCTTCTGTTTTAAATATTCCTTATAAGATGGCAAAAGATAAATTCCTATGGTACAGTTGAGAGTAGAGGACAAAAATTATCTTCGAAAAGTAGGAAGCAAAGACTAAAAGTTTTCACCTGGAGAATAAAACTTAAATATTGTCTTTGATACCTTGCCTCAAATTATTTTTAAGATGGATTCATTTTGAATAAACTGATAAAATTCATTTTTCATTGAATGGAGCAGTAATATAACCAAATTGGCCAAACTGGAATACAGTGTGAATGATCAATAATCTCACTTTGAGTTTGACCCCTGAAAATCAAATTTTGAAAATGTTCAAGTCTCTTTAACACTTCTCTCAATAAATGGCATTAAGAATTTCTTAAGGACTTGCTTTTGTCTCACAATCCTGAATCAGATTTTAAAATATTTATGAGGTAAATTCAAGAGCTTTAATTCAGCAACTGTATTTCTTATCATTAGTTCATTTGCCCAAATGTGTTTCCCTCCAACAATGTCCAGTGAGATATGTATTATATAAGTTATTTTTTTCTCATATAATTCTATCATTTGAATAGCTTTTACTTGACCTTGCCATTTTTTTTATTGAGGTCTCTATAATCTTTCAAGTAAGAAGACCAGTTTCAGACATGGCTCCTGCTGAATCATATCAGACCTCCAGGGCAGGATTTATTGGAATGATGGGTTCGCTATACTCAGCAGCCACCTGCATCATTTGTATCTGAGGTATTTCTTGTTTTTCTTAGTAGAGGAATGATTTGGTACTCAAGCCAATGATCTGCATTTAGGGATTTAGTCATGTCATTAATGGAAGTATCCTCAACTAGAAAAAATATGTATTTTTTCTAAATTGATGATTTTTAATTTGTTGGAATTTTGGTGGCAGTGACTTTAGAGTGCTGGTTCTACAATGTACAGACTGTGTAACCTTATTTCAGCTTAGGGTAAGGAGAAAAATTATATTTGAAATGTGGGAAAGAAATACAAGACATTTCACTTGAACTGAAGGAGACTTTTCTTTTTTTCTTTTTACCATAACTTCTCAAATACTGTCTAAACCCTCAAGTTTTCCCTTTTCTCTAAGCTTCTGTGGTCTCCTGTGTATCATGGCAAAGACTTGAATGAACCTCACACAGTATGAGAAGGTGAAGTAGCAACTCAGGCAGGAAGATTAGCCCAGCACCTGGCATAGTGAGCACTCAATACAAGTTACTTATTATTATTTTAATTGGGCATTAATTGTATCTTATGTATAACCTGTTTTCCATGGAATAAATCCATCACCAATGAAGACTTATAAAAGGTAATTCCACAGACAACAGGTTATTCAGTGGACCTATAATGCAGATCTATTAGAAATAAAACCACTAACCAAACCAAAATACACACACACATATTTATACATACATGTATATATATACATGTATGTATAAAAGAAATTATATATATATATATTTATTTATTTATACCTTAAAGAGTTGGTTTTGTTCTAAATAGCAGGAAAAAGTATTTTTATTGCTCTAAAACCACATGTGATTCAAACACACCAATGGTGTTTGATTATTGTTCAAAGGAAAACCTGATCAGTATTAGTCTGTGGAACCCTGTAATGCTTTTGCTCAGCAGGGGCCTGGGTATCAGGATAAGGTGTAAAGATGCCAGACCTATTTTGGTAGCAGTGGTAGTAATCATTGCCTAAACTTGGCAATCATCATCAGCTCAGAGAACTGCTTCATTGAGCAAAGGTGTTACTCATTTCCCCTCCCCACCCCCTTTTCTTTGAGAGTATCCTTATTTTAAGAGTACTATTTTCCCTTAAACCAATGCCCATCCCCAGGCTTAACTAGGCAAAAAAAGCAAACACAGAAGAACTAGATGGGTAAATGAATACTCTGCATTTGAGTCCAAAAACAATTTCAAACTCAGTTTGATCAATAATAAATATTCCCTCTTAATCACCTGAGGGTCAACAAAAACTGCCAAACCCTTTATTGTACAAGTGTTAAGTGCTTTCACTAAGGGGCCAGTTTC
Organism: Manis javanica; assembly: GCF_040802235.1. Lineage (NCBI taxonomy): Eukaryota > Metazoa > Chordata > Mammalia > Pholidota > Manidae > Manis > Manis javanica. The sequence continues at coordinate 106,246,385 of NC_133156.1, read as the reverse complement.
TTTTAGGTGCTGTCTTATTTGGAGTTTAATTTGTCTGAATATTCCTCCAAGAGCTATTAGAGTACACCACATCACTGTATTCCATTTAACTCCCTGGCCACAAAGAAGCTGGCTGCACCATCAAACACTATTAAAAATACCACAAGGGAACCTTGGAGTAGGAATTCCAGGCACAAGTTACAGCCTAGGGACAAAGAAAGTTATAAAGATCTTGAGTGATACTGGGATGGGGATTTAGGAGAATTGCAGTCTGAAAAAAATCAGTCCTTAAGATTTTCATGTTAGGTTGCTAGGGCTGGTTCTCTGTGGTTGTGCAGGTGAGTTAAAAGACAAGAGTAAACAGACATCTCTCCTCCCTTTAATTTTTCAGGTCAACAGATCTGAGACCATGCATGACTATAATTCACAGTGTCTTGGCAAAGTTGTCCAAAAGGAGCACTCTATTGCTCGGGTGCAGAGTAATAACAGACACATTCATAGAGAATTTTTTTTAAATTTAGATATCTTCATTGTGCCATCTAAGCAATTACTTGGAAGTCTGCAGGTGAAATTCTGACTCCAAGGGTTTAAATTCAAGTGCAGAAATTAGCACAGCTAGGGCTACAGAAGAGGCCCCAGGCATTTCAACTTTGAATGAATGTTTTAGAAATCTAGCAGATTTAATGGATTAGTCTAGAGTCCTGCTACATGGGAGGTCCAGATTCAGAGCCTTAGAGCTGGGAGGAATACAATAATGTCGGTGGAGGAAAAGAAGGAAAGGAGCCAGTGCCTGACTTTTAAAGAAAGAGTACACAGTACAAGAAGGTGGAGTGCCAGCTCAGGGAGGAAGAACTCTCCTGGGTGGGAGAGTAAGAGGGAGAGAAGCCCGTGCTTGCCTTTCAGGCTCTGCAACAGTGTCACTGCAAACTGAGCACAACAATGGAGGGAATGGCTTTGGCATGAACTTGCTCATTCTTCTGGATTGGTTCACATGCCTCTGGATTCTTCTTTGAAGATCCAGTCTGCTAGAGTGAAGTACTTGTTTTTGCAGGAGATTCCAGGAGCATGGGCAGACTAGGCTTCTTCCGGTCTGCCACTTTCTCATGGAATGTTGCCTCCATAGCACAGACTTCAGTTTGGAATTTTACATTCAATTACATCTGTTTTCTCTGATTGTTTGATTAACACATATCTCCCCTTTCTGGTTCCCTGATTATAGGGACTAAGGGCAAGGACAATGCTTCTTTTGGTCTTTACTGTATTCTAAAAGCCTTGCTTAGGTCTGGCACATGGGAGACTTTCAAGAAATTACTTTTAAAATGAATATTGTCCAAACTGTTAAACAGACCAGGTCTGGAGATCTAACCCAAAGGCAGTCAGTTCATGGGCTCACCAGTTGCCAATGGCCTAGATGACTAGCATGAAAAATTGTCTGATTATATTTGTAAATTTGTGGGATCTGTTTAATTAAAATTGTAATTGAGAAATTGAAAACAAAGTAATTTGTGTCAGGAGAAGTAAAAAAGGCCAAACAAACCTGTACCTATAGATGGTTTGACATAAATTTGGGGCTAGAAAAGCTGTGGCAAGCCTTGAACAAGTTGGGACAATGAAGAAGCAGAGGTGCTGATGAGCAGAAATGGGTCCAGAAAAAGAAAATACCAGATATATAAACAAGCAAACAAATGGTAGAATCTCAGGAAAGATACTATATGTCTAATAAACAAAAAATAAAGTTGCAGTTCCCTACAAGTGTGATGATTCCTCAAAAGTTTTATGCCCTAATCCATGTAAGACAGACATTTATTTTGACCTGGTTTATTTCTGATAACCAAGCCTGTCTGATGGGGATGTCAACAAGTACTGATGAGGGAGCTTTGTGAATTACTGTGTGTAGAAAAGATGCTTATTCCTTGCCAGTAGCTTGGGAATCTGGAGTCCTTTCTTGGAACTCTTAACAGCGTTTCCAAGAAAAGTCACCAAATAGCTTTGATTCAAGGAAATGAAATTCTTCTGTCCTGTACTGGCTGGTTGAAAATATGGTCACTTGAGTCAAATACAATTTTGTTTGAAGGACTACATCATGTCGTACCCATCAATGTTTTGCAACTGAATTATATGTAGGAATTCTACTTGGATCTCACAGTTCTGGAGTTGGTTTCTATCTGTTCCCTGGAGCTTACTTCCCAGTACTGATCATATCAGGAGGCATTATCTTTTTCTAATCACTAGAGACTATCTGGAGTTCAACAAAAACCTAATTTGTGAGCTCTCTAGCTCCCTTGTATAATAACTTTTTAATCACGAACAGTACTCCTTGTGTGTGGGAGTAGGGAGCTCAGAATGAATGAGGTGAGGAGGGACATGTCAGTGGGAGATCACAGAGAAGTGAGGGAAGGAAAGAGAGAAAGCAGAAAAAGAAGAGGTAGAAGCTATAATAAAGGAAAATTGGGGGAAGTAGAGTGGAGAACATGAGAAAAGGAGGGAATGTGAAAGAAACTGAAGCAAACTGCAGTGAAACAAGAGGGTAGAAATAATGTTGTTTTCACAGTGTAGAATCTGAGGCAGAACTGTCAGCGTTTGAATCCCAGCTGTACAACTTTTCAGAACAATGACTATCAAATACTAACTATGATCCTCAGTTTCTTCTTCTGTAAAATGGTGTAATAACCCTACCTACCTCATAGGGTTGTTGTGAGAATTCACTGTGATCATGTGTGTCAAGTCCTAGCACAGTTCCTGGTATGGACTTTGTGCATGATTGCCGGGGTTACCACAGAGAGACAGGAGGGCAAAGGAAAGAACAAGGTGGGGGCAGTAGGAAGGAGAGCTATTCCAATGGCAGAAGAATGAAAAGGAAGGAAGTAGAGTTCTGCATGATTTCAACCTGTTTTGACAACACTTGGGAAAAATAAGTATGTGTTGAATATGAATACCTTTTTAAATTCATTTTTGTGTTAAACTAACCTGCAGTAGTTAGCATTTCCTTAAGAGTTGAAATTATTCCCTGGAAATGAGGTAGAGCAAGGTGACATGAAGTCATCCAAAAAAACACTTATTTTCCCTTCCTCTTTACTGTATGAAGTAGCCATTTGATGGAATTAACTAAATTGACTGTTTTGAAATGTGCAAACCCAGCTGTAGACAGCTGGAAAAATAGAGCCCCTAGTCTTCTGGTGGTGTACCTTTCCAAGTTTCTCTCCACAACACAAACCACTTATTTTTACTTGAAATCACTTTGTTTTTGTCATTAGTCTCATGGTCCAGAGGCCAGTGTTGAGTTCTGAGGCAGCTCTAAGTCCAAGACCATAAAACAGTAGAACAGAATTGGCCCAAAGCAAAGAAAAAGAAAAAGAAAAAGAAAAGTGGAGGGGTTGGGCAGCTACAGTATGAAAAAGATGAGAGATCTGTTCTTACATGAGGGGGAAGGGATAAACCCAGAGCCCAAATCAAAAGTAAGAAACTCATTACACTCGTCACAGAAATGCTCCAAAGTGTGGAGCTGCACACACGTGCCTCCTGATATTTCCACAAGGCTGACTAAATAGTGCACAGACTCACCTGTGTCCTGGGGCAAGAAGCCAGCCTTCATTGACCATTAGTAAGGCTATGCTTAAATGCCACGGAGAATAAACTGAAAGGAGTTTCATCCTTTTCATACACTCATGTGCTTTTGCAGGGCTATGTGAGTTTAAAATATTGCCAAGGAAACAGTAGGCCGGAAATGGCATGGCTTCTTACATTTTCCTCTTTCTGATTCAGAAGTATGACAATATAGAGAAGACCCATCATCTAAAGTTATTCCCTCTATCAAAAGGGTTAACAGTTTCATCCCACTTTCCTTCTTGCACAGAAGGAAAAAAGTTTCAATGTTGGCTCCTACTGTCCTATGTTTTGCTTGTATAGTCTGCTTAATAATCATTTTAAGAAGTTCTGAGAAGAGATCTGTAAGAGTCACTCGACTCCAGGTCTGCTGGACACATGCAAGCTGAGCATGATAGTCTTGTCGTACTACACACTGCACAGCCAACGAACAGGACTGATGTACTGCTGTGCAGGTGGCCTGGGAATAAAGGGGCATACTCCGAGTTTTAGAATAATTTCACTGGAGCTTTGCTACAAGTAGGTCGGCGGCTATAGCAACACAAAGAGGGGCTGCCAGGCTGGAGAAGGGGCTGGACTTGGATTCCAGGTGTCTTCTTACCCAAAGACTGAGGTGAAGAGAGCCAGACAATTGGGAGGGAAGTGAGTTCTAGTTGGACAGAAGAGAACAAGTCAAGGCAGAGAGTTGGTGTGTGTGAGAGTCAAAGAAGCTTGCTACCGAAAGAGCCAGGTGGCACGGGCCACCTGGAGAGGAGGTGTGATAGATGGCTGGGCAGGGAGGGGCCTTGAATACCAAGAGCAAGGAAATTAGATTTTTGCTTGGGGCTGATGGGAAGCATAGGAGGATTTAAGCAAGGAAGTGATATTTTCAAATTAACTTTTCAACTACATCAATTTTGTTGCACTGTGGAAGGCAGAACTAAGGAGAGTATACCAGAGACAGACTATAAGAAAGTGGTCCTCAATTTTTAAAATTTATAATAAGAAATTATTTTCATGGAGAAATGGCTTGTGTGGGTGATTGTGTGTGTGTGTGTATCAGCAGTTTTATAAAATAATACTTATCCTTGATATTATAGATGTGCTTTCACATTCTATTATTTTCTATTCAATTCTACATCATCTTTTTTTATAAAATGCTAAATGCAACTAATTGACAGTTTCAAAACCACTATTATAGGCACTACTACTGGAATCCAGGAGAGAGCTAGTAAGTGCCTGACCTAGAGAAGTATTAGTGAACTGGAGAGGAGAGCACAGATTTGAGAAACATTTATATAGCAAAATAAATATATACTTATTCATTTGATGGAGGGGGATATGATTTCTAAGTTTCAGTATAGGATAAAGGTGTTTCTAACTGAGATAGGAAGAACAGATTTGCAAAGAAATATGTGAGCCCAGCTTTGAACATACTGTATTTAAATTGTCAATAGCACAGGTCTTTGGACTTTTGTATGAATCTGAAACCACAGAAGAGGCCTAGGTAGAGAGAGTTTTGGGAATCACCTTCACAAGTGGTAGATAACTTATTGAATTACATGAAAGCCTCTAGGGAGTGCACAAAATGAGAAAAACAATGAGTGAAGGAGACCTTTCCAGAATACTCACATTTCAGGGCAGGGGTGGGGGTCAGGGAAGGAAGAGACTACGAAGGATGGTGAGAAACAGTATTAAGAACAACAAGAAGGGAGTAGAATCACCTGACAGAATAGCTCCCAATAAAAATGTGTTGAGTAAAGGAATGAAGAGAGTTTCAGAAGGTCTCTAAGATAAGGACGGAGAAGGCTAATGGGAGCTCACTGGGAACCACGGTGAGGGCAGTTGGAGCAGAGATGTGTTTGAGAAAATCCTACTATAATAGGCAGAGGACTGTGTGGGGATGAAGAGGTGGAGAAACTTGGCTGATAAAAAAAACTAGCTAAAGGATCAATAAAGGGTCTGCTCCTGGACTTTGCATTTGTTTTTTGCTTTGTATGGCTTTTAAGATTGAGAGAGTCTTGACTAGGGAATGAGCCAGAAGAAAAGAAGAGATTGAAGATGTGAGAAAAAGACAGGGATATGGATGGACCAAGGACTCGATGTGCTGAGAATAGAGAGGATCAAGTGCATGGATGCAGGGGTTGACTTCAAGCAGGAAGGACTGGGGACACATTCTCTGCTGAGACCAGAAGGAGGGGGAAGAGGATTGGGATGAATGTCAGGAAGAAGATGCAGGGGCTGAGGAAGTCCCTGTCTTGACAGTGAGTTTTAATTAAGCACCAAGTAAAGTTGTTTGCTGGAAGGTAATGAGAAGCTGCCAGGTCAGAAGCCTTGAGAAGGGGGTGAAGGTTTGCAATAAGCACCAAGGGGACTGCGAAAATGCGCAGAGCACGGCTAAGGTGTCAAGTGGCACTGGGTGTTCAGCTAAGATGAGCAGTCTTGACTTTGTTGGAATTCCAGCTTGAAGTGATGTGTGATTTTTTCTCCCCAGAGTAGATCATGGAGAAGGCAGATTCTGAGACTGACTGTTTTTTTTCCCAAGATGTAAGGAGACCTGGATGGCAAAGGATTTGAGAGACTGGGTAGTCAAAGAGAAGTTAGGAAGTGGCTCATTTGCTTAAAGAAGATAGAAATTCCTGAATTAATGGATTGTCTGAAAAAATACTTTATTTCCCAGTCTCCTTTGCAGCTAGGTGTGGCATGTGACTAAATTTGAGCCTAGGAGATGTAAGCAGAAGCATTATGTGGGATTTCTGGGAAGTCTCTTCTGAAAGGAGGAGTGTGCCAACTCTCCTCTCTTCCTATATCTGCTGCTGGCGATTCAGACAGGTGGCTAGAGCTTGCAAAGGCATCTGGACCATGGGGGCAAAGCTCAGCATCTAGGGATGAAAGAGGAATATCTGAAAGAACTGCAGGTTTCTTATGATCTTAGAGCAACCATGCCAGCTCTGGACTGCCCATTCTGGGTCTCTTTTACAGGAAAGAGAAATAAACTTCTGTATTGATTAAAGCATAATTTTTCTGGTCTCTTTCACTCTAGCTGAACCAAATCCTAGCTAAAATAGTGTGCATAAATAGCACCTGGAGCACTTATAGGGCCATCTTGGAAGAGAATGTTAACTCTCCACCATTAGAGACGTAACAGGGAACGTATTTTATGATACGCAAAGAAGTTCTGATTTTTTAGGAGGTTATATGGACTGCTCTTGATTTGGATGGAAAGGAAAGTCAAAACTTGTATTTCTTCATTAAACTTTAAAAGAATAAAGCAAAATAAAGCCACGTGGATGTTCTTTCCTGTAACACCAGTCTTCTTTGCACTTTCTGCAAAGAACTGTATCAAAATTCATAAAACCATAACACCCAGGGTGACACATTTCCATTGTCTTATACTTTATTTTTTCCCTCCCAGAAGGGTCAGACTTCAGTCCACATAAAACGGTTTAAGCTCAAGCCTAGTAAATCACTTGTATTGCATTGTTTTAAAAGGGACTAAACAACTGTAGTTTTCAAGGTCAGCCAAATCATCTGCCTGGGTCACACGTGTCTCACATGTCAAGTAACGTATATGGGTTCCACTTCATCCAGGATTGTACAGAAAAAGACATTTGCAAACAAGTGATCTGAAGCTATGTTTCCAAACAGCTGCTCTGCTTATGTTAGTAAAAGTTACTATTGTAACCATTTGAGTTTAGGGCTATGTTTCCAATCACTTAAAAAGGAAATTCATTACAGATAACAGTGTCCAAACCAAGAGGGCCATTCTGATCATAATGACACTCAATAAGCATGCAGTCAGGATAAAAAGTAACAGTGTATAATTGTTATTATTGTCATAATGACCCTGTTTATGTGCAAGTGGGAAGAATGTGTACTGGGTTTGAAAACAACATTAAGCAAAAAATACCTAACACCAAGTAAACACATAATTCAGATGGAACCTAGTTAAATAGCTAGAGAGACTCTAAGTAATGAGACTTAGCTTAGCTATACTTCTCCCTCCAATTCTTGCTCCAGGCAACACTGACTAGAAGCAAAAGACATGAGTCCTGATGCTAATAACTTCCTTAACAAGCTGAAGTAATTGGTATCATGGAGCCAGACTGATGGAACAGAGAGGGGATGACCTCAGGATTTAAGGAAGTTAAAAACATTAAAACTTTTTATTTTTTTAAAGTCCACATTTTAACTCAGAGCATATAGTTAGAGATGTCTGGCTTCAACAGAGAGAAGGAGAAGGGTATTGATTTTCGTGAGCAGCTCCTCCACTGAGTTCTCTTAAAAGAGATAATTGGCTTTGAATAGTAGCTCTAACACTGAATTTTTATTGAGTTCTCATAATATTTTTTGTATGTGCTCCTCAAAGCCCATGACCATCCTCCTCATCTTGTTTATATTTACTAGTTCTAAAGGCTCTTTCATGGGTGAGACATGGTGAATGAAAAAGGTTGCCTTCTGATCATTTAACTCCTCTTTGCTGGTTTCAAGGTTGGCTTTTTTTGTTTTATAAGCAAAATGACAGGCACCTCTAAGTCAGAGGGGCAGTGCAGACAGGCATAGACAAATTGCCACTCTAGAGAAAGTATGGGCCCCAGTCAAGCTGGAAAAGGTCTCTCAGCTCTGAGTCACTTATACAGTTGAGTCCCTGAACATGTCTCTGTCCCTAATATTTTGTTGCTCTAGGCAACCATCAAGTCCACATGAAGATTTCTGCCAACTGGAGAGAATGACTAGCCAGAAGAGCCAGATTTTTCTTTTAACTCTTTGTTGAAAACTCAAAATAGCATAATGGTGTCAAGGATATCCTCCAAAGACCCATATTAGTAAAAGTGGATGGAGTTCATGCATTGTCTTAGATAATCTTTTATTTATTTCTTAGGGAAATGTAGCTAAAGGAAAGAAAGGCAATTAATCAGAAGCATGCATTTTTTAACCTAGTAAAACATTATTAAAGAGCTAATTGGATCCTTAGGTATTACCTAATCCAATATCCTCATCTTATAGAAGAAACACCAGGTTAAAGATCGGGCCAGAGCTAACTATAAGCTAAGTTAAAAGTTAAGCTAAAAACATAACTGGAATTACAGCTCTGGCCCCTAAACGCTAAGGTCATTGCTCTCGTCACACATTTTACAAGCCCAGTGCCACATGCAAAATGAAGAAATGGTAATAAATTTTAAGTGATCACCTCTCTTTTGTAATAGCAAATAGTCCTAGATGTAAAGGGTCACTTTTCTGGAATGCTGTAACCAACCCTAAACCTCTGTGGCTAGAAAGTAATCATCCAGTAACACACCCATTACAAAAGTTGGCTGGGCAGGACATGTAACCAAGTCTAACATATCTGAAGGGTGTTCAAGGCCCATAATTGCTTATTATCTGAATTTGACCTTTGCCTCCTCTGAATTCTTAATGAGGCTCTCAGTGCCACAATCCTGGGACTACCTAAGATGCTTGATATCTTTCTCATATGTACAATTATATCTTGCCAAGTCCTTGGGGATAGGACTACATTTCTATTTCCATATCTCTGAAATCCAGAGTACAGAACTGAACGTGGTTTTTTTTATTGATTGGTTGATGATAAATCAACATTAATTTTATTAACTCTAGTAGTACAGTATTACAGTAACAACCTAGTTACCCAGAGCTTTATTATCCAGGAACCTTATACTATTTAACACCAATAAATAGGTGAAAAGAACCTCAGAACAGTCAAGTAAATACATTTAAAAAGTTGTTATATGCATTAAATATCATAAAGCCCTACCTTAGAGATAGAGTGCCCCCTAGCCCCATTTTGATTGTATTTGTTCTTATTTTAGGCTCAATGCAATGGCTTGGTGATCTGGTTTGCTAAGGAGAAGGAAGGAGCAGACCAGAAAAGGGACCACTAGGGCCACGTCCAGTAACAATATCAAGAGGTAACCACTGGGTGCAGATGTGAAAGTAAAGTGCAGCTAAGGTTGGGGTTCTTTAAAAGTAGGGGGGAAAAGGCCATAGATTCTTAACTCCTAAGGGAACCTGTGGATTACAGAGAAGTTTAAAAGTGGACATGCATGATGATCAGAACCACTAAAAATGATTTAATTAGATTCAAAGAACACTTTTAAGAGGTGAAGAATGAGCATAATACCTTTCAGTGATTTTCATTACAAGTGGTTAAAATAAATTATGGGCCTTGGTTCTCTAGCATATTTAACATATGGAACATTTTCTCCTAAATGAAATGTAGGTAGTATAGGCACTGAGATAAAGCAGCCTTAAATTCCACATTGGAATCCAAGTATCAACCTATTTTTATCCTATATATAATCCTATATATCCTATGTGTAATGTCAAGAATTATGAGGCTTAATACATTGTCAGAACCATTTTACATCCACTCAATAAAATCATACAACTAGCAGTTAGTAAATCCTACACACCTATCCTCTTATCTTTTGCAAGAATCTCTTCTTTCATATTCCCGGTATCTAGCTATTTTGCCAGTGTAGGGCCTTTATTAGACCTTATTGGTGGATATTGCTATTGTCCTCTAACTGGTGTCTGATCCTTTTATATTTTCTTCTTTCACTCTATGGAATTTTAAAAATATTCCAAGGTTATTCTAATGAATAGACAAGTTTGTGAACTGCTACCCTAAAAGCTCAGTGAGCAATTCATTTGACTCTTAATTACACTCTACCAAGGAACTAACTCCTTTAATGGCTGACATCATATGTCTGTGATTTCTGAGCTTAGCCACTCTTCAAAAACAGTTGCTTTTTTATAAATATTCACTGTCAGTGAAACGTATGAACCTTTCGTTTCCAATTTCTCCCTCTATTTACTCTCAAATGTAACTGTTTGTGAATTCCTAGGTGCCATTTCTTCCAGAACATGGTCTGTATCTTGTTTTGAATTTCCAGGAAAGGTGTTAACATTTTCTCTGCTCTTCTTTTTAGAGGTGCTATTTGAAGCTTAGGCAGAAAGGGACAAAGATGGTGGGTGGGAGTGGCGCTTCTAGCTTTACTTTTTCTTTGTAGGGACGCACCTAAGGGCATCTATCACACTTAGAAACCTACCCTTCTTTGACAGTCTGATTTGAAGGCAGATTGGGCTACATTTTGCACAACGGTAAAGAACACCAATACTTTGTTGAAATGACAATAATACTTTGAACTTTTATGTAACCTTACAGCTAATGATATCAAAATAATTCAGCTTATAAAGCCTTCAGAAGCAGGTGGACAAACTATCCAACTAATACATAAATGGGGATTTACTACATTACCTATGTTGGTGATTTGTTTCACGTCCCCAAACAATGCAAAATATAAACAAACTTATTTTCTTCGAGCTATGTCTCTGAACTGTGGTATTGAATTTTTAAAAATCTCAAGGAAAGCTAACCTTTTAAAATATTTGCTGAATTTTAGTTACCAATTCAGACACTTGTTTGTGTGCAGAACCTATTAATTCTCCCTCGCCCACCCAACTATTAATTCAATCAAGCATTAGCTTCTCTTTGATATTCTAAAGATGTTCATTGAACAAATTAAAATGGACTTCTCTTGTGAGGGAGAACTGTATTTATCTGATTGATTCTTAAATAATCAGTGTCATACAAATCTGTTTGATTCTTCTGGTTATTATTATTCAAACGTGTAGCTCTGTACAATGTTTCTCAAAAAAAAAAAAAAACTTACACATCTCATGTTTTTCCATTTTCCTCCTGGCTTCCTTCACTGTATTCCCTCGCTCCCATTTTCCCATATTTTAAATCTGTCATGAAGTAAATATTTGTTATGAGAAAATGTGTCAGGAATGTTTATCAGCCTATAGTTTTTATTTGGCTTTGTCCTACCATATTAGTTTTTAAAACATTTTTTTTGTCCCATTTCAATAGTTTCTTTGATGTCTTGTTCTGACTAGCTGCCGAGCTTTTTGTGACTGTCCATTTACATCACTTAAAAAAATGGTACATAAATGAAATTTGAACAAAATGAACAGTACTTTCATATTGTTTCAAAATCAAACGTGTTCCAAGAAATCTGATTTGTGGCCTCTGGAGAACGAAATCTTCCAGAGGGAAGGGTTGGTTAATGAGTCTTAATTGCTTGCACATGAAAATATAGTGACTAAGATTGTGTGCACCATTAGGAATTTAAACATGTAGAAAATAACTGGCCGTGGGGACAGGCAGACATTTTTGCAGGCATAGCTAGTTTCTTATGAACACAGACAATAAAAGATGAGTTAGTGAAGGGAAATAATTTTAAGAGAAATTTCATTGTTTTCTTTACTTCGTTCTTCTTTATGTCAAGCTTCCAGTGCCAAAGATGGTTCATTTGTCTTTGACACTCACTGAAGGATGCGTCACTGGACACTTAAGAAAAGAAAGGTTTATGCAAGAATTAGAATTTATTTTTTAGTTCCTATTATGCACCAGACACTAGGCTTGGAGCTCATTTATCTCATTAATCCTTATAATAACTGTCTGAGATAAGCTTGATATTATCTACATTTTACAGCCGGTAAGTTGGGGCTCAGAGAATAACCTGTCCAAACTCCAATGGCTAAAAAGTGGCATAGCCAGGATTCTCTGCACTGATTTAATGAGCCCAAAGCCCACCCTCTTATAATGTCTAGCTATGCCCCTGGGAAAAGAGACATACCGTTTTAAAAAACTACCACTAAGAAGAGCTAGCTATACTTTCTGCCTGAAGTTGCTAATGCCTTGCTTGCATTGGGCGATTTGATGTGAGGTTGGTGGAGAAGCCAGAGTTAGTTAGCTCAGGGGACAGGGTTCAGGGCTTAGATGAGAGGCTGTGACAGTCTGGGTGGCTTCAGAAGCTTGATCCACGTGTTGGGTGGGGAGGATGGTGGTCAGGTGGAGGCATCTGGGCAGAGGTCAGCACTGCAGCGGCACTCCAGCTTCTACCTGACTGGTCTGCCGCAGCGGACTCACAGGCAGCTCCCCACAGCCTGTGGTGGGCCGCTCCTCACAAGGGCTCTGACTTCCCAAATGGGTAGGCTGTGCAGTGTTCTACAGTGAGGTTTGGTTGGTCTTCAGAGACTTAAATCCATGTATCCCACTGATGGACCTCAATGGCTATTCCAGGAGCCCTCAGATTCTCCTTCAGATGCTTTCTCCTCAGAAAGGCTGCACTTTTCTGGAATGGAGGTTTAGACTGGTTCTAAGGGGCCTTTGACGAATGCCAGTGTGTGGATATTCATGGCTAAAATTCAAACAATGAACCTTCACATGAATTTAGAAACCAGACTCATTCATATACCGGGGCCTACTTACATGTTGTGCTCAGAAAGTTGAGAGGCTTAAAAATAATCCTTCTCTTTCTATTATCTTGTACCCCCTAAAGTAAATCTAATTAGGTAGTCTTTTTAGATCACAGTCCATTTAGATTACTATTAAACAAAGATCATAGGAATGCAAATTATTCCTGGCCTTGAGTCCTACACTTGTAATCAAGCCAGAAGCCACAGAGCATGGCACTGTTAATAGAACTAAGCATAAAGGAGGCATCAATGAACATATGCGAATCAAATGATCAGGCAGGCAAATCATTTTTGTGTTTTCAGGGATATATTAATGAACAGGCTCCATGCTATCCTGTATCATCTGTAAGAACCTTAATATCACAAAAAGTAGTTTGCTGAGAAATCTATTAGCAGAATAGTGTACTGAGGCCAACCCTCTTATCTCACTATAATTGATAATTATTTTTGACCCACCAGCAGTTATTTCCCCTTCCTAACAGCATCCTAATTTCTTTCAGGAAATTACTTGGCGTCATCATTGGATACTTCTAATAATAGCACAGCCCACAATGATCAAGGGCTTCCTATGTGCTGTGCATTGTCCTTGGTTCTTCACAAATATCATCTCAAATAATGTTCATGAACTCCCTATGAGATAATTAATATTATTATGCCCACTTCAAAAATGAGGGACTTGAGGCTCTGGAAGGTTAAATGAATTGTCTGAAGAGAAACATCTATAAGTGGCAGAGCTAGGGTAGGAATCCACGTGATCTGGCCCCATAATTAAGGCTTTTACTACTACTACATGTATTACAGAGTTTAGCAGAACAGCTAGATACCTCTTCTCCTCTAGCCAAGACCCAAGGCCCAAAGTAGACCACAAAGACCCCTTCCCTGGAACTGGACTTTTAAACAGATAAAGAGACTAAAACCAGTTGCAGGGATCTCACTGGATTGCTCCTGCCATGGGATTTTACTCTTAATTTGTGCCTTTCTAGCATTTTGAAGACATTGAGTCCTTCAACCCTAATCCTCTGGCCTCCCTGTTAATTCTCAAGGAATTGGGAAATATTCCAGTATCCTCCCACTAGATTCTATTTTGCTCTAAGAGCAGAGTTGGTTTCTCTTTTGTAACCAGAGGATCATTGTTGACACTCCATTACCTAAAGGGAGGCTCTAAGCCGTCCTAGGACAGAATTGTGGGCAATCTGCCAGGGCCAGGATGCTGAAGCACTGTCAGTGCCCAGTAGTCATTTAATGGACTCGGTAAGAAAAAGTGGTGTAACAAAGGGCCAGGCTCATTTCCTCTGCTGCTCCTCCTGCTGAAATGCTGAGGGCTGGGGCCTCTCTACGAGGCAGTGGGCTGGGTCACGCTGGCCTTCTCCTTTATCTCCACCACCTTCAGCAGCATGGAAACCAGCTGTGAGGAGCTGCAGACCATACCAGGCAAGGACGTTACCAGGTGTGTATGACGGTGAAAAAACTGCACCACCACTTTTCCCCTCACACCTGGCTAGGATTCAGATGAAGCTGTCTCCTGCAAAGGGTGGCCTGGGAAAGGCTATGCATCTGCTTACTCGATATGCTACCACGATCTAAAGATTCCTGAATGCTCTGTCTTGGGTTGTCTTCAGAGCCCATGTTACACTTTCAAATACCTCAACATTGTCTTCTCCCTTGGAGAAGATCCATTTCTAGAACTCGCCTCATCCAGGCTAATCTGACATCTCGTTTGGTGACTAGGATTGGCAATCATGATGGAAATAAAATTTCTGGTCAAAAATGAAGCATGACAGTAAGCTAGTCTTACTGAGATGGCTTTTTCTTGTACAGACTGTAAACCTTTAACGATTTCCAAAATGCTTTCAGCAATGGCAGCAGGGTTAAAATACATAAAGTTTACAAAGATGGCTACTTTGGGAGGATCAGCCCGAATAACACGATAATGTCTATTGATAATTTCATAATGTTTTTCAACATATAAAGCACTTTTTACCTGCCTTTTAATAAAAGCTAACATTCAATATTACCAGACACCGTGACAAAATTTTTACATGGATTATCTTGTGTAATCCTCAAAACTGGGGAGGTATTATTATTACTATTATTATTATTATTCATCACATTTTAACAGAAAAGACTCAGGGTGTAGGGCAACTTGTCTAAGGTCACACAGAGGGTGAGCAGGAGAGCCAGCAGTGAAACCCAGATCCCCTGACTCCTGAGCCCACTCGTCCTTGTCTACGTAGGTTCTACTTTGTCCATCAAACAAGCAAACGAAACTTATAACCGTTCAGACTTTTTTCAAAATAAAAACATGAGAGAAGAGAAAACCTCGGTCTATTTCTACGTAAACAATCTTACTGGAAAGCACAGTCAATGCACAGTCGACGACACAGGAGGCATCCTGGAGACTGTCACCCGTTCCACCCCTCAGGTGTCTTAGATCCAGGACCTGTCCTATTCTATTGCCCTCGACAGCTTGGAAAACATTTCTTCTTTTGTATTCTCAGTCTTCCATCTTCTTGTGCTGCTGAGTTTTCTCTAAGTTCCTAAACTGGTTCCTCAAGCCCTTTCCAGTCTCGAAGCTAAATAACAGTGCAGACAGCTTCCTGCTTCTCCAGGAAAAAGGTTTCACCCTGACTCATTTCTTCCTCCTCTCCTTATTTTACCTATCTCTTCATTTGCAGACCCTCTGTTTTCTATTTACCTACTGCTCTTTATCAATCAACAGAATACATTTTATCTTTTTAAATTCCAAGAAGGTCTAGGATTATGGCCCTAAAGTTGAGGGGAAACATTAAATAATGCCTCATTGGGTCCTCAGAGCCTAAGCACAGTCTTTCACATCCTGGAAAGAGGAGTCCCGGGAGGGTGCACAGAAATGCAGTTTCCCGCATGGACAATTCACTGTGCAATATGAAAATACCAGAAACATATCAGAACAAAAAGTCATAAGGACCGTTTGTGTCACCAGGCACGTAGAATACAGCACTTTAGAAATACTTCCAGGGTACCAACAATGCCGAGAAAGAACCACAAAAAAAGAGAAAAGATGGTCCACTAGAAAGCACTGGATATATAGACATCAGAAATATCTACAGTGGGTACGTTTGGGGGATAGAGAGCTAGGGAATGTCATGGCCAAAAGTGGTACCCAAGAAAATGATAATGGATATGAAGAGCCTTTGGCAAGTCCAAACACAAAGATGGGATGGATTTCATCACTTGGTAGAAGCTGTCATTTCAGGATTGATAACGAGTGGTCCTAGGGGCAAGGTGAGTGCCCTGGCCCACGCCCTGCCCTGCCCCCTGCAGTCTCACAGACTCCCTCTGCTTCACTCTGCACACAGACCGCGGGGCTGTGCCTCGCAGAGGCTCCTGCCCTGGGCACTCGCAGGATGCCAGGCACTTGAAAGGGGGCTGGAAGAGAACTGGGGGAACTGAAGAACACTTGAGGAATTCTCCATCTCAGGCAGGAATGCCTTCCTTAGCTTATAGGCCTGTCTTCTTATGGTTTCCCAAGGGGTTTCTCTGTATCCATGTATCTTATCCCTCCTCTTGTCTACCCTCCCTTCATGTAGTAGGTGACACAGATTCACTTTCTGCTTTCTCTTCTCTAAAAAAGAGGAAGGAAATCCTTAGGGTATAACTTTGGGGACATTCAGATGACAGCAGATTGTGGTTTTTTTTTGTGCCTATGCCAACACCTTTTAGGGAGGAAGCCTTTTATGTTCTGCCTCTGAGTCAGATGCAATCTCTACTTTGTCATTTGTAGCTATATACGGGATTATCATAGGTTCAAAAGAGATTATGCATATAGAGTCTTTAGTACATGTCAAATGTCAGAAAACATTCATTTTTATTAAAACTAGTATTAATAATATATCCACCTTATTTTTAAAAA
The DNA here is from genome assembly GCF_040802235.1 of Manis javanica. NCBI lineage: Eukaryota > Metazoa > Chordata > Mammalia > Pholidota > Manidae > Manis > Manis javanica. The sequence goes on along the minus strand of NC_133156.1, from coordinate 106,229,647 downwards.
GCATTTTCTGAGAGACTGCAAAAAAAAAGAATGCTTTGAGTTAACTTCCCATTTATTCACAGACAATTCAGTATCACAGTTAACCAGCAAGATTTGGGAAATGAGACCCAAAGGAATTTTCATGGTTTTGACCCACCACAGTCTTGTATGTCTGAGTATGCCTAAAAATAATTTCTAAGGCATATATGGGTGGGAAGCACTTTATGGATGAAGGGAGTGACTTAAGAATGAAGCTTTTATTGTTCTTTTCATTTTTTTTAAAGGAGACTTGGTACTGTGTCTGAGAAGACAGAAAGAGTACAGTTACTAAACCTAACATTTTCCAGACTCACTCCCATCCCCATACACAATGTGGACCTAATACTTCATTGTCTTCTAGGAGAGGAGCAAGCTGGTCTGATTAAAATCTTGTACACATTTTGAGAGATAACAGCAGTGACAGCCCCATGATGACGACCAGGATGGCGAGTATTGCACAGATAATAATGTCACCGTGTACTGCCTTCCGCTGATCGCAGAGCACTTCACACACATTCTCATTTGTTGTCCTAGACTGCACTGTTTGTTCCATGGGGTGCGGATGCCACTCTATTCATTTTCCAGAAAGACAGTGATTTTCTAACAGACTGCTGACAAGTCAGTGACAACACTGTACATGGTACTCTGTCACCTCCTTCCTTTAGTGTTCCACTGTTCTCCCAAATCTGGCCAATCAAAGGTGCACTCGTTAACCTGGGATCACTCGTTAATAATACAGACCCTGAGCCTTACCCCAAAGATGCTGGTCTGGACTGTCTAGGAATCTGTCTTTCTATGTTTGTTTGCAAGCATCCCTTGGTGAGCCTTTTCATCAGGCAGGTTTGGGAAATATTATCCTTTTATAACTCAGGGACCTGAGAAACAGGTACTGGCTGAAATGGACTTTGGTGATGTTTAGATCCTCTATTTTCATGGCAGCTTTTTTGACCGGTTAGAAGATAACAGAACCATCACGTCATAGGTTCAATAGTCAAGAGAGAGTCTGCTACCCTATCCCAGGGGTATATTTATTTGAAAACGCAGTTAATTCTTCACAGTGGTACCTTAATACTGAAGTATCACCGGGCATCTCAGTAGTGCCTTTTCTTGGTGAGGAGAGACAAACCAATGACTGAGACCTGACACACACACATTTGTTGCTTGGTTCTGTGCAAAAGGATAAAGCTATCTGCCTTTGTTAGTTGCCAGCCAAGGTCTAAAAATATCTTAAAATAAGTCCAATATACATAATTAAAATTCATTAAATGTATGCCTATTCCCACTTAGCACTTCATCATGTAATCTTTAAAATAGAAGCATTTTTAACATTATTAAAATTCCCTCATAAATCATTTTAAAAACTTTTTTAAATGGAATTGTTAATACCTAAAAAGAATCCACATTATTATTCAGCATTTGGGTTGTTTTCTGTCTTTTATGCACATACACAGTGCTGTGATGAACACTGGTGTTTTTTATGTAACAGCATTTCTCACATCTTTTCTCATCACTCTTCAATCTAATCAACTGCCAAGTCTTCTCAACTCTAACTCTGAAAACAGTCGTGAACCCATTCCCTCATCTTCATCCCAACAACATCACCCCAGTTCAGAGCTACATCATCTTTAGTGTGTCCTTGGCCTCTTAATGAGTATGGGGCTGCCCCTAGTTTTTCTTCTTTTCAGTCTGTTTCTATACCCCCTCCTGTGTTGTCATTCTAAAATATATACTTGATCCTCTACTTAGAAAAGACTGATGATTTTCTATTGCCCATAAAATAGAGTCCGCTGGCTTCCAACTTACATTGGCTTTTTACACTAGTGCTTTAATCCACTCTTGGAGGTATGGAAGCCTTATGTTCAGTTGCTCCCATACGCTTTCAACTCTTTTGTCCTCACTGTTCCCAGGCCCGTGATCAGCACAGGTACTCCATGCTCCCACATCTCACTCCTGCTGGTCCCTTGGTGTCAGGTGATCTTCCCCTCACCAAATGGAGAATCACCTTCTTCAAAGCTCAGCGGGAAGCTCTGCTCTCCTAAGGCAGAGCCACTGGCCCCTCCTTCAAATGCATGTCTTTGAATTGGTTTCAGTCATGGTACTTAGTTTGCACTTAGTCAGAATTCCTTCTCTCCTAGATTGTTCATTCTTTGAAGCCAGTAGTCACATTTTATTCATCTCTTTATCTCCAACACCTACCTTATTAATAACATGCTGTGTATAAAGTGCATAGAAAATATTCTGGGTACCAATCACTGACCTAGAATTTACAATGAGAAAATGAAAGCTTAGAAAATTTAAGTAAATTGACCAACATTACACAGCTAGTAAAAGGAAAGATGGATTTTCAACCTATATGGCTTGGCTCATAACCTTTTTACTCTACTGACTAAATGAATATGCAGTCTCATTTAATTATGTCAATTGAAGTTATAACAAAATATCCAGAGCAGATATTCAGGCAATAGAGATACATTTAAATCATTTTTCTCTACAATTTTGACATATCATTTGTTTCCACTGTTCATAAAACCTAGCATTACTTCAATCAATTCCTGGTTAAAAAGTCACGGTATCAAACCTAGCTTTTTGTATATTAATAGGTAACTATCTAAATAAAAGCACAGAAGGCAAAACAAGTTATCTTATAAGGAAGAAAACAGACTTCACCCATCCCTCTAAAAGATTGTAAGTTCAATGAATTGTTATACTCCATGCATTTAAGCAAATCTTCCAGTTCAATGTTTTTCCCAGACAAATCTTTTTAAAATGAGGGGATTTTTGTAAAAGTAACCTCCTTTGGCTTAAAAAAATTTAGAGCATTTGACAGTTATTAGATGTACTAAGCATAAAAGTAAAACAAGCAAGAAACTCTAAAGAAAGTTAATATATTAACACATATACACAATTTATTTTTTATTAAAGCTATTAAACATAATGCTCTCAATACTTTTCAATCACATTCCTAACAAAGCCCGCTGAGCACTCACTCTCTGCAACTGTTACAGTGTTGCCACCATCCTTGCTCTTACTAAGAGGGAGAAAACACAACTACACATGAAGGTAATGCCCACTAGTGGGTGACAAGGAGGATGGGACTCTGTGGAATAGCTGGGTGTTCATCCTCCTCTGGGCTCAGGGCTCTAACATACATTTTAGTTTTAGTTCAGTGTTTCCTTAGGCCTTCCTATTTCTCTCACCTACATCCCCTTTGCCTTCTTCACATGGCCCTTGCTTTCAATGATCACCTGTTATGTGTGTGTGTGTACTACTTATTTTTATTACACACATACAGACTTAAAAGGCTAACATCATTATGGTTACATATAAGTCACGACAACAGTTGCTTGCTTTCCCTTCTTTAATAAATTCAAAGTGTTAAAATGGTCCAGATAATAACTAAATAGTTGTTCCAGTTAATATCTTTGTTTTTTTTTTCCTCCTCATACAAAAACAGTACAGAACAGCCTAGTCCTGGTACGGCGTGGGCACCTCGGACTCGCTGCTGTCCTCTCACGTCCCTACAAGCTCCTTAGCACTGATGTTCACCTCCTGCTATGGATGTATGCGGCTCAGCCTTGCTCTAAGTAACACAGGGATTCCTAAAAATATCCTATCATTATTGTCTGAAAACAAAATCATGAAGGAAGTGTATCAGAAAAGCTGCCATATCATCCATGTCCACATCTAACAGGTTTTAAATTAGTTTTAGGAACAACAAAATGTCCGGAATGGAGTAGGGTCATAGGAAGAAACGCTTTGTGAGTTACTCATAACCTACTAAGCTCCGTTCTTTATCTAACTGTCCCCTTGAATTTCGGCACAAGCACTGAGAGGGAGGTGTTCAGATCTCCAGGCTTCAAGTGAGGAAACAAAGTGAATGAAAGAGACAGGGTTTGCACTCAAGGTCCAAATGCCACACATACCATCTTTAGTTGCATCACGCTAGTGAATAAAATAGCTATTTCATAGTAATGGATATTTGGAAATCCATTTTCACAAGTGGATTATTGGAAACTTACATAAATACATATTTGGAAGCTTTATTTTTTAAAAATTGCTAACTCATTTTAGGGCAACGTATTTACCTATTACATATGGAAATAAAAACTGGCAAGGACTAACATGCTTTAACCTTAATGATAGAAAATCAAACTTTCCTGTGTTTCAGACGTGTGAAATGGAACAAACGCAAAGGGAGAAGAGAGTAGTCTAAGTTCTATGGGAGAAAGCTTTAGAAAACGTAGTGTGACATATGCAGACAAATTTCTTAACTCTTTTTTTATCAAAAAGATGATGCAAGAAAAAGATAGAGTTAATTTTTTTCCCTTCAAAGGTCTATGACTCAAAAGTAAGTTCCTAGATTTCGAAAATAATCCTGAACTGTAGTTTATTGCGCATATCGCAAAGGCACCAATATCTGTGGCTGTCAGAGGAAGGGACACAGCGCTGGGGGCAACAGAAGGACCCACTTTGGACAGGCACAAAGGAAATGTGTCCATTTTGACCCTTTTGGCGGGTATGGAAGTTTTACTTTTAAGATCCTGCAAGCTTGTTTTTTCTCTCCTTCCCTTCTTTTATCTTTCTGGACTATTCTTTCCATCGCCCTAGTTCTATGTACAGTCAGCCCTAGAAACAAAAACCAAATAAAAACAACAGCAAAACAAAATAAAAAATGATGTTTTGAGTGAATCACAATGCCAAGAATACCCCAAATGTGCATTCATTTAATTTAGCAATAGCTGTAAGTACGATCACCATTTCATAAATGGGGAAACTGAGGCAGAGAATGGGTGTGCAACCTGCCTAGGGCCACACAGCTGTCATGGAAGAGCATGGTTTGAATTCCAGGCAGGCCAAGAACCCATGCTACACAACTCCAGGGACACCTGTGAGTGATATTCTAGGGAGCTGCCCTCTGGGTGCCCCATTGGGACCAGCCCTGAACCTAACCATATGCTACATGGTTCCTCTAGATCCTAGGCAAAATATCTAAGGTGGCCAAGTTCACCCTAGAGGGCACCCCACTGGCTCTTGATAACATTCTTCTCTGCCCTTCCTAGGACACTCCCAGAGCTATAGCTGGATTCCAGCAACAGGGAGTGAACAGGGAGGTAGGACCTGAGTGGGCAGCTGTGGAGGGAGAGATTCCAAAGTACCACCTTTTCTGTGTGTCTCAACTCTTCTACCAAAGTCTCTGTCAGTATTATTATCATTACTTATGATGTTAAGAGCCCACTTTTTCAGACTAGGCTCTGAGAGGGGACATTTTCTTTTCCATTGCCCTTATTCCCTCACCTCCCATTCCACTTTTGCACCTTGGTTTGCTGTGCTTGGGCAAGAAAAAAGACCTCCACTCTCCAGTCGGTTCATTTCCTGTTGTGGCTTGTGATGAACACAGCTGCAGTGGACAATTAACGGCAGCTAATTTATTTCCCTTCCTAGATAAGTTATTCCTGTAGTCCCACTGTCCCTAGGCCTCAGGTCAGGCACTTGTAGGCACAGATGAAGCCATATCAACCTTAATTCCCAGATTTCAGTGGCTCAGAGCTCCCTCTGGTATTGCTCCTGCACCTCAATACTATATGAGAATTTCTGGGAGCTTCTAAGGTCTCTCACATCTGTTCAAAAGCAAGCCTATGCCCTTAGCATAGCTACTCTCCCTTTGATCAGTGCCAGGCACCTGCCAGAGTGGCTCGGCAGCTGCCCTGCCCACTGAGCAACCCACCGCCTCTGTTGGACACAATGTCTGCTGGCAGCTGCAGCTTCTCTTCCGGGGGGCTGGCTCAGATGTGGCCTCAAGCTACAGAGGCTTGCAGGAGCCAGAACAGCAGTGCACTCTGCTCCACCACAAGGTCACAGTCTTGCTTACCCGGAACACAGCAGGGGCAGGGGCGGGGCTGACGCTCCTCAGAGGGGTCTGATCTAGTGCCCAGGGCAGGACTGGGGACAACATTTCATGTGGTCTCTTTCACTACAGGCCCCAGCCACATGCTCATAATAGCCTGCTCATCACTACAGGCCCCAGCCACATGCTCATAATAGCCTGCTCATCCCTCAACAATCAGGCAAGTGCGTCGAGACAAAGGGGCCCAGTATTATTCTGCTTAGGCTCATTTACACTGGATTTGGGTTTCTGAAGAAGAAAATCTGTTACTCAGATAACTTGCTTTAATATGTAGGAATTTCAGTTATTGTTCATCTCTGGACCAATGCCCAGAAGAAAACTGGAAAACCAGGCATAGACTATGACATGACAGTTGAAAATCATCATCAATAAGATGTTGAAAGATAAACATGGAAAAGAGAAGCACAAATTTAATACTGATTGAGATACAAGTCCTATTCGAAAGATATTTAGGAAATAACATAAACAACTGTTCCAGAATTCAATATGCTGCAGTGAACACAAACGAGACCCACTGGACTGGCTGTGGAGTTAACAACACCCAGGCCAAGCACACTCACTAATAACTGGGGTGGGGGGAGCTCCTCAGCATATGATGCAATGGAATCCAAGGAAGACACTTGAATCAAATGAGATATCAGTCTAGTTTGGAGAATATGTTAATTTTTCTCATAATAATTTTAGAAAACATAGGTTTCTTTTCTAAGCAATCATTTAATGAATCAATTGGGGTTTCAAGAAATGATTAAATGAGTTCAATTTGGTTTTAGGTTCAGCAAAATGAGATCATTTGTTCTGTTTTTGGCTCAGCTGAGGTCAAGTCCCATGTCTAAAGTATTCTAGTAAGAATCAGGGTAATTTTTTTTCCCACCTTTTATGTCTCTCATCCTTCCTTCTACTGCTCTTTCCCAAACATCTGTTCTTTTGAACTCACTGAACTTTTCTGTATTGTATAATTACTTCTCCTCCTTCTCAAAGTGAACTTATTCTCAACTCTCTGGGTCCAAATCAGGACTGTTTAAATGGTGTTCTCTTTCATATATAGCTGAGATATTGATAAACCAAGAAGGTACCTTTTATTTATGCTTTCACTTTCATTAAACCAAGTCACCTTGCATAATTAGACATTGTGCTGATGATGTAAGTCTGAAAACAATATGGTCCAAATTTTGAAGGAAATGCTATCTCTCAAAATACAAATGCCCAGCACAGTGCTAAACTTAGTACAAGCACAAATTTAAATGCTTTTTAAAAAATAGTATATCAGTAAAGATTTTCCAACTGATAGCTTAAATAGACACCTGGTAAGATCAATAAGAGAAATGATAATGACAATATACAGTAGAAAAGGTTAATTTCTTTGCAATTTTAGAAATGGTGCTAGTATTATGTTGACTCTTGGAAGATTAGTTTTCTTCCTAGATGCAAGAAGAATAAGCGCCCAGATCTTTCTTACCTGTTATGGTGGCTTTGTTGATGGGTGGCTGGTTGCACATGGGTGATCTTCTGACAGAGAGAGAAAAACACAAAACACTAAATAGGTAGTGCTTGTTGTATGAGGACCCTCTGAATCATTTCAGATATGCCATTTTAATTTAAAGGATTATTTTTAAGTTAGGGCATGCAAATGAAGACTTTCAGACTAGCCAACCAAGTTCCTAGGCATTTGTTGTGCTACAGTTCAGATCACACCTGTCAAAAAGAAAACAGTTAAGTCTCATAATGACAGGACTTAGGGGTAAATAAAGCTGATGTGAATGTCATAGGAACATGACAGAAGAAGAAGTTCTTATTGATTGACTATATTCAATTAAGCTAGAATTTACAGAGTAAATGCAGACTTTCTGAATTTGAAAAAGTAGTCCATGTATGATTGGTTCCCCAAAAACAGTGCTAGGAAACTTTTATTTTTAGCATGATTCTCATGATTGCCTGTACATTATCAGAAGGTGAATGACTCTTTGTGAACTACATTACAGTTAAAGAAGCTACATGAACTTTTTCCTTTCTATTTTCTTATATTGAGAAACACCTCTGGTGCATTTTTTAGAGAGGTATATTAATGCCTTGCCCAAATAGATGGTATAAAGACTTTAGAAACACTATAAACTAAGGTACTCCAACAGATTCTATCTTATATTCTCTAATTTTTCAGACATAATTAGAAACATTTAAAATATAGTGATCACTTAAAAAAAACCTAAAAAATAGACACATTCATAGATGTATAAAATTTTGTATGAAACTTTTGTTTTTGCTCTTTTCTCTTTGGTACTTCCATTGGTGGCTAACACTTATTAAGCATCTATTGTGTGTCGGGCAGTATGCTAAATGAGCATTTCATATGAATTATCTCCTATGACCCTCACAACAAACCTTAAAGGAAGTAGTCTCATTATTTGCATTTTTTTTGCCAGTGAGGAAAACAAAGCTTTGGGAAGGAGAATCACTTGTTCAAAGTAAGAAAGCTGAGATTTGAACAAAAGCAATCAGATTTTAAGGGCTACACTCTGTTAGGTTGCCTTATTTTTTCAGATGCTTTCATGGAACCTGGACAAATGGCATAGGCACACCTGTGAGGATGGCAGGCTCTTGCTAAGCCCTGTTCAAATCTGCCTTCCTGAGGTGACAGAGCTCCTAGCAGGGCTAACAGATACTTGGGAAGGCACCCCGGTGCTTCGTGAATTCTCACTGCCTTGGTTCCAGTCAGCCTCCATCTCATTGCTCTCAAATTTACTGATGTCCATTTGGGATTGAAATTTTGTTTGACTGATTGTACCAAAATTTACTTCATTTTAATTTTAATTATGAAATGAAATGGGGGAATTTGAAACTTGACTAATGCTTCATAAAACAGAAAGTTAATATTTTAAACTGCTACTCTGAAATAGCTTGTCTATATATACAAATAGTTCTCTTTTAGTTAGAAGTTTATTATGAAGAGTTTACTTATTAAGTACTCCTATCTAGACCTTGCTCTGTGAAAGGTTAGAAAGCACTGATTGAGTCTGAGAAAGGGCTCAAATGAGTATTTTTAAACTTATGTATAGCTTTTGAAAACCAATGCATTGACTTGTTTATTATCTTCTCTTAATATCCATCCTACAACTGGCACTTGGGAGCTTGACATTCCAACAAGTGATGACAAGCAGAGAATATTAATCATTTGGTCCACGGTTACAGTGATAAATCATCTGATGAAGAATGAGCCAGAACTCACTCTGGCATGAAAGTCTCAAGGGCAAGAAAGAGCATGATGAGAGGAACCAGTAATAGGCCACCAAGAGCCAGCAACATGCATCTGACTACCCACAGGGGCCAAGGCAGCAATGCGCACTTCCCAGACGCCATTCCAATAGCAAATAAAAAGGGTGGGTTGTGCAAGGCAGCACACGCCTTCCACGAAACCCAAGGGTAAGCCTGGAAATGGTCTAGTGGCACTGTCAGCACATAGCACAGGAAATCCTGATTTCCTCAGGGTCACCACGTGATGAGCCAGAGTTATTTCCATGTTGTCATCACTGAACAGAACAGAGCTTAACTGTGGGTAGAGTGGTTCCTTCTATTCTGATGCCCGAGGAGGCTGGTTGGGTTTGGGCTGTGAAGGAGGTACAAATCTGCACTGACCAGAAGAGCATAAAGCCCGTAGTATCTACCAGCTCATACTGTGTGGTTAGGTGTCACGCTGGGCGTTGTACAGTAAGTCAAGGGCAGGCACACACTATGCTTTTCTAACCTCCTCTACCTGTCCTTTTCCATCTGAATCTATTTGTCCCTGTAAATTAGTTGAAAACTTCTGTCTTGCACAAAATGGGCCTCAGGTTATCTCTTTTGAGACGGCCAGCCTGACGCCCTCACACCTCTCTGATCAACTGTCTGCCTGCCACAGGTTTAGATGCTGGTACCCAAGTGACCATGTCTGAAGGAAGTGTAAAAGGAGGTACAAAGTTTCTTGTTTGCCTTTGAAGGACAATACCTCAGTTTCCGGAACAAAATTTGACACTGAAAAAGTGTGAGTGACTCCAGTGATTTCATGCCTCCTGCAGAGGCTTTCCAAAAAGGTGGTGACTGCACCTATAAGCTGCCCAGTGCCGGAGGCCCTTGAGGGTGCTGTGGCAGCGTGCATTAGTGAAGCACAGAAGGTGTGTTTGGTAATAATGAACTGAAAGCACACGCTCGGGCTCCATAGGCTGCACTACCACTTCACTTTTCACATGCAGGGTGATGACTCTGTGCTGGGTACTACGTTAGGCGCTGGGAATATACATGCCAGCCAGGTACAGACAGCCCTGCTCACTGGGGACCCACTTTCTTAAGGAGCACTCAGACAAGCAATTGCAACTGGAGCACAGAGAGACAGGTGCTAAAACAGGAGTTAGGTACAGGATATAGTCAGATGGAGATGGACAGACAAACCACCCAGTTTGGGGCCTGTGGGTGTGAGAATATGTTGATGGAAGTCGGGGATGATGGCCCAAAAGAAATTATATTTGAGCTGTGACCTGAAGAGTGAATTAGAGTCAGCTCAATGAGGAAGAGAAGAAAAAGGTGAGAAACGTTCAGGCTGAGGGAACAGGACTGCAAAAATTCATTGTCTGCAAAAGATGACAATCAACTGAAGCTTCTGGGTTCTGTGCCAATTATTTTCATTGCAGAATTCGTATCGATTTTTTAAAAACCCTTTTTTCTACCACAGGAAGTATGTGCATAATGGTGAGAGCTTTTTTTAATGATAGAAAATGTGAATTTGGAGGTCAATTATATTATCATGGGATGAAAAGTTCAGATTTTTTTCTGTAAGTTGTAAACTATGAATTTTTATACACTTAGCTAAGTTATGATTCTGAATAGCTTTCTATTTACTAACTCCTAATACTGATTTGAAGAAGTGTTTTTTCTTCTGGAAAATTCTTTGGGATTGATATTTTAATAACATTTTATTATTAATAATTGTCAAAGTACCGGGCATTTGAATGAATGCCTAATCAATTTTCCATTTACTCTTGGAAAATTGTCTCTTCTGAGATTTTTTACCTTAAAGAACCCCCAAGTTATAACAACCTACCATCTCAGCTTTCCTTCTTTCAAATGTTTCCTGTCATATCGTAAATCACAATTTTAATTGCTCCATGATGGTGCTGGTCTGTGAGTCAATAACAGCAGAAGAATCAAAGATCTTTGCTATGACATGGTGCTTCTCCAAGTAATCATTGTCTTAGAATTAAGAGGATGGCTTTGGATTGACTTTAAGGCTTATTTGTCCACGGTTAATTTATGAAGAAAGCTAAAACTATAAAGTTAGCTTACATGTAAGTAACTGGACAGAGGACTGACTATGTCAGGTAATTTCTGACAGATGGAATCATTGTATATATTTGTCGTACTGCTTATTTCTGATATTAGAATCATCACTACAAACTATTTATAGAAAATTAACAGGATGTCATATGACTTAGTATAAATGGCTAGACAATATGGCAATGATTCAGAGAAACTTAATATATTGTCTTTAGTTCAAACAAACTGAGAAAACACTGTCTAAAAGTTCAACAAGAAGGAGGGGAAATAAGGGAAAACTTACTTGCTAGGTGCCCGATCTTGCAAATTAGTTAATGCAGCAAAGTTGTTTCGTACAGTTCGCAGGCTAGCCAAGACCTACAACAGAAAAAGATTCTTTGAAATTCTTCAAGTAGGGCCATCTTTAATGTAACTTTAAATGGTTTGGTGATTAAAAAAAAATGATTTGCTAAGTGAAAACTTGATATGGCTTGCAGTTTAAGTTTTACATACCCTTAAAGAATATCCCAGCACTCAGTGAAATTTACATGTTTCTATTTGAAATCCAGAGAGGCCAGACAGCAAGGATTTTCCAGCTATCTCTCCTCATTGTCTATAATTACGGTGACAGTAGTAGCAGTTTCTGCAATATTTATGGATTCCTCAGCCAACAAAACAATATCCAGGGCAATCTACATATAGTGTCATTGTGTTTTATATGAATTTGAAATAGACTAATACAGGCACACCTTGGTGATATTGCAAGTTCAGTTCTAGACCACTGCAATAAAAGGTATATTGCAATAAAAAAAGGCAAAAGAATGTTTTGGTTTCCTAGTGCATTTAAAAGTTATGTTCACACTGAACTGTAGTTTATTAAATACATAAATAAACCATTATGTCTAAAAATATAATGTCCATACCTTAATTTAAAAATACTTAATTGCTAAAAAATGCTAACCATTATCTCAGCTTCAGTGAGTTTAATCACAGATCACAGATCACCATAACAAATAAAATAATGAAAAAGTTTGACATCTAGTAAAAACTACCAAAATGTGACACAGATACATGATCTGAACAACTGCTGTTGGAAGAATGGCACCAACAGACTTGCTTAACAGAGGGTTACCACAAACCTTCAGTTTGTAAAAGCCACAGTATCTATCTGTGAAGCACCATAAAATGAAGTGCAATAAAATTAGGTATGCCTATAAAGAATATTAACAAAATCTTACTTTGGGGTAAAATTTAAGACAAATTACTCCCAAAGTCTCTTTGAAAATTTACCAAGAATGTCATATTTCAAAATCAGCATTTTAAATTGTTTTTCACCTTTGCTACATGGCTACTCTAGCTGGTAACAAAATTCTTATATTTTTTAAAGTTATCTCAGTTACTAATTTTAAGGTTCTCAGGGAAAAAATGGCACCAGTCTGCATGTGCACAGTGCTGCCCACTGAAGACACTCAATACAAATTGGTTAAATAAATGGATACACAGATACAACATACAGGCACATACAAGGCAGGACCAACAGAACCTGGCATCTCTGACAGCTTTTCCTTTTACTTCCTTTTGTGAAACTAGAAAATGGCAAAAGCATTAGAAGTGAGACTAGAAGAGACAAGTTACAAGAGCTTTATCCCTTCCCTTTCCCTTAGAATGGGCTAGTTCTCTCACCAGAAGGGAGGCTGTATTAGGTGAGATTACAGGTAATCTGGGTGAAAAATAGAACATTAAGTTTATCTAAAACATATATTTTAAATGTCTGATTAGGTACTACATAACAACCCAGACTGCTTGGCTCTCTTACTTACTAAATGTGTGAACTAAGACAAGTTACATAATCTCTCTGTACCTCAGTTTTTTCATCTGTAAACTGAGATAGTGATATCTACCTCACAGGGTTGTTAAGATGATATGAATGACAGGTTAGGTGCCAAGAACAGTGCCTGGCAAATAGAAAGCACTCAGTGAATATGAGCCCATTATGGCAACATTCCATTTGATCAGTGCTTTCGCATATACAGAAGGAACTCATTTAATGCCTATCATTGATAACATAAGGTGGGGAGGGCAAATTAATAATTGCTCCAAAGGATCCAGAAGTATTTCCATATGGCACTAAGCTAGAGTAGTCAGTCTCAGTTTTTTCTCCTAAGGCAAAAATCTCAGACATTTTTTTTTTGAAATTAACATTATTTCTTTTAAGTATTGTTTATGCCCTAGGACAGTGACCTGTAGCATTATCCCCTGAAGGAGTTAATGGTGCTTTCTACTATGCCAACCATGATTAATTCAGTCACTAGAAAAACCATATAAACAAGTTGTAGTGCTGAAAAGGTCATGCTGCCTATGACAGGGTATTCAAATAGTCAACTGCTGACATGGAATATGATGTCTTTCATTAGGCATGAAATCTTGAATGATGCAGAAATAAATCTGTCAAAGATCCACTGTCATTAAATCATGCAGGCTTAATTTATGTTTTAAGAAACAAATATCAAATAAATTAATAAAGCATTTTAAATAAGATTATCGTCCTCCCTACTCGATACTTTATCTGGGCAAAATTTAAACCTCAGAATTCTGAGAATTTTATTCTAATAAATTTCAGTAAGCATACTGCATTTGACAGTTGGGTAAATATAAATAGTACTACAGTGAACTCATGTTCTATGCTCATTTGAAAGGAAATGTTAATTCATGAGAGATTCACTACAACTGTTTTTCTGTAAAAAGGTTTTTGACTCTGTATAAGAAAAATGATAAATTAATTTTGTTTTCATTTAAATTTAAGTTTAATGTACTTGTTTTTTGCATAATCTGTATTTTCACATAGTACCCCTCAATAACAAAAACAATCTTAATAACAAAAATAATCTATATTTTCACATAGTGCCCCTTAATAACAAAAACAAAAATCAGAATTATTGTTATTTCTGAGAGGAGCTATGTAGATGAAATGGGGGAGGGACACTCAGGGCATTAAAAATACTGGTACTGTTCTATTTCTTAAACTGTTGATCTTAGTATTCTTTATATTTTGGGTAGGCACTAGATATATTTTATTATATATATGAAATATTTCAAAATAAAAAGTAAAAGAAAGAAATTTTCCTCCCAGCTCCTCCCCAAGGCATTCAGCTGCTGGTCCCCTTTACTGATTAGCTTCTAGGTTGTCTCCTAAATTTTACTTTTATAAACACTGCTTCAGTAAATAACTTGTAGATATATCATTCCCTATCTGTGCAAGTACAAGATCATTGTTTTTGTGGTAGGACATAGTATTTTCTAATTTTATATTAAGGGCTATTATCTTCTGCACTGTGGCACATATGATATAGGCAGAAGTATAAATAAAAATTCCAGACAAATCTGAGAAGGGGGCACTGCCCTGGTCTAGCTGATGGACCCTAGGTGTCTACGTGATGAATGCACAGCATTAAGTCTTTCATGCTGGCACTGGTACTGCAGGACATAGAGGGAGGCCTCTGCTGCTCTGAGCCGTTGGGGAGAACTAAACAGTTGTACTCAAGACCCTGAGTTAGGGTTCAATTATTCTGTTCTTCTTGTTCTATGGCAGCTCGCACTCCCCTTGCATTCAATCCCTTCTGCAGTCAGAACTGTAGTCAGAGCTTTAATGCGCCTATAATTTTCTTCGTTCCTTATGGCTTGGTAATGAAAAAGATCCCTGGGGTTTTCTCTCACACAGCTCAATGGTTAAAAAATTAAGTTCATTTCTTTTTCTTCTGCCCCCCAAGCAAAAATGTAATCAGTCAAGATCAGAAATACATTGAGAGTGATGAGAAATATACACACTTTTGGAAAATAATTATGATAGTGCTATGGAGAACTTTTGCACAGAGATGGATTATGTACCCCCTGAGAGGCATTAAATGTTATTGACACACATTAATCTCAGGTTTTCTTAGGTACTTCTAAACAATGCTTAACTAATAAGAATCACTGAAAATAAGAGAAAAATGTGGGTTTCATTAAAAAGTTAAACAACTGAACATAAAAGCCTAAAATAAATGTATACTTATATAATAATTTCTTGAAAAGATTTAAAGAAGAGACTGCCTTTTCAAAGCAGACATGGCAATAACGTTCTTTTTGAATAACCCCTCCTTAAAAAACAAGAAAATGATTTTGTGTTTTTCATTCCAAATACACTTTAAGCCACTAGATGGCAATAAAACACAGACCATGAGTTTGTCACTGGCCTTAGGGGAAAGTGGGAGGAGAAATCCTTGCCTTGTTACTACCTCCAGAAAAAAACTGGAGTCAAATTATGATTATTTACAGATAGAAAGGTTATTTTGATAGATGAGAAAACCTCTTTTCAAGGTAGTTTCGGTTAAATCATATGAAACTGCTGTTTGTGTATGCCAGCAAAGGTTGAATTTGGTAATTTCATATTGTTCAACCTAAAAAGTACTTAGATTCCTAGAAGATGCAAATTGTAATTTTTTAATGAATGACAAAGAAAAACTAACAGACAGAAGCAACTGAAATGTGATGATTATGTCCTTTCATAGCCTGGTAGGGAGAGCCTGGTGGATTTAGCAAGGTGGGGATTGTGTCAGGCCTTAAGTGGCTGCTGCTAGAGAAAGGAAACCCATGGGCATTTAAATAATATTGGCAATATTCTATTAGAGTGGCATAGTAATGTTCTATACTGCTAATAATTACTACATCTTGTAAAAAATTACCCCAGGTGCTGTATTTTGGTTAGAGTAAAGGTACAATGACTCAGGTGTTCCTATCCTGTATTTTTAAATCAGATACATCTCCTTAGTCTGAATGATTTGAGGGTTTTCCCAGAAATCCAAGATAATGTCTGGGTATTCTCTTTTATTTTCCTTAGTCAAAGATTCCAGTTCTTTTAACATTCTTCCACTTCTTTTAACAAACCTGTAGATGAGAATTCTAGTTGACTTAAGAGTTTTACAAAGTAGTCCTGTACCTTGTAATGGGACAAATAATGGGACAGGTAAGGCCAGAGGCAGCTGACTACAAAGCAGGTTTCCACATTTCATTGGTGTTGTGTCTCCTGGTGTTCCTTAGTTCCCACAGTATTTTGAGTATAGAAATGTTGGTACTAGAAAGAATTTCTGATCTCCACAAAACTTTTAAACAAACAAGATTTAAACTCCTTAAATGAATGGTGGTTGTATTCTATTTTTCACTGTCTGAATTAATGAAAAAAAAAACGCTGTTATACAGTGTGTGTTATTTATGGATTCATTGACTGGTTGGTCTAAATTATAACGATTACAAAATTTCAGGAAATTTGAAAAAGTAGAAGAATTAAACATAGTCCTACTATCAAAACAACCTCTTTAGGCATTAAAAAAAAAAACACTATTGTGGCATTTTAGAGATGAAGGAACCCTTAATCAATAACACTTGAAATTTATTAAGTGTTATTTCCTAGAAATTGCATGAACATTTCACAAGCTTGTGATTTACTTCAGTCTCTTAATAACCTTATAAGGTAGGTATTCTAGGATCTGTCATTTAGCAGAGGAGGTAACTGGCTTGGAAATGTTTAGTGATGTCCCAGTGAAATGTTTCACGTAGCAAAGGCAGACAACCAGGTTTGAACTGGAGCCTGTTTTCACCCTGCCAAGTTCCTCACTTTAACCAACTGGAAAAAGTCTTAGAGAAGTTAAACGAGTTGTCTACAGGCACGAGAGCTAATTTTGACTTGCGCTGATGATGATTTTTCTAACCTCTCTGGATCACTCATATTCCAATATTTAACATTTCTTAGTAACAGTTCGTGTTAGCTTTAACCCTGTTTCATGCTCCAGGTTAAATCCATTTTATCCCATTCCATCCCTAGTCTGTCTATACTAGTGACTCTCAACTTTGCCTGGAAAAATACTGGGGACTTTAAAAAATACAGGCGTTTGGGTCTGACCCTTAGATTTTTTTTTATTCAATTGATCAGGAGTGAGGCCTGGGATAAAAAGCTTTCTGGGTCATTCTAATGTGTAGCAAGGGTTGAGAAACCCTAGTCTATACAGAGAATATCTAGTTAACAACCATTTTATATTTATTACAAAATGCTTTAAATCATCTTAACACCTTCTAGCATTCATGTCCTGTGGCTAATAGTATTTTTAAGATTTGTACGTCTAAAAGGAACAAATAAACATAAATATATCAATCAGTTAAATCTTTGTACAAATTGCTTGTTAAAAAAAAGGAGTAAACAAAGCACCAGGTTGACTGGAATACTGAATTTCAAGCATTGATCATGTACCTAATTATATTAAGTATAATTGAATCTGTGATATTGCATTCTACTTCTAGTGCTTATATCAGTGAAGAAGATGTGATGCCATTTAAGTATGCCACTTAGGTTATTTTTAATTTGAAGGAAAGATGCTTGGATCTATAGGTCTATAGGAAACAGACTGGTATGGCCACAGTCATAAAGCCATAGCATTGCTTTTTGAATTACTTGAATGTACCATAAAATTTGTATTCTGTTTGACTTAAAATGAAATTAAGAACCAGAAGCCCCAAATTAAATTTGAAGACCTGTGAGAAACCTGCCCATTCACCAAACTGTGCTTACCTGAGCAAATGGAGTCACAATCAAGTCATCTCCATGTCTGAAAAATAAAGCAAATCTCAGTTTAGAAGTTACCAAGAACTATATGACTACTGTCATCAATTTTAAACAGTAAATTCCACTTTCATGAATTCTCATAGAGAATTACAGTAATTCCAACCTTACTGTTCAGCACATGCTCTCTTCACCCATGGTAGTGAAAATATGTCTTCTAGGATGTCAACCATTATCCAGCTCCCTGGGTAAAAGAGGGGCTTCTTGATTATTAACCAAGATCACTGGTGCTTTTTAAGCATACAGGATATACATTAGCAGGAATGGAGTTCCAGAAGGGGAGGCTGAGTGTTACTGCTGTCCTCTCATTGTAGGTATTAGGCAGGGGTGTGGGGAGGCAGCTGGCGACTGCAGAGACTTCAGTGAGAGGCCCCTGGACCATCTAACTTTCCACAGTGATGAGTATCGAGTGTTCCACATCATGTGTGAGGCTTGGACAGGCGAGGAACTATGGATGACATGGGGCTGCATCATACACTAATAAAAACCAAGGGAAACTTTTCTCCTGACTCACGTCCCGCGGCTGTAGTTACGGGGGAATGTGACCCCGTGTGTGCTGTCGCTGCAGTAACCTCAGCCACGCAGCGCCTGGGATGCAAGAGCCAGGTGTCACCATGACGCGTCTCAGAGGGGTGGGGAAAGGCAAGGAAAGTTGTGCAACTTTCTAGTTGGAGGAAAGTGAGAAATGGGGCCCAGCTTGCTTTCGTGAATAATTTGTGAGAAGGACTTCCAAAATATCAATGGGATATTTCTTTATCTAGCTAGCTGGAGCTCTTTAGTCAAAAGTGAGTGTCATTATTTTACAAAGAAAGCTTCCTGGATATGACCTGAACAGAATTCTGCAATGGAACCATTCGCTCAGTCACAAACAATTCTGGAAAGGACCTGAATGACCTAAAACCACGCTTAGAAAATATGCCTCCGCACAAGCGGTATATGGATGACGTTTGTAAGCAGATCCTTACCGATAATTAGACCAGTTATGGTCATCGTCAAATTACACAGAGATCTTGAAATTCAAAGTGTGGGTAAGAAGCAGGAAAAGGTTGAGAAACACTTCAAAGGAAATGTGTTATTTGCATCTTCTTAGTTCGAGAATTAGATGTTTTAAAGGGTACCTGTTCTTTGTAGAGATTTCTCAGACAGCCAGAATTAAAATAATATGAAATCTAGGTGTTTTTCCAAGGTACAGTCTTTTCTTCCATTTTATTCTTTGTAATTGCCTGACTACAAAGTTTATTTTTAAGTCATCTTGACCGAGGCACATCATTAATCTGAAATTAATCCCTGGAAATAAGACTTCTAATTTTTTTTACAGGAATTACACTGGATTTGAATCACTCTAAACTGAAAAGGGTGTGAATTTTTATTAAAACACCTAATTCTTTATTGGTCTTATTTCATTCCCAAGAATTGTAAAAGAACCATTTAGAATATATAATATTTAGGGTAATTTATCAGTCTTGCCTCCTACTCCCATCAAAGCTTAAAGAAAGTTATAAATTTAGTGAAGGAGATATTTCACTCTATTAAATTGCCCAGAAGTTGTTTTTGCCAAATATCTCAAGATTGTCTTATCTTTGTAATAGTAAAATTATTTCTAGCTTTTCAGTGGCAAAAGTCCTCAATAAAGCACAGGTTATATCCCTTTTTTCCCCAAAAATTTTGCAATGCGTAAATTATCTTTTTAAGACCCACTTTGTTACATATACAATTTGGCTTAAAGTATGTGTGCATTTAATAAACTGAATAAATGCACATACCAAAAAAAGCCTACAATAGAAAATGATTCTGAAATGATGCATTTCAACAACTTCCCCAACAAGGAATTTTTAAACAAGGAAATTTAGCTAACTGAAGTGTGGTTAGAAGGGTTTATAATACCGACCCACTCAGTAAAATTGCTGGGGCTTCCTAAAGTGGAAAGAAACTGTTAGGATTCCCCATAAATTGATGAGAAGCTTCAATTATGTGCAGAAAGGATTCTAATTTGCACAGTGAGCAATGCTTTAAGGAAAAAATTGCCTTTTTTTTTGTTTGTTTAGGATTTGAGTATTTATATGGGACAGGTAGGGAAAGACTGAGGGGGATTAGAAAAAAGTTCCTTTTGCCATTGTATGTATGTATGTATGCAGACTCATATGTATGCATACATGTGGGTGCTGAGGGAACAGTCACAGGAGAGTCAGTGCCCCACAGCTCTCCAATTTCACGATGTGCAAAGAGGCACGGTGTGCTCAGTCACCTGCCCTCCTTACTGCGGGCTGAGTCAGTCACCCACTCTAGCTCCAGGGTACCCTGCCTCAGCTCTCTCACCTCGCCCAAGAAGAAAGACTTGCTGAGTCCTGAGCCAGTGCTACTGGAGAAGGGCAATACAAGGGTCAATGTGCATTATTGCATTTTTTTTATTTTTCTAGGTAGGAATGACAGTACAGCCAAGAACTACCCACTCTGTCTTTGGCCATCCTTCCCCTAACTTTACGAATCATTTTCTACTTTATTTTTACCCTCACTCTTTCTGTAAAGAGAAGTCAGAAATGTTGGTAAAAAACTGCAGGAGCGAAATCTAAAAGCAAATGCTCTTTACGGAGACCTTATGGGGATACAGAAATTATTAAAGTCCTTAAATATGGAAAAGTCCCTTGACACCTTAAGTTCAGCCAACAGCACTGCCTGAAAGCTCATCTGTAAACTAGTTAATTTCAAGATTGTGCCCAAACACTCTTAGGCAGCAACCTTTCTGTACTTTATTATTACCAAGACAGAAGGAAAAGGAGATGCGGTTAATCAGAGGAAAGTGTATACTTTATTGAGCCAAGACCCATAATCCTACCATAATAAATGCATTAGTGGCCACAAAGTACCTGATGTCTCTGAGTAGCACGCATTGCAAATTTCAGCATGACAAGTGGCTGTGTGAATGAGTGCTTTGAAGAGGAGCCATGGCTGAATCTAACCTTGTACAAACTTTTTGATCTTCTGTGCGTCACTCTCTCTTGCTATAAAACTAGAACATAATTTTCCTCTGGAGTTTGTCCATAGGATTAGGGAATAGATAAACATATAGATAATTGGTATTTTGAAATCCTGGTGTCTTTCTTCCCTTTGACTCAAACCTCTCACCTATTATCATTCACCCTTGATCCACCTCTTTTAGAATTATAGAGAAACAAGCATGTTCTCATTTTTAATATGTACATAAAAGTGTTTCCAGGGGCCTAGGCTATTTGACAATACCCAAGAATTAGTCATAGGAGGAATTTATCTACTCACCACTCTACTCCCATGTTCGTAGAAGTACAGACACATAAAACAAATACAGAGCACAATCTACTTGATCTTTAAAAAAAACTAACATATCTATTTTGAATGTAAAACACATATAAAGTACAGAAACTTAGGGAAATATGGAAAAACTAAAAGAACCACCCAAATATAACTGTTGTTAACATTTTCCTACTGGCTGTATGTGAGCACATACATGTTACACATGATTTTTATGGAATATGTGATTTCTCACAAATAGAACCACACAGTATATTCCATTTTATATCTTGCTTTTAACAGTGAAAATGTTGAATTATTTTAAAAAGATGATTTATTGCTCCAAAAAGATAATGTTGGTTTTGAGACACTGTAAGTAATGTCACATTTAAGGATATAATGAACCCTTTAAAATTACTTATGAAGGAGACATGATTTGATAGATGGCCAGATGCAAAAACAATAGCAAACTTGCTTCATTAGCATCAGATTCCCTAGAGGCTATCGCTCTTCTTGGAGCTTGGTCTTTTTGTTTAGAACTAGCTCCACTGTAAGTAACAAAAAAAATAGTGCCCTGTTTATAAAACCCCAGGAAATGAAGTTCCTAAGAAACAGCCAACCTCAGCCACACTTCAGTGTGATTTTCCTTTTTGGAAGCTACTGCAGCTTAGAATTAAAGTAATCCTTTTAACACAAAAGCTTAGTCCTATAGCCAAAGGTCACAACTACTGAAACTTGCATTTTGCCAAGGATGTTCAACATTTTACTGAGAACCAAAAATAACGTAAATTAATATGAGGAAAATTAAAGCAGTTCAGTACTGTGTAAGGTACTATTATCTTCCAGTTGGTCATTTTTCAGTGTTAAACTCCAAGCTACATTTGTACCTGCACCTATAGCTTTGATGATTTTTTAATAATGCATGCTATAGTTATCAATCATCAAGATGAAATGTTTACCCCCATTTGAAGAGCATATTTATATTCCAAACTAGCACAAAAGGAAAAATGAAATTATAGCCTTTTCCTCAATTCTAATAGAAAAATAAGCTAATATAAAACAGGTGAAGGAGGCCATCTAAATTCTTAACTTTATGATGAAACAGCCTATTTTATGTACTTTTATCCTTTTCTTTGTGCTCAAATAATAATTTTCTAATAGACTCCAGTGGTAACTTATCCTGAAGTCCCTTTCATTGATGGCCAGCAAAGTAACTCACTGTCTTGCTAGTTTTAGCACTGGGGGTGCTGTCCTTGTAATATGTCACCATTATTTTTTATTTCTTAAAATGGGAGTTCAATATAATTATTTTAAAAAATCTGAGTACAAAATAAATTATGAATAATCATGGTAATTATCACAAAAAATTGTAATTATTATAAAACAACAATAACTAACATTTATCAGATTATTACTATGTGCCAAGCACTAAGCAAAGCACTTTACAATGATTATCTCTTACTAAATTTTTTTGTTGAAGAGGAAAGGGAGGCCCAAAAAGGAAAGAAAATCACACGCCCATGGAGTGATGGGGCCAGCATTCAAATGCACGTGGGTCTGCACTTAAACACTCTATAATTCTGTAGCTAATCATTTATCAACACCAAAAGCACATCCAAAATAATGCCTGGTTTCTAGTACATTTTCCATTTCATGAAGGTGATATGTATGATAAAGACAACAGGTAGAATTATAAATAGACACACACAAAAAATCAAAACAATGAAAACATCAGTGACTTACAAAACCAAACAGACTCTGCCCACCTACTGATTTTCAGATCCTTCTACCCTAAAATAAAATAATAAATAAAATGACATAAAATAAGTTTTGGCTTCTCACCCAGGTGATAGTTCTGGCTGATACATACCATACATCCATATTCAGCATGTACAGAGATTACATGCATGCCATATGCAATAAACACCTCTGAAGAGGGCATTTATGTGTATATACATTTATATGTATTTATATGTAAATTTATATTGGTTTATATCACCTGTGTGTATATATATATGTACATGCATGTATGTGTAATCCTAGGGAAATTGTGTGGGTTTTGTTTCCTTTGTCAGAAGTGTGTTGGTTTTCTGCTTTCTATATTTCAAATGAGGGGGAAAAACGGTATGTGGAGGAAAAACCCACCACCATCCTTATTAGCATAAGTGAATTTACTAAATTATTTTGCCTATAATACTCAATGGAAAAACTCTTTAAAAACCACCTGCTCTGCCACCACTACACCTTAAGGTATATTACATACTATCAGAAACATTATATGATGTGCCAATGCAAGTTCATCAGTTATAACAAATGTACCACCAATTTGGGGCGGGGTGGGAGCAGGGGACAGTAAGCATATGGGAAATCTCTGTACCTTCCTCTTAATTTTGCTGTGAAACTAAAATTGTTTTCAAAAGTAAAGGCTTAAAAAAATCACATGCCCATGGGGTGATTAAAAGCGGAAAATATACAACTTTAGAAATGGATGTGTCCTTGGAAATTATTTAATCTTCTGAAATTTAAATAATTTGCTCACTTCTTATTCACATTTTAAGAATTAAGGCCTAGCATGAATTTTGACCAAAAATTCTTTACAACAAAATTCCTTTATTTTGGCCCATGTGTACTGCACTGATGATAAAACAAATGGAACTGGAGTTAATGCAACATAAGCAAAATCTCTCTAGGCTGAAGTGTAACCTCTTCTTCATTTGCTGTAAAACAAAAATTTAGGCTTCCTTAGAGAAGGTACATGATGCCAATAAATGCCCTCAAATTTATTAGTTATATGATGGCTCAAAAGACAGTCTCTTTCCAAAATTATGTATCAAAACATTTTCCAATTTCACTAAGTTAAAAACTGTTTTGCACATGTGTGCAGACACACCAAGTAAATTTATCTTGTTTAATAGAAGCCAATAAAAATGAGGCACTTTTTCCAGGAGTGTTGATGTGACAAATTCTTGTCATGTAGCTTGGAGTCTGGGCTCCTGAGGAGGGAGAAGGCAGGCAAGGGCTGAGTACACCACAAGCTTTTCCAAGTGCCCCCTCTCTGTGTTCTAGGAACAGGTTCTTTCACAGTTTATCTTATTTGACAGTCTTGTTCTTATGCCAGTGGCCCTCTTGGTTTTCCTCCAGGATAGGTTCCTAGGGGAAAGATTTATGGGTAGCTAATGCAACAATTTTTTTCATGAAGTAAAAAGCTTTCCTAGATTAAAAGGAAAGTTGTGATCAAACAGAAAGGAGGGAGAGCAGTATGTTTTATGCATGCCTACTATGTGCCAGACACCATGCTCTACCAGCACCTGGAATTTAATTCTGACAGCTCTGCATTAAATGGTTGCTCACATTCCCACAATAAGACAAGGAACTAGGCTCTGAGGCCTTCAATACCTCACTGGCAGCCATACCCTTGGCCAAGTGATAGAGTTCAGGGGTTTCCAAAAGCCAGGCTGAGATCTAGTGCCAGCCCAACAGAATGTTCATTGGTTCTCGTCAAAGTGACAATAAACGTGTCCCACGAAGTAAGTTTTGAAAAAGCTAAACATATTCCTTTGGAAAGCTCTCCTTTATTCTGAGATCATGCCCTTTTTTTTTTTTTAGACAAGTGAAAATGCCTCTTAAAAATAAAATGATTGTGTATGTTGAAGGCAATTTTTCCATAAATTTCTTTCCCTTACCTGCTATAGCAAGCCATTAGTAACCCTAGGTCAGTCTCCCAGGTGGTTTTTGAAATCTTACTGAGTTATGAAATCCCAATGCATGGAAATGTACAGTGTAGCTGTATTTAAACACAGACTTTAAATTTTTGTTTAGTTTTATTTTTCTGTTTAGTTTTTACCACATCATGCTGCTTTCTGCATGCGCACATGGATTCAGACTATTCTGAGGCCATGTAGAGTACACATTCTAGACTTTGGAACAGCACTCTCCAACAGAAACGTCTTCAGTGACGCTAACATTCTCTATCTGTGCTGCCCAATACAGTGTCCACCAGCACGTGGCATTACTTAGTACCTGAAGTGTGCCTGGTGAAACAGAAGGACTGAATTTTACTCATATTTAATTTTAATTTAAATTAAGAGAAAGTCACATGTGGCTAATGGTCATTAGACAGGCTATCAGCTCTGCTCTTGAGCAATCTTTACAAAACCTCAGTTAGAAGTCTACCAAGGGAAGACAATGTTTTATATCTTTGGGAAAAAAAAGCAACTACTTTAAGCTTGAAGGAAAAGAGCAATGATATATTAACATAACAAGAATTCCTGACTACTTGGCTAAGACCTTGGGTCAAAAAGTTTGCCTAGATGACCATGAAGATTCTCTGTCCCTTGAGGAGAAATAAAGATTTTAGTTTAATTGCTTTAGTTATGTATTACATTCTCATCTAAAGGTTACTGTACTGTCAGAAAATAAAGGAAGTATCTAGCAGCAGCTATAAAACACTATGTACAGGGTTAAAAGACCTGGATTCTAATTCATGGTATGTGTGTGGGCAAGACAGAACACTTCTGAGCAGAATTTTGTGATTTCTAAAATCGAGCTAATGATATTTTCCCTAGTTTCCTTATATGATTGTTCTGATGATTGAGTACTAAACTTCATGGTAGAATTTTACATTAATTATACAGACTATACAGATGGCAGGCAATTTTAAGAACATATTCCTATCTACACACTCTTAAGCATGTACCAAGTACTTATCAAAAAGCTGAAGGTATGCATTTCACTCTGCAAGAGCCTACTGAAACTGAGCCCCAACATGGTAGGCGTTTTAAATATCTTGAACTTGAACTCTTGACTGTGAAGGTTTGCACATAGCTCTTTGAAACATAGTTTTATCACTTTCAAAGTGCTCCTGTGTTTGGAGGGCTGGATTATAGACAAACTGGGAATTATCAACTTCCTCTACTGGAGAAGTAATACAAGATAGACTACCTTTAAACAAATGTAAAACAAACACAAGAAAACACCAAAAATAGTGAAATGTCTTAGAAATTTTACCTAATCTTTATACTTGGTGGAGTAATGATGGGAAACTCAGGGTATTGAAGAGAAAGATGTACATGAAAAGACAAAAATAAGCAAAAAATTATGCTGCTGACACATGAAATTAGCTCCATCATTTAATGTGAAAGAGTTCTTTTTACCAATGGCCTTCTTCTTAGCTTCTGTAAAAAATGCTTTCATAATTGAAAATAATAATGATTGGGTGAAAGTTTTATTTTATGGTACTTAAAAAACATCCATAGGTGAACTTTAAGATAACACATAAATCATAGTGCTTAGTTTCTGATTTTTCTGGCAAAAAAACAAAAAGCAGAGAAACAAAAAATAACCAGCCAGACAAACAAAACTGGCCCTCGTGGAAAGAAAAATTCAGGTTGAAGTTCTCTAAGTCACAAAGGAGGAATGGATATCGAGACATGGAAACATGAGATCAGCAGACCGCTCTGTTCTCCTTGGAAGTGAAACAATGAACTATAAGGTCTTAGTCTTGGGATCATTCATAACATTTACTAAAAGACAATGGCATCCAATGAATTGCTTAAATGATTTCCTGTCACAGTGTAGCCTCCCATATTTACAAAGGTACAAGCAGCTGTTCTTTCTCATTGTGCTTTCAACTTGTCTGCTTCCACTGAGAGGTTGCCGGAATTGATGCCTCACATATGTCTACATATAACTCTCCATTAGTCAATACCTCCAATTTTTTCTTCATCCAAGTTTAAGAAAAACCCTGAAGTCTCATGACAATTAATAGAAAGCTGACACAAAGCCTCAGAGAAACTACAACAGACGGAATATTTCTTCAGCCAGCCTCACCTGAACCACAACACTGAAGGCCAAGAGCCTCATAGCAGAGACCTGTATTCGGTGTTCCTCACTTGATTTTTTTCTGAAGGACAACCATGGGTCTGGCTAAAGGATTTCTTTCTCCATATTTGTAATCACACAGCTTTAAATGTTTCATATTGCAAAGAATTAGTGAGAATGATTTACTTCCTAGTATATGTTATCCCCATAACGCATCATATAAATATTTTAGCAGTGTTATTATTTCTTCCTTATATGGTTCAGAAAGTAGTAAGAAGACATGGAGAACAATTCACTGAGGATCTAAGACTGACGAGCAAAATAAAGTGGTCAATGTGTAAGTGAAACCAGGGATATATAGGAATCTTAATACTGACTGGGTCAATCTCCATTTCTATTTAGTGTTTTTTTTTTTAATGGCAGGAATTAATGCTCCAAACAAAATTTTTCTTTTTTTTTCATGGGTCTATAGTATCCAAACAATACCCTGGAATGAAGTAGGTGCTATCAACATTTGCTGAATGAGTAAAAGCATGACACTATCATCCAAAAATGCAGTCAATTAATACCTCCTTTACTTAGAATGTGGTAAGACACAGTTTCCTCCATTAGAAATCAACTTTCTCAGGATACAAAATCAATACACAGAAATCTGTTGTATTCCTATATACTAATAACCAACCAGCAGAAACAGAAATCAAGAAAGCAATTCCATTTACAATGCACCAAAAAGAATAAAATATGTAGGAATAAAACTAACCAAGGAGGTGAAATACCTATATTCTGAAAACTGTAAGACACTGATGAAAGAAATTGAAATAGACACAAATAAACAGAAAGCTATCTCACGGTCATGGATAGGAAGAATTAATATAGTGAAAATGGCCAGCATGACCAAAGCAATTTACATTTTCAATGCAATCCCCCTAAAAATACCAGTGGCATTTTTCAATGAACTAGAGCAAAGAATTCTAAAATTTATGTTGAACCAAAATGACTCTGAATAGTCCAAGTAATCTTGAGAAAGAAGAATAAAGCTGCTGGTATCACACACCCTGATTTCAAGTTATACTGCAAAGCTACAGTGATTAAAATAGTATGGTACCAGCATAAGAATAGACACACAGATTAGTAGAACAGAAGAGAAAGCCAAGAAATAAACCCATGCATATATGGTCAATTAATACATGACAAAGGAGCCATGAATATACATTGGGGAAAAGACAGTCTCTTCAATAAATGATGTTGGGAAAACTAGACAGCTACATGTTAGAGAATGAAACTAGATCACTATATAACACTATACACAAAAGTAACCTCTAAATGGGTTAAAGACCTAAATGTAAGACTTGAAACCATAAAACTCATAGAAGAAAATATAGGCAGGAATCTCTTGAACATCAGCATAAGTTTTTTCTAGCTACATCTCCATGGGCAAGGGAAACAAAAGCAAAAGCAAACAAGTGAGATTACATCAAACTAAAAAGCTTCTGCACAGCAAAGGAAACCATTAACAAAACAAACAAAACAGCCTACTCTAAGGGAGAATCTATTTACAAATGATAAATCTGGTAAGAGGCTAATATATCCAAAATATATGAAGAACTCATATGACTCAACAACCAAAACATAAATAACCCAATTAAAAATGGGCAGAGGACCTGAATAGATGTTTTTCTAGAGAAGACATAGAGATGGCCAACAGGCAAATAAAAAGATCCTCCACATACCTAATCATCAGGGAAATGCAAATCAAAACCACAATGAGGTATTACCTCATACCAGCCAGAAAGGCCAGTTGCCCAAAAGACAAGAAATAACAAGTGTTGGCAACAATGTGGAGAAAAGGGAGCCCTCCTACACTATTGATGGGAAAGTAAATTGGTACAGCCACTGTGAAAAGTAGCATGAAGATTCCTCAAAAGCTAAAAACAGAAATATAACAAGACCCAGTAGTACTCCTTCTAGGCATATACTCAAAGAAAACAAAATCACTGATACAAAAAGACATGCACCCCTATGTTTATTGCCACATTATTTACAATAGCCAAGATGTGGAAGCAACCAAAGTGCCCACCAGTAGATGAATGGATAAAGAAGATATGGTACATATACACAATGGAGCACTGTTTAGTCATAAAAAAGAAAGAAACCTTGCCATTTGCAACAACATGATGGACCTGGAGTGTATTATGCTCAGTGAAATAAACCAGGCAGACAAAAACCATATAATTTCACTTATTTGGCATCTAAAAAACAAAACAAAACATAACAAACAAAATAGAAATAGACTCATAGACACTGAGAAAGGACTGGTGGTTACCATGGGGAGGAGTAGGGGTGGATGGGTGAATAGGTGATGGGGGTAAAGAGGCACAAAATCTCAATAATAATACAAATTAGTCACAGGGATGAAAGCACACCATAGAGCACACAGTCAATAGTTCTGTAACATCATTCCATGTTGACAGTAACTACATTAGTTGGGGTGAGCATTTAATAATTAGTTAACTGTCAAATCACTATGTTGTACTTGAAACCAATACAATATTATATATAAACTATGATTCAGTAAAATATAATAGTAAAAAAATAAAGTGCCTTACAAATATAAAAATATTTAAAATAAATATGTTAAAGTTGTCATTCAGTTTGTGATACAAGGATTCCTACTGAATTTTACTATAGTTAAGTCATTTTTTCATGAAAGATAAATGTGAAATGGTCAATGGCTTTATATCTACTCATTCCATGATTTCATATAACCATGAAGTTCATAAAATGTTTAACTTAGTTGGATAATGATTTAGAAAATGTGAAGCATATAAGTAAACACATTTAAAATTACAGACCTCTACTGAACTTACATAGAATATTTAGACCAAACCTACATTTCAGGAACTAGAAAATTGAAGAATAGGAAGATTAAGTGTTTGTTTGGCTAATAGCTTTTCATCTTGATTGACAAGTAGGTCTTATTTTTGTTTTTTTTTACCAAATCATCATGCTTTATCCTCAGTTACTTCTCTTTCAGATAAATAAGTTTATGTAAGTTGACACATATTCTTTACCTTGTCTTCATATTTGCTTGTTTTCTACTTAATGTATTCACTTTATCTTAATTAATTGGTCTGCCTGTCTTTCCATGCTCTATGAACATTCTAACATGAAGTGTTTAAATAATAATCTGTAAAATACAGTTGTTTGGGAGAAAAACTAATATTTGATATCCATCAGTTGATGCGTTGTTAACAATACTGGACTATGCTTTATTTCACTCCTAGTAATAACCATTTTTTAGAGTTGCCTGTTTTTTCCTAAAATACCACACAACACTAATGCAATAACATTGTTTTTGTGTGTATCCTTAAAATTCTCTCAACATTTGATCTAGAACTGAGGTTCTTGCTTTCCTTAATACCCATTGAATAGAAATATAAACCCTTTCCATTAATGTGTATAGACAGAGATTATCTACATAATCTTTCCATTTTATATTCAGTTCCCCTCTTTAGAGAAAGAGCAGGGCAAACTCATGAAAGATAGAATGACTTAAGTGTCTGATACCCAAAGTCATGTAATGGGAGATTCTACCTTACTTGGATAAAACTGAGCCTTGTTGTCTATCTATAGTGCCTGACAATTTTACTCACAATGAAAATAGAAGGAAACACTATTTTTGTTAGAAAACATCATTTCTCTACATAATGAAATTCATGGCAAACTGTGGTAATTAAGAAAACACAATAAATTTTTGTTTGTCTTTATCACAACAATAAAATTCCATGACAATATGGTTCTCTTGTTTTTATCACTGCACCTAGAAAGACCTTTTTTGTCTTTCTTTAAATTATTTATTTAAGATTTTTTGAAGTGTGCTCTTCCTTTTTAAAAAAGGCTATGTAACATAGTACCTGCCATTTGAATGCTTTTGGCTTCAGTTTCCTCATCTGTAAAATTAGTTGAAACTTAGATATTTCCAAGGTCACTTTCAGTTCTAAAAGTCAGACTTTATTATTTAGTTATGAAACAATTCCTCCCAGTTAAAATAGATGTATTTGTATCTATGTCTTCAAAAGTCCTATCCACACTGTATCTTTCAAATTTTAGCAAGTGTGAACTGCTTGCCTGACAATTTGCGTACACTGGTGGTAAATCAAGAACAGACGAACTATGGTCCCCAGGCTACATGTGCCTGTTTTTGAGAACACAGATTTTTAGAACATAGCTACACCATTTTAGTTGCCCAGGTCTATGACTGCTTTCATACTACTATGCAGAGTTAATAAGTTGTGAGAGAGTATATTGCCCACAAAAACTAAAATATTTACTACCTGAATTAAAAAAAAAACAATTTTCTTCTTTCTCCCAGCCTCTCACCATCTGCCCCTTACCCACCATGCACTGTCAAGATTTAAAGTTCAGAAAATTTTAATGTTTAATACACCACAGCATGGTTTTTATTTTCATCTTCTTTAATACATAGAAAAAAGAGTGTTGGGGAAAGCAAGCGAGAGCTACTGGGTACAGGATCCACAACTGGTAGAGCTAGAACCCCTTCTGTAAAGGCCATGTTGCCCCTCACAAGTCAAGAGGTGGGAAGAGCCAGTAATTTTCAACTTACTTCATTCATCTAGGGCCGCACTGCACTGAGAGTAAGATATAGGTCTCTGTGCTAGTTTTTTCATTGCAGACGGTTTTCAAAACATCCTAATTACTTTATTATACTTTTATAATAGTTAGTTTTACTTTGTTACACTCATAAATTGCTCTTAGAGACTGTGTTCTTTGTATATCTGAAAAAATAAGCCAGCTCTTCTTGACCAAGGTTGATTCAAGCTGGTACTCTAGCAGGTATCTGATGTCCCATAGGATCGTGGTGTCATCACTTTTATTATTAAGAATTGTGGTCACTTTTATTATTAAGCTACTCTTCACTTTTTTTAAAAAAGTAGGTGATGATAACCTTCAATAAGTACTGTTTCCAAAGTAAAAGCATGACTGCTTAATCCAACATTTACAAGTTTGAATAGTTCACTTTCACACTGCTTTTTTCTCTTAGGTGTGGGAGTTAAGGAACACTCACATGACTGTTTTTCTGCTTTTTGTTAGTTTGCTTTTTTCATAATTAAAACTAGAGCCTGAAGTCTGAGGAGCATACTTGGTATGAAGGAAATTTAGAAAAAAAAAGTAATACGCTAAATATTAGGGCAAATTACAGTTGCCTTATTACAGAAATAAGGAATTATTAGTATGTTGGGTCAATCTCCATTTCTTTTTCCTTCTGCTTTAAGAACTTTTCATGACTAGTATTTATCTCTCCATGTTCCCGAAGATCTCAAGATATATCTACTACTTTGGTATTGATAATCGAGGGATATTTAACACATAACTTAATAAATTTGTCATTTTAAAAGACTGGAGAACAGTGTAATGATACCCAAACATGCTGACACCATCTCGTTATAGTAATGTCTGAAAATTAACTCTTTGCTTCTATCCTATCGCATTAACAAACATGATCACTCAAATGCCAGAACATTAGGACTTCCTTTTTGTTATTTTTTAGTATGAGATTAGAAATATAAAATGTATATTAAACTGGTCATTTTAATTCCTTAATGCAGATTGAGAAGCATGTTTAATTTATAGGCATTACTTTACCATTCATGGAATTCCTCATTGAGTCAGAATAAAATGACCTTGGCGACTTGACAAAGAAGTGAAATTTAGAAAAGAAAAGAAAAGGTAGCAAAACAGTATTCTAGTAGCTGATGACCTTAAAACACTCTGCCAATATAAATCTTGGGATTTAATGGCTAGTGGTAGTGTCTACCTCAATATGCCATAATAATAGCAGTAACAGTGGCCAGCCCATAGGGAATGGAGAGAAAAAGCCTGGTTTATCTGGCTCATTACCAAAATATATCACCGTTGACAATAAAAGATTTTGTCTACCTGGGGTCCCAACAGAATTAAGAATAGGATAAATTCTCTACTCTAGAATTCATCAAGAAGTTCATGGCTTTGAATCTGTCAGGCTATTTTTCTTTCTCTTATCTTCACATACAGATTTGATTTACCTCCAATCCTAAGGACATGAATAAACACCCCAATCCAGAGATTCTCAGACTTCTCAGCTCATGACCCTCTTAGCATCTCAGTTATTTTATATTTTTTACAGCATGCCATTAGCCAAAAGAAATAACTAAAAGTTCCAATTACTAAGTAATTAGGTCCAAACTATTTAATAAGGTTTTGTCCCAACAATTGAGCACCTCTGGGTACCACACAACTTCTCACTTTAGAATAGATTGGACAACGTCCCCTTTCTCCCTCATTTTCTGTTCCGTGCTGATTTTTGTGCAGTACATGCTTTTTATCACAGCAATCATCAAAAACCCAGTTTTGCGAAGATATGATGTCATAGAAAGTAAAGTAATGATCTGAAGTTGAAACTGGGAACTATTTCAAGCTATTATGACCCAAGGTGACTGACAGATATTTCTGTGTTTCCTTTGAAAACTTAAAATACCCCTGGCAACCACGTGACTTTCCTGTGATGCCCTAGGGTACCTGCACTCATGTTTTGGGAACCCTCGCCCCGGTCTCCTTACTGTTACACTAGCGAGTGAGGGGTGAGGACACCTCCTCAGTCAGGAAAGCTCAAGAATTAGGGAAGGAATTATTTGTCCATGACATCTTTCTGTGTTTAGATAATGTTGGAGGACTTTTACGTGGCAAACCAAGGTTAGAAAGGAGAAAGATAGATGCTCATTAGTGTAATAAGACCTAAAATCTATCTAGGTTGGCTACAAACTTTTCAAGTAGATCCATGGAGCAGGAGAACTTATGTTGTGCAACATTAACTTTTCTTTTCAGAGATATCCTAGGAAGACCAAGCAAGATACTGTAAGCTGTGGTATTAGCAACGTTCTTTTGCACACTTGGGACTACAGGCAACATAACCTCTATTCATTGGTCACAAGCAATGGTGAGGAGCGCCTTTGACTGCAAACTCGTATTAGAGGCTCCAGTGGCAGACAGGGGCTTGCGAATTGCTACAGGCAGCAATCTGAGGTGGTGGGTGGGGCATGTTACCCATTAGCCGGTAAGTAAGAGTAAAGAGTTAGTTGGATGGACTTTGGATCCTGTATGTTAATGTTTATGCAGAAGATGGGAAATACAGGGTCCACTATCCAGGTGAACTGAAAATTTTTTTGACTGAAGTGTTTTGACAGGCAGCTTGCATTCAATAAACTGACAGATTTAATTCCTAAATTCTATTAGTCTTGTCACTGATAATTTGCCTGTAATTCTTCGTAGTGTATCATATCTGTGTATTTGCAAATACAAACAATGAAACAATGTATTATTGGATGAAGTGCAACAGTAGAAGCAACTGCTTATTTACAAATTAAAATAATGTTAAATACATTTTGAAGAACTTTAAGAGGGAAAAAGCTACATACATTTAATGTAATTACCCATTTATTCTGTAATATTCTTCATGTTTCTTCATGACAGTAATAGGGAAACTTTCTGTGATCTAGCCATTTATACTGTCATAAAATACTTTTTACTATTCATTGTAGTTCAAATTTGCTTTTCATGTATTTATTTCTTTTCTGTATGCATGCTAATATTTAATTTTTTTTCTCTTTTTTGTTGTTCTTAAGAATTAAGTAGTTACTGGAGACACATTTAAATAACTATGTGGCACTTTCTGAGCAGAAGCTGCCAGGAACTTCTCTTCTACCTTATATCAGGTAATTTCTTTATACGCTGAGTTTAACCTACTCCTATAGACTTGCATATATTTTCCAAGAGTCATCACATATTTATTTTATTACTTCTTTGACCAGTTTGAGCTTTTATCTTATTTTGTTCTTAAAATATCACTGAAAACCAAATTTTCATTGTGCCACATATTTCACCTGGTCAAATGAATTTGGCCAACAGGGACTTCTGTTTCTCAGCAGTTTTGCTGCAGTAGTTTCGAGTACTTTGCTTATAATGGCATTATCAAAATTACACTCCCTGAGAAATGATGAAAATGTTTGTTGTGTTTTTAAAAATTAAGGTTCAGCTCTCGAGACCTTGGGTCTCTCCTCTGTAAAATAACATAACAATATCCCTGTCCATAGGATTGTGAAAGGTATCAAATGAGAAAGCAGGGGTGAAAATACTTGGAAAAGGGACGTACATGCAATGTACGCTATATTATAACCACCATTATTAGTCTTAATTTTTCTTTGTCCCCCAGCTGTTTAATTAGTATCTATTTATAGAAGATATGATGACATCCTATTAGGAAGTAATTATTTTCTTCTCACTTTCTCAGTAAATTAAACAATCATATTTCAACTTAAGGAGCACTTATTTCATTCAAACAGATCATCACAAATTTTCACTGATACTGTTTATATTGAAATTTCTAAGGGATTTTCTCAAAAGGAAAGCTACAGGGCAATAAATATAAAATTATCAAAAGCAGTTAGAATACATGATGATATCATTTTCTATAAAGTACAGTTGAATTATAGACACTGAATTGTGGACACAGTCTTCCCATCATTATCATGAACCAGGTAAGATAAGAAAATGGGGTTTACATGTGGGCCACATGTCAAGTCAAATGAGAAGACATAACTCTTAATGTGTGGAAGATATATGTAGTATCAGATTGAAGATTGAAACAAATCATTTATTCTATTCACCTTGCTTCACGAAGAAACTTCACCTTCCAGTTAGAAAGAGTGCTTTCCAGGAGTCAGTCAGTGTCAAAGGAAAACCTTATTGCTCCAATGTAAATATCCGGGGGGAACACAAAAGCTGAACAGGTCAAGACTTTATTTTTCAATAATACATACAGCTACATCATGGTCTGATTAAATTTGTTATTCCTATGTGAATCTGATCAAATAAAGAAACTTTTGAATGGTCCAGGGAAAAATGAAGTCATCCTTGTAAGTTTGCTTTGGAAAGAAAAGCACTAATTAAATATGACACAGGCTTTTTATAAAATTCATGCCTATATTGAATCTTTACTAGCTAGAGTAGGGGACACAAAAGAAACAATCTACACACTGGTAACTGAAAATCACTTTACTATACTTAAGAAAATAGAATAACTTTGTGAAATAAAGCCCACTAATATGCTGAGTTTGTCCCTGGCCTCTACCTAAAGCAAAGTTGTCTCACTTTTGTTGAAGTTGGAGGAGATGCCTTTCAACCTGGGCATGTATCCATTCAACATGACATTATTATCTATGGGGCTTTGAAGCATTTTTCCCTTCACCCCTATTCTGTTCTCTCTTTTGATCTGCAAAGTGGCTCCCCCTGATCTCAAGCTGCCCTGTCCCTCTCTCCTTTAGTTGCTGATGGCTATACTTTCTGCTTGGGTTAAAAAATAGAGATTGCTAGCCAAGAATTATCTAAGCATTTTACTCCTCCATATCCAAATTCATATTTTCCCTTTTCACCTGTTTTTTCTTCATTGTTCTGAAGAACACAGTACCTGTCTGTGCTTTTCCAAGGTTAGCCCCTTTGAGCTCATGACCATATTTTTGTCAGCAGCTGCAACTCTATACTTAACACCCTCTTCCTTCAGCTCAAGTGTCCTGAGTTCAAAGAAAATGTCCCTTGAACTAACTGTTCCTCAAGCAGCTTTAGTTCTCTCTCCCTTTTAAACTTAACAGCTTTTTAAAGAGACACCTACACTTGCTGGTGTCTCCGTTTCCAATTCAGTCCTCAACCCTCGGAGCTTCTAATTCTGTTACTTCACGAAGATGCTTCACTCAGTTGTCATCCAAAACCTAGTAATTACAGAAGGTACCTGGTTCTTCTTCTCCTCACCTTCTCCTGTTTCTGCTGTCTGTCCTTGTCCTTTAACTGTTACCGGTCTGCCTCAAGTTCACCCTTCAGCATGTAAACACCAGATTCATCACCCGTTACCTGCATCATGCTGTCCACTCTCTACCTTGTGTTCCTCAAGTGAACATCGCCATTTACTTGGTCAGGGTCAAAACTGAACAAGGCCTTCTTTTGGATTCTCCTTCCCCAGTGGTTGTCCCCTTGTAACCTCCCAAAACACACCGT
The DNA here is from genome assembly GCF_040802235.1 of Manis javanica. Taxonomy (NCBI): domain Eukaryota; kingdom Metazoa; phylum Chordata; class Mammalia; order Pholidota; family Manidae; genus Manis; species Manis javanica. Next base: position 106,192,613 of record NC_133156.1, on the reverse strand, counting down.
TCTGTAAGCCTCTTGCCTTTTGCATCTAGACCAACCTCTTTATGCCAACTCCATACCATGACATGGATATCCATCATATTTAGCCTGCTTCATTTCTATGCATTTCAGCATGATCTACTTCCCTAGAGTCACCTGACTGTACATAATCATACAACAATAGAGCAATCATAAGCATTAATAATAAGAATATGATCATGCCAAAATCCTCATGGTTCTCAGGTCCCACGGACTGTACTCAATCTTTTTCTCCTGCCACATTTCTTTGCTCCCACCAACTAGACTGTTATTCCTTAATTGAGCCATAATTTCCCATGCCTCCTATCATGTAAATGTTGCCCTCTTAGCCTGGCTTTCCCTGTCTGGAAAACTGTCCTTTTCTTTTTTCTGTTCCCATAGTTTTGTTGCCTCAAGGATGGTGCTCACCACATTTTATTATAATGATCTATGATGTTAAATCTCTCCCATCTGTGGATTGGGAGCTTTCAATATACCACAGCTGCTTAGTGTTTTCATTATGTGTGAATGAATAAATGAATGTCTTGAATTTCAAACTTGAAAAGATGGTATAAAAATAACATAGAAATAGGGTCATTTGGGAAAAGGAAGTCGTTTGGGAGTAAAGAAGAGTGGACACTATTAATACAATGAATTAATTATGAATATGTACTAATTTAATGAACGACTGTGAGGTTAACAGTTGAACAAGAAAGTATAAATTTCCAGAAGGCAATCAAGTGCTACTGATGTGGAGCTCACTTAGTAATAATGAACCTGTACTAATTAATAGCTGTGAAATATCAGTGAATAAAAAAGTACAAATTTCCAGAAAGCATTTAAGTGCTAGAGATGTAGAGCTCAACTGAAGTTTCAGAGCCAGAGATACTGAACACTAAGTCATCTGATGAAAGCTGATAGTTGAACTCATAAACAAAGTATTTTTCCAAAACAAAACCCAAGGGTCAGGGACTATACTTTGGGGAAATATGTTAAGGGGTGTAAAGAGGAGCTGGTGAAGGAGAGGTCTGTGAGTAAGAGAGGAGAGAGAGCCTAACAATGATGAAAGTTAGGAGAGGAAATGCACCTTGTGTTTCCTCTACTATCTGGTTCATGCCTTCTACTTTAGAGGTAACTCATAAATACTACTTAAATTAATGGATTTTCAACAATCAATTATGAATGGAAAACAGATTTCAGAACATTAGGGCAATACAACATGGGAAGGCAATGTAGAATACAGATGTATATCTTTGGGATGGGGGTGGAAGCATGGAGAGATAACTTATTGAAGAAGTTTCATTGACAAAAAAAAGGAGAGAAAAAAAGAGAGTAGACTGAATATTTTTTGAAAGATGGTGTAGACCTCTCCCTTGTTAAAGGTAGGTGGTGAGATGCTTTTATCTGTAACCTGAAAGGACACAAATTAGGACTTAAATACTGTCTTTTCCACTTGTTACCTGACCTGAGTCCTGTCACTCCATAAGATTATAAATTATTTGTGATCAAGAACTTCATCTTACAGTTTTCTTATATCTCCTTCAGTGCTTCAAACAAGAAGAGCTATACAACGAGAGTTGAATAACTCAGTATCTGAATGAAAATCATTGCAGTTTAGTCATTCCTAGAGAGAATAGATTATTATCATTTTATAACTGTTAATGAAATGGCAACCAAGAACTACAGGTTCTGAGAATGAGTAAAGTACCGTTTCATTTCTAGGACCCTGTTTAGACCTACTGGCATATTTCGATGACGTGTTAGTGCAGCAACAATAACACTAGACCCTCAGTGACCGTGTGCAGTCTAATTCCAATACGATGAATTGCAATCTGTCCTCAGTTTTTAAGATGGTGTCATGAGAAGATGGTGACTGTTATTGGACAACTGTCTAGATAAAGCGGAGGAGAGTGGAGACCAACTCCATACAGAGGCAGTTACCATAAACGACTGCACAGGTGTTAAGTGAGAGTAAGGTCTTATTTAGAAGCCTCCAGAAATTAGAAAATGAATGAGCATTATAATAAATATGAGAATGGAATGTGCTGAGAAAATGAGCTAATGATGGTATATGACCAGCAAATCTGCTTATCAGTTTCATTTAGTTTCCAAGGTGTGCCATGTCTTAAACAATATTCAGGTCTGCCTAATTTAGTTTTTTGTGCTTGTCTCTAGTGATTGATACTCCAAAGCTGGCTTAATTTAGGCAAAACCCACAGAGATGTCTCAAATGATCTGGCAAACCAGTGCTAACATCTGTACGGTACATCAATTGAGATATACTCATAACGCTAAACACTCTAATATCAAACTGAGTTTAAAGTCTTTCAAAATGTTAGGAAGTATTCATGGGCTAGGTCGCTAAAACTCAGGTCTTACATGAATATAAGCTAATATTTTAAGTGTACATATATTCATTACATTTTCTCTCTCACTTTTCCCAGATAATGTATTCTCTGGGAAAGTAAATATTTCTTATCAAAGGTGGTGGTGCACTCAAATACTACCACTTATTTTCAGCTGTATAATTTTACTCACCATTCTTCCCAAATTAGAGAATCAGACAGTTAAAGAAATATCTTTGGTTTTATTACACCATCAAGTCCAGAGGTAAATTCACTTGATTTTCTGCGAGCACGCCCTCTTCTCTTTGCTCACCCTTATACTCACATATCACTGGCAATGGAGGAGTTCCGGGACATAGACTTTGGAGACAGGTCATAGTCGCTGTCGGATCGATACAGGAAGGACTCCCGACGCTGACTGTGGACGAAGTTTGCTTGGAGAATTAGCCCAGATCCCGGGCTGGTCATGGGATCCAGGGGACTCCGTCCCGCTGACGTGCCATTGTCCACATCAAAACTGCAAATGAAGGGAAAGGAATGACACTGCTGTGAATGCCTGCATGCTGCTATTTAAGTAAAGGGAGATTTTAGTTTTGGAACCGACAGTGGGAAAATCTGCAGCTGATTCCTAATATGATAATATTGAAATACACAAAAGTAAAAAACACATTGGTTTCACATTCTTGTTTTCCTAAGATTCTGGGTACTTTTGTTAACTGACCAGATACAAAACATAGGTCTCTCTAAACTTAACCTCAGTTAAAAAGGGACCAATTCTTCAAAGGATAGTTCTCCTAAGTACAGAATTCCTTCTAGTAAAAGAGCAAATACAGAGCAATTCACTACACATTTGAATTCAATTCAACAAATGCCTATTATATGCCTAATATTATCATTTCCCAAAATTTGGGCTTGTCTCCCTCCCGCCTACATGTATCTAATCACTAATGTCTGTTGTATCCACTTTCCTCCATTTCCAGTCTTTATATTAAGTTCAAGATTCCATCAATTCTCACTTGCATTATTGTAACAGTCTTTAAATTTGTGTCTTGATTCCATTTTCCACACTGTACCAAGAGTGTTTCTTCTTAAAATACAAATCTGACTACATCATTAATCAGTTTAAAACCTTCCAGTAACTCCCTGCTGTCTTCAGGATAAAGCCCAAATTTCTTAGCTATATAGATACAATCTTAGCAATCAATTCTCAATTACAATTAACCATTTTCCAAACCTCAACAGGCAACCCTCTTTGATCAGGCACTTCATGCTCCACCCATACTGAACCACTACCTCCATGTCACAGGCTATCCCTGCCTAACTTTCTGCTCCCCTAATTACTCAGCCCTCCTATTCCCTGGCCAATGTTGGTCATTTCCTGAGGACTTAGAATCCACTTGAAAGGCTGCTGATACCCGGGAGCTTCATGAGATGCCCTTGCTCTGTGCTCCGAAGACACATTCCCACTCCCTACTGATAGCATTTACAATGAATTGAGAACGGTTTCCCTTCCTAGACTGTGAGCTTTCTGAGAATGGAGACTCTGAGTGTTCTTAGCACTTCACATGGTCCTTCAGAAACCTTTACTAAGTAGTCTCAATGAATGAGTGAATGAATGAGAGTCTTTGTGCTTAGCAATACAGATTTTAGAGATGGGCAAAGAAAGAACCACACAGGCACAATTAACATCACAGTCCTTATAATCCAGACAAACTTTCCAAAAAAAACTTTTCTAATCAAATATCAATCAGTATTAAAGTCAATTCCCATGTGTTCTTGTGAAAGGAGAGTGAATAGTTCAGGATATCCCCATAAGTATGTGGTTTAAAAATTTTTTGAATGAATAAGTAAATGAATTCAAGTTTAGTTGTTATCAATATTTTCTCCATTAGATCCTTTATCCAAACTATAAACTAGCTAATTTTAAAACATTCTATTACTTTCTTTATTGGAGTTATTAATACATAGTATTACAACCCAGAGACTGGAGGCCAAAATTCATAATCTAGCTTGGCAGGTCATAAACTTATTTTCCAATTTATAATTTTTTTAAGAATGGTGTCACTTCATGGATGCATTATTTGGTCCTTATAGGACAACGAAAGATTATCTAGTTGAACAGACTATCTTTGCAGATAAGGATACCAGCTCCTAGAAAAGTTAACTGACCAAATACTGCGCTAACGGGATTTAATCATCCACTGTTCTGAAGTTCCTCCTGCTGTAATGCACAGTTATGTAAACCAAAATGTATGTTAGTAACTATGACACCCAGACAGGGGACATCTGTTCACCTGGACAGGCACTTCATGCATGTGGGACTCCGGGCAATCCTGAAGAAGGCCAGAAGGGAAGGGATCTTTTATCATTAAAGGACCTCTGGCACGCTCTTCTTGGATATGCTTGATTAAATAAACCCTTATTAAGCACCTACTCTGAGCACACTGAGATACCAAACAAAGGAGATGAGATTAATCTAGACTGAGATATTTGGGAAGTCTTCATAGCAAAGTAATATTTAATGGAAGCTTTTGCAATCCTGAGAAGCAAGAATAAAGCAGGGGGAATTACACTCCCTGACTTCAAGCTCTACTACAAAGCCGCAGTAATCAAGACAATTTGGTCCTGGCACAAGAACAGACCCAAAGACCAATGGAAAAGACTAGAGAGCCCTGATAAAAACCCAACCATATATGGTCAATTAATATATGATAAAGGAGCCATGGACATACAATGGGGAAATGACAGCCTCTTCAACAGCTGGTGTTGGCAAAACTGGACAGCTACATGCAAGAGAATGAAACTGCATTATTGTTTAACCCCATACACAAAAGTAAACTAAAAATGGATCAAAGACTTGAATGTAAGTCATGAAACCATAAAACTCTTAGAAACAACATAGGCAAAAATCTCCTGAATATAAGCATGAGCAACTTCTTCCTGAACGCATCTCCTCGAGAAAGGGAACAAAAGCAAACATGAACTCATGGACTACATCAAACTAAAAAGTTTCTGTACAGCAAAGGATACCTTCAACGGAACAAAAAAGCATCCTACAGTATGGGAGAATATATTTGTAAATGTATCCGACAAGGGGTTAACATCCAAAATATATAAAGAACTTACAAGCCTCCACACCCAAAAAGCAAATAACCTGATTAACAAATGGGCAGAGGATATGAAGAGACACTTCTCCAAAGAAGAAATTGAGATGGCCAACAGACACATGAAAAGATGCTCCACATCACTAATCATCAGGGAAATGCAAATTAAAACCACAATGAGATATCACCTCGCACCAGTAAGGATGGCCAGCATTCAAAAGACTAAGAAAAACAAATGGTGATGAGAATGTGGAGAAAGGGGAACCCTCCTACACTGCTGGTGGGAATGTAAGCTATTTCAACCATTGTGGAAAGCAATATAGAGGTTCCTCAAAAAACTAAAAACAGAAATACAATTTGACCCAGGAATCCCACTCCTTGGAATTTACCCAAAGAATACAACCTCTCAGATTCAAAAAGACATATGTACCCCTATGTTTATCGCAGCACTTTTCACAATAGCCAAGATATGGAAGCAACCATTCATCAGTAGATGAATGGATAAACTAGAGGTGGTACATATACACAATGGAATACTATTCAGGCATAAGAAAGAAACAAATCCTACTATTTGCAACAACGGGGATGGAGCCTGAGGATATTACGCTCAGTGAATTAAGCTAGGTGGAGAAAGACAAGTGCCAACTGATTTTCCTCATTTGTGGAGCATAACAATGAAGCAAAACTGAAGGAACAAAATAGCAGCAGGCTCAGAGACTCCAAGAAGGAACTAGTGGTTACTAAAGGGGAGGGATGTGGGAGGGTGTGTGGGGAGGGAGGGAGAAGGGGACTGAGGGGTATTATGTTTAGTACACATGGTGTGGGGGATCACGGGGAGAACAGTGTATATCACAGAGAAGGCACATAGTGGATCCGTGGCATCTTGCTGCACTGATGGACAGTGACTGCTTTGGGGTATGGGTGGGGACTTGACAATATGGGTAAATGTAGTAACCACATTGTTTTTTCATGTGAAACCTTCATAAGAGTGTGCATCAATAATACCTTAATAAAAAATTAATTAATTAATTAATTAATAATAAAGGAAGCTTCTGAAGGCATTCACTATACAGCTGAAAGACAGTAAAGACCTCTGAATAGGGGGAGGATAAAGGGAGATTTTTGCTCTAAGAAGATAGTCAGGGAAGCACTTCAGCATGAGGAGGACCTAATGTAAACACTTAAAAAACTGCTTATGTTAATTTCCCTTCAATATCAATATGTTTTACTGTTTTAAAAAATAAAGTATAAGTATCCTTTCTTGCTATGCTTAAACAGAAATATAGGAGATACAGGAGTGTCATTTTTGACTTAGTTTTTCTCAGTTCAACTGAATAAATACCAAAATAACCCCCCAAGTCAGTGATTTCTACTTTATTATGATTTTTCCGATTAATTGAAGCCAAAGTCTTAAATAAATTCTCCATTTTAAGTTTGGAACAATTGCTCAAAACATTTAACATTTTTTCGCAAAAAAAAAACAAACCCAAAAATGTATTAATAGGTTGTAAGATGCTTACCACCAGATGTTTTAGGGGCTTTGATATTTTTCTTTGTAGGTTGTAATATAAAAATTTTGCCACTAGATGGAGATCATTTTCTTAAGCAAAATCTACCGTAAACAAACTCAAAGGCCATAGCTGTTTCTTAAAGACTCATGAAAACATCTTAGATATTATTCAAGAAATAAATGCTCACAATCTATAGAAAGCGATTATCAAATACTGATAGAACTGTTTTAATCTAAGAAATATTATTAGCTTTACAAACAGATTGAGAATAATCTAAAAATGGTCAATGATATTTTAAATGTTTGCTCTTAAAAAAAAAGAAGCTCTTTTATTCAAATATTAGAATGAAGAGGCTTCTCTTGGGAGAGATTAGGTTTGGGACAAATCTAGATGGTATTTCCTCATTCAGTGGGTTGTAAATTAATTGAGAGTTAAATGAGGCTGAAAATATAGATGACTTCAAGTAAGCTTCTTATTTTTTAAACTAACTACAAACAGTCCATGTCACAGTATTATTAATAAAGTAAGAAGATGACAAAGGGTAACCGTAAACTTAGATGCTGGTACCAAAGTGATGGGTCATGAATTTCCCAAACACATTCTGTGGCAAACACTTTGATATAATGAATCTTCTGTTGGTTCACTGCCAATCAGTTGGAGCCCAAGTGTGAGATTAGCATAAGCTTGAGAAGGTAACTAAAGAATTGGGGAGAGTACTAATGTCTAAGTAAAATGATGATAGTAATAATCCTAATGCTGTTAATAAGGATGATACAACTTTTGGAGCACTTTCCACATGCCAGACATTGTGCTCTGTGCTTTATATACTTATCTCATTGAATCCCCACAATAACCTTTGAAGTAGGCACTGTAGTTTCCATTTGACCATTGAGGAATCTGAGTCATAGAAAAGTGGCTTTATGCTAAGTAATATGTTCAAGGCCATACAGTTTATAAGTGGGTTTTAAGCTCAAGATGTCTGATTCCAGAGTTCAGGGGAATGGTCACCAGGTTTATGTCTCTACTGCAAAACCTCCTATTAACCATTACAAAAATATAGGATCATCTCTGAACTTCCTCACCTGGGTGGAACTCCAAACGTTAACTCCTTGAAAATAATATTCTTATATAAGAAACACCAACTTATAGATAAAGCATGCCAAGTCTAATTCTGGGACTAGGTCCTTATATGATCCCAAATTTTGGAATGAGCCAAATCTCCTTTTTTTTCCAGTTTTGAATATAACATTAAGGTGTTAAAGATTCTCTGCTGTAACCCATTTGGTGGGTTTCTTTATAGAATTTGAGAGTTCTTTTGGAATAAGGAGGGTCAGTGGGTAAGTGGAAGGTCTTAGCAAATGGAACTCAGTGAGATGTTCTATTGTCCCACATGTTTGTTATCTCACTGTCCTTAACTCAGTTCAAAATGATGTACACATTCCCCAACAGAGCTGGCTTTCACCCAGAAAGCATCTGTGCAGAAGCAGTGATGCAGCTGTGGATGGCCCCCCGTGAGAGGCCAGTACGAGGAATGACCAGCTGGTCTGTTGCTGTCAGACTGCTGGAGGTTGTATCTAGCCGACTGAGGAGAGTTAACTTCACAGGCTCATCCCTTTCAGTGGAGCCTACCCCTACCAAAAGCCAAGCAGAAAACAGACACTGATTAGCCACCAGACGTGCCCCCTAGCTCTCCACACTGTTCCATGCAGTTACCCATCCACCTACTGTTCAGCTTCTCCACTACTTCCACACGTGGTATCTACTCCTTGCAATTATTTGTCTGCTCCACATAATTTCTCATCCTTTTGGCCTGACACTATACCTGATTCTCTGGTTTAAAAATTTTGCATCTGTTCTTGACCACGATGTGGCTCTTCCCTGAGCTATGGTCCTGCCATTTGCTGGGTAAACAGCTCAGTTCATGCAGCCTGGTCCTCAGGACCTTGTGCCCCTAGTGTGGAGCCTGAGGAGAGGAGACACAGGACTTCAGGGGAGCAGCTGCTGGGAGCCCCTGTCAACAGATGTCCCGTTACCCAAGCATCTGTGAAGAACTCCCACAGGGAAGACCCTGGGGAGAACCTAGCAGCTGCTGACGGCTGTATGTTGGTGGGAACTCTGGAAGCCGCCTCTAATGCCAGAGTGTCCAAGAGTGCCTTCTGTCACGATGTATTAAGAATAATGGCATGTTAACAGTAAAGATCTTACTGCTCTCTCTGAAAGGTGGGAGACACCGAAAAAGCTCCTGTTAAGACATTCATTTGGGGGTTAGAAAACATATGTTAAATTGCAAAACTTGGTTCGCCACTTTCTGGCTGTATGCTCTTGGGCGAGTTGCTGTACCTTCCTAAGCCTCCATTTCCTGGTAAGGATGATGGCAGAACCTAGCTCTGGGCTACTGTGGGATTGGAAGACAGAAAGTTTGAAAAGCATTTAGCACAGGGCCTGATAGCTAGTACATTCCCAATAATTAGCAGCTATTGTTATTTTTATTGTTGTTGCTCTATCTTTGAAGGGCACTTTCCATCTAGGTCATTCTCTGTACTGAGCACACTGCTTCGGGAAGAACCTGAAGGCAGGGATAAGAGGGAAAGGGAACTGAGGACTTTTCAGCCCTGCATCAACCCTGGCGGTCAGTGAGGCAACACATGCAGGAGCCAGATTGCTCTTACAACTTCAGCTGCTTTTACATCCCCACCCCATTTCATAATTCCAACAAGATAACACCCAGGGAGAGTGTGGGACGATTGATTTTTCTCTAGATACTCTTCACTGAGGAGAAAGAACCATTTCCTGCGAGGAACGATGGAAGGCATGGAGGTCCCAGCAACTTGGGTGAGGCTGCAGCTGAACGGAATGGGCAGAAACAGTCCTGTAGACCTCAGGTCTCCAATTGTGGGGGTACATTGGGGATTTACATCGCTGTTTATTTTCCGAAGTCCAACTCTCCCACGTGTACTGAAGCCTGAGCTGTTGGCTAGACAACAGCTTCAAGTTAGGTGCTTTGCCACTTGTGAGGGTGGGGGGTTGGGGGAGGGTGGTTCACCCTTAGGCCTAATGGAGGTATAACCAGAATTGGAAAATGACTTTCAAATATGTTTTTTCTCTTTAAAATAAATATTTTACCCATTGTTATCAATACCACAAGGTTATGAAATCTGTTTCTAATTAATGCCAGTGTTATTTCCCATTCAAGATTTCCCTGCAGGTCAAATAGCTTCTTTGGAGTAAAGAAAATGCTGCTTCTCAAAATTCTCCATTTTAATATTTACTTTGCTCAGATTACCTATAGAGATGAAACTGTAGAAAATAGCATTTTACAGAGATACACAAGTGTGGCAACATTTCCCAATAAATTAAAAAAACCCTGCATTTCAAATTTAAATAGAATACCCCCAAGAGGACATGATATTTAGTCACTTCAGTGGATTATATAGTTAAGTAATGGTATGCATGTTAGCTTACAGAGTTTGCACATTTGCACAGAGGACAAGCATTTAAGAAGAGGAACATTTTACCCTTTGTTTTCACAGATTTTTTTTTTATAGCCTGGCACAAAGGTGGAAAGTGTGTGCTTATTTATGAGTAAAAATGTCAGGTGATCCATGGAAACACACATTTGCTTCTGACTTGTCAATGACACTCCCAAGTGACACAGATCAATAAAGAGTTTCCAGGTAAAAATGAACACAGAAATCTGATGTTTGGACTGGAGGCCAGAAGGGACTAAGGGACTTGCTTAGTAGGTTTTTGCCAAAGGAGATAGTGAAAGGCCAAATTTTCTGAAAAATATTTATTAGATCTAAAATTTAAAGAGCCCAAACCAAGAATTGTTTTACTTGAGGTTTGTAGATTACTTTTTAATGATTATTTTAAAGAAAACTTTTCTTAACTGAAACTCTAACTTGCCAAAGAATCTCAGACGGCTCCTACCATGTGGCTCTGGTGCTGGAATTTGAGACAAAGTCCCCAGCGACAGATCAGGCCCATGCCTGCAGCAATTCTCTAGAAACAACAGTTTGAATAATAAACACACATTTAACCTGAATCTATGCTGATAACGGAAAGTGGTATTTTTGAAATTGCTGGCCACGCTTAATTGATCTGAAAAGTTCAAGTCCTCACTGTGACTGAGAATAAAACAAGTAAGCATGCATTCTTTCCCTTACAACCTGTTTTCATTTGTTGATCTCCAGCTAAGAGTGCGGAAGGGATGGGAAGAGCAGTGAGCACACAGCTCCTGGCCTGAGCAGCCAAGGCAGCCCTCTGCGTCTCACTCTGCTTTATTTTCCTTGTGCGGCATGTAGCAGGTAACTTTCAACCCTTTATACTCTGAGATCACATCTAAGCTGTTGTATTTCTAAAATTCAGCTTTCTTCCAAGCCTGGCTACATTAAGCTAAAGCCAAAGAAAAGAAGCGGTGTCATGTTAACAAGGTGGAGTGAGGGTATTGCTGTATTTGTTCATATTTTTCTGTGATAAGAAAGCAACTAAGAGTGCTTTGATAAGCCCTCACTGGAGCACAGATATTTAATGGTAGGCTCCCCTACTTCTCCCAAGTTTATTCTTTATTTTGCAGACCTAGTGATTCTGCTAAAATGTCAATCAGATGCCTGCAAGGCCTGCCTCGCCCTTCTCCAAAGGCCTCCTAGTCTATTCAGAGTAATATGACGTCCTCACACAGGCTTAAGGCCCTCGTGGGCAATGTGAGCCCCCTGACCCGATCTCATCCTATGCCTGTCTTCCCCTTGCTCACTCTGCTTCAGGCGCTTCTCCCCAGGCTGTTTTCTGAACACAAGCAAGTGATCCCTCTTCAGGGGTTTGCACTTGCCCTTCCCTCTGCTTGGAATATTCTCTACCCAGATATCCACTCAATGTCACCTTACTGGTGAGATACTCCCAGGGGCTACTCTATTTAAAACCGCCACTCTAATCTCCTAGCCTTTTCTAGCCTCCTAGTGAGACGAATCACTGTACATTGTTGGTGGGATTGGAAAATGGTGCAGCCAGTATGGAAAGCAGCACAGAAGCCCGTCCAGGACTTGAAAGTCTATGATCCAGCAATCCCACTTTTGGGTATTTATTCAAAGGAAATGAAATCACTATCTTGAAGGGATATCTGCATCCCATGTTAACTGCAGTATTATTTACAGTAGCCAAAGCAGGGGGACAACCTAAGTGGCCAAGAATGGTTAAAAAAAATGTGGTATACTTATACAAATAAATATTATTCAGCTATAAAAAGAAGGAAATCCTGTCACTTACAATAACATGGATGACCCCTGAGGGCATTATGCTAAGTCAAATAAGTCAGAAAGAGAAAAGACTGTCTGATTTCACTTAGAAGTAGAATCTACAAAGAACAAACTCGCAGATCCGGAGAACACGCTAGTGGTTTTGCCAGGGGCTGGGGTGGGGGGTGTGGGGGGTTTGAGGAATGCGTAAATGTGGTCAAAGGGGACAAACTTCTAGTTATAAGATGAATAAGTTCTGGGATGTAATGCATAGAGTGGTGACTACAGTTAACAATATCATATTGTATATCTTAAAGTTGCTGAGAGTAAATTTTAAAAGTTCTCACCACAAAAAAGTTGTCACTATGTGAGATGATGTACCTGTTAAACTAGCCTTATTATGATAATCATTTTGCAATATATATATAATCACTATGTTGTTACTTTAAACTTACAATGTTTTATGTCAATTATGTCCAAACAGAGCTGGAAAAAAATTAAGTTGCCATAAAAAAGTTAAAACTGCAACTCTAATCTCCTAGCCTTTTCTAAACTCCTTTCCTTTTAAATTTGTCTCCAGCATTCATCAGCCTCTGAAAAACTTTATTTACTTATGTTGTTTGTCTTTCTCCCCTAAGCTCTGCAAGTGCAGAAATAACTTGTCCCTAACACCTAGAATAGTGCCTGGCACATAGTAGTTGCACACTAAATATCTGTTATTATGAATGCATTAATATCTATAGATGTAGTACTGCTTACTAATACTGGTGATTATTTACCATGGTTACCTGTGTGGCACTACTTCAGGTGAAGTTTATTATTTTTATTTATATTTTGACTAGGAACTGGTTACTTTTTAAAAGAGAAAATCCTATCAATTAATGTGATTGATCAAGCCTTTTGAAGAAATCATGAAAAGACATTTTAATAGGGGTTATTTTGAGTATCCTCCTGTCTGACACCCAGTCAGCTATGGGGTCATGGGCAGAATCCAGGTGTTGTGGCACATGAAGGTTATATAATTTGGAGAGTTTCCTTTAAGGAAAATAATACAAAAACAATTCTTACACTTGCAAATTGCAGAAACCTAATACTATGTGCAGCCGCTGCGGGCCCTCTCCTAGAACGTGGAAAGTGAGGCCAGTGAAGGGCTTTGAGCTTGGTCCTTACTAGTTTCACAGCAAATTTGCATTTGATGTAATGACAGGACAGGAAAGGACAGTAAAAATAATGGAATGGCTGAAAAGGAAAATGTATTACCATATTTTTTCCTAAAGGGTAAATTATAATTAGAGACTAATTTTTTCTTCATTCTTTTTTTCCTCTTTATTTTTTCAATAGCCTGAATTTTCAAAGTTTATTCATAGTTTTCAGAATTTTTCTGGCTTTTTGCACTTGTTTATTCTTGCAGGTAGTAATTATTAACTCATCTTGGGGAGTGGGGAGTGATTCTGCCAGGTAGGATATCAGAACCACTTTGAAGATCTGAAGAGGGATGCACTTTAAACCCCAGTTGTCTCTACAGAGATTATGACTTTCATTTTTTTTTTTAGATAATTATTTTTTATTGAAGGGTAGTTGACACACAGTATTACATTAGTTTCAGGTGTACAACATAGTGATTCAACATTTATATACATGATAATTCTAGGTACCAGCTATCACCATACCAAGTTGTTAGAATATTTTGACTATATTCCTTATGCTATACATTACATTCCGGTTACTTATTTATTTTACAATTGGAAGTGTGTACTTTTTTTTCTTGTGAGGGCATCTCTCCTATTTATTGATCAAATGGTTGTTAACAACAATAAAATTCTGTACAGGGGACTCAATGCTCAATGTATAATCATTAATCCACCCCCAGCCTAATTTTCGTCAGTCTCCAATCTTCTGAAGCATAACGAACAAGTTCTTACATGGAGAACAAATTCTTACATAGTGAATAAGTTACATGGTGAACAGTACAAGGGCAGTCATCACAGAAAGTTTTGGTTTTGATCATGCACTATGAACTATAAACAGTCAGTTCAAATATGAATATTCATTTGATTTTTATACTTGATTTATATGTGGATACCACATTTCTCTCTTTATTATTATTATATTTAATAAAATGCTGAAATGGTAGGTAAGTGCAAGATAAAGGTAGAAAACATAGTTTAGTGTTGTAAGAGAGCAAATGTAGATGATCAGGTGTGTGCCTGTAGACTATGTGTTAATCCAAGCTAGACAAGGGCAATAAAACATCCACGGATGCAGAAGATTTCTCTCAGAACAGGGGAGGAGAGGTTCTAAGCCTCACCTCTGTTGATCCCCAATTTCTCACCTGATGGCCCTCCTGCAACTGTGCCTGTCTTAGGTTGTTTCTCCCTTGAGGAATCTTAACTGTCTCTGGCTAAGCAGTCATCTTCCAGGGCCATACAGGGAAATGTAAAGTTGGTAAGTGAGAGAGAAGCCTTATTGTTTCGAAAGGTTAGTTTTTTACTTCTTTGCATATTTATGCCCTGTGGCTTCTATGCCCAGCATTTGTCTTGAGGTATCTTTACCATTTGAAAGAATTGTGATACACTGTAAATTCGATATGAGGCACGAATTCTATTTAGGGGTTGAAATTAGGAAGGAAGAAGAAAACCTATAGAAGTAGCAGGCGGAAGAAAACATGGGAAGATTATTTCTTTGACGTATCTTCTTGTAGAGTAACATAAGCATGTATAGGTTTTAAACTACTAATTAAATTGTGCACACACATTAACATAATAGGAGTACAGTTACATAACCAAAGCATACCTATAATTACCAGCCATCTCCAGTGAAACCAAGAAAATCAGTTAGGCATCTTAGGCATTTGTGAAAACTTATCAATGATATGGTGGATATTGTCCAACTGAACTTGAACAGTCTGAGAGAAATCAGACAAATTAAAACAACCCATTCCTGGGGACTGTTCACATCCCATATGTTCTTTTAACAGTAAATAGTCTGTAGTTTTAAGATTTTGGAGCGCTACAATTTGCACTTCTCCTAATTCTTGGTTGAGTTCCAACAGTTTAGATCCAGTCAAATTTGTTGTTTTACTGTATGCACAGGCCAGCTTAGATATCTCCTTCTTCATTCCCATGGCAAGTCCAGGAACCGGTGTGATGAGTGCATCTACACCTGTAGCAGCGCGTGGATCTTTGTTAGGATTTTTTGATGATCATCTTCTGGCATGAGTCTTCCAGAGAGTGCTGATGTTGGAAGTTCTTTTTCATATCGTATCTTAGATCATTTTCAGGGTAGGCAAATAAGGCTTTGATCCTCTGTATAAACACAAAAAAACCCTTTGCCTACACTTTTATATGCCCTTTATACCATTGTGTAGAACTCATTGGAGGTCACCACACAGGAACTGCTTTTTTTTTTGTTATAATTAATCTACACTTACATGATGAATATTATGTTTACTAGGCTCTCCCCTATACCAGGTCCCCCCTATAAACCCCTTTACAGTCACTGTCCATCAGCATAGCAAAGTGTTGTAGAATCACTACTTGTCTACTCTGTGTTGTACAGCCCTCCCCTTTCTCCCACCCCCCCATGCATGCTAATCTTAATACCCCCCTTCTTCTTCCCCTCCCTTATCTCTCCCTGCCAACCCATCCGCCCCAGTCCCTTTCCCTTTGGTACCTGTTAGCCCTTTCTTGAGTTTGTGATTCTGCTGCTGTTTTGTTACTTCAGTTTTTCCTTTGTTCTTATACTCCACAGATGAGTGAAATCATTTGGTATTTCTCTTTCTCCGCTTGGCTTATTTTGCTGAGCATAATACCCTCCAGCTCCATCCATGTTGCTGAAATGGTAGGATTTGCGCTTTTCTTATGGCTGAGTAGTATTCCATTGTGTATATGTACCACATCTTCTTTATCCATTCATCTACCAATGGACATTTAGGTTGCTTCCAATCCTTGGCTATTGTAAATAGTGCTGCGATAAACATAGGGGTGCATCTGTCTTTCTCAAACTTGATTGCTGCATTCTTAGGGTAAATTCCTAGGAGTGGAATTCCTGAGTCAAATGGTAAGTCTGTTTTGAGCATTTTGATGTACCTCCATACTGCTTTCCACAATGGTTGAACTAATTTACATTCCCACCAGCAGTGTAGGAGGGTTCCCCTTTCTCCACAGCCTCGCCAACATTTGTTGTTGTTTGTCTTTTGGATGGCAGCCATCCTTACTGGTGTGAGGTGATACCTCATTGTAGTTTTAATTTGCAGTTCTCTGACAATTAGCGATGTGGAGCATCTTTTCATGTGTCTGTTGGCCATCTGTATTTCCTTTTTAGAGAACTGTCTGTTCAGTTCCTCTGCCCATTTTTTAATTGGGTTATTTGTTTTTTGTTTGTTGAGGCGTGTGAGCTCTTTACATATTCTGGACGTCAAGCCTTTATCGGATCTGTCATTTTCAAATATATTCTCCCATATTGTAGGGTTCCTTTTTGTTCTATTGATGGTGTCTTTTGCTGTACAGAAGCTTTTCACCTTAATATAGTCCCACTTGTTCATTTTTGCTGTTGTTTTCTTTGCCTGGGGAGATATATTCAAGAAGAGGTCATTCATGTTTATGTCTAAGAGGTTTTTGCCTATGTTTTTTTCCACGAGTTTAATGGTTTCATGACTTACATTCAGATCTTTGATCCATTTTGAGTTTACTTTTGTATATGGGGTTAGGCAATGTTCCAGTTTCATTCTCCTACATGTAGCTGTCCAGTTTTGCCAGCACCATCTGTTGAAGAGACTGTCATTTCGCCATTGTATGTCCATGGCTCCTTTATCAAATATTAATTGACCATATATGTCTGGGTTAATGTCTGGATTCTCTAGTCTGTTCCATTGGTCTGTGGCTCTGTTCTTGTGCCAGTACCAGATTGCCTTGATTACTATGGCTTTATAGTAGAGCTTGAAGTTGGGGAGTGAGATCCCCCCTACTTTATTCTTCTTTCTCAAGATTGCTTTGGCTATTCGGGGTCTTTGGTTTTTCCATATGAATTTTTGAATTATTTGTTCCAATTCATTGAAGAATGTTGCTGGTAATTTGATAGGGATTGCATCAAATCTGTATATTGCTTTGGGCAGGATGGCCATTTTGACGATATTAATTCTTCCTAGCCACGAGCATGGGATGAGTTTCCATCTGTTAGTGTTCCCTTTAATTTCTCTTAAGAGTGACTTGTGGTTTTCAGAGTATAAGTCTTTCACTTCTTTGGTTAGGTTTATTCCTAGGTATTTTATTTTTTTTGATACAATTGTGAATGGAGTTGTTTTCCTGATTTCTCTTTCTGTTGGTTCATTGTTAGTATATAGAAAAACCACAGATTTCTGTGTGTTGATTTTGTATACTGCAACTTTGCTGTATTCTGATATCAGTTCTAGTAGTTTGGGGGTGGAGTCTTTAGGGTTTTTTATGTATAGTATCATGTCATCTGCAGTTAATGACAGTTTAACTTCTTCTTTACCAATCTGGATTCCTTGTATTTTTTTGTTTTGTCTGATTGCCGTGGCTAGGACCTCCAGTACCATGTTAAATAACAGTGAGGAGAGTGGGCATCCCTGTCTGGTTCCCGATCTCAGAGGAAAAGCTTTCAGCTTCTCGCTGTTCAATATAATGTTGGCTGTGGGTTTATCATATATGGCCTTTAGTATGTTGAGGTACTTGCCCTCTATTCCAGTTTTGCTGAGAGTTTTTATCATGAATGGATGTTGAACTTTGTCAAATGCTTTTTCAGCATCTGTGGAGATGATCATGTGGTTTTTGTCTTTCTTTTCGTTGATGTGGTGGATGATGTTGATGGACTTTCGAATGTTGTACCATCCTTGCATCCCTGGGATGAATCCCACTTGGTCATGGTGTACGATCCTTTTGATGTATTTTTGAATTCGGTTTGCTAATATTTTGTTGAGTATTTTTGAATCTATGTTCATCAGGGATATTGGTCTGTAATTTTCTTTTTTGGTGGGGTCTTTGCCTGGTTTTGGTATTAGGGTGATGTTAGCTTCATAGAATGAATTTGGGAGTACCCACTCCTCTTCTATTTTTTGGAAAACTTTAAGGAGAATGGGTATTATGTCTTCCCTGTATGTCTGATAAAATTCTGAGGTGAATCCATCTGGCCTGGGGGTTTTGTCCTTTGGTAGTTTTTTTATTACTGCTTCAATTTTGTTGCTGGTAATTGGTCTGTTTAGACTTTCTGCTTCTTTCTGGGTCAGTCTTGGAAGGTTATATTTTTCTAGGAAGTTGTCCATTTCTCCTAGATTTCCAAGCTTGTTAGCATATAGGTTTTCATAGTACTCACTAATAATTCTTTGTATTTCTCGTTTCTGATACTGTTGATTTGTGTTGACTCTCTTTTCCTCTTAATAAGTCTGGCTAGAGGCTGATCTATTTTGTTTATTTTCTTGAAGAACCAGCTCTTGGTTTCATTGATTTTTGCTATTGTTTTATTCTTCTCATTTTTATTTATTTCTTCTCTGATCTTTATCTTTATTTCTTCTCTGATCTTTATGTCCCTCCTTCTGCTGACCTTAGGCCTCATTTGTTCTTTTTCCAATTTCGATAATTGTGACATAAGACCATTTATTTGGGATTGTTCTTCCTTTTTTAAATATGCCTAGATTGCTATATACTTTCCTCTTAAGACTGCTTTTGCTGTGTCCCATAGTAGTTGGGGCTTAGTGTTGTTGTTGTCATTTGTTTCCATATATTGCTGGATCTTCATTTTGATTTGGTCATTAATCCATTGATTATTTAGGAGCATGTCGTTAAGCCTCCATGTGTTTGTGAGCCTTTTTGCTTTCTTTGTACAGTTTGTTTCTAGTTTTATGACTTTGTGGTCTGAAAAGTTGGTTGGTAGGATTTCAATATTTTGGAATTTACTGAGGCTCTTTTTGTGGCCTAGTATGTGGTCTATTTTGGAGAATGTTCCATGTGCACTTGAGAAGAATGTGTATCCTGTTGCTTTTGGATGTAGAGTTCTGTAGATGTCTAGTAGGTCCATCTGTTCTAGTGTGTTGTTCAGTGCCTCTGTGTCCTTACTTATTTTCTGTCTGGTGGATCTGTCCTTTGGAGTGAGTGGTGTGTTGAAGTCTCCTAGAATGAATGCATTGCATTCTATTTCCTCCTTTAGTTCTGTTAGTATTTGTTTCAGGTATGTTGGTGCTCCTGTATTGGGTGCATATATATTTATAATGGTTATATCCTCTTGTTGGACTGAGCCCTTTATCATTATGTAATGTCCTTCTTTGTCTTTTATTACTTTCTTTATTTTGACGTCTGTTTTGTCTGGTACCAGAATTGCAACACCTGCTTTCTTCTCTCTGTTGTTTGCATGAAATATCTTTTTCCATCCCTTGACTTTAAGTCTGTGCATGTCTTTGGGTTTGAGGTGAGTCTCTTGTAAGCAGCATATGGATGGATCTTGCTTTTTTATACATTCTATTACTCTGTGTCTTTTGATTGGTGCATTCAGTCCATTTACATTTAGGGTGATTATTGAGAGGTATGAACTTATTGCCATTGCAGGCTTTAAGTCTGTGGTTACCAAAGGTTCAGGGTTCGCTTCTTTACTATCTTACTGTCTAACTTAACTTGCTTGTTGAGCTATTATAAATGCGGTCTGATGATTCTTTATTTCTCTCCCTTCTTATTCCTCCTCCTCCCTTCTTCATATGTTGGGTGTTTTGTTCTGTGCTCTTTTTAGGAGTGCTCCCATCTAGAGCAGTCCCTTTAGGATGCCCTGTAGAGGTGGTTTGTGGGAGGCAAATTCCCTCAACTTTTGCTTGTCTGGGAATTGTTTAATCCCTCCTTCATATTTAAATGATATTCATGCTGGACACAGTAGTCTTGGTTCGAGCCTCTTCTGTTTCATTGCATTAAGTATATCATGCCATTCTCTTCTGGCCTGTAGGGTTTCTGTTGAGAAGTCTGATGATAGCCTGATGGGTTTTCCTTTGTAGGTAACCTTTTTTTTCTCTCTGGCTGCCTTTAATACTTTGTCCTTGTCTTTGATCTTTGCCATTTTAATTATTATGTGTCTTGGTGTTGCCCTCCGTGGATCCCTTGTCATGGGAGTTCTGTGTACCTCTGTGTGGTCTGAAAGGCCATTTCTTCCTCTAGTTTGGGGAAGTTTTCAGCAAGTATTTTTTCAAAGACACTCTCTATCCCTTTTTCTCTCTCTTCTTCTTCTGGCACCCCTATAATGCGGATATTGTTCCGTTTCGATTGGTCACTCAGTTCTCGTAGAATTCTTTCATTCCTAGAGATCCTTTTATCTCTCTCTGCATCAGCTTCTCTGCGTTCCTGTTCTCTGTTTTCTAGTCCATTAATGGTCTCTTGCATCTCATCCATTCTGTTTTGAAGTCCTTCCAGAGCTTGTTTTATTTCCGTATTCTCCTTCCTTAGTTCTTGCATATTTCTCTGCAAGTCCATCAGCATGGTTATGACTTTTGTTTTGAATTCTTTTTCAGGAAGACTGGTTAAATCTATCTCCCTAGGTTCCTTCTCAGGGGAACATGTAGCAGATGCCGAAGCTGTCTGGGTTAGTCTTGTCTGGATCATATTTTTTTGCCTTTTCATGTTGATAGGTGCTATTGACTGTCAGCTGGGAGGGCCAAACTTTTCACTTGCTACTAGCCTTTCTTTACTGGCACAACTGCGACCCCTAGTGGCTTGTGTTGGGTAATCGCGTGAAGACTGGGTCTTCGTGTCTTGCCTGGCCGATATGGAGAAAACTCCCTTTCTGAAGGCAGGGCCTGCCTTAGGCTGCTTCTCTGCTTTTGCAGCGCCCAGAGGGGTAATGGATGGGGGGGTTGTTTGGCTGTTTACCTCTGTGAGGGGTGTCAGAGCTGTTGCCCAGGGGATTAGTGCGCCCGGTTTTCCCTGTAATTTCCAGCCACTGGGCTGTGACCTTTGTTGTTTCTATCCAGCTGTTATGTCCCTGTCCCTTTAAGACTTTCAGAAAGCACTCGCTTTTCTTTGTCACAGGGGCATCAGCTTTGGAACCCGCTCAGAGGTCTTGCTGCCCTATTTCCCTAGTTTCCAGCCCTCCACGCATGCAGTGTGTCTGTGCTCTGGTGCGGGTGGCTGGGGCTGGGTGTTTAGCAGTCCTGGGCTCCCTCTCCCTCCCGCTGGGAGATTGGGGGAGGTGTGCTCGTGTCCCGCCAGGCCAGAGCTTGTATCTTACCCCTTTCACCAGGCGCTGGGCTCTTGCACGTGTGCATGTAGTCTGGCTGTTGTCCTGTGTCTTCTGGTCTCTCTTTTAGGATTAGTTGTATTTGTTGTATTTTCAAAAATATATATGTTTTTGGGAGGAGATTCCCACTGTCCTACTCACGCTGCCATGTTGGCTCCGCCTATGACTTTCATTTTGAGGGGCAGCTTTTAAAAGTGTGGTTCTCAGTCTCAATCCAGGCTATTCATATATTTAGACTTACTAAGAATAAATTTCCAAGTGGTTTTATTGAATGAATCATTATTAAATTATGAACCTTTTGTGAAAATACTTACCATTTAAATATTGCATATTCAATAGATTAAATAAATCTAGGCAAGATTATAAATGAAAACAAAAACTGTAAGAGTTCTACTAAAATCGCTTTTAAAAATACAACCTAACTCTCTCACTCTTATTCCACTAATGGATATGAAAGCTCATACAACATGTTTTCCATTGGGTCTGGCCTCTCCTTCAAATAGGTCAGGAAACAATTCACCAGCCATACTATTAAATCTATTTCCAGAAGTGATATTACTCAGTTTCAAACCTCAATGATCCAAACAGATGGGTTTTTCCACTGTAGTGGGGTAGAAGAGACCAGAGAAGGGTTTTGGAGAGCTTTGTGGCCTGAATTAAGACACCATTTCTTCCGTCCAACTTCAGGTAGAGCAATGACAGAATAACATCCTAAGATAGTCATAAACAAGTATTCTCTTGTGCAATTCATTAAAAATGAATCACAGAGAATAAAAACAAACATATAAACATTCACACCAAACAGCTTATGTCTTGTATTATGGGCACATTGAAATTAGCTTTACCTAGTCATTTCTTACATTGGTGAATTACTGATACTCACAAATTATGTTTAAAAGTTTTAAGCTATTGGAATGGACTGCCAAAGAGCTGTGGAATCTACTTCAACTATGATTTTGAAGAGTAAAGATTTTTACATTTCCTTGAAATGATTTTGCATATAATCCTGACTAAAGACAAAACTATCTTGGGAAAGTATAGAATTTAAGAGTCAGGACTATGAATGTGGCAAATTCGGCTTGTTGTCTGCCAAATTCCATTCTCTGCTTGTTCCTGGGCATACAGTAAATCCTCATTTTTATGCTTCTCTTTCAGTGAGATTTGGCTATGCAGCCAGATGTGAAGAGAACTACTGCAGGCCACTTTCAGGACTGGCTCCTAACTCCACCCACATGCTCCTCTCTGTGCTCCTTCTCCTTCTGCCAGCTAGATGACAAAGATGCAGAAGCCATGAAGGATGATGGAAATGTCAGGCAGGAGGATCTTATCCCTGAATGACACCAAGCAAGAAAGCTGCCCTGTCTCCTAAAAAACACCAACCTAGACAGGTGTTATTTGATGAAGAGCATTATTTGATAAGAAATGAACTTATTTTTTTAAGATACTTAATTTGGGGGTTTACTTGTTAGCACAATTCCACCTTCTGCACTACAATGAAAAACATGCTCCCATTTTTGGAATATTTCCCATTTATACTCCTTCTAAAAAATGCAGTGGGTGCCTAACTAATTTGGCAGTGCTGAACGTATATTACACTACCAAACCTTCACATGCAAACTACCCCTGGACTAATAAAAAAAAAAGTGCCTGCCCAGAGGGCCAAGTGAAACCCACTGTAATTTTCACATTTGGCTTAGTTACCAGCCCCCTACCACCACTATGACTTTATCTACTTAGTCACAACTACTTTCTCATTAAGACATTTTTTATCATCCAAGGGACAAAGAAGTATTAGAGAATAAATTTATAATCCCTATACACAGTTGAGATTGTTCTGTAAAGAGTGAAAGCAGTCCACTTCTGTTCTGCTTTAATGACAATCAGAAAAGCTAGAGAGGATCAACTCAGGCATGAATGTGTCCCTGGATCATGGATGAGATACAGGACTAGGAGTCACTTTCCTTCAGGATTTGGATCCATGCCCCACTGGAGTGAGTCAGGTATCAGAAGTATCAGATCAAATTAAGCTTGCCTTGCTGTTGCAGTTGTAGCTGCATTCATCCCACCAGTTCCTGGACTTGCCATTGGAATGAAGAAGGAGATATCTAAGCTGGCCTGTGCATACAGTAAAACAACAAATTTGACTGGATCTATAATGTTGGAACTCAACCAAGAATTAGGAGAAGTGCAAGTTGCAGCACTCCAAAATCATGCAACTATAGACTATCTACTGTTAAAAGAACATATGGGATGTGAACAGTTCCCAGGAATGGGTTGTATTAATTTGTCTGATTTCTCTCAGACTGTTCAAGTACAGTTGGACAATATCCATCATATCATAGACAAATTTACACAAATGCCTAGGGTTTCTAACTGGTTTTCTTGGCTTCACTGGAGATGGCTGGTAATTATAGGTATGCTTTGGTTATGTAACTGTATTCCTATTATGTTAATGTGTGTGCACAATTTAATTAGTAGTTAAAAACCTATACATGCTTAAGTTATTCTACAAGAAGATATGTCAAAGAAATAATCAATCCTCCCATGTTTTCTTCCATCTGCTACCTCTATAGCTTTTCTTCTTCCTTCCTAATTACAACCCTCATATCGAATTTACCAAGTATCATAATTCCTCCAGGTGGTAAAGATACCTCAAGACAAATGCTGGACATAGAAGCCACAGGGCACAAATCTGCAAAGAAGTAAAAGGCTAACCTTTTCAAACAATATTGCCTCTCTCTCACTTACCAACTTTACATCTCCCTGTATGGCCCAGGAAGATGACTGGTTAGCCAGAGACAGGTAAGATTCCTCAAGGGAGGAACAACCTAAGACAGGCACAGTCACAGGGGGGCCATCAGGTGAGAAATTGGGGATCAACAGAGGTGAGGCTTAGAACCTCACTCCCCTGTTTTGAGAGAAATCTTCTGCATCCGTGGATGTTTTAATGCCCTTGTCTAGCTTGGATTAACACATAGTCTACAGGCACACACCTGATATCTACATTTGCCCTCTTACAGCACTAAACTATGTTTTCTACCTTTATCTTGCACCTACCTACCACTTCAGCATTTTATTAAAAATAAAAAAATAGTAATAATAAAGGGAGAAATGTGGGATCCAGATATAAATCAAGTATAAAAATCAAACGAATATTCATATTTGACCTGATTGTTTATAGTTCATAATGCGTGATCAAAACCGAAAGTTTCTATGACTGCCCTTGTACTGTTCACCATGTAAGAACTTATTCACTATGTAAGAATTTGTTCTCCATGTAAGAACTTGTTTGTTATGCTTCAGAAGATTGGAGACTGATGAAAATTAGGCGTGAGATGGATTAATGATTGTGCATTGAGCATTGACTCCCCTATACAGAATTTTATTGTTGTTAACAACCATTTGATCAATAAATATGAGAGATGCCCTCTAAAAAAAAAAATAGATTTCTAGGAAAAAAAAAATAGGCCCAAAGATGCCCATATTCCATGAAATCAAAATGAGAGTTTTTATAAGCATTCATTCAATGTAGGTATCTTTTATCTTTTTTTTCTATCTTTAGAACTTCACAAAATTTTAAATGTGACTTTTAACCCTTCTTTTTCTTTCCCTGTAAAAATTAGAACTAGAAATTAAATTGGACAAGAGGAAAAGAAAAAAACAAAACAAAGCACATCAATGCTTATCTTCCTGGATTCTTCCTCCACAGCTACCCTTCAATGGGGTTCAGGGCAGGCTGCCCCAGAATGAGCCACTTTGGCATGTAGATTATTTGAGCTGAAGGCAATTAAGGCCTAATGGTTCAAGAGCTTTTTACCTCCTCTTAATTGCTTGAAGGCATTTAGAGAGGGGGTGTGTACCAGGAAGAGAACTACCACCAGAGACAACTTTCTACTGCAGAGAGGTTTATGTGTGCGGCATGGCAAACATTTGTTTACCAAACATTTGCTCTCTCCATCTTCCTGTGAACTGTCTCCCTCTTCTCTGAAGCTCCAGACCTCTAACCCCTTCTCAGCTCAGGCTGGTATATAAGCCTCAACTTCCTGACTGTCACTGACCCTCCATGTCTATATGAGGCTCCTATACATACAAAATTAAATTAGTTTTTCTCCTGTTAAACTGTCTTACATCAAATTTTTTTATTAAGATATCATTGATATACACTCTCTTATGAAAGTTTCACAAGAAAAACAATGTGGTTATTACATTCACCCTTATTGTCGAGTCCCCCTTTATACCCTGTTGTAGTCACTGTCCATCAGTGTAGTAAGATGCCACAGAGCCCCTCCCTAGTTGTCTTTTCTGAGCTACACTTCCCTGTGTGGCATGTCTTCCCTGTGATCCCCCACACTATGTGCACCAATCATGATACCCCTCAATCCCCTTCTCCCTCCCTCCCCACCAGCCCTACCCAACTCCTCCCCTTTGGTAACCACTAGTCCCTTCTTGGAGTCTCTGAGTCTGCTGCTGTTTTGTTTCTTCAGTTTTGCTTCATAATTATACTCCACAAACAAGGAAAATCATGTGGTGTTTGTCTTTCTCTGCCTGACTTATTTTCACTGAGCATAATACACTCTAGTTCCAACCATGTTGTGCAAATAGTAAGATTTCTTTCTTTCTTATGGCTGAATAGTATTCCATTATGTATATGTACACATCTTCTTTATCCATTTTTCTACTGATGGACACTTAGGTTGCTTCCATATCTTGGCTACTGTAAATAGTGCTGCAATAAACAAAAGGGTGCAGATGTCTTTTTGAATCTGAGAAGTTGTTTTCTTTGGGTAAATTCCTAGCAGTGGAGTTCCTGGGTCAAATGGTATTTCTGTTTTTAGTTTTTTGAGGAACCTCCATATTGCTTTCCACAATGGTTGAACTAGTTTACATTCCCACCAGCAGTGTAGGAGGGTTCCCCTTTCTCTGCATCATTGCCAGCATGTGTTGTTCCTAGTCTTTTCTATTGTCTTATAAAAATTTAAGTATTAGGCCAGCCAAAGAACCTAGAAGGGCAGAAGGGAAAGTTTTCCTCCCCTATATCTTTCAACTTGCAGTGAAATTATGAGTTTAAGACCAGTTGGCCACTGATCCCACTAACATACCTGGCCCTTTAGACTGCATGAAAATCATCTTGCAGGTTATGTGGGTGCCTCAGCCTTCTGCCATGTGCATGAGCTCCACTGTGCCTCTAATGATGGACTGGACTATGATGACTTGTCCTGGGGGAAACAAAATAATTCCTCCCAGTAGGCCCTTCCCTCCATCTCACCTAGTCCCACACTGTTTCTAAAGCCTTTTCATAGCCATTGTTCAGTGGGATTCATACAGTCACGCTGGGCTCAGTGGTAGGTGGGGGACACAAATTCTTGTCCTCGTTTGCAAAGAGGAAACTGAGGGTCAGGGAGGAGGCTAATGGTTTGCCCAGAGTCTCTTTCATTTTGGTGTCTCGACTATGACTCAAACCAAAACCTTCTGATCTTTGGACAAAAGGTTTAAATGGAGGATTGGACTATTGGATTCACTTTAATTTCATAAACCTTGAAACAAAACAAATTCTTATTTTAACACCCTTATTAGAACTCATTTTGAGATATTACCTAGCTGCCTTGAGCACAATGTTCAAAATTTTGGTGTAGAATGTGACATTTTGCTGAAATTAAAAGATGTATTTACCACCTCTAAATAATAGTGTGACAAAACTTGAAAGGGATTACAGTAAGGGTCCATCACTTTGGTTGATTACATTGTTAACGGTCCTAACTACATTGTAATGCCTTACATATTTGGGAAATGTTAACTAACACTTGGGGGAAGATAGAGCAAACTATGTGGTTAAACACTGCAGACCAGCTTTGCAAAACAAAGGGGTTTCTATTTCATACTCTTTGAGTATTTGAAAAAAAAAAGAAATGCATTTCTTTGTAACAGAAAGATAAAACTGACGCTGGGTTATAGTATTGGGCTGGGAATGGGGAGTCCTGAGTTTGAGTTCTAACTCTGTTACTAACTGCTGTCACTTTGGCTAACTTCTGGACTCTTCTGTGATTTAGTAATTTTATCAAAAAAAAACAAAGAGATTGGCTCTCCATCAGTCTCAGTTTCTTGTCTGCACACCACTTTGGAAAGAACGACCTTTAAAACCATAGATTCTTAGGCCTCTAATTTTGGATACTCTGAATCAGTACATCTGAGCTTGGACCCAGGGAGGACTTGGTTTTTTAAAAAAGCTGTCCCGGGGATCTGATGTGCTGTCAAGTTAGGCACACCAGATCTGCATCCAGGGGTCCCTCTGACTTTGACATTCCTCACTCCCGCTGCGCAGCACTGCACTCAGCTCACACTCCTGGGCTCCATGTGAGGTCAGGAGGCAGGGCATGCAGGGCCAAAGCTGCTCTCGGCTGCACAGCATACCAGCCTCCAAGGCCCACATGGCCTAGCACAACACACCACTCTCCACAGCAGCTGAATGGGAGGAAACAGAAGTGAAGAAGGGAAAAGAGGCAGGGAGAACAGAGGGAGGAAAAGAAGGGGACGGGAGATAGCTTGGAGGGGTGGGAAAGTGTGATTATGCTACTTCCTTGAATAACTACTTGTTATACAAATTACAAAAGTAGACTGAAATTTTTTTATCATGGCATCTAGATTACTTTAAAGTCTGGTCCCAACTGTCTTTAAATCTTCTCTCTGATTCTTCCAAAGATGCTTTTGCTCATGCTGTTCTCCATTTGGACTCCATTTCATAGATGGTGGAGTTTTATCTGGGTTCCGTCTATGAAATCTTTCTTATTCCTCAAAGCTTTGCATGTACTAATGTCTGATAGGCCTCTAATTCTTGCTCCTGCAATTCCACACATCTTCTTCATGTTCTCCATAAAGCATTATCTTGGCCTACTGCAACTGACTTTAGAAACATTTCTCCCCTTAGTGACTGGCCCTCCCCAGCTACTTGAGGTTGGGAGGCCTCATACCATTTACTTTAATCATCATAATAAAAACAACATTTACATGATGCCTCACTATTTATCAAATGCTTTTACATCCATTATTTTATTTGCTCTTAATAGCATTTCTCTGAAATACATTTTATTGTCATCTCTGATTTTATGGATGAAGAAACTGCAGCTCAGAGAAATTTAATGGCTTGCTGGTTAGTGGTGGAGGTGGGATCTGAACCTAGATCCTGTGAATTTAAATCTTGCACTTTCCCTATACTGCTTAACAAGGCATTAGCAGATAGCAGGTACTCAATAAATGCATGTTAAATGAGTAAGTGATTAAATGACTGGGAAGAGGCAGCATCATGGTATAGTGGGAAAATAATGGTCTGTAGTGACAGAGAAACCCATGCTTGCATCTTGAATCTGCCATTTGCTAATTGGACAATGTTGGCCATTCAACCTGTCTGAGCTTGTTTCCTCATCTGTCTCATTTAGAAATAATACTGCCCTCATAAAGGGGTATGTGTGTGTGTGTGAATGTGTGTGAACTCAGCAGTATAAAATTTATAATGAACTTTGTCCGGTGCACACTCACAACAAGTACTCATTATATCCTGGCTTCTTTACTTGGTGTGACAGGAAGTCATCCTATTATTAATTCTTTTATCAAGACATACACAGGTGTGTGTGCCTACCTGTAGAGGGTATGTTTGTTCCTGAGAATTTAACTTCTTCAGGAAAAGAACATTAAAACACTATTTCCTGGTGGTTAAGAACATATGGTCTAGACTGTCTGGGTTCTTCAAAATCTGACTCTCTCTCCCCTTATTATCTATGTAAACTTGGCCAAGTTAATCAACCTCTCCATGCCTCTGTTTCCTTTTCCATGAAATGGAGAAAATAGTATTTAGAATAACAGTACATGGCATTTGATCTGAACTGGGTAAGCACTGGCTATTCCCTGTGTCACAGAGACATTTAGCTAATAAAAGTCGTGCTTAGCACAATGAAAGAGAATATTTGTCCTTTGTATATCTCATCCAAATGTATTGATAACTCTCATAAAACAGGAACAAAAGTAACACTGTAACCTTGTCATCTCCATTTGGATTAGTAGATGATGGTAATCAGATAAGCATTTGGATAATAGATAAGAACTCACATACTTAATAGAAAAAAGAAATGGAGTGTGCATTTTGCATTTAACACAAATAAATCCCAGTTCTCATGTATTTATGGCTTGGGTAGGAAAAAAAGTCACTTGACTTTTTTGGGCACCTTGAGTTACTGTTTTTGATGCTCTCAACAGAAATAACAAGATCTGTCTCTTCCTTCCCCAGCCCCTCCGCCAAATAGAAAGAACTGGAAGTAGCAAAACGGTGCCATACTTTAGGATCTGTTGCCCTGAATTAGACCTATCTCTTCTGAATACTGTATTAAAGGCTGTATTTCACCGGAGATATCTCATAACTGTTTCAAAATATTTAAAAATTTTGGTAACAATACATGCTACCTGTTATGCTAAAATACATCAAGCAAAATGTAATAATCTCTCATTCTCCAACCTTGTATATAGTGTGAGGTAAGAGCAAAGGCATTTTTTTTTTTTTACTGTCAGATGGTAAGTAATGTGAAATCAATGTCATTGGCAATAACTAGAAACTTGAGTTACTTATTTCACAGAGATGTTTTGTGGCCTCTACTAAATGTTGAGATTACCTCAGAAGGTTATCTTTGCAATGGTGGAGATTAAGTTGCTTCTGGAAGGCCAGGTATTCCTGTTACCAAAATAAATACTGCTTAAGCAATGGTAAACAGGGCAGAGGAAGTGCAGAAGAATGGTTTTTCCAAGTCCTTGCTAGAGTTCTCTATGGTCAGGTACACAACCAATTTTGGAAGCCCAGAACTTCAATCTACTCCATGGCATCACGTCTCAATGCCATAGAAGTTGTGTGCTGATACACCTATGCTTCCTCCTGAGTGCGTCAAACTTTGGCTGATATTTCTGAGAGGTGTTGCCTTTAACATGTTCCATACTTTGCTGAAATGTCTATTCTCTGGAGACCTACCTGTAAAGCTCTCTCCAACCATGCTCTTTGCCACTGAATTCCCCAACACAATTAGAGCCCTCCCAGAGAAGTCCTCAGATGGGTGATTCACTCCGTGTGGGAACCTCACTGCCCTTGGTCTATGGGCTTTTTTCCAAGGATAACACAATATTAACAACAGAGGATATACTATTCTCAGTATTTCATATCCGTAGTCTCATTTGATTTTTGTTACCACATTGGATAAAGAAATGAGGCTCAGAAAAGTTCAGTAACTTGCCCGAAGTTCACATTTTTATCCAATATACTTCATTGCTTCTCTAGGGTCCAGTGGCCCCTTATTAAAATACTGATGCAGTTAATCAAAACTCGGTCCCCAAATGCTACTTAGCTCCCCAAAGTATCACATCTTAGCAGGAATTACGTGGGCTTGGGAATCAGATCTGGATTTGAACAGGCTCTGTTCCTTGTCACCTCTGGGACCTTATGCTAAAGCAACTTAGGCACTCTGAGCCTGAGATTCCACACTTGCTGGAAAGGGATTATAAAGCATTCACATTGAGAAAATCTAAATGGGCTAATAAATATTAAAGCACCCAGGACAATGTTCAGTAAATGTTAGTTCCCTTTTTATTCTCTTTAAATACACTGAAATTTCTTTGATATTGTAATAAAGTAGTTTTAATTTGGCTCACTGCATGCATCTTGAGGCTGGTGAAACACTAATGAGATATCATGTACAACCCTTCCAGTTACTGAAACCGATGTCCAACACACAACCTTCTCAGTCCAGACAGTCCAACTATATTTTTAATGCAGGTGTTATGTATTTATAGCTTCTGTTGTAACAAAATTCTTTTATTACTTTGACTCTAAGACTTTTATGTGGCTGTGCTTTTGTTAGAGCAGACAGAGTATGTGACTTTGATCCTGTTTCCAAAAAAAGACTCTCACTACTGTAAACTAGTTGAAAATTCTTTATCAGCGAATAGGTTACTTCACTCCATGCCTAAGGAAGCCTGCCAGTTTTAGCAAGATATGATGAAGCTAAGTAGAATGTTCCAAACTTATTCTTTCTTTGCTCCCGAGCTCACCACTTATTTTCTTGCAGCTTTCCTAGTTCTCTGGATATTTGATGAGTGGTATTAAGTTCTATTTTGAAAGCTAGTGCCTACCTGGTGTTAGGCCCTAAGAAGAGATATGGCCAAATGGTATTGCTAATGAATGTCATATGGTCATGAAGCACTGAACTCTCAGCTCAAAACCTACAGATCTTCTTGCTGGTGACCTAACAAGTGGTTTACATGATAACACAAGCACAGGCATATGTGGGAGACATTTTGGGTTCAGTTCCAGACCACCTCAATCAAGCACATGCTGCAATAAAGCAAGTCAAATGAATGTTTTGGTTTCCCAGAGCATAAAAGAGTTATGTTTACACTATACTGTAGTTTTATTAAGTTTGCAATAGCATTATGTCCAAAAATTCAATGTGCATTACTTAGTTGAAAAAAATACTCGATTGCTAAAAAATGCCAACCATCATCTGAGCTTTCAGCGAGTTGTAATCTTTTGCTGGTGTGGAGTCTTGCCTCAGTGCTGATGGCTGCTCATTCTTCAGGGTGATGGTTACTGATGGTTGGGATGGTGCTGGCAATTTCTTAAACTAAGACAACAATGAAGTTTACAATATAGATCGACTCATCTGTAATCTGAGATGTTGCTTGATAGCATTTTATCCACAGAAGAAATTCTACCAAAATTAGAGTCAATCCTCTCAAACAGCTGCGTAACTGTTTATCTGATATTCTGAATCCTCTGTTGTCATTTTAAAATCCTCACAGGAGTAGATTCCATCTCAAGAAACTATTTTCTTTGCTCATCCATAAGAAGCAATTCTTCATCCATTCAAGTTTTACCATGAGATGGCAGCAATTCAGCCACATTTTCAGGCTCCACTTCTCATTCCAGTTCTCTTGCTATTTCCACCACATCCGCAGTTACTTCCTCCACTGGAGCATTGGACTCCTCAAAGTCATCCTCGAGGACTGGAACCAACTTCTTCTAAACTCCTGTTAATGTGGATATTTTTACCTGTTCACATGAATCACAAATGTTCTTAGGGGCATCTAGAATGTGAATTCATTCCAGAAGGTTTTCAACTTACTTTGCCCAGATCCATCAGGAGAATTACTCCCTATGGTAGCTATTGGTTACAAGCTATTTATTCAACGAAAGACCTGAGTGTCAAAATCACTTCTTGATCCAGGGGCTACAGAATGGATGTTGTGTTAGCAGGCATGAAAATAACATTAATATTTTTGTACATCTCCATTAGAGCTCTTGTGTTTCCAGGTTGTCAATGAGCAGTAATATTTTGAAAGGAATCTGTTTTTCTGAGTGGTAGGTCTCAACAGTGGGCTTCAAATATTCAGTAAGTAATGTTATAAACAGATGTGCTGTCACCAAGACTCTGTTATTCTATTTGTAGAACACAGGCAGTATAGATTAGCATTCTTAAGGGCCCTAGGATTTTAGGAAGAGTAAAGGAGCATTAGCTTCAACTTAGTCACCATCTGGATTAGCCCCTGGTAAGAGAGTCAGCCTGTTCTCTGAGGTAGTAAAACCAGGCATTGACTTTCCCCCTTTAGCTATGAAAGTCCGAGATGGCATCTTCTTCCAATAGAAGGCTGTTTGATCTACACTGAAAATCTGCTGTTTAGTGTAGCCACTTTCATTAACTATCTTAACTAGATCTTCTGGTTAATTTGCTACAGCTTCTACATCAGCACATGCTGCTTCACCTTGTGCTTTTCTGTTATGGGGATGGTTGTTTCCTTCATCCTCATGGACCACCCTCTGCTTACTTCAAACCTTCCTTCTGCAGCTTCCTCACCTCTCTCAGACTTCACAGAATTGAAGAGAGTTAGGGCCCTGCTCTGGATTAAATTTTGGCTTAAAGGAACATTGTAGCTGGTTGATCTTCAATCCAGACCACTAAAACTACTTTCTCCATATTAGCAATAAAGCTGGTCTGCTCTTTTATCAGTCATGTGTTCACTGGAGTAGCACTTTTAATTTCCTTCAAGAACTTTTCCTTTGCATTTACAACTTGGCTAACTGGCACAAAAAGCCTCACATTCTATCTTGGCTTCTGACATGTCATCCTCACTAAGCTTAATCATGAATGGCTTTTGATTTAAAGTGAGAGATGTGTGACTCCATCTTTCACTTGAATACTTAGAGGCCATTGCAACGTTATTAGTTTCCCTACTTCAGTATTGTGTCTTGTAAGAAGGAGGCCTGAGGAGAGGGAGAACCAGAACAGCCAGTTTGGTGCAGCAGTCAAAACAAATAGAGAATTTATTAGGTTTACTGTCTTATGTGGGCATGGTATGTGACATGCCAAAACAGTTACAATAATAATATTAGACATCAGTGATCATAGGTCAATGTAACAAATATAATAACAAGGAAGTTTGAAATAACTTGAGAATCAACAAAATGTTGCACAGAGACATAAGGTAAGCAAATGCTGTTGTGAAAAGATTTACTTTTCACACAGAAAGATTTACTCAGGTCAGGCTGCCACACTACAATGTGTAAAAATGAAGAATTCATGAAGTGCAATAAAGTGACATTCAATAAAATGAGGTATACCAGTATAGAAGATGCAAGGGTATGGAACAAACTGTTTCTGCTCAAGTCATTACATACAGTACCCTGTACATAATGTATGGAATTTCTTCCATAATACAATCACCTTGTAGAAGAGAGTTTCACATTTTGGAGATCAGAGACCCTTTTAAAAATATAATGGCTTGAAACAGCAGTTGAAGAGAGGATTAAAGTTGGTGGCATTATTCTTCATGAACATATCTCCCCAGGCAAGGGAAACAAAAGCAAAAATGAACAAGTGGGACTATATCAAGCTGAAAAGCTTCTGTACAGCAAAGGACACCATCAATAGAACACAAAGGTATCCTACAGTATGGGAGAATATTTTCATAAACGACAGATCCGATAAAGGGTTGACATCCAAAATATATAAACAGCTCACACACCTCAACAAACAAAAAGCAAATAATCCAATTAAAAAATGGGCAGAGGAGCTGAATAGACAGTTCTCTAAAGAAGAAATTCAGATGGCCAACAGATACATGAAAAGATGTTCCACATCGCTTGTCATCAGAGAAATGCAAATTAAAACCACAATGAGATATCACCTCACACCAGTAAGGATCGCTACCATCCAAAAGACAAACGACAAATGTTGGTGAGGTTGTGGAGAAAGGGGAACCCTCCTACACTGCTGGGGGAATGTAAAGTAGTTCACCATTGTGGAAAGCAGTACAGAGGTTCCTCAAAAAACTCAAAATAGAAATACCATTTGACCCAGGAATTCTACTCCTAGGAATTTACCCTAAGAATGCAACACTCCAGTTTGAAAAAGACAGATGCACCCCTATGTTTATTGCTGCACTATTTACAATAGCCAAGATATGGAAGCAACCTAAGTGTCCATCAGTAGATGAATGGATAAAGAAGATGTGGTACATATATACAATGGAACATTATTCAGCCATAAGAAGAAAACAAATCCTACCATTTGCAACAACCTGGATGGAGCTAGAGGATATTATGCTCAGTGAAATAAGCCAGGCGTAGAAAGACAAGTACCAAATGATTTCACTCATATGTGGAGTATAAGAACAAAGAAAAACTGAAGGAATAAAACAGCAGTAGAATCACAGAACCCACAAATGGACTAACAGTTACCAAAGGGAAAGGGACTGGGAAGGGAGAGATAAGGGCGGGGAAAAAGAAAGGGGGCATTACAATTAGCATGTATAATGTGTGTGGGGGGGTACAGGGCAGGCTCTACAACACAGAGAAGACAAGTAGTGATTTTACAGCATCTTACTAAGCTGATGAACAGTGACTGTGAAGGGGTATGTGGGGGGAGACTTAGTGAAGGTAGAAGCCTAGTAAACATAATGTTCTTCATGTAATTGTAGATTAATGATACCAAAAATTTAAAAAAGACATCAAGACTTGGGGGAGAGGGGAGAGAGGTGTTTAAAGCACCATTTATTTATTCATTCATTCTCAATAAATATTTTGTGAATGACCACCAAAAAAAAAAAAAAAAGATGGTGGCATTAGAGGTGAGACACAGGCCTCCTCTTAAAACTGCATATAATATGAAAATAAATATAATTATTACAATTAATCCTGAAAGAGCAACGGAAAAGAGGGCTACACCAGACTACATACACCTGGAGCAAAGAATAAACCTCATGGAACAGGGTAACGTACTAAAGCCATGGCCTGGTGGGACCCAAGCCCTTCCCCCACTCCAGCTCACAGGTGGGAAGAAGAGAAATGGAGCGGGGAGGGAGTGGAGGAATGGGGCTGGTAGAGATCTTCTCTGGGAGCACAAACCTACATTACATGGTGCTCTTGTGACTGGGGGGCTTGTAAAGCTAAGACAGGCAGAATACCTGGAGAGACTGAGATTCCGGCCACTTATGGAAAACAGGGATCCAGTTGCTCTGGGATAAAAGAAAGGCAGGCAGTCTGAGAGACTTCCTAACAGCAAGAGGGCTGCTAAAGAGGCAAGGATTGCACAGAGCTTAATGTTGAAGAGAAAAGAAAGGACAGGTAGAGAAAATTGTCTGGGTGCGCACAGCTCCAAGGCCACCCTGCGTGATATGCAGCCTGCTGGGCCTTCCTCATGGCCAGGCCCACCTGACAAGAAAGCTGGCAAACTGTACCCTGGCATTAAGCCAGCCAGAGGAAAGCCCTGCCTACAGCACCTACAAATGCGAAGTATAGAGACTTATACTTCTGTGCTTGGCCCACTGGTTCTGGCAGTGGACACAGGCATAGCTGGGAAGCAGGAAACAACTCTTTCCTCACCCCAGGCACCAACACTGCTCCGCTGCGACCCCCAACACTGCTCCAGGGGCTGAGCAGCTACAGAGAGTAGAGCTTCTGGGCACTAGAGGGCACCATATACAAATATGAAACGTCAAAGGAACATGGTTCAAAGAAAAATTATGAATACACCAGAGAAAGAGTCAAGTGAAATAGACCTCATGAATTGTCTTGAATGAGATTTCAAAATAAAAATCACTAACATGCTTATGGAGGTAAAGAAAAATATTCAAGAACTCAGGAAAGAATTCCAGTTGGAGATCCAATCATTATGGAACACCGTATTAGAAATGAAACATACAATGGAAGGTTTTAAAAGCAGATTAGATACAGTGGAGGAGATGATAAATGAAACGGAAATTAGAGAACAGGAATACAATGAACCTGAGAAACAGAGAGAAAAAAGAATCTGTAAGAATGAAAGAATATTGAGAGAACTGTGTGACCAATCCAAATGGAACAATATTTGCATTATAGGGGTACCAGAAGAAGAAACAGAAAAAGGAATAGGAAGTATCTTTGAGAAGGTAATTACTGAAAATTTCCCCAATTGGGGAAGAAGATAGTCTGTGAGGCCTATCTGACATGGAGGTGCACAGATCTCCCAACACAAGGGACCCAAGAAAGATAACACCAAGACATATAATAATTCAAATGGCAAAGATTAAGGATAAGGACAGACTATTAAAAGCAGCCAGGCAGAGAAATAAGATCACATACAAAGGAAAGCCCATCAGGCTATCACCAGTTTTCTCAGCAGAAACCTTACAGGCCAGAAGGGAGTGGTATGATATATTTAATGCAATTAAGCAGAAGCGCCATGAACCAAGAATATTTATATGGCAGGATTATCATTTAAATTTGAAGGAGGGATTAAAAAATGTCCAGATAAGCAAAAGATGAATTGACCCCCCAGAAACTGTCTCTACAGTGTATTTTGGAGGGACTGCTATAGATGGAGGTGTTCCTAAGATTGATCAGCTGTCACCAGAAGTAATAAAACTACAGCAAAGAAAGTAGACCAGCTAATTACTAAGCAAATGCAAAATTAAATCAACTAGCCCAAAAGTCAAGCAAGGGATAGACAAAGAGTATAGAGTATGAAGGAGGAATATATAAAGAATGAAGGAGGAAGAAAAGGAGGAGAAAAAAAGAACCTTTAGATTGTGTATGTAACAGCATACTAAATGACTTAAGTTAGACTCTTAGATAGTAAGGAAGTTAACCTTGAACCTTTGGTAACCACAAATCTAAAGCCTGCAATGGCAATTAGTATATACCTATCGATAATCACCGTAAATGTAAATGGTCTGAAGGAACCAATCAAAAGACACGAGTCACTGAATGGATAAAAAATAAGACCCATATATATGCTGCCTACAAGAGACTCACATCAAGCCCAAACACATACACAGACTAAAACTGAAGGGATGGTAAAAGATATTTCACGCAACTAATAGGGAGAAAAAAGCAGGAGTTGCAGTACTTGTATCAGACAAAATAGACATCAAAACAAAGAAAGTAACAAGAGATGAAGAAGGACATTATATAATGATAAAGGGGTCAGTCCAACAAGAAGAGATAACCATTACAAATATCGATGTACCCAACACAGGAGCACCTACATGTTTTAAACACATACTAGCAGAATTAACAGGGGTAATAGGATGCACAGCATTCATTCTAGGGAACTTCAACACTCCACTCACTCGAAAGGACAGATCACCCTGACAGAAAATACAGAAGGAGACAGAAGCACTGAACAACACATTAGCACAGATGGGCCTAAGAGACATTCTACAGCACTCTACACCAAAAAGCAGCAGAATACACATTCTTCTCAAGTGCACATGGAACATTTTCAAGAATAGATCATATACTAGACCACAAAAAAAGCCTTGGTAAATTCAAAAAGATTGAAATTGTACCAACCACTTTCTCAGACCACAAAGGTATGAAACTAGAAATAAATTATGCAAAGAAAATGGAAAATCCCACAAACACATGGAGGCTTCACAACATGCTCCTAAATAACCAATGGATCAATGACCAAATAAAAACAGAGATTAAACAATATATGGAGACAAATGACAAAAATGATTCAACACCACAAAATCTGTGGGAAGCAGGGAAGGCTGTTCTAAGAGGAAAGTATATTGCAATACAGGTCTACCTCAGGAAAGAAGAACAATTCCATATGAACAGTCTAAACTCACAATTAACAAAAGTAGAAAAAGAAGAACAAATGAGGCCCAAAGTCAGTAGAAGGAGGGACAAAACAAAGACACAAGCAGAAATAAATAAAATCGAGAAGAATAAAATAATAGAGTCAATGAAAGCAAGAGCTGGTTCTTTGAGAAAATAAACAAAATAGATAAATCCCTAGCCAGACTTATCAAGAGAAAAAGAGAGTTTACATGCATAAACACAATCAGAAATAAGAAAGGAAAAATCACTACAGACACCATAGAAATACAAAGAATTATTAGAGAATACTATGAAAAATTATATGCTAACAAACTGAATAACCTAGAAGAAATGGACAACTTGCTAGAAAAACACAACCTTCCAAGGCTGACCCAGAAAGACAGAGAAAATCTGAAGAGACCAATTACCAGCAACAAAATTGAATTGTTAATCAAAAATCTACTTAAGAACAAAACTCCTTAACCAGATAGTTTCACCGCTGAATTTTCTCAAACACTTAGTGAAGACCTAATACTCAACCTTCTTCAAGTTTTCAAAAAAGCAGAAGAGGCAATACTTCCAAACTCATTCTGAGGCCAGCATCACTCTAATACAAAAACCAGGCAAAGATGCCACAAAAAAAGAAAATTACAGACCAATATCCCTAATGAACATAGCTGCAAAAATACTCAACAAAATATTAGCAAACCAAATTCAAAAATATATCAAAAAAACTCTTCCATCATGATCAAGTAGGATTTATTCCAGGAATGCAAGGATAGTACAATATTAGAAAATACATAAACATCATCCACCTCAACAAAAAGGACAAACACAACATGATCATATCCATAGATGCTGAAAAAGCATTCGACAAAATTCAACATCCATTCATGATAAAAACTCTCAACAAAATGGGTATAGAGGGCAAGTACCTCAACATAATAAAGGCCATATATGACAAACCCATAGTCGACATTATACTTAACAGTGAGAAGCTGAAAGCCTTTCCTTTAAGATCGGGAACAAGACAAGGATGCCCACACTCTCCACTTTTACTAAACATAGTACTGGAGGTCCTCACCACAGCAATTAGACAACACAAAGAAAGAAAAGGCATCCAGAATGGTAAGGAAGAAGTTAAAGTGTCCCAGTTTGCAGATGACATGATATTGTACATAAAAACCCTAAAGAATCCACTTCAAAACTACTAGATCTAATATCTGAATTCAACAAAGTTACAAGATTAAAAAATTAATACACAGAAATCTGAAGCATTCCTATACATTAACAATGACCTAGCAGAAGTAGAAATCAGAAAAATAATTCCATTCACAATTACATCAAAAAGAATAAAATACCTAGGAATAAACCTAACCAAGGGAGTGAAAGACCTATACTCTGAAAACTACAAGACACTCATGAGAGAAATTAAAGAAGATACCAATAAATGCAAACACATCCTGTGCTCATGGATAGGAAGAATTAATATTGTCAAAATGGCCATCCTGCCTAAAGCATTCTACAGATTCAATGCAATTCCTTACAAAATACCAACAGCATTCTTCAACGAACTAGAGAAAATAATTCTAAATTTCATAAGGAACCACAAAAGACCCAGAATAGCCAAAGCAATCCTAAGAAGGAAGAATAAAGATGGGGGGATTATGCTCCCAAACTTCAAGCTCTACTGCAAATTCCCAGTAATCAAGACAATTTGGTACTGGCACAAGAACAGAACAATAGACCAATGTAACAGACTAGAGAGCCCAGATATAAACCAAGCCATATATGGTCAATTAATAGATGATAAAGGAGAGATGGACATACAATGGGGAAATGACATCCTCTTAAACAACTGGTGTTGGCAAAACTGGGTAGCTACGTGCAAGAGAATGAAACTGGATTATTGTTTAACCCCATACACAAAAGTAAACTCAAAATGGATCAAACACCAGAATGTATGTCATGAAACCATAAAACTCTTAGAAGACAACCTAAGCAAACATCTCCTGAATATAAGCATGAGCAGCTTCTTCCTGAACAGATCTTCTCAAGCAAGGGAAACAAAAGCAAAAATGAACACATGGGACTACAGCAAACTTAAAATCTTCTGTACAGCAAAGGACACCATCAACAGAATAAAAAGGCATCCTACAGTATGGGAGAATATATTCATAAATGACACATCCGCCAAGGGGTTAACATCCAAAATATATAAAGAGCTCACACGTCTCAACACTCAAAAAGCAAATAACCAGGAGGGTGGAGGTAAGATGGTGGCATGAGTGGAGCAGCAGAAATCTCCTCCCAAAACCATATTTTTTCTTGAAAGTACAGCAAATACAACTAACCTTAAAAGAGAGACTAGAACATACAGGACAACAGCCAGGCTACATCCAAGCCGGTAAGAACCTAGCGCCTCATGAAGGGGGGTAAGACACAAGCCATGGCCCCGCGGTACCCGAGTGCCCCTCACCCCAGCTCCCAGTGGGAGGAGAGAGGTCGGAGCGGGGAGGGAGAGGGAGCCCAGGACTGCTAAATAGCCAGTCCTAGCCATCTGCACCAGAGCGCAGACACAGTGCATGCATGGGGTGCTGGAAACTAGGGAAACAGGACAGTAAGACCTGTGAGCGTGTCCCCACAGACGGCGCCCCTGGGACAAAGAAAAGCGAGTGCTTTTTAAAAGTCTTAAAGGGAAAGGAACTGCACAGCTGGATGGAAACATCCCAGGACACTTAGCCCAGCAACTGGGAATCCCGGGGAACTCCGGGCGCCCTAACTTCTGGGTGGCAGCACAGCATGGAGGCTCCTCACAGAGATAAACAGCCTCCTGCCTGTTTCCCCTCCGACGCAGCTCCGCCATAGTGGAGAAGCAGCCTGAGGCAGCAGGGCAGAGCTTCTTTCACAGGGGCCGGGTAAAACTTAGAAACCCTATCTGTGTGCAGCAGCCCAGCACAAGCCGCTAGGGGTCGCTGTTCTCCCAGGAGAGGAAGGCCACAAATAACAAGAAGGGACATTCTCCCAGCCAACACATGATACAGCTCTGCACAAATACCTCTATCACCATGAAAAGGCAAAAGAATTTGATACAGACCAGACTAACCCAGACATCCTCCCGGATAAGCAATCTGGGGAGATAGACCTAACCAATTTCCCTGAAAAAGAATTAAAAATAAAGGTCATAACCATGCTGATGGAGCTGCAGAGAAATATGCAAGAGCTAAGGGGTGACGTCCAGAGGGAGATTACAGAAATGAAACAATCTCTGGAAGGATTTATAAGCAGAATGGATAAGATGCAAGAGGCCATTGATGGAATAGAAACCAGAGAAGAGGAACGCATAGAAGCTAACACAGAGAGAGATAAAAGGATCTCCAGGAATGAATCAATATTAAGAGGACTGTGTGAAAAATGCAAACGGAACAATATTCGCATTATAGGGATAACAGAAGAAGAGAGAGAAAAAAGGATAGAAAGTGTATTTGAAGAAATAATTGCTGAAAACTTCCACAAAACTGGGGGAGGAAATAATCGTTCAGACCATGGAAGTATACAGAACTCCCAACAGAAGGGATGCACAGAGGACAACACCAAGA
This sequence comes from Manis javanica, assembly GCF_040802235.1. Lineage (NCBI taxonomy): Eukaryota > Metazoa > Chordata > Mammalia > Pholidota > Manidae > Manis > Manis javanica. The sequence continues at coordinate 106,150,494 of NC_133156.1, read as the reverse complement.
CACATAATAATGAAAATGACAAAGATCAAGGACAAGGACAGAGTTTTAAAGGCAGCTAGAGAGAAGAAAAAGGCCACCTACAAATGAAACCCATCAGGCTATCATCAGACTTCTTAACAGAAGCTTTACCGGCCAAAAGAGAATGGCATAATATATTTAATGCAATGAAACAGAAGGGCCTTGAACCAAGAATACTGCATCCAGTACGATTATCATTTAAATATGAAGGAGGGATTAAACAATTCCCAGAGAAGCAAAAGTTGAGGGAATTTGCATCACACAAACCACTTCTACAGGATATTTTAGAGAGACTGCTCTAGATGGGAGCACTCCTAAGGTTAAACAGATGTCACCAGAGAAAATAAAATCACAGCAAAAAAAGCAGACCAACCAAATACTAACTAAAGGCAAAAAATAAAATCAACTACCCACAAAAGCAGTTAAAGGAAACATAAAAGATCATAGAATAAAACACCCAACATATAAAGAATGGAGGAGGAAGAATAAGAAGGGAGAGAAATAAAGAATCACCAGACAGTGTTTATAATAGCTAAATAAGCAAGTTAAGTTAGGCAGTAAGATAGTAAAGAAGCTAACCTTGAACCTTTGGTAACCACGAATCTAAAGCCTGCAACGGCAGTAAGTACATATCATTCAATAATCACCCTAAATGGAAATGGACTGAATGCACCAATCAAAAGGCACAGAGCAATAGAATGGATACAAAAGCAAGACCCATATATATGTTGCTTACAAGAAAATCACCTCAAACCCATAGATATACAGGGACTAAAAGACAAGGGATGGAAAAAGATATTTCATGTAAACAACAGGGAGAAAAAAGGAGGTGTTGCAGTACTAGTATCAGACAAAACAGACTTCAAAACAAAGAAAGTAACAAGAGATAAAGAAGGACGTTACATAATGATAAACGGCTCAGTACAACAAAACGATACAACCATTATAAATATATATGCACCCAACACAGAAGCACCAGCATATGTGAAACAAATACTAACAGAACTAAAGGAGGAAATAGAATGCAATGCATTCATTTTAGGAGACTTCAACACACCACTCACCCCAAAGGACAGATCCACCAGACAGAAAACAAGTAAGGACATAGAGGCACTGAACAATGAATGCACTAGAACAGATGGACCTAATAGACATCTATAGAACTCTACATCCAAAGCAACAGGATACACATTCTTCTCAAGTGCACATGGATCATTTTCAGAATAGACCACATACTAGGCCACAAAAAAAAGCCTCCTAAATTCAAAAAAATTGAAATCCTATCAACCAAATTTCCAGACCACAAAGGTATAAAACTAGAAATAAATTGTACAAAGAAAGCAAAAAGGCTCATAAATATATGGAGGCTTAACAACATACTCTTAAATAATCAATGGATCAATGACCAAATTAAAATGGAGATCCAGCAATATATGGAAACAAATGACAACAATAACACAGAGCCTCAACTTCTGTAAGATGCAGCGAAAGCTGTCTTAAGAGGAAAGTATATAGCAATCCAGGCATATTTAAAGAAGGAAGAACAAACCCAAATGAATAGTCTAATGTCACAACTATCGAAATTGGAAAGAGAAGAACAAATGAGGCCTAAGGTCACCAGATGGAGGGACATAATAAAGATCAGAGAAGAAATAAATAAAATTGAGAAGAATAAAACAATAGAAAAAAAATCAATGAAACTAAGAGCTGGTTCTTTGAGAAAATAAACAAAATAGATTAGCCTCTAACCAGACTTATTAAAAGAAAAAGAGAGTCAACACACATCAACAGAATCAGAAACAAGAAAGGAAAAATCATGACGGACCCCACAGAAATACAAAGAATTATTAGAGAACACTGTGAAAACCTATATGCTAACAAGCTGGACAACCTAGGAGAAATGGAAAACTTCCTAGAAAAATACAACCTTCCAAGACTGACCCAGAAAGAAGCAGAAAGTCTAAACAGACAAATTACCAGCAATGAAACTGAAGTGGTAATCAAAAAACTACCCAAGAACAAAAACCACAGGCCAGATGGATTTACCGCGGAATTTTCTCAGACTTACAGAGAAGACATAATACCCATTCTCCTCAAATTTTCCAAAAAATAGAAGAGGAGGGAATACTCCCATACTCATTCTATGAAGCCAATATCACCATAATACCAAAACCAGGCAAAGACCCCACCAAAAAAGAAAACTACAGACCAATATCCCTGATGAACATAGATTCAAAAATACTCAACAAAATATTAGCAAAACGAATTAAAAAATGCATCAAAAGGATCATACACCATGACCAAGTGGGATTCATCCCAAGGATGCAAGGATGGTACAACAACATCCAAAAATCCATCAGCATCATCCACTGCATCAACAAAAAGAAAGACAAAAAAGACATGATCATCTCCATAGATGCTGAAAAAAGCATTCGACAAAATTCAACATTCATTCATGATAAAAAACACTCAGCAAAATGGGTATACAGGGCAAGTACCTCAACATAATAAAGGCCATATATGATAAGCCCACAGGCAACATTATACAGAACAGTGAGAAGCTGAAAGCTTTTCCTCTGAGATTGGGAACAAGACAGGGATGCCCACTCTCCCCACTGTAACTCAACATAGTACTGGAGGTCCTAGCCATGGCAATTAGACAAAACAAAGAAATACAACCAATCCAAATTGGTAAAGAAGAAGTTAAGCTGTCACTGTTTGAAGATGACATGATACTGTATATAAAAAACCCTAAAGACTCCACTCCAAAACTATTAGAACTGATATTGGAATGCAGCAAAGTTGCAGGATACAAAATTAACACACAGAAATCTGTGGCTTTTTCTATATACTAACAATGAACTAATAGAAAGAAATCAGGAAAACAATTCCATTCACAATTACAACAAAAAGAATAAAATACTTGGAATAAACCTAACCAAGGAAGTGAAAGACCTATACCCTGAAAACTGTAAGACACCCTTAAGAGAAATTAAAGTGGACACTAGCAAATGGAAACTCACCCCATGCTCTTGGCTAGGAAGAATTAATATCATCAAAATGGCCATCCTGCCCAAAGCAATATACAGATTTGATGCAACATTCTTCAATGAACTGGAACAAAGTACCAGCAACATTCTTCAATGAACTGGAACAAATAGTTCAAAAATTCATATGGAAACACCAAAGACCCCAAATAGCCAAAGCAATCCTGAGAAGGAAGAATAAAGTAGGGGAGGGGGGATCTCACTCCCCAACTTCAAGCTCTACTACAAAGCCACAGTAATCAAGACAATTTGGTACTGGCACAAGAACAGACCCACAGACCAGTGGAATAGAATAGAGACTCCAGACATCAACCCAAACATATATGGTTAATTAATATATGAAAAAGGAGCCATGGACATACAATGGGGAAATGACAACCTCTTCAACAGATGGTGCTGGCAAAACTGAACAGCTACATGTAAGAGAATGAAACTGGATCACTGTCTAACCCCATACAAAAAAGTAAATTCAACATGGATCAAAGACATGAATGTAAGTCATGAAACCATAAAACTCTTAGAAAATAACATGGGCAAAAATCTCTTGGACATAAACGTGAGTGACTTCTTCATGAACATATCTCCCTGGGCAAGGGAAACAAAAGCAAAAATGAACAAGTGGGATTATATCAAGCTGAAAAGCTTCTGTACAGCAAAGGACACCATCAATAGAACAAAAAGGCATCCTACATTATGGGAGAATGTATTCATAAATGACAGATCCGATAAAGGGCTGACATCCAAAATATATAAAGAGCTCACACACTTCAACAAACAAAAAGCAAATAATCCAATTAAAAAATGGGCAGAGGAGCTGAACAGACAGTTCACCAAAGAAAAAATTCAGATGGCCAACAGACATATGAAAAGATGCTCCACATCACTAGTCATCAGAGAAATGCAAATTAAAACCACAATGAGATATCATCTCAAACCATAAGGATCGCTACCATCCAAAAGACAAACAACAACAAATGTTGGCGAGGTTGTGGAGAAAGGGGAACCCTCCTACACTGCTGGTGGGAATGTAAATTAGTTCAACCATTGTGGAAAGCAGTATGGAGGTTCCTCAAAAAGCTCAAATAGACATACCATTTGACCCAGGAATTCCACTTGTAGGAATTTACCCTAAGAATGTAGGAGCCCAGTTTGAAAAAGACAGATGCACCCCTATGTTTATCGCAGCACTATTTACAATAGCCAAGAAATGGAAGCAACCTAAACGTCCATCAGTAGATGAATGGATAAGGAAGATGTGGTACATATACAGAATGAAATATTATTCAGCCTTAAGAAGAAAACAATTCCTACCATTTGCAACAACATGGATGGAGCTAGAGGGTATTATGCTCAGTGAAATAAGCCAGGCGTAGAAAGACAATTATCAAATGATTTCACACATATGTGGAGTATAAGAATAAATAAAAACTGAAGGAACAAAACAGCAGCAGAATCACAGAACCCAAGAGTGAACTAACAGTTACCAAAGAGAAAGGGAGTGAGGAGGATGGATGGGAAGGGAAGGATAAAGTGGGTGAAATAGAAAGGGGGTATTACGATTAGCATGTATAATTAGCATGTGGGGGGGCATGGGGAGGGCTGTGCAACACAGGGAAGACAAGTAGTGATTCTACGCTGATGGATAGTGACTGTTATGGAGTGTGTGTGGGGGGGTACTTCATGAAGGGGGGAGCCTAGTAAACATAATGTTCTTCATGTAATTGTAGAGGAATGATAACAAAATAAATAAATAAATAAATAAATAGCAAATAACCTGATTAAAAAGTGGGCAGAAGATATGAAGAGAGTTTTCCAAAGAAGAAATTGAGATGGCCAACAGGCACATGCAAAGATGCTCCACATCGCTAATCATCAGGGCAACACAAATTCAAACCACAATGAGATATCACCTCACACCAGTAAGGATGGCCATCATTGAAAAGACTAAGAACAACAAATGCTGGGGAGGATGCAGAGAGAGAGGAACCCTCCTACACTGCTGATAGGAATGTAAACTAGTTCAAGCATTGTGGAAAGCATTATGGAGGTTCCTCAAAAATCTAAAAACAGAAATACTATTTGACCTGGGACTCCCACTCCTTGGAATTTACCCAATGAATACAAGTTATCAGGTTCTAAAAGACATATGCACCCCTATGTTTATTGCAGCACTATTTTTACAATAGCCAAGATATGGAAGCAACCTAAGTATCCATCAGTAGATGAATGGATAAAGAAGAGGTGGTACATGTACACAGTGGAATACTATTCTGCCGTAATAAAGAAACAAATCCTACCATTTGCAATAACATAGATGGAGCTGGAGGATATTATGCTCAGTGAAATAAGCCAGGCGGAGAAAGACAAGTGCCAACTGATTTCCCTCATTTGTGGAGCATAACAACAAAGCAAAACTGAAGGAACAAAACAGCAGCAGACTCACAGACTCGAAGAAGGAATTAGCAGTTATCAAAGGGTAGGACTGTGGGAGGGTGGGTGGGGAGGGAGGGAGATGGGGATTGAGGGGTATTATGTTTAGTACACATGGTATGGGGGGTCACGGAGAAGACAGTGTAGCACAGAGAAGGCAAACAGTGAATCTGTGGCATCTTACTACACTGATGAACAGTGACTGCAATGGGGGTATGGGTAGGGACTTAAGAATATGGTTAAATGTAGTAACCACATTGTTTTTTCATGTGAAACCTTCATAAGAGTGTGTATCAATAATACCTTAATAAACAAAAAAAGAATAAGATTACAGCAAAAAAACAAAAAATAGAGTGGCTTGAAAATCTTCAGAAATGTAAGCCTTTACGAAAAGTCACAAACACACAATGCATATGTACATGTGACTTTGGGTGTAATTCAGGAAGTTCAGTATAGCCTAGTGGTTAAGCCTGAGTTTTAGAGTCAGATACCATGCCACTGTATACTTATTTTATATATACAAGGTTTAAATCCTTCTGCAAGTTCTTCAACCTCTTTAAATTTCATTTTCCTCAGATTCAAAATGGAAACACAAAAACTGGACCTATCTGATAGGGCCATTACAAGGTTTAAATGAGATAAAGCATGTGAAGAGCTTAGGAGACTGTGGGACACTAAGTCCTTTATAAATTTTTACTGTTATCTTAAGGGGGTTACAGATCCTTCAAGCCTATATGTTGATCCTAGATTAAGAATTTCTCCTGTGAAATGGGGACAAAGTTCAAACCAATTAAGGACAATCCACCTACCATAAAAGCAACAAGATCCCATTAAAGTATAACTGTCACTAAGAGGACATTAACCAACCAGGTCAGCTACCCTGCCTGGCCCTGAGCAAACAGGACAATGGGCCAGCCATGTCCCCTGCTCCTTTACCAGGAGCACCAGCCAGTACCAGCCTTAAGAACTTGGCAGCAATGGCTTCTTTCTGCACTTGAGCAAAAATAACTTCTTGGCTGCCTGAACCTTATAAGGCTATTGTTCTGTTCCTGGCGTATTCTTTACAAGGTCCTACTGTGTAAGAAAGAGCTGTTGGAAGATTTTAATGAGAGAATGCTGAAGTGCCCAGTTTAAGGACTGACATGCAATAAATAACCTCTCAATAAATGCTGTCTCTTCCCATGGATCAGAAGGGAGAGTAATGTGACTTGACACAGCTCTGGGAGAAATTCCACTGACGCTCAGGGGACCGTCTAAGTTAAGTAGTCTAACTAAATATGACTTGAGATCAGTGGGCCTTGGAGAGAGCTTTCCTTTGGGGATTACACAGAGATTTTGCTGGTGTAATTTCTTAAAACGTTTGAATTGTGCTTTAAGGAACCCTATTTCAGTGAAAGTAGTCTTTCCCCAAATTAGTACTTTATGAAATGACTGGAATATCTAGCAGTCAGCAATTTTAGATACATTATTTAGTAGGAAGTAGCCACAAACTGAATAATCTGAAGGGTCTGTATCACTGTTTTGTTCAGAAAGATTATCACAGAAAAAGGCTGAATTACTTAAATATATTCATTTTTGTATCCCCAGCACCTAACACAGGGCTAACACCCATAACTATTTATTGCATGCTATAAGTGGACCTCAACATCCACTTACAGGAATCTCTCTGTTTAACTTGGGTTTTATTGCTAAACTAGGTGAGGGGGAATTACCTGTGTATCATTCTACAGGGAATACAACATGCAGATTACAGCTCTATACTGGCCTGGAGAACCAAGAGTTGGGGGTCTCTGAGCAAATGAACAGCAGATTTGCCATTTTATTTTCAACAAAATTCACTGAGGCTTTTTTCTTCTGGTATTTTCTAACTCTCTGGGTAGCTCCTGCTGCTTTTGATCTCAATTCATTTTCAACCCCAGTGGCATGTGTGGACAAGAGAAAAATAAGAGGGAAATATATCTATAGAATTTAGCCATGTTGGAAGGACAACAGGATGAATCACAATCAATAGTCCACCACCAATGTCAAATAGTCAATTATATATTTAAATTTGTCAATGCAGGAATAATGATACAGATAAACTGTCAAGGACAACACTGACAAGAAGAGTGTTTATTGAGTATTTATTACCTGCTAAATAAAGATTTTGCTAAATCGTTTTGTGTGGTTTATTTTATTTAATCTTCATAGCAATCCTAGGTTGAGAAAACTGGTATTTCCCTCCTCTCTTTATAGATGGGGACACTGAGGCAGAGAGAATTTAAGTAAGGTACAGACAGATACAGAGCTAGTGTCAAAGCAAGGAGATCAGAGTTTCTTTATAATCATGGCCTTAGACCATTTAACATGCATGCCAGTTAATTATGAGATAATCATTTATCTCATAATTAACTGGCATGCATGTTAAATGAATAGTTCTAGGTCTCATCCAGAGCTACTGAATCAATCTTAGGGATGAAGCCCAGGCCTCTGCATTTAAAAAACGCATACACAGCATTTCTTATGTACACCATAGTTTGAGAACCACTCTGTACAGCATGAATTTTACAGCATGCAATTGCTACATGAACCAGAATGAATAAAATAGTATTTTTTTTAAGAGGGCATCTCTCATATTTATTGATCAAATGGTTGTTAACAACAATAAAATTCTGTACAGGGGACTCAATGCACAATCATTAATCAACCCCAAGCCTAATTCTCAACAGTCTCCAATCTTCTGAAGCATAACGAACAAGTTCTTACATGGTGAACAAGTTCTTAAATAGTGAATAAGTTCTTACATGGTGAACAGTGCAAAGGCAGTCATCACAGAAACTTTTGGTTTTGATCACGCATTGTGAACTATAAACAATCAGGTCATATATGATTATTTGTTTGATTTTTTATACTTGATTTATATGTGAATTCCACATTTCTCCCTTATTATTATTATTATTATTTTTAATAAAATGCTGAAGTGGTAGGTAGATCCAAGATAAAGGTAGAGAACATAGTTTAGTGCTGTAAGAGGGCAAATGAAGATGATCAGGTGTGTGCCTATAGACTAAGTATTAATCCAAGCTAGACAAGGGCAACAAAACATCCACAGATGCAGAAGATTTCTCTCAAAACAGGGGGGGTGAGCTTCTAAGCCTCACCTCTGTTGATCCCCAATTTCTCACCTGATGGCCCCCCTGCGACTGTGCCTGTCTTAGGTTGTTCCTCCCTTGAGGAATCTTACCCGTCTCTGGCTAATCAGTCATCTTCCGGGGCCATACAGGGAAATGTAAAGTTGGTAAGTGAGAGAGAAGCCATATTGTTTGAAAAGGTTAGCTTTTTACTTCTTTGCAGATTTATGTCCTGTGGCTTCTATGCCCAGCATTTGTCCTGAGGTGTCTTTACCACTTGGAGGAATTATGATACTCGGTAAATTCGGTATGAGGCACGAATTCTATTTAAGGGTTGTAATTAGGAAGGAAGAAGAAAAGCTATAGAAGTAGCAGACGGAAGAAAACATGGGAAGATTGATTATTTCTTTGACATATCTTCTTGTAGAGTAACATAAGCATGTATAGGTTTTAAACTTCTAATTAAATTGCATGTACACATTAACATAATGGGAATACAGCTACATAACCAAAGCAGACCTACAATTACCAGCCATATCCAGTGAAACCAAGAAAACCAGTTAGGCACCCTAGGCATTTGTGAAAACTTATCAATGATATGATGGATATTGTCTAACTGAATTTGAATAGTTTGAGAAAAATCAGACAAACTAAAACAACACTAAAGTAATATTTTTTAATCAAACATCTTGTTATAGAAATCTTAATCTGTATCTGTGATTAATTACTTAAGTAAAATTTTTGGAATGCTGTTACTGGGTCAAAGAATTTAAATCCCTAGTTATAAAACTCAAAATATATCACCACATTTAAAAGAAACAATGAAATACTTCCTTACAAAAATGTTACTCAGCAAATGAAATCATTTCAACAGAAAACTCGAACTCTTTCTCTACTGAACTGATAATATGAATGTAACTGCTGTTGGCCAGGTTTGGAAGATAGGCTTATTTGCTATTCTGTCTTTTGTATGGAATGTGGGCCTTAATTTCCCATCTATAAAGCAAGAGTGTTTGACTGGAGGAAATGTTATGAAAATTCAGATATCATTAATTACCAATAATAAATTCTGCCCTTTTAAAAGAAGAATTCACTAGCATTTCTTTAAAGAGCAATTTTCTTTGAGTAGGGTTAAACTATGTCTTAATAAATATCTGGCAGTATAGTATGTATTGAGTATGTATGTAGAGTATGTATAGTATATACTTATAAAATATTTGACCCAGTGATAGCATTTCCACAAATTTTGCTCAAGTAATTAATCACAGATACAAATTAAGATTTCTATTATAAGATGTTTATTGAACCATTACTTATAATAGAGAAAAAGAGAGAAAACAAATGCCCAGCAATTGAAAGAATGGCTAAATAAATAATTTTATTATATGTAAAGTACATTCCATGATAGTATTAGAGTATCAGGGTTTTCCTAGAATACCAAATGACATGGGAAAATTGTTAAGTGAGAAATGTAGTATGAAAAAAATGATATCTAAGGTCCTGATAGTCATCTGGCACACAACAGTAGGTTATATATAAACATTTTTCAAATGTTCAATCTCTATGACTCAATTTTGTTCATTTTCTATTTATATAATATGTATCTTATGTGTGTGCGCATGCACCCATATGCTTTAAAAGTCACACAGGATTTAAACCAACATGTTTTAATGATGCTACCTCTGGAGGCTGCCACTGAAAATTATTAATATTTTATAATGTATATTTTCTATACTTCCCAATTTTTCCACAGTGAACATGTATTTGTATCGTATTTAGAAAAACATGTGTTATTATAAACTATTTCAGTGAGAACCTACTTTGGAAAATACATTTATGACACAAAGTGAAGCGTGTCTGCATTACGTTCCTTGCTAACAAAGAGGCCTCTGAAGCAGGCCTGCTGACGGGGAGTTTGGCAATAATCGTGCCGTCGGGGGGAGATCCAACTCAAATGCCACAAACATGAGCTTGGGTACACAGGACATACTGGAAGTGGCAGGCAGTGGCAGCTTCTGCCAAAATAATGGCCAAGCAAGTGTGTGCTTTTGCCCAAAAAGGAAGTAATGTGTCTGTAGCTGAATATTGCAAATACTTGGGTCACAGGACCCCTACACAATCAGTGTCACGTAAGCCTCCTCCTTGCAGCATTTTCCTTCTGGAGTCTGTGTCAGGCTCACAGACATGAAGGCAGCCAGGAAGCTGTTATTTGTTTACCCTAATTTATTGTTATAACTGCACATGCCAGCAGTGGGAGAAAATCTTTAATAGAAATATAAAATTGGCAATAAATCCTCTGGCTTTTTGAAGAATCTTAACAAACCAAAACTTCTATGTACCATGTAACTGTCAAACCTAACCTCATAAAACTTTATTTTGAACTGAGCTTAAGTACATGTGTGTGTACTGGAACCTCGACACTTGTCCTCAAATCCTGACTCTGCCAATAGCTTTGTGCCTTAGGGCAGACTTCTTAGCCTCTGCATTTTAGTTTTGTCCTCTGTAAATGTAGACAGTCTCAGGCCACACAGGAGGGTTCTGGGAGGTGGGAAGAGAAAATGAGACTAAAGAACAGGGCACAAAGCCAGGCACATTGTAAATACTGAGTAAAAGTTGACTTGATCCCATTTCCCTTCTGCCATATAAGTAAGATGACTTTAGGCCTCTCAAAAGTATTTCAAGGAATAAAAGGATACAGTCAAATAAGCGTTTGTGATGAGACATATGTACATGTGTATACATACATATATATATAGTTTAGATATCTTTATGGCTGGAATAATAACTACTATACGCTTAAATTGCAACAACTAGACTTTCAAAAATCCTTTATTGTCCTTGGTGAGTTCTGTTCAGGTGAAGATGCTCACTGCTCAAAGAGAAAACAATCTACTCCTCATCAACAGAGTCAGCTTCGTTTGAACAACACAATGGAATCTATTCAGAAAGGTACCATCTGTTTTCTTTTTGAACACTGAGGCCAACCTCTCAGAGGTTTCTTGGAAGTCAGTGGCAATGAACGCGTTTCAACCTTTGTTTTGCTTCACGATATGCTGTTGTGTGCTTAGGTTAGGAAATACAAATGTGTCTGACATTACAGATACTACCTAAAAAAAAAAATCTGCACAGATCTTTCAAACTATACTCATTATCCTAGTAAAACCACATAAATGTCCAAAAAGAAATAGATTATTATCTATTAGGCCTTTCATCTCTTATTAAATAGTAGCAGTTAATGTCACAGCATAGTCAAAACTAACTGGATCTTAATAAATCTGATAGGAAGAATCGCCAGATGGGGACCATGATGACTAACGGTTCTCTCATTTTTATATGGTTGCTTTTACCGAGAGAAGGGTGACCATCTATGCAAGTATTCCACATGACTGTTACTCCTTGAGAGGAAGGCCAGATCTATATGCAGGTCACATGTTAATAAAAGTGAGCATGCTGTCAAACTAGTCAACAATCCGGGATCATGGTCATTCTATAGTTCCAGATGCTCATCTTTACCCAGATAAAGTGAGACCATTTTCTTTCTTTGCCAGAACTCTAATACTTAAATATTTATATGACTCAAATACATACTAAATACTCCATTGCAGCATAAGTATGAGTCTATGTGCAGGCACATATGCATATGTTATGGGATGAGAATCCAATTAGGTTTTGTAGAAGTTATTTCAGTTACAAGCCATCATGCCTGTGTTACACATTTTGTCTATAAAATCACCTACACCCACATACATATACGCCCATGCCGCATTATGATATGGCTTTTAGAATAATTTCATATACTTTGACCTCACTTGATCATAACAGTAACCACAGTCTAATTGATATACATGCCTCTGCCATGAAACTAAGTCAGCTAATTAGTGACTGTAAAAGCAGCTGCCTTATATAGGACTATCTATACCCTACCCATGCTGAGTTAATTAATGACACGTGTCATGCAATGGTTGTTAAATTAGTGAATATTTTTACATTAAATGGCACACAGTAAACAGCCCTTTTAAAGCAAAACACTGTGATGGGTTAAATCACTCAGATACATAATTTAGATGAGCAGATCATCTTACTTTTATATAGAAAGCTTGTCATTTGGGTTTATTCTTTGTCATTTACATGCATTTTGAGGGTTCTAGTATATTAGCACATGGCACTTGTTCAATAGTTTGAATAAAAAAATGAAGGTATGAAAATAAAGACCTTCCTCCTCTTACAGCAAAATATTTACATAGCTGAAATCTAGAAAAAAGCAAACAACTTATGTTCATGTATTCATTATTTTAATTATGATGTTCTCATCAAAGAGCTGTTCTCATGAACTAGTCCATATGTATGTGTGTATATATATGCATACGGACAGAGACATATATATATATATATATATATATATATATATTGTAGTGCTTGAATCACTGACTACTTCAAGAGAGAAATTAGAAAACTTTATAATGGAGCCTGAACTTCTAATCTGCTTCCAACTAACGATCAAACTAATAAAGATCAAATATTTAAGAAGTTAAACTCTAAAGGGGCACAAATATTCTAAATCATAACATACATTGGTCATAGGGATGATAGTACAGCATGGAGAAGACAGTCAATGTAACATCTTTCTATGTTAACAGTAACTACACCAGTTAGGGTAAGAATTTAATAATATGGGTAATTGTTGAACCACTGTGTTATATACTTGCAACCAACATAAGATTGTATACTTCAATAAAACAGATGAATTTACACTTTATTTTTCCTTAAATATATTATTTATATTAATATATTATATTAAATATATTATATATATTAAGGAAAACTCAAAACTTACTCTTAATCGATACAAATTTAAAATGAAAAAAAAAGTCCCCCAACAACCAGCTAAATAAACACACTAGAGTATATAATCTTTGTGATGGTTATCTTCTTAAAGACAGGACAAGTGATTTTTGTGAAAACAGCGTAAAGCACTGCTTTTCAGGAGGTAGGCTAGTGTTTTCTCCTACACAGAAGTCTTATTAACCCCATTTTCTAATGACTGAATAATGACTTAAAATGGTTATTCATGTCATCTAGATTGTAAATAGAGAAGTGATAGTGTGGAATGAGATCTGGATATAAACAAATACCCAGTGATATTCTCCCCAGTTACTTTCTTTACCAGGTGCTTATGCTCCCAGCCTAACAATATGTGTATCACATCACAGCTCAGCCATAGTCCTTAGCGATTGCAATCCACGATCCACAGTAGAGTCATTTCCTCCAGTCACATTATATATACAAATGTCAAAGAATCTGGCCTTTTTTTTTCTTGGATGGGGGAGAAGAGTAGGCAATTGTGAGGATTTTACAACACAAAATTCTTTGTTAACCCTGTTGACATTTGGCAAATGAATTATTAGCTGCTTCAAGGCAGCAAAATCTCTATTTCTGAAAAAATGCTGTGATTATAGTTAGTGTCTTCTCCTCTAAAAAATAAACAATAGTCCCATCAAAGGAAAAATGTAAGAAAAATTCTCTTTAAGAGAATATATTTTATGATGTAAAATATCTCCATGCTCTAATAAAATGAAATATAATGGAATTTCTCTTTAATTACAATCATCTTTATAAACACATCGTTCAGGAATGGCCTGTTAAAAGGCAAATTAATTGGATGTCGTACTTGTTCTGGTGGCATCTCCATTAATTCCATCACTCAACCCCTTTCCAAGCCTCAACACCCAGTCACCACATGGCATATTCTGCATTCCCACAGCAGAATGTGGGTGATGTTAGAAGAATAATATATTCCTTTCTTTACCCATGGTTTTATTCCTCTGAAAAAGACTTTTTAGCTCAAAAGAATGTCTGTTTTATACATTTCTGATAAAACCAAATTATTTTCATTATTCCTAAAGATTTCATTTTTATAGATGTTCTTCCATCTTTCCTGATGTATTTTTAAGCTAATTTATATTGATTGCTGATAATATCCTTTTCATTTTATGGAAGAACTAAGTGAACCAAAGTCAGACAGTTTTGTAAGTTGGGTTTGGTTAATATATCTAAAACAGCAACAATGACAAAGAAAACTTGGACCATTAAAGGATGTTAAATCATTCTTCCTCCACCTGGAAACCATGCCTTCTAGGCAACCTGGGAGGAGCCATCCCTCACTGCGCAGTGGTGTCATGGCTGTGCTGCGTGAGCAAATGCCCAATGAATAAATGAGTGAGTGCAAGGACAGTCAATGAGCAAATGTATGTGGGCACTTTTCTATCGCTGAAAATGGCAAGTTCATTTAACTGAAGGAAGAAATCAGAATCTACTGGTGTGATTAGCACATAGCCCCTATAGGTTTTGTCGTAAATAAGGAGAAAAACTTACAGTGAAATAGCTGACTTTCCAGCACAGATGAAAGCAAGCACAAAGGCCTTTCAGAGCTACATGGTGGGTGCCCTGCGGGAGGCGACAACTCCCACTTTCAGTCACCAACTGAGCACTTGCACAGACTGCGTAAGAAACCGGGAGGGACTCCAGACTGGCCAGCCCGGCTCGTGAGCACCACACCCTTCATGTTGACTTCACCCACCCCTCTCGTTTCTTCCTGTCAGGGTTCACCAGGATGCTCGTCCTAGTCTTTTTTTTTTTTTTGTCTTTTACGTGGATTTGTATAAAACATTTGGGAAACATTATTTTAGAAAAATAACTGAATGTCTGTTTTTGAAATGATACTTTGGCTCTTAAAGATAGAAGAGCAGACATTACAATTTTGCCCTGGAAATTAAAAATGACGTCAAACTGGGCATATGGCAGGAAGTCAGATTGTGTAGTGCTGACCACCTCATAGCACAGGATTTGTCAGAAGAGTACCAAGAAAACAGAGAATACATTTCTGCTTTTTTACATTAATAAATCATATTTTCAAATGGAAAACTAATCACTGCATATTGTAAAAATCCCCCAAATTCAAAATAGTGACTACTCAGCCTCTTTCACCTCAGATTCTCAAGACTGTGACCATGTCCTCTCTAAAGCTAGCAAATATTACCACTACTTTGAGTGCACCTGAGGGTGAAAAAATATTCATGAATGTCAAGAGTCTCTGTACATTTACATAAATGGGAATGATGCGCCTTAAATTTTTTATTTAAGAATACACCCAGACTGTATTAATAATGATGTAGTTACTCGGTAGTAATTTTTTGTTCTTAAAAAGAGCAAGAATACAATCATTTTGGAAAACAAACAAATTAAATATAAAGATACCATTTGACCCAGAAATTCCACTATTAGGTATATACTCAAGAGAAATGAAAATATACACTCACACAAAAACTTATACATAAATGTTCATAACAGCATAATTCATTAATAGCCAAAAGGTGAAAACAACCCAAATGACTATCAATTGGTGAATGACTAAACAAAATGTGGTACAGCCAGACAATGGAATGCTACTTGTCCATAAAATAAGGAATGAAATAGTTGTACACACTATAACATAGACAAAACCCTGAAAACATTATGATAAGTGAAAGCCAGTCATGAAAGACCACATATTATATGATTCTATTTACATGAAATACTCAGAAAAGGCACATCTGTAGAGACAAAGGAGATTAGCAGTTGCCTAGGGTTGAGAGTATGGAAGGTATGGGGAATAGGAGGGTGACAGGTACAGGGTACCAGTATGTAAATTATATCTCAGTAAAGTTCCTCCAGAAAAGAGCAGGAAACCTCTACATGTAGTGACGCATTGTCAAGTGAAAAATGCAAGCTGCAGACAGAACAGTGGAAGTACAGAGTATGTTTCTTTTTGTGTAAAAAGGGAGAAATAAATAGAATGTACATTCTCATTGTTTGTATTTACATAAACTCTAAGGGATATATGAAGAATACTAATGAAAGTGGGTAGCTGTATGAGTATCATTTTTTTCAAATTATAACAATAATAATAATAGTAAGTATCACCTGGAGATAGTTCCATACCAGCATATAGGAAATCTCCATCACAGGTACACAATATCTCATTATCATTACATATAAACTATTCAGTCAACCCCATACTGATTGACATTTAGACTGTTTCTAGTATTCTATTACAAAAACTGCTGCAGAACATTTTTGTACATATATTTTTGCACCTTTACACAAGAATATTAAAAAGTGGAGATACTAGATTAAAAATAGACCATATTAAGAAATCCTTGAAATAGTACAAAGAATATGCCTTAAATTTATTACAGCTGTAGCAGCTGTTAAACTCCAACACAATTTAATTGAAATTACTGAGAAAATTGTATTTTTTTGAAAAAGATTAAATGAAAATTTAGGATTTTTCCATTCCCAGTCATGACAGCATTAAAGAAGAAGTACAATAACTCCCTTTGAAAGAAATTCAGACAAAACCAAATGGCTTATTCAATGCAAGCTCTGGAACTTGAGAAAGAGAAGCCTCTTTATAATAAGCATGAATTTATTTGAATCCATTATGTCATTTGCCAAATGCTACGCACACTTAAAGTGACCTGTCAGCCTCAAAGTAAGAATCTCAGAGCAAACCAATAAACAGACTCTCAGTTTCAATCAAGACAAGCATCAACTGCCAAGACCCAATTAGACTATTTGAATTCTAAGACAGCAAAACTGTCATCAAAAGAAACAGAAAGCATCAGGGTTGGTAAACTTGATAACATGTAATTGTAAGATGTTTCGAGAGTGCAGACAGATAGTACTGAGTGTTCATGGAACACAGGGCTGTTAGGATGAATTCCTTCCTTTTCTTCCACTCTCCAGTTCATTTGATAATTGTTTTTGAATGGTTCTATTTAGCTGCATATCATCTCTTTCTCTCCCCCCCACTCTATGCACACACACACTCACACACACATATATTTAACGAATGTTAAGTTGTCAAAAGAATCAGAATGCAATATAATATACATCACATTAAAATCTTAATTTACTTATTTCTGATGGTTATTGTTACTTTTGCCATTATTTTGTTGTGCTGTGATCCAGAAAGCACTTAAGAACTTGGAGGATGAGCTTAGGATGATGGTTGTAGCGATGACCAGGGATAGGTTTTGGTTAATACAGGCCAAAAGTACATTGGCTGTTTGAAGCGACAGAATCCATTCACAGACTAAAAGGTGACCAGGGAAAAGAATATACGTATGTCCCAGGTAGTCCTGCCAGTCAGAACTTCCACACCATTCATCTTGTCACAGTGAGCAGACTCTACTATCAGCTTAAGGCCAACATTATATCCTTTGTGAGGATTACTCCAGCCAGATGGTAGAACCATTTTTTTACACAGAACATTACACTTTGAACATGAATCCTAACTAAATTTGGCCCACAGAGGCATATGGTCACTGAAATTTGTGTTCTCCTAGCAAGGGAGTTAGGGTTCGACATGGGTTACCTGGTCAGCAGCTTGCCTAAAGTCAAGGTAAAGTTACAGAGAGGAAACACAGATGCCAATGTTGTCTTTTATGAGTACCACATGGCTAAAGAATTCTTGGTGATTTCTGGAAATTCTTTCTAGGCTTGTAGAGGCATTGAAAAGCAGAGATCTTAAGCCTAATAAACAAGTGCCTTTCAAGCTAAGCAAGTCAAATTTTAGGAGACACTTATATTTTGCATAAAGAGGAGAAGTTTGCAGCAGTATATAGCAACCTGAGGATACTTTGAGCACAGAAGGTTTTCCTTCTCTCCCTCGGTGAAGTTCACTTTCTCTGACCTTAGTCCCCAGGGCTCTCAGGAACACATTCTAGCACCAGAAGTCAGGGTCAGATACACACAGAAAACAACCCAGCCAAAGACCATGGGGGAAACCGTCATTTGAGGATTTCCACATTTTCACTGGAATCTGAATATGAGGGCCATATAGGTGTGAGCTCTTTAGAGAGCATTCTTTCATTTCCTTTCTTTTTTAAGTAATTGAAAAAGATGGGCTTCCTTCTGCTCTTTATACCTACAGGATACACAAGGATTTTGTAACCACTGTGATTCTCTTCTCCTCAGGTTTTGGTTCCCATTCATTGTTTCCTTCAGTTCTCAGCTTCCTTGACCACTCTGACCAAAGTACATCTCCAGGACACACACACACTTTAATTCAGTCATTTGTGTGTTCTCTTCACTGCACTTCCATACTGGGAATCATTTTGTTTGTTTAATAATTTTTGCTCAGTATGCTCCATGAAGGGAGGGATCCATACCATTGGATCTACAGTGCCTAGCACATTAGAGAGTCCAAATATATATTTGTCTGCATAGAAATACATAGAAACTACTTACACAAAACTATAGAAAACTATTCTAAACAAAAGGTCTTGTTGAACTATTTTCTAAAAAAAAAGTATCTTCTTGTGGCATCATTGGAGGCTACTATAAAAATAGAAATAATTTATATGTATTTAATAATGGAATATAGTTAATGTCTAAATAATATAGTTAGAAAATTATATATATTTTTAAGAAAGCTATATCAAAGAAGATTCCAGTCTAGATTTAGCTAGAAGTAAAGTTGATTTCTTCCATATTCATGTAAATTTAATAGAATAAATTCAGATTAAGCCAAAATTTACACATAATCTTCAAACTAAACAATAACTATGCTTTCCCTGAGTTCTCATGCCATTTTTTCAGTAAAACTTCCATTATCATTTCACCTGTGAAAGACCTTATGTGAAAGTCATAAACATGTCATATGACAGGACATTTTATAAATGACTAAATTTCTTAGATCCTCAAATAGTAACCTGTATTAAAGAATAACTTGTGTCAAAACTAACATGAAAATATAAACAATAAAATGTTAATAGAAGATTTTCCCTTCTAATAATAATAAACTGGCTAACACTCTTTTGGTTTGCTGGATGCCCGGCATTGTGCCAGGAGAGCACCTTCCATATACTCTTTCATGGAACCTTCACAGGAACCTCACTGAGAGCAGTTCCCCTCGTCCAAATCACCCAGTATGTAAGTAGAGAAGCCTAATTTGAACTCAACCTGCCTTCAGGTCCAACCCCACCTCTTCAGTACATATTGTTGCCAATTCCAAACTGCTAAAAATCCCATAGGTGGCAACAGCTCAGTTCTGTAATGTCACATGCTATGTTTTCCTAGGGCCTAAACAATTAGAGATACTCTGAATGTAGTCAAGCTGGTTTAAAACTAGCCATTAACTGTTACACTGAACAAAAAGGAGTTTCTACAAAGCCATACAGAACATGACCATCAGGCCTACTCCTGGTGTGGGAAGCTTAAACATGCTACATCAAACTGTCTAAGTGCTCTTTCTTTCTTTCTTTCTATAAAATGGTTAAGGGGTTCCTTAGCTAACTGAGAAAATCAATTCCACTTCCTGTTTACATGCAGCATATCTTTCCACCTACCAACCCACCAGTAAAAGCCACTCAGAGTTACTCAGAGTCCCTCCCCAAATCTCTTTTAAATTTCCAGAATCATTTGAGGAAACAGCCCTTATTTCTATTACTCCTCTTAGTCAGAACCCAAATATTATAAGGAGTATTTCCTTCTCTTCAACAGTATAAATGTATTTTATTCAGGATGCTATCCCAAATCAGAAATGGCTGGGATTGAGACCAAAAGCTATAGAAATTTCCATGGTTTTAACTTCCTTTCCCACCAAACTTGATAGGAAGTCACAAGTTCCAACATGAGTTGATAAGCCAAGGCATTACATTTTCTTTTATCTGAATACCCGAATCTACTCCATCTTGGCCAGAACAGATTGTTACCCATTTAAAAAGATTGTCCTAAGATTATTATTATTTTCTTTTTTCTCTTCAAATATGTTCACGTTCTAAATTTGGGCACTAATAAATACAGAAAGTTAAGGAAGACTAATATATTTTGTTCGGAGATATTTCAGAAGACATTAAAGTGTTCATGTGGTATTCAGTTAAGTCTTGCCTTAAAGAGCTAGAGCTTCTTTATGTGAATTAGAAATGTACAGAGTAGATTATACCTATAGAGTATCTAGGAACCAACTGAGTACAACCAATGAAATGCTTAGAGTGATTGACTCCAAGGGAATTTGGTACTTTAAATATTTTGGGAAACCCAAGTTTGCCTGCATAGGTCTGTATTCTATATTCTTTCTCCATCTCTTATGTATGCACTCACTAACTCACAAATGGCATGAGTTATGGAAGCAAATGTGTTTGGTACTTTGAACAGATTATCCAGTTTATGGAAGTAAATCATCTAAAGCTTTTATGTGTTAGAAATTTAGGCACTTTTTGACTGTTAGGGAATGACACATAAGTGGAATTTAAAAGAATGAACCACTGCACTTTGTAAATGGAATTACTAACAGTTTAAAATGAAAATCAAATCACCAATGGAACAAAACCAGAAGTGGAAACAGACAAAACTTCAAAAGCTAATTACTTAAGAAGGGATGACTAAGGGTGGGAGAATGGGAGATTCAAGTGAGAAATGAATCCAAATTCATTAAAATCTTAAAACCAAAGAATAAACAAAATCTCATCGTTTTTCTAATGGTTAAAGCTTATAAAAGCAGTTTATGGAATTGTCCATGATACGCACTGAAGAGACAGGGTATACAAAATGCGGTTCTGAAGTCAGACTGAGTTTAAAACTAGTAGTATGGAGCTGGAGCTGTTATAATTGCACAAAAACACCAGTAATCTAGCTATGTGACTGAGAATCATGCAATAATGTGGTTCATTGTGAAAGTTTGATAATAATATAATATTCTGTTGGCAAACAGGTTTTCTATCACTGCATGGTGCCCTCATGTGGCAGTAGTGATCCTTAAGGGCAAATCCTTACACTGAACTGTGGGGCATGAATGCCATTTTCTCCAGATTCTCCACATGGAATCTGTCTTTGACAGTGCTCTTGGAAGCTCCCCATTTGATGAAACAGCCTTCCCTAACTTATTAAAATTTTAGCCATGGATTATTCATGATGTTATAAGGAATTATAACTGCATTTGACCGTGGTAAAAGTAAAATGTGTTTATTGACAGAGCAGGCAAGCAGATAAGCAGGCCAGAAGGCCAGCAGCAGTTATTTGTGCAAAGGAGTTTATTTCCCTTATTAGTGAAACAGAGCCCTCAAGCATTTTTCAAAACTGAATTAAGACCTATAAAAAACAGAAGTCTCCAGGAGAAAATCTGTAAAGACAGGCATTCTGGCATTAAGCTCAATTATGTCAAATATTAATTTTATGCATTATTTTTGTTTAAAATTTGCTTCTTTCCAGCTGTTTTTTTCTAATGTTCCCTTCCTTTATATACACTAAAATTTTCTAGTTTATGTATTTTATGTTTGAAAAGTTACAGGCTAAATTCATCTAAATAAAAAAAGTCTGTTGGTTTTACCATTTATTTAAACAAAATAAATTTAAATATTTAACTTGGCTGATACTGTTCTTGTTAGGAGGTGATTAAATAAACAATTTATTTAGAATGAAAATATCCCAGTAGCCCAGGAAAAATATTTTGGTCAAAAAAAATCAAATATTCCAGATTTATTTCATATTACCCTGCCCCAAATTCACACAGTGAGGTTTCTAAGTTATTCTGTTTAGAAAACTATTTCTAAATACTCTGTTCTAAACCATTCTGTTCACCACTAGATTTCTGAAAGCAACAGAAACACTTTTAAACTATAAATGTACTCTTATCGTAAAAGTAAAATACATCCCAGGGATACAGTAGTAGGTAAAACTAGAAATCCTGTGCCCCACAGGAATACTTGGGGAAGCCAATAGACTGGAAATTTTATGAAGGTGAGGGCTATGTATTTCATCATTGCCTCTCTAACAGCCCACATGGTACCTGGAGCAGAACTGGTTTAATAAACATTGTTAAATGAAGCAATGAAAAATGCACCTTTACTTTTGCATAGAAGAGTTATCGAAGCAAAACTGTTA
Organism: Manis javanica; assembly: GCF_040802235.1. Lineage (NCBI taxonomy): Eukaryota > Metazoa > Chordata > Mammalia > Pholidota > Manidae > Manis > Manis javanica. The sequence continues at coordinate 106,127,966 of NC_133156.1, read as the reverse complement.
AGGACTGTACATTTTAAGCTATAGGATCACATTAAATAGTCTAGTGGATAGAAAATGTTTTTGTACAATAAAAGCAAATCACAATCTCTGTTATCCAAGAACAGGCCTTAATTTCTTAGCATTCCAAAATATTTAAGTTTAGAAGTGTGGGGTTAAGCTAAAAGCTAATTTAGCAATGCCAACAGGAATGCTAACCGCGACTTTGGAGGTCAGAGGTCAAGTCCATTCGTTAGGGTTCTGGGAGAAGCTTGACTTTTTGATTCCGCATCTCATCTGTGTAATCTGCCAGATGTGACAGCTGTGTTGGGCTTCAAAATGCTCACGATGAAGGTGGTGCTTGAAGTGGTGGTTTTAATACTTCAGCAGCTCTCGGTTGTACTAATAAACACCCCGTTGTTAACGAGGTCAGCCGTGTCAGCTGGGTGATTATCATGTGCAACACACACTAACATGTCTATGCACCATTCATTACCAGCTGATGGGACTGACATTAGTCCTTCAGGCAAGGAGAAAATGTTGGGGTGTAGATTCTAGAACATGCAGGACACATGAGGGAATGGAGAGAAGTTTTGGGACCAGAATTACAAAAGGAGATGGTAAAGTAAGAGTGAAAGCCACAGGAAATGGGCAAAAATCCCCCCAGGTACTTTACAGCTCCTTGCCATGGAGAAAAAACTTCTGTCTCCACAACTCAGTACAAACCCTAGAGGAGTGCCAACTATACAAAGACGATTACAAATACAAAGAGACGGTAACATTTTCTTTGTGATGTAGAACAACTCCCTGTTCTGTCTTCATTCAACAGACAGATGTTCAATGCTGATGATGAAACAGGCATTGTGCTGGGCACAGGGGTACAAAGATGAACTAACCCAGTCTCCCCCACAAGACCCTCACAGCCCGAGAGGAGGGACAGGTGAGAGAGCAGACAACTGTTGCAGTGCTTCAAGATACATATAAGAGGGAAATGTACCAGGTCTCATGAGAACACAGAGAAGGGAGTTTTTAATTCTGAATGGGGAGGCCCAGGAAGCCTTCCCAGAAGAAAGGTCCACTGGAGTGTGAGCCTAAACAACAGAGTTTAGACATTTAATTGTGTTCAAACAATTATTGTAAATTGACAACAGTTTTAAGTACTTATCTAGTCCCATATACCAAATTCTGATTTAAACAACTAGCTCATCTAATTTGTACCCTGAACTCATATTTCAAACAAGTGTAATTTATTAACTACATACACATCAACGTAGGATAAACTCTCATTTTATGGCAGTGAAAGAAAACCAACCAAACACAAAATGATATATATTGTATTATTACTTTTATGTGAAATTCAAAAGCAGAGAAGAGTAATGCTGATTTTTGAAATCAGGGGAGTTGTTAAATTTGGTGGGGGTGGCTGAATGTGACACAAAGGTGGCTTTAGGGTTGTTAGTAGTAGTATTTTTAATCTGAGTGGTGATTACAGGGGCAGCCGCTGATATGCTGATAATTAGAATTACTATTTTTGGGGTTGGGTTTTTTTTTTTTTTTGGTTTGCAACATCCAAAAAGAGTTTTTACTATTTACAAAAAACATTTCAAAAATTTCTAAAAATGCCACACACATACTTGTATATTATTTATAAATCTTGCTTTTGCTATAACAACTTTATATGCATGCAAATATAATGGCTTAAAATTTAAAAGAATTATTATGAGATGACCAGGGCCACTTAAAGAGCAAGCAGCCACATTATGCCCATCTTCTCTCTGGTAGACATCACCAGCTGATGGCAGCTTGGCATCGATGCAACTCCTAGCCACGCTGCTACTACTAATTGACTACAGATGAAAAAGAGAACCATCTTAGTTTTAAACAATGGGCCTAATTCTTTTGCTACCTGTATTGACATGAGAGAGACCTAACAATTATGGAGAACTGTCACATGTGTTTCTAGGTAAGGATATACTCTCACACCTATGTATGTACAATGATTTTCCCAATTATAGTAACACTTTTATAAAGGTATGCTTTCTAACAGCAGGTTTGCTTTTTGTGTTTTATATTATCATAGAAACACTTACTGATTCATATACAATGAGAGGCAAATAAACAATTGAAACTATTTTCTCCAAGCTACAGACCCAGAGAATCTTTAGTGGTCCAATTTTACTCCCCAAGGTACTTAAAACTCCACCCTCTATCACACCTTTAAGCCAATGGACAGTTGTTAATCATAACTAAGTAATGCTTTCACACATTTGTACTGGTAACTTCTCATAATAAATTAATGTAGATGGAGAGAGAATGGAATGCTAATTGACTGCTTTCACTAAGCTATTGCATTCTCTACATTTCTAGCCCGTAAGCTTCAGAGTTCTTGCTGAAGCCACATTCCAGGCCACAGGAACAGATCTTCACACCAGATCTCATTTTTTTGCCTGTTATCTTTCTAGAAACAGATTAAAAAGAGGCTTAAACTGTTTCTGCTGAGCTAGGATGGCAGGGTAAACCAGACAAGAGTCCTACCCCATCTGGAGCCTGCTAAGGAGGGTAAGACATAAGTTACAGAGACAACAATCTGTGAATTACACAGCAAGAATGCACAACCAGTGACAGCAGTAGAGGAGCAGGGATCTAGAGGGGTAGGGAAGGCCTGAGTTTACAGTAAGACTGAACCACCAGGCAGCCCCCATGTAGGAAGGTTACATGGATAAAGTCTTTCCACAGATGTATATGAGGATAATGTCCGAGCATCTGGCCTGCCTGCCCTTTCACATTAAACCTCTGCCTAGAACTGCTTCCTTAGAGGGTTCTGACCAATTTACAAATAATTAAGTCAGAGGGATTTTAGCTTCCAACTGATCACTTCTTATTCTGTCATCATCTCTACATAACTTCTTTGATTTAGCTAAGTAAAAGTATGTCATCTTCGAATCACAGTGTTAATGGGATTTATCCAGAACATCTAGCTTTGTATTCATGCTCAGCTCTGAGATGTGCCCGAGAAGACAGCATTATGGTAAAGCAGCTCTTTACAGACTGGATTTGTTTTCACTTGTATACCTCTTGATTACTTAAAAAGTCAAACTAATGTACAAACTTGAAAAATGCATAGTAAAAGCTAACATTTCTTAAGCACTCACAAGAAGTTAGTTTAGCCACTGTGCTCAGGATTTAGGTCTATTAACTCATTTGTCATACTAACACAGATATCATCTCTACATAATATTTTACAGTTTTATAAATTTAAAAATTCATAGTTTTTATTATTTTAAAAAGTAAGGGAATCCATGAAATTTTCTAATTTGCCATGCAATCTTGGGTAAGTCAGTTTACTTCACCAGGCCTCAGTTTCCTCAGTATAGAATGATTAACAATAATAATGGATGCCTCATAGAATTTATGATAAGGACCTCATGGTATAATTCTTGTCAAATGCAGAACACAGAACCTGCCATATCCTAAGTACTCAGTAAACAGCAATTACCATGATTTTTATTTCTGTGAAGACTATATTGGAAAAACAGACTATATTGGAAAAACAGACATGAATGAAATTAGAATTTCAAGACAGGAATTTTAGCAATTTAATTAATGATGCAACATCCAAAAAATGTTAATACCAGAGTTCAGTTGTCCAGGGAGGACTTTAGTCAAAACAATGTCTTGAGTTTCCTTTAGGAAATTGCTGAAGCCTCAACCTCCACGCCTTCTATACATGATCCTCCAATCTAATATTTTGAGAAGTTATGACAGAATTATCATGGTATCAGTTAACTTAACAGATATAAGTTTAAAAATTACATTCAGTCCCATACAAACTGCATAGAACTGTTCATGCATTTGCCCGATAGATTAAATTTTATCCGTTTGAACTCAAACTTCAATTTTGAGTTTTTAAAAACATATTTCTCCAATAAAACTTTTTGCCACATAAGCACTGACATTGTTTTTTTCTTGACCATACTTGACTACAAATATTAAAGACCAGCAGAACTTTTCTGCTTCCAAAATGGGGTCAGAGATAGAGAAGATTAGATTATAGGTTATTCTCTGTGGTCCCTTCCATTTCCAAGCGGTTACAGTTCTACTCACTGGTCAAATGCAGAGAGCAAGAAGGCAGGGCAGTTTATAGTCTGACTGGGAGAGGGGGTCAATAAACTGAATGCATTAGGAACTACCTGGATCTCTAAAGAATGGAGCTGTGTCAAAGTCCATTTCCTATTTCTTGATGTACCTCTGTAATCCCTGGTTGAAGGTTTGTATGCAAATCTTAAGAAAGAAGGCAGACAAATACAAAAGGTAAACATATTCTTGAGACACCCAAAGTAACAAGAGAAATGCAAAATCTGGGACAGGAAGGAAAGGTGGAATAGCAGCCTTTTCTGCCGATTACTTTTCGGAATCAGTAGCTGATTACTTTTCGGAATACCATGAGGCAGAACCAGGTGTGGCCAAAGCAGTTTAGATAGTGGAGAAAAGCAAATAAAATGAGAAGAGCAGCAGCAATACAACATGGGATTGAGAATTAGACCACATTTTTTCATCAGTTCTGAGATTTACAAGCTGTGGGGCCTTAGTTTTATCTCATACAGTTGTTTGAATGACAGAATAAGCTAAATCATGTAAAGCACCAAGTCCAGTGTCGACATACAGTAGACGCTCAAAATATTGTAGTTATCATTACAATGATTCCTACTCCAGCTATCACTATAGACTAGGAGCTTCTGTCCTGCTAGCTGGTGATCCAGTTGCCGATCAGTTACCTGCTGTTGCATGACAACACTGCAGTACCAGAGGAAACATTACAGCAGTGGCTCATCGCATGCTAGAATGCCATTGGCTAAAAGTTGACATGATCTGCAGGGACTTATCCTAACTAGAATAGTTATCAGTGATACAAATTCCTGGACACAAAGAAAAAATTATTTGCCCCATTTCAGTGGAATGAGATCATGGATATTAGGAATTATTGTTTTCTCTATTACATATGTATGTAAATATTTCATGCATATGAACTAAAAGGAATTGAGTATCTTGTATATATTTTAAGTAGGAAGGGAAATGCAGTACAATGGGAACACTCTTCTGTGTGAAGCCTGAAAACAATTACTTATTGAAACTATTTTATGAAACATTTCTTTTAATAAGTCACACAGGTGTCATCTACTTTATAATTCAAAATGAACATTTTGCAATATGAAATAAAAAAGACCACAAAGTCATTTACAGCAGTTTTCAAATGTCAAAAAGCAGAATCTTCTTATCTATTGATTCACTTAGTCCTATGTCTGCTGATGAGTAAGAATAAATGGAATAAAACTTAATCCAGAGAGGTTAGTATTGGATAGAAACAAACGGTCTTAACAATGTAGATTGTAAAACATCAGGACCATTTTATGTAAGGAAGCTTTGAAAGATGTGGCCCTAGTATGCATATCTATACTTAGTTTCTGGTTTTCTAATTTCTTGTTCTCCCTCCTGTGTAGGAGACAATGGTAGTTATTAGGACTGAGATGAGGGGAAAAAGTCCTTACCTTTTGGTCTATTAGTGGCAGATTTTGCCCTGAAGGTGGCAGTGTGATTAAGCAGGGCAGGGTGTGAGGTGACGGATGTCTGGGCTGGAGTTCTTCCATATTGGCTTCACCTCTGATCTTGCTTCCTACTTCTCGCGCTACACTTTTTCAGCAATTTCCTATAATCTTTCTCTTATTTTTTGTTCCAACTTTTATTCTGAAGAGCAGTAGCTTAGTTTCTCTAAGTCACATCCTCATTGATCACTCAGATGCTCTTGAGAGCCAACCCCCTTAGAAGGCTGAAGATGGATAATAAATACATATAATTTGTATTTCCACTGTTATTCTAAGAAACTGCATCCATAGGTTCTGGTATTCCCTCCATTCTCTATTTTTTTTGGAAGCATTTCATAGTTCAGGCCAAACTTGACCACAGAGCGAGGCATTCTGGGAACTGAGACATATCACAGACGTGATCCCCCATCAGTGACCTTTAAGCGGCCACACCTAATAGTACCATTACCAGGCCCACTGCCCCTGTTTCCCTGTGGTGCTTCAGCCTCCCTGGAGGCCCTGATCCCTGAAGACATTTGGTACTCCTGACTACATCTTACTTCAACTATCCATTTTCTTCTATGTCTTTCTTCAACCTCAGTTTTATTTCTTGAGAAGCTGGATAATTGCTGGATGGGTTCCTAAAAAAAAAATCTGTTGGCTTTTAATTAAGATTGTGCTTTCTCTGTGACTATATTCCTCATCATCCTACTTAATAGCTCCAAGGCACCATGTTTTTCACCTTTATCCAAGCTTTAACAATTTTGTATGTTTAGTCCTAGTAGTGTTCAGAATATTACACGTATCTCTTAGGCATCTTTCTCTAATGGAGAATCTCTTTGAAGGCCTCACTAACATTATTCCTCTTCAGCTTTATCTTAAAATCTACTTTTCTCAATATTTTAGTGACAGTTGGGTGGATCCCTGACTAGTCATTCCTATACCCATGATTAGGTTCATGTCCTCAATCGTTCTGATATAATAAAATTCACTGATTGTAATGACTGACATGGGGACTAATAAGTGAGCTATTCCTTCACCTCTGCTGAAAGGCCAGTTTTAGTAACAGGTGAGCCCCAGATGGATGGGGAAGAAAAGAGTAGAGTTACAGGTAGGACTAAGGATTTCTATACCCATAATCTCAATAATGTGGAGCCCGTAGAGTGCATTGTCACTGAGAGTGTTGCATGGGGCAATATTACAGATGAACTTGATTCACCAGTGACATGACAGAAAAAGCAGCTGAGAACCCCATTTGGAAATGCCCAAACCAAAGAAATACCTTTCTTCTGAAGAATTCAATACCAATTCAGCATTTCTTTACCAACTGCCAAGCTGAATTCCTGGCATGTCAACTTAGGCATACATTTAATGAGTGATGATTGCCATCCAAAACAAATCCAAAATAAATTGTAAAAGAAATAAGAATATGCTAAATAAAATTAATGGATTTTAACTACTAGAACTCTTCTGTGATTTCTCAGAAGTGAGAATTGTCCCACAACTTAAAGTCTTTTAAGGCAGAAGTATTAAATACAAGCAAGTTTATTCCAGTCCATGTAGAAATACAGAAAACACAAATGACTCTCCACTGGTAGGGCAGCACTACAGGAAGCAGAACTAAAAGAATCTTGGTAGTTGATCAGCTCAGTGGTTGTCAAAGAATATTCCCTGGAACCTCAGAGATCTTTAGAGGCATTGTAAGGATAGGGGTTGGGTTTGTGGTGGAGGTAAAGGCGCAAATTTGGTGGCTATTTTATCATTATATAAATGATTATGTATTTTAACTTACATGTTTCACACTTCTGTGTGTGTTAATTTTATCTCTATATAGCAAATATACATATAATTTTAAGTTTTTGATTCATACTTATTTATATCAGCATTTCCTTTGTAAAGTATCCTATTGAAAAAACCTGTTTAACACTCACTGCTTAAGTTCACCCCATTTATTTTACAGATGAGTAAACCTGGCTATAGAGGAACTAGGTGGCTTCTCCAGGGACAGAAAGCAAATTAGAAGTAGGGTGCACAAAGGGCTTTTTCAGGGAATCACATAATTTATGATTTTAAAGAGTATACCCATCTATAACCCACTCTGTGCTTCCCTAGTCATGTTTTAAATAATACTCACAATATCTTCATCATTTCTAAAAGCTGTGTGCCTCTAGGTCTATTATACAAGAAATGTGATACAAGCTTAAGAAGTAGGATCAAAAAAGTTTACCACATAGTCCATCACCTGAACTAACCTTGAAAGGAGTCACCTAAGCCAAGTCACAGTGTATATTAGACAGGCAGAACACATGCAAATTCCATTTTGTTTTCGCCTTTATAAAAGCTTCTAAGATAAAAGGTGTAGGAAAGAAGATTTTGTACCTTTTCCAAAGCTGACTTAAAACAGTATGAAATACGATAAAAGTCTGAGACACAGTATTTATTTCTAAGCTGGACCCTTAAAGAGACTGCAGAGAACAAAGTAAAACTTGCTACAATGATTGGAAAGATGATCTATTCAAAATTGGGAGACTTTGGCCATTTGCTCTTTATTTCTCTATAACAGAGAACAGATGACCTTATTTGCCAATAGTAGAGAATATACTAGTGGAGAAGCTGTAACTACAACTCTTTCAAACAGCCATTTTTAAAACCCAACATCAACTCTAAACTTCATAAGTATATCTCTGAGAAGAAAACCTCCAATTTATTTCTTCAATCACCCAATATCTAACCAGATATTTAGAGTGCATAGATATATTCACAAGATGGGAAATATCACAGTCATTAAAAATGATTAATTTTATAGACAGTAGAGGGAGGCAACATGATGAAGTAAAAAGGGCATCGTCTTTGAAGCAGATAGGCTTGGGTACGAATCCCAGCTTTACCAGGCAGTTAAATGGCCTTGCCCAAATTATTTAAACTCTTAGGCTCATTTTCTTATCTGTAAAATGTGGATTAACAACCCCTGCAATGTTGTTATAAGAACTAAGAAAGATACTGTAAATAAAATTCTCTGCAGAGTTCTCACTCATAAAATACATTCAATAGAAGGAAAGCTAGAAATATTATTAGAAAAGTAGAAAATACTGATATGTAAAATGAAGAAGCAGAGCACAGAAGTAGTATTCACAACTGTTTAAGATACGTAAGTTAAGACACATTAACAGGTGAGCCAGGACAGTGGGGGTAATGAATAATCTAACCTGGAAAACAATAATCTATGTTGTTGTATCTTTTTTATTCTTAATTATAAAAACTAGGAGTTTCAGTCTAATAAATGTTCTGCACTGTGATTACGAGGCCAAAATAAGAATTCTTAGCCAGCTGGAATTTTTACAACTTTAGGAGAGAGTTCATAGAAAAAAGCAACCGTTTATTGCTTTGAGCAGCAATGTTACTCAGAAAATTGTGTCTGCTCAGTATTGAAATGCTTATTCACTGTATTTTGGACACGAAGCAAATTACTGTTTACCAGATATATAGATATCTAAACATAGAAAGATGAACTTGCTAATGTGCACAGTAGTTATATTTTATGTACTTAAATTTTGATGTATAATACCTGGTTGATGAAAAAATTCATATAATAGAGAAATACAGTGATGAGAAAAGTTAGCCTCTCCTACCTCCCCGCTTCCTGCCTAGAAGGTAACCAACAACTACCAAAGGCTTGGCACAGTGCCTTCTAGAACTTTTCTATGTCTATAAACCCATGTACAATTTTTACATATTTTTAATATTTAAAGAATAGATTTTTAATAATTTGTTTCAAAATTTGCTTCAGTCATATTTTAGACAATAGCATCTCTTTTTCACCCAGATTACATAATGAATAATCTTAAATAAGTATATGCCAAATGATGAATGTCTGACAACAGGAAAGTATAAAATCCCATTTTATTAACCAAAGTTTTCTTTACATATATATGTACATATAGATATATGGATATGGAATATATATGGATATGGAAGGCTAATAATTTTTTTAACTGAATAGTATAAATCTTAATTAGATTAATGAAAAGTATCCCTAGGGTATGCTTGTAAATGTTACAATGTTTTAATATAGTATTATTATAAATAATATATAATTGCTGACTAAACCTGAATTTAAGACATGTAAAATTTACACATTTATGGAAATGTACCTCCCTCTTTGTTTTCTTATATAGAATTGAAAGGTAGACCACTATTACTGAAGCTGAACTAGAAAGGTAGACAATGGCCCCGATCAATGAGTTTGCTAATTTTATTAACTTTATGAGTGTTAAGAAAATACATGTATTAAGGTTTTCTTAATTTCACACATGTAGAGTTTTATAGGAGTATGAAAAGATAAATACCATAATCACATTCTGCTAGAACTCGGCACATTGTAAGTACTCAATAAATACTGTTGAAAAAGAAACCTAGTATACATCCTTATTATACAATGCTCTAAATTTTGACACCAACATTACAAGGGAACAAATGGATTAATTTCAAGATTATTTTATTTCATTTTTTTGAAACTCATAAAACTGTATCTATGAATAAGTCTTGTTTTTAAGTAGATGAATTAAGAGGAAGGAGTTTGCCATAAAATCCCTTTTAAAAATGTGAATATCTCACAGGGATTTAACCAGGGCCATAATCAACAAGTTAGTGTGGATTGTTTTTTCTGGTACTCGTTGGAGGAAACAGGTAGGAAAAAGTAAAGGAAAAGTAAATAAAGCACTGGATCCTTGCAAAAGGCAGTTAGTAAACTTCCAAAGGTACTGTTTGATTTGGAGGCCACCCAAGGGAAAGCAGACAGTTTTGGAGAAAGAGGAAGAGAAAGTAGATTTACATAAGCAGAGTTAAGATGGTGAGGTAAAAAAAATGGGTCTCCAAGAACAAAGTACAATGAAGCCCAGAATGAAATGCGTCCTCTGAAAAAGGGACAAATGGTAAACCAGCAGGTCTCTCTCCTGGGAAACTGAATATTAAGAGGGTGAAGTAGGCTTTGGTGTTTGAAAAGGCACAGAGGTGGGGGCCAGGGGGCTTGAGAAGTCAGAACAGAAAAGCTGGCAAGGAGAAGACATTGTCACACAGAACTCTCCGGAGCCCGCCTATGCAAAGGCACAAGAAGAGAAAGGGCTCTTTTTCTAAATTGTGTAAATACATATGTGTGTGTGTATCTATAAGTATACAAATGTATATATCTATTTCCTCTATACCTAACCTATAATCAATATAGATTTTACTCTATATAAATATAAATAAATACATGCATGTATAATATTTGAATGATAAAAGGGATAATAAAGAGGTAAAACTGTAATTACAGCAATTACAACCTCAGGCCAAATGATTAGGCAGCAGTGATATACCCAAGCAGTCATATTATTAAGTCAGATGTAAGATTAATAACTGGAGAAGTTTCTGTAGTATGCAGTTAAACCTAGGAATCATTAGCATAAAGAGACACATTTATTTTTGACAGAAACCATTCTTTCCCAACACCATGTAAAATATTTCAAACTAAATGGAACAATATACACATTCACAAATCAGCTTTTTAAAAATATATTTTGAATCATGGCCCTATTTATTTATAAAAGTACCTGACATGACTTAGTGTAATAGAATAGTTGTGGGTAAAAATAGGCTATGGCAACTTCAGAGAAATAAAGGATGTCAATGTTTTTAGTCTCTTGAAATGAACTAATTATTTCTGGTTGAACCCTGAATTTGGAAATAAGTCTCCTAGCAGTTTAGGCAAAAAGGGAAATAGGCTGATTAAATACTATCTACTCAAGGACCAGATCCTGTTTTCACAGAGGCAGGATAGAAATCACAAATGAAAAAAATTCATCTGTTTTTTAAACTGTGATTACGCTTTTGTATTAGTCAGATTTATATTAGCTATGGTAATTAATAAAATGATTCTAAGTATTTCCCAATATTTATTATTTGGCATAAAAGAACTGTACAAATTTACTTGCAGATGGAAACTTTTATTCAAATAAATTCAAGGTGGAATTTACTGCGATCATTTTTTTGTAAGGAATCACAAGTGGCAAAAGAGACATCTGCATCTGTAGTATTAAAACTCACAGAAAATTACAGAAGGGACAATTCTTGATTCTAGTCCACTCTAAAACACTACTACAATAACAGCAAATGATAACCCAACCATATAAATGTGGGTTGAATTCCTTATACAAATACTTCGAGTATTTATACATGTGGTATGTTTACCTTCTCATGTTAAATTACATAATACATTTTGCCTGCCTGCTTCTCTCCTATTACCAACTACCTACCATCAATCATTGCTTTATTTCTCCTATTTGAAGCATGATTATTTCTATTTCAAAGAGGTGAGCTTAATTACATACTTACAGTCAACACTAAGATAAATAAAGTAAGATTAACCTCTGAAGTTGCCATAAAGCTATTATTTAAATAGCTATTCTGGACACAAAAGTTATTTTATCGGGAAAATATTCTTTAAGGGCCAAATGCTTATGAGCATATCAAATCGTATTGGGGAAACAGTAGAGTAAAAAATTAGAAAAAATTGAAATGAACAGTCTTTTCATTAGGTGAAAGCACTAAAAATGAACAAAAACAGAATCACTAGGGAACATCATTAACAAAATAATGCATAAGAAATGATGAATGATAAGCAACTTGAGATACATTTAGCTACCTTGACATACATTTAGCCACAGAGTTAAATTCAAGTTAGTTGTGTGATTAAAGATACATAACATTATTTTCTCTAACACATCTATGCTAAGAGCCAAGGTACCTTCTAAAGACAATGTCAAAGACCATCATCAACTATCAGCCTGCTAGCATCATGCAAGGAAGATGAGAAAGCAAGCAACCAAAACCGCAGTGAAAGATGACACGTTTTCATTTTCTAAACTCCCAACATATTTGCAAAGTTTCTTTCCTTCTCTAAAAATGATCACCAAACGAATCGTTACACTCTACATGGGGTTTAAAAAAACGTGAGCATTACTGTTTTTAGAGTAGACAAAAATGGGCACAAAATAGTGAATCAAAGTGCCTCCAATACTGTGCTATTTTCTAACAAAGCCTTAACATCATACCTAACTCTGGAACCTTGTCAGCTGTTGCAAGAACTCAAGTATTACGTCAATCTTAAAAGGAAAGAAAGGGAGAGCATGAGAGATAAGCACGTTACCAGACTCCCTCTGTAGTCCTTAGGGAACTTGTAGACCGGGATCTTGGCTTCATAATAATGCTCATCTTGAAGAAAAGAAATAGAAAAAGGGGGGAAAAAAGTCTTCACGTATTCTGATTAATACATTTCAGCTGTCTTTCTACAAAGACAGTTTTAAATATACTCCATTTCCAAGGGAGGCTGCTTGAAGAAATCCAAATTTCCCGGAGTCCAACTCAGGCCCCCAGGCCAAAGCATAGGGAAGCTTCTAGGTCACAGGAGCTCTTTCCTCTTTCATGCTGAATTTACTCCAGCACCCGGCTGTTCGGAAGTGACAGCTTCTTTTCTGTTTTGCATTGCAAAGGGAGGAACTGAATTTTGAATCTATTCTTCATTTGATCATAAGGGAAACCAACACAGTGAAAGAACCACTTGATCTTGTCTTTTTTGCAAATCCATAGTAACAGGTTTAAAGGTTTCCACCCCTCTAAAAGGACTCAGGTAGAGTGAAAGGAAAAGAAAATGACCGCGAGGTATTGTAACACAGGGAGAGCTGTCAGGGAAGTTCCATTTCAGGGCGACCACAGGAAAACACTCTTCTCTGGGAGCCAAGAAGTCAGCGAGGCAACAAAGCTCTCCACACTTCGGCTGAGTCCACTGCTTTACCTGTGAATGTAATTTCCGCTGTGTCCCCTGCTTAGAATCTGAGTCCAAGCCTTTGTGAATGAGAACTATCATTCAATCTCGCCAGGCAGAAACTATTCCTCAAGGGCTGTATGACGTCTGTAGGAAGGCAGTTCAAAACATCGCAGGGAAGTGAGAGAGGAAAGAAAGAAAACCAGCCCAGTCTGGTCTCATCCGTTGCTGAAATTTACAAAGCTAAGGGACAGACCAGCGCCAGAGACCAAATTGTAAACCAGCCAAGCAGACAGACCTCTTGAAACTTATAAAACTATTTCCTCCTCTGGGAAAAGGGGTGTCTGTGTTTATCGAGGGTAAGATACCCTGAGTACGTTTATAAGGAACACACCCCTTTGCCAGTGAGTTGTTTACCTCTCCTCCCCACCAAAAAGTGATTCTCTTGAAGTTCTGCACTGAAAACTAAAACTTCTCATCACAAGCAAAGTGGAGATGACTTGAGGATTTAGCAGTTGTTATTTTGAACAATATATTTAATTAATTGCCACGCTGTGGGGTTGGTTATAGGGATGCAACTTGCCTCTTAAAAATTAACAGAGTGTATAGCAGACGTTATTGCATTAGGTTGTGCTGGAACATTTACACTGAAAAATCTAATGTATTATTGCTAGACAAGTGGCTACATGTACTGAGGCTGTTTCCTTGCACAATGTTTTCTAAGCCTTATTTCTTTTTGAAAAATCATATGCAAAAGTCATTGGTTTTCATACATTGAGATTCTGGGTTTACTAAATCTTACCAGCTCTTCAGTAAGGATGAAAGTCTTATCATTTTAACATCTCTTATTGTGAAAACCAATCCCTGCCCCACCTTCAACCTCTAAATAAAAGCTGTTCTATTACAGTAGATATAATCTAAGCTGATTTGCCTGCTTCTAAGAAAAGGAACGTTTGACTACTGTGGCTATCCCTCTGAACATTAGCGTCAAGATACATATTCATCTGGGTGTGCCGACTTGAGTGATTCTGGACGGGAATTACCAAGTGAAAGTAATTTAAGCATTCTGATTCCTTGAATGACAGTAGTTACTACGTCGGTTCTCTAGTCTGACGTGAACTTGGTATTTATTTAGCGTTTGCAGGCAGGATGTTGGAGTGCAATTGTGACCCACCCAAAGGACTTGGAAAATTAATGTAGTACGGCATTCCGCCAGAGGCTCTGGCTGCCTTGTCCCAACAAAATCTTCAAATTCCATCCCAGTCGTGCTTCAAGGTGCATTTGTGATTTAGCGTCCTCTTAGTGACCCTCAGGCCTTTTAAGGCAAATGCCAATAAACTGCTTTCCATATAATTATCTCCTTTGGCTGTTCAGTTTTCCTATGACTGCTCAGGGACATTCGCGTAGTCTCAGCTCTGTCCCACATTTAGGGTATTGATGGCACTTTAAGGCAGGTTAGCCAATCACATACTTTTGGGAATTCAAAAGGAGGTTTGCGAGACAACTCATGTGTTGCCGTGAGAGGGCTTATCAAAGGAGGTTTGCCATTTGTCTTCCTGGAATTTTAATGTAGTAAAAGGAAGAAAAAACAAACTGAGTAAATAAAAGTAAGCACTACTATTATTTATATGAAGCACTGCTCTCTCTTCGATGTAAGGTCTATCAAATATCTTCTGGTTGCCATTTGAGGAAGAAAATGACAATGATCACAGAATGTAGTGTCTGAATATTGCGTGCTGAACTCTGATGAAATAATCAGCCTTGTGTTGCCCCATCCCCCAGGAGGCCCTCTGTGCAGTGAGCTCACTTAGCTCAATATTATCAGGCTACTGAGAGTTGAATTTTTTATTTTCCTTCTTTCCCTGATTTTGTTTAAGGTAGTGACAGAATAAAAAACTAACAGCACTTATTCAGTATTACATTATTCAATGTTACAGTGTTTTCTCTATTCTAAGGCAATTGTTTCACCTGAACATTTCTGATACAATGCTTTGTAATCTGAGTGTTACGCATTTTTTCCTCTGAAAAACATCTCAGAATGGAGCAGATATAACACTGCCCTCCAGCTCCTGTTAGTACACATATATAATGGTGTACAGGCTGACAAAGATGCCTGAATCAAAGGAGACTGGACTTCCGGAACCCTGTGGCTCTCACCTGTCAGGCTTTGGAGAACATGCATTTGATCCAGAAGATACTAATACTTCTATCATTCTCTTGATGTACTGAATTGTATAGCTTTAAACAGATTTCTATTTGACAATTTTCACCATAAAAGTTTGATGGTCTGTACCACAGGTGTGTAAAACATTCATTGATGTCATCCATTTGTATATATTTTCTTGAATCAAACCACTGTGCAGTATGATGTTTTCTAAACTGGCATCATTGCACAGGACTTCCACAAGTTCTGTCTTATCGGTAAACCATCCATATCATTACTTATTTGATATATTTTTTCATTGACTCAATTTTTTTTTTAGTTAAATAATATCAATTTAAAAGGTAACATTATATTTATTTGGTAAATGGGTTTGATATGCCGGTAACATTTCCCCCCAAAAGTACAAGTATTAATAGAAATAATCGAATCAAATATCACTTAAAATCTCTCCTATACCACTAAAGTGTCCACAATACAATATGGGCAACACTCATGTAGAAAGCATCAACTGCACGCAAGTATTTTGGCTGCACCCTCAGACACGATTTCCCCTTCTCTTGTCATTCAGTGCGGAGAGCACACCTGGTGGGACTGATGACAATTATCAAGAACCAAAAATTTAACATGAAACAGTACCTGAAGCCATTGCATGAAGTATTAAGCAATTGTTTTACTACATAATCCAAGTTTTCTCAGATATGACTACTCTGAAATACTCTGCCCATTTTCAAATCCACTGTTCTCTTAGTAAACCTTTATTTTCAGATTGCAATCAATAGTCTACACTCTCTAATCTGTCATGAGCAGATTTTTCAGAGCTATGTTATAAACCAACAAGATATACAGGTTGTGTCAGACATGCTTAAATTCAGGACTGCAGATAGATCAAATAACTTTTTAGGAAAAATAACCATGCCCCTGCAATTTTTTAAAAGTTTCCTGGTATTCCACACTGTATTCTAACATAAATAAAAGCAGGTCATTTTGAACTCTTGCAGCATGTCCTCATTATTGAGAAATAATGTAGGTATTTTCCTTATGTAGAGGGGAATTTCCAGCAGTTTGCCATTTTATTAAACTCACTAGATATACAACTTGATTCAAGGAGTTTCCTATAGACATGAACCTCCAAAGAACTATATGCTTTAATTCCTGAGGAGAAGCCCAGAGTATTATAGTTTGAGAGCTTCTGACCTTCAGGTTTCCTAACTCACTCATAAACTGTCAAGTCAGAATAATAATCAATTATGATTTTGATATATTCCCCACTTGTTTAATTTTGTTTTTGTTGCATATCCAAGAAATCATTGCCAAGACCCATGCCAAGGAGTTTTTCCCATTTTTGTCTAGTTCTACAGTTTCATGTTTTATGTTTAAATCTTTAATCCATTTTGAGTATTTTTGTGAGTGGTATACTATAAGGTGTCCAGGGGTATGTGGCTATTCAGTTTTCCCAGCACCATTTATTGAAGAGATTATCCTTTTCCCATTATATGTTCTTAGCTCCTCTGTTGAAAATCAATTGATTGTATATGCACGACTTTATTTCTGGGCTCTCACTGGGTCTGTGTTTATGCCAGAACCACAGTTTTGATTACCACAGCTTTGTAATATTGTTTGAAACTGGGAAGCATGATGCCTACAGTTTTTTCCTTCTTTCTCAAGATGTTTTCTCTATTCATGTTCTTCTGTGGTTCCCTAAGAATTTTAGGATTGTCCTCCTTATTTCTGCCAAAAATGTCATTGGAATTTTGATACGAATTGCATTTAATCCTTACATTGAACTAAAAAGCTTCTGCACAGTAAAGGAAACCATCAACAAAATTCTTTTGGGTTCTTTACCCAATTTCAGTGTGTGTGTGTATGTGGATGGGAACAGTTTCCCACACTAATAATTCTCTGACACCAGCAGGCTGTCCCAGAATTCAACTCAATTTTGACACTTTATACCTGGAGACAGCATTATTTTCTACAGGTGAAGGGCTCAGTCCCGTAAGATTGCTTCCCATTGTCTTCAGATGCCAGCTGCAAGCCAAGGTGTTTATGCTTCTGACTAACTGGCTATGAATCAGAGGTTCCCACAACCACTAACTTGGGTTTGATTAATTTGATAGAATGGCTCAAATAACTTAGGGAATGCATTTACAATCTAAATTACCATTTACTATAAGAAGATGTAACTCAGGAACAGCCAGATGGCAAAGATGCATGAGACAAGATATGGCAAAAAGGTGCAGAGCATCCATGCCCTATCCCAGCATGCCACTCTCTTCCCATTTCCACAAGTTCACCAACCTGGAAGTTCTTGTACGGATGAAGGGCAGACCACCTCAAGGTGTGCCACTTTGCACGTGGACTATTTTAGGCTGAAGGACATCAAGACCCTATGGGCTCAAGAGAAAGTTTTGCCCCTCCCTTAACTATCTAGAAAAATCTGAATTGAGGTCTTTCAAAAAATAAGGGTTATTGCCAGAGATAAATTTTATCTAAAAGACCCATGCGCATGGTAGAGCAAACATCTAATCTTTTCATTGCCCTATGAACTGCCCTTCTCCCCTTTGAAGTTCAAGGCCCCTAACCTACTCCTTAGCTCAAGATGGCATACATATCTCATTTTACCTTTCTATATTTGAACCTGTCATATATGTACGAGTGTATTCCCATAGGTACAAAGTTAAAGCTGATTTTCTCCTATTAATCAGTCTCAAGTCAATTTGATTCTTAAACAGCAAGAACTGCAAAATTTTTCCTCCCCAACACTCTGCATCCCATTCTTTTTGAGTTTTTATAAAGACTTCATTACATAGAAATATTTGATCAAATCATTGGCCACGGCCTATTGATTCAATTTCCAAGCCTTCTTTCCTCCCCAGAGGTCCAGGTTGGCCTGAAATTTCTGACCCTCTAATCACAAGGTTGGTTCCTCTGGCATCCAGCCCCCAACCTTAGATAACCTAGGGGCTCTCTGAAAGTCGCCTCATTAACATAACAAAAGACACCTTGATCACTCTTATCACAGGAAATTCCAAGGGTTTTAGTTGTTGAGCCATGAACCAATAGATGAAGACCAAATATATATGATAAATACCTTTTGACCATCTGAACGACTAATATGTATTTCTTATAAACCACAATTTCAATGAAAACTAAAAAGCAGCCTACAGAATAGGAAAAGATTATTTGCAAACTACATATCTAATTTGGGGTTAATATAAAAAATATATTAAAAACTCATACAACTCAATAGCAAAAAAACCCCAAATAATTGATTAAAAAATTATCAAAGGACCTGAGTAGACATTTTTCTAAAGAAGACATACAGGTGGGCCACAGGTACATGAAAAGGTGCTGAACACCACTAATTATCAGAGAAATGCAAATTAAAACCACAATGAGACATGAACTCACACCTGTTAGGGTGGCTTTTATCAAAAAGACAAAAAATAACAAGTGTTGGCAAGACTGTGGAGAAAAGGTAACCCTCATACACTGTTGATAGGAATGAAAATTGATGCAGCCACAATGGAAAACAATATGGAGGTTCCTCAAAATTTTAAAAACAGGGTTACATGATCCAGAAATCCCACTGCTGGGTATATAATCTAAAGGAAAGAAATTACTATCTTGAAGAAATATCTGCATTTCCATGTTCACTGCATTATTATTCACAGTAGCCAAGATAAGGAAACAACCTGAGTGCCTGTGGGTGGATGAGGGGGTAAGATGGTGTGGTGTGTATGTATCTATATGTATATACAACATATATACAATAATAATGAATATTATTCAGCCATGAGAAAAGAGGAAACCCTGCCACTTGTGCGATGGATGAACCTGGAGGACATTCCGCTAAGTAAAATAAATTAGAGAAAGACAAGTACTGTATGAGCTCACTTACATATAGGATCTAACAGAAAAAAAAAGAAGAAAAAAGTCATACTCACAGAAACAGAAAGTAGAAAGGTGGTATCAAGAACTGAGGGATATCGGAAACAGAGATGCTGGCCTGAGCATAAGAGCTTTCAGCACTCTGCAGACCTAATACAGCATGGTGACCACAATTAATACTCTATGTGTACCTGCAGTTTGCTAAGAGAGCTGATCTTAAATTAAGCATTCTCACCACATACACCCCCCCCCCAAAAAAACACTGTAACTATCTCAGGTGATGGATGTACTAATTAACCTGATTGTGGTAATCATTTCACAGTGTATACATACTCAAATCATCACCGCGTACACTTTAAATCATACAATTTTATTTGTCAATTATATTCCAATAAAGCTGGGGGAAAACAGAAAAGAGAAAGATTGACAATATTTTATATGATATACCAAGAAGCTAGAAAGATAGCTAATTATACTTTATCAGTAGAATAAAATTTTTTAAAAAGGATGGGAGTTCAAAACAATGCAACAAGAAAGTATATAAAGAAGAAAACCATCAAAGTCAAAAGCTAAAAAAAATTATGCCAAAAGCTGGTTTCTTGTGAAGACTAATAAATTGACAAACACCTAGCAGTTCTGACAAAAAACTAAAATGAGAAAACACATTGTGAGTATTAGTGCCTATATACATAAAAAATGAAATACATTTTGAACAATTTTATACCAATATATTTGAAAATTTAAGCAAAATAGGCAAATTCCTTGAAAAAATAACCAACAAAAATTGACAAAGGAAACAGAAAAAACTGTTCTACACTGATTAAAAGATTGACTGTGTATTAAAAATGTGTTTAAAATAAAGCTTTCACAAATAAAAAGTAGTCACTATTATTTATTAATCACCTACTAAGTATATTATGTATACTTCATTATTTAATCATCACAACACCCCTGCAAGTTATGTGTGATAATACTCATTTTATGAATAAAGAAAATTAGTGGTTTGTCCAACATCATATTACTGGTGGCAGAAAAAGTATTTGAATCCAGATGTAACTGATGCGTGTGGAGGTATGGGGAGGAGAAAGGGAGATACAAATTGTTACTGGGTTCTTTGGAATTGATTTTAAAAGTCATCCGTCCTCTTCAGGTGGACAGTGGCAATTAATGAATATACCTTAAAAACTAGTGTGAGTGCTACAGGTACAACAATGGGTATACTTACAGCCATTAAATTTTAGATTTCAAGATATCCAGGATTAAACAGTCTGAGTTCAAGGTCCTTGTTTCTAATTGTTAGACTCATAAACCCTATGATGAGGGTGTTAATGACAACATCCTGAGTGTGTCAGCTGTAAAGCGTGATAAGGTCTTTTTTAGCCACACTTATAAAGTGAGTAATGGTGGCCTGTTACCTACACAACAGATGGCATTTTGATTGCCTCATTAGGGGAGGGTGACTTAACAAATGTTCACTTTAAAAGGTAACAATCTGTGAGACCTCTGATAATGTACAGATTTCACATTTGTCAACAAATTTCATTGTTTCTTAAAAGGTACAGAAAACTAGTTTTTTAAACTATAATCAATATTTTTGCATGGGATCAATATTGTTGACATGAAATGCATTTGTTGGTTGACTTTCAGAACTTTGTACTAATTCAAAATCTTGGATTTCAAAAAAAGGACATTGTAGCAAACAAATAATCAAATTTAAAATTTCATAATGTGGTATTTCCTTTGTATTCTATTCCCCCTTTCCTCCCTCTTTCACATTTCCTGTTATTCTTGTCTACTTAAATGCATCTCTGCAAGTTTAACCCCATTTTTAATTAAATACTTTAGCCTTATTTAAAAATTACATGCAAATAGTTCTTCAAACAGTGATGAGAGTAGGATCCTCAAATTCCTGCTGTGTTCCCTGACCCCAGGTCATGTATGAGGGTGAGCCCCAGAAAGGGAATGGGAAGCTCTGGGTGCATGAATGGGGCTGGCACGGTGGGAGCTTTACTGTAGTGTGAGCAGGTACCCAGCAGGCATTTGATTTGGCCACCCTAAACATCACTCTTAAGATTTATTTCCCCTCTGGGGTAGATGGGTTTTTCTAGAAATATATGTAAATCTGCCTGCTAGCATCCTGGTACGGAGAGGAAAGGGAGCAGAGGTCGTACTGATCAGTTTGTAGAAGTTCATTTAATTCTTCTGTTTGCATTTATTCCTCTGTCTCCCATCTCCTGATTATTCCAGAATCTCTGTCTTATATTGGAAGGGATGTGGGGGTATGTAGACTGTACTGAAAAAGAGTGAGGGCTTTGGGGATAAGTATATATTAAATGCATTTTTATAGACTCCCTTTTATGGGAAGAAAGATCTTAAGTGCTTTCTCAGGGTCTGGAGGCAGGCAGTTCAGCTTATTTCTCTTTAGTGTTGCACCCTTATTTGGTTAAGTAACTGACTATTTCTCCATCCACTTCTATCTTTATGCATTGTGGTTTACAGATATTTCCTAGTTTCCTCAAAGACATAATGTGCCTTTTATCTTCTTGTGCTAATTATTGATTTGGGTGATGTTTTTAGAGAAATAGAATATAGGGAGGTCTTTAATCCACTCTTTTAAAGCTAGAAATCTGTAAATTTTACTTTAAAATAAAGGAATTGGCTGTGTCTGTCAAAGCCCAAGTATGTAAAAACTGTATTTATTAAATGACTCAATATATTTTACCCCTCTATAAGTATAGGTCAAGAGTAAGTTTTTTCTAATTGTAATAAAATGCACCGAACACACATATAATTTATCATTTTAATCCCCGTTAGTGTATAGGCAATGCATGAGGTACATTCACATTGAATCAATCATCACTACCATCCATCTCTAGAACTTTCTCATTTTCCCACCTGAAACACTGTACCCATTAAACAATACTCCCCCAACTCCTCTCCTCTCAGCCCCTTCACAACCACCATTCTACTTCCTGCTTCTATGAACTTGACTATTTTAGATACCCCTTATAAGTGGAACCAAGAAGATTAAATTTTAATGGTAGTTTTGGAATCTGATAGTCTAATTCTAGATGTGTTATTCTTAAAGAGAAAAACAAACCATTAGAAACAAAAGGTTTAAGACAATTCATCTTGAGAAATCAATATACTTGCTTTATTCATCACTGATTCTTTATAAAGTATTGCTTGCTGCTATATAGACACAAAGTCCAGAACACAAATATTTGCCTTGACCAACATCTGGTGTGTTTTCTTTTAAATCATCTCTTTAACTGTTATTTTGTTTCAATATATATACAGATGTTCTGAGCATATATCCAGATTGTATGTCCTATGATCATATTGGTCATATTATGATCTTAGTTCTGATTTCAGATTTATAACAGACCCTCTGTCTTAATCAAGTACTTCCTAATTCCACATATCTCAGGGGATAAACAGTCTAAAATTAAATTATATTAATGGAAATAACTTTTAAAAGACTTTTTGAAAGAGCTAAAACAACTGGAAAAATCACACTGCCGAATGAGCCCTGATTCAAATATTGAGAGATGAATTGGGGTGTTCATTAAATAAGATTTGGAAAATAATCTGTCAGAAAGAAAGGTACACAAAATGTACTTTAATGATAATTTTCCTGATGATATAGACGTGGAAGAAAATTGATTTATTAGACAGAAAACCTTCACTGGGCCCATTTAATTTACGTTTGCTTGATAATATTCTTCCTTGCCCATGTTAAAAGTATTGGTAAAATAATCCAGACAACTCAAGCAATTTCACCATGACCACACATTACCAGTAAGTTCTATTTAGTGTAGAAGGTCTACTTTTTGAGACACTGTCTATTAAGTAGGAAGGATATATAGGATTAAACAGTAGCCTTTAGGGTCAGAGTGCCTGGGTACAAATCCAAACTCCACTAATGACTAGCTGTCTAAACTTGAACAAGTTACTTAGCATTCTCTAATCTTCAGTTTCCTCTGCTATAAAACAGAGATGAAATACAGTTTTGTGAGGATTAAATGAGACACGTAAAACCTTGGCAAAGTGTTTGGCCTATAGTAAGGGATTAATAAATGATACCTACTCTTAAAAACAAGTTTTAAAAGAGAATTCAGTGAATATGGAGGAAAGCAGCTTTAAAACTTAACAGTATATGTTACAATAAACTCTGACTTAAAATAATTGTTTCATGTTTCGTCTTTGTTTTGACCCTGACTCCCTTTACATAATAGACTGTAAATACTGTTCTTGTCTCCAGTCTTACACTTTAAAGGTTTACTGTCTGTATTGTCTTGGGTTATCTTTCAAAGGCACAAACCTTAATATGCTAAATTCCCTGCTTAATAAACCTTCAGTAGTTTTCCTTTCCATACAGATCAATCAGCCTTCTCTGCTTATTAAACAAAACCGTGTACCATTTGGATGCAATCTATCATTCAGCCTTACCCTTAATAACTAATTTTTCATACCCTAAATGGCAGTCACACAGTCTTACATGCAACGGCCCAAATCTGCCTGTGCTGTTTCGCCTGCCTGGTAAGTCTCGAACCACAGGAAGGGACTCTGTGAGCCGACACCCAGCTCACCCTTCAGATCTAATACAAGCAGCAGTGAAAAGCAACTAACCCCAAGACAAATTCAGAAGTTCAGCCTCTTGGCTTCATTCAATCTGTGAACACCTTTGGTTAATTTTGATTATTATTATTGTTATTATCATTTACCTGTAACATATTTACGATGTATGGCAGTGCACACAGAAATTACTGGAATATCGGAGAGTTCCACAGCCACTGATTTTGACTGTGTTACCTTAAAAAAAGAAACAACTTAACCTCACTAAAGTTCAACACCTTTATAAAGTGGGATGATGGATGCATCTGGCTTCCTTCCTGTGTCACTCTGGGATTCAATGAGAAAATGTGTGGCCCCCATCTGCAATCCTGCGCTCCCTATCATTTTCAGGCCTTTACACATGCTTCTCTGGCACAATTACCTTTCTTTCCTTTAACCTCACATTTTTGGTCAAGAATCAACTCGGAGTTAACACCTCTGGTCCCATTGCTTTTCAGTCTGAATGCTGGAATCCTCTAGATTCCAGTGCTAACTCCAACCAGAATGCTTATGAACACAATACTGTGAGCCTCACATTTGTTGAGGGGAAGGGATTGTGGCTTCTCATCCTTGCATTCCCAGTATCTGGCCCTGAGGAGACACCTGGGTTTCCATAATGTTGTAAGTTCCCTGAAAACAGGAAATGGGATCCATCCATCTTTACATTCATAGTACCAAACACAATGTCTGGCTCACAGGGTATTTGCCTAACAACAGAATAAATCTTTGGTCAACAGTGGCAGATAAGTCTCTTACAAATTTTCTTCCTGTTCACTTTTGTGGCATTTGCTTCATGGATGGAATTAGATTTCAAAAACTGAGTCTTGCCTGTTTTCTTTTTCATAAGCCTCTATCCCTGAAAGCTACTTTTGATACTTCTTTGTCAAAACAGAATTCTTACATCCTTACAATAAAAATTTTCTCCCAAAGAAAAAGGAACATATGAAACACACTGGGAGAGGTCATAGGCAGGCACTGAGCTGGCCTCAGCATCACTGTTAAGTAAGAAAAGATTCTTTCTTAAGTCTTTACGAGAAAAAGCCTTAACCTAGAGAAGCTATTATGTAATGTGCTATTCCACTCAGATAGTGTGTTCAAATTCCAAAAGGGACCTTTCACAAGCTCAAATCAGAGAATGACTCTTCCGGGAATAGTTTTCACATGTCTTGCAGAACAACAGCAGGGTGCTTCTGGGATCCTATAAAATCTGCCAAAGTCAATCACTCGTGACTTAAAATTTTAGAGTTCATGGTCCATGAGTGAAGCCTCTAGATGGGAAGGCTACATTCTGGCCAGTGATCTCAGAACCTGTTTGGAGTCACAATATATGTATTAGTACATTATCTTTTCATCAACCACAGGAAGGTTTTATATACCCTTTTATCAGATGAGGGAACTTAAGTACAGAGAAGAACCAGGCCAGAACTCAGGCCTTTCGGCTCCAGAGGAATGAATCAAAAAGTGACAAGCAGAGCTTCCATTCACTGAGTGTTCACTATTCCCAGGCAGTAGGTAAGTTGCTCTGTACATGTCATCTCATTTAATATTTGAACAAACTCATGAGCTAGGTACTATAATTTCCTCCATGAAACAGTGGAGAAAACTGAGGTCTAGGAAAGCTTAAGCAGCATGCTTGTGGCCTGAAGTTGCGACTTAGATTTGTCTTTTATGAGAGCCAAATGTCATCTGGGAAAAACCAGGACCTCCAGAACTAAACAAACAGAATCTCAACAGAAGAATTATTATTTTTAAACTTATTTAAGCAATTCTTAGACAAAGATGATAGGATAGTTAACCACCACCCATAGTCATTAATTTTTTATGGAAGTGACATTGAAATCATTAGAAATTAATCATTATTTTCATTTCAGAAATCGAAACTTATAAATATTCCATGTGTTTAGATGCCAAACTATATGTATATGTGGTATGCAACAGTAGCTTTTGGAAAAAGAGCATTTTTATTTTACTATATTGATTCTTTTCTCAAAATGAAGACTAATTTCCCTTCCTTCCTCAAGAGAGTGTCTATAGGCATGTTAAATTTGGTTTAAGAACAGATAGCTCCTGTAGAAGGGATAGGAAAGCAGATTTAGCTGCTACTTAATCTGACCTGGTCTATCAATCTGTGATCTTCTGGGGAGAAAGACAGCCTGTTCATTCCAGACAAGCAGTGAACTCTAACAAAGAAAATACTTGCAAACAACACAGAACTGTGATTTTCAGAGGAACTACTCTATGTATTCCCTCTGTTCTTGCAAAGAGTGCTATGCCTGATATTTGCAAAAGAGTTGAGTCGTAAGGATAGTAATTTGCTGAAGTTGTTTTAAGGAAAGCTGAAGGCAAATGAGCTAGGAGAAATAACACCAAAATGCCTTTTACTTTCAGGGAAGATTGCTATTCTATATGGGGTGAGAATAAGAAAAAGCTGTCCTATGAATTTAAGCCTTTATTCAGCTGACAAGTCTCACATGAGCCAGATTCTTCCAGGACTTAAGTTATTCCCTGGCTGACTTGTAGACTTTTCTGCATATAGTTAACTTTTTCTTAAGAGTTACATTACAGTAACTCTAAACTATAATTAATTTAAAGTGCAGTATATCAATAAAATAAAAAACAAGATGTTTTAAAAATAATCTTGCAAATGGGTAGTAGCTTAGGCAGAACTGTTTTAGGACCTTTTGTAGGCCCCACTATACATCATATCTAACATACTGAAATAGACCCACTTCTGACATTATGCAATAATTCTGTTATAAAAATCTGGAAAGGATCTTTAAAACTTTACTCTGAAAATAATTTGGTTACTATTGAACTCATTTAAATAATGAAGGGCTCTGATTCTCTGGTATCATCCAGAATGCATGGAAATCCTTGCCAAATGAAAAAAATTCAGCCCACAAGTTTTTTTTCCAAACGTAATGAAGTTTTTATGAATACTTACTTGACAATTATTGAAGTTGGCCTAATATTACACTTTGAACTTTTAATTAAATCTTAAACTTGATTTTGCAGTTTTCTTTTTGTGTTTTGGAATCAATTGCTTCATTTTTCAGTTCTCAAGTATTTTCATAACCCATAAAAAGCTCATAAGCTCTCAAACACTGAGGACAATACTAAGTGCTATGGACAACAGAGTCATGGAAATGGGATCTGGAAGGAAATGGAATTCTGGTAAGAAGTGACTCATGCAAGGAGACACACTTTATATTTCTGGATACCATACTATGTCCTGCATTACTTTGATAATTATGAGTTATACCTTATACTTTGCTACTGATGTGAAGGACGGCAAGAAGCATTCACTGCAGGGACTTACTCATGATCCAGCTCATACTAGATATCAAATGATTTTTAAAAAGCACAAGATGTGGTCACCACCCTAGAGCACCTAATCATTTAGTTTGGAAGAAAAATTGTTGCTCTCCTTGAAGTTTTCTCTATCATAACTGAACCCATGAGAGTGCAAGATAATGAATCAAGGGTTTGGTTCTTGAAAGGCCAAACTGAACATTACTGTCTGGCTGTACCAAAATCATTTGTCAAATTGTCCTTTAAAATACCTGACTAATGACTTATGAACTGAGGGTTGCTGGGGCTCTAGCATTCCCCCTATACTGGAGGAAGAAGCTATAGAGTCCTGAGGGGAACCGACTTTATTTTTACTCAGTCCCAGGGATGTAGTTTGAATTAGGGTTAGGTTTCTACTCCACATAGCTAAACTAGAAACACAAAGAGCAGATTTTAGCCCAGAGTGAAACATGTTTATCTGAATTTAACTCTTGACTCTCATTCTGCTCGATTGCTCAGTGGGTATGGTCAATATTTTTACCTCTGAAATAAACTTTGTTTTCTAAGGATAAATGGAATGTATTATTTTGAAATAGCACAAGATATTCAACAGAGGCCTCAATAAGCAAATGCTTTTTCTTCATTGTTGCTGTTACCTAACTAGGTCCTGTACTGGAAATTATATGGCTTCAGTAATGCTGAAGAGCTCTTGTCCTTTAGTAACCAGGACTGTGCATCTGCAGGTAGGCCAAGGTCAAGCGTTAATGTTTGAGTGACTCTCCTTACTCCACGGGAGTCATACACCCCTGGGCATGATCAGCTGAAGGGTCATTTGTGCCCTGCTGGAGCCACAGCGCGTCACCATTTCAGCCTGGCTCTGCTACAGCGTGAAAAAGTGACTCCCACAGTCACCTTCTCCAGTCAACTAAGCCTATACACAACTTGCCTCCAAGTCCTTAGAGATCATTTATGGGAACTTTGTCTCCAAAAATGTCGTGATGTGACTGGAAGCAGAAGATTGTCTCTGTAGAGGATTTTGATTCAGGCTGAGGAATTTCCTAGAAATCTTTAGATTATGTAAAATTAACTTTGGAAACTTAATGCTTATCTTCAATTCATAGCATGAGGAGAAACCTATGCAGAAGCTGTTTTGGGGGAGTAGTTGGTCTCACTTAGAATCATTTAAAAGAATGAGGAGGAAAACTGTTTGCGTAAGGAACCACTTCAGCAGGGCCACTGCATAGGTCTATGCAGGCTGAGCACTCACTGCCCAGGTCCAGAGGGTACCATTTTCACAAACCACAATGGCAACTGAACCTTTGGAATCATGCAAAATGGTGGTCCAACCTTTCATTTTTCAAAGGGCTTCAGTAATGCTGAAGAGTTCTTGCCCTTTTGTAACTGATCAGGGCCATGAGGATATGTTAATGCTTGAGTGACTCTCAAGTATTAAAGACAATGAGACGATGCAACAGTATTTTCCAACTTTAAATAGATCCCAAAGGTTCAGACTGGAGCACTGAGGCTAAAAATCTGGGCCTAACAGACACAGCAGCAGCAGACAGAGGCTCAGAACACCTCAGGCTCACAGCGTCAAGCCGTAAGTCTCAACTTGGCCCCTTCTGGAGACCTGTTACTTTAACTCTCCATGCCTCAGATCTTCAATTATAAAATAGGTATTAATTAGGGTTGTTGGGAGAATTATTTTAGGTGATACAGGTAAAATACTTAGAAATGTGCTCAGCACACAGTCAAGGACTCAATGAATGTTAACTCTTACTTTTAAAGAAGACAGTGTCTTCCTTTTATGCAATTGTTAGTATTCTGCAATGAATAGAAAACTTTTCTGTGTCATTTAAGATGAAGAACTAGGAATAACTTAACAGGATGCTTTCAGAAAAAATGAAAAAAGAATATTGTAACTGTCAACAGTTTTAAAAAGGTTGTTGCAGGAGTTGTGTCTGCTGGATATTTTCAAATGTGGTTATCACTAAAGGCCAATAATAGAAATCAAGAAATATTCAGATGTTAATGGAAAATGATAGGCATTCCAAAAACTAAATGTGAGCAGAAACTACAAAAAAAGTATTACCTCTTCCTTTTTATTTTAGGTGGTACAGAGCTCATGGCAAAGAATCATCGAACCATATGAAGCCCTTTATTGGGGTGATTAGATGTCCACAAAGAAGAGCGCTCATCCCCCAGGAATGAGAGCCCGATGGGACCAACTTTCTACACTTATAAAGAGAAGTTTGAAAGTATATGAGAGATCTTCTCATTTTAAATATTGGCACTAATTAAAAATTTAAAAAATACTGTCTGGCCAGCACTGTGAAGCCATACAAAATGAGTTCAGTGAGGGGACTGTGACCGAATTACCAGATTTTCTTTGAACCATTATTTAGGAGTTAATGACTTACTGTTTTGTGAATCTCTAAGATATCCCTTTAGGTGGAATAGCTAATGTGACAGTGGGCTAATACCAGATATTTATGTTTTAATAGTAGGCATAGTAAATAATTTCCAATGGCAAACATTTCAGGCCTTTAATGAGGAAATTTTTGAATTGGAGAATTAAATGTGGAGAAATGGCAAATGCCTCTCTCATCCATGCATGAAACCAATCCTAAGAGACTTAATTAAAAAAAAAAAATCTGCACTGTTACTCTTTAGCTAATCATTAACTGAAGTCTGAGTGACTAGTTGAATAAGTATTTGGTTAGGTAAACCACGGAAGGTGGAAGAAAACTAATATTTATTCAATACCTACTATCCTCGTGGTCCTTTATATTTTCTCTTGCAATATTCAAAACAACCATTAGTTGTAATTATTCCTTATTAACGCTGTAAGTTGATGTTAGAGAGGTCATGTCTAACTCCTTTGGACCATGTTCTTTATACAATGAATGTGGATGTTGCCAAATACTAAATCAGAAACTGGTACAGTAAGTAATCAATAAAATACAAACACAAACCTCATTTTTAAAAAGGTTAAATTCACTAGGTTTGACAGGGTTAGCTGCCATATAATTAAAAGGGAGGAATTTTGTGCAGATAAATAGAACATTTTTCACTTTAATTCATGTCATATTGTACCACAGATAGGCACTGCACACAGTGCATTCATTAACTTGGTCCTCCTACTTCCTTATGTACACGACAAAAAATCAACACATGGCTGAGAGTGTAACTAAATATAAGTAGGTGACTTAACCTTTCAGATCTTTTTAAAAGAGAGATGGAAGTCTGATAGGGTTGGAGTGGGAAGGCTCAAAAGAGACTTAGGGAAAGGTTAAAAGAAGGCAAAATCAGTCCTGATTTCAAAGGACATTAAGGGTAGAGTTGAAAATGAAGCCAACTTACACACTTCCACGATAGCCTCAGAGTTAACAACTTATAAAGGAACCTTCCAACACTGTGATATTTGTAAAGAGTTCCGTAAGTATAAAGCGTGTCCTTCCATGCAACAGCAACTGTAATTACATTATCAATTTAGTCCAACTTCACATGAATCTCAAATGATTAAATAACATCTATTTAGAATAGAATCACATACTTATAAAGATGAAGCAGTATTTATAGGTCACTGTGCTAAATACAAATAAAAGAGACAGTACTTGCTCCAGGGAGTTTACAATAAAAAGAGGGTATGGGAATCATTATATATACCCATGAAAAACACCACACTGTTGCATTTTATTCATTTCATCTGTCTTACCTGATTTTTGTTGTTGGTGTTCTTCACTGTGGGTCTCACCTGCAAGGACAGAACCTCCACAGCACAGGGGCCGCAGTGTTGCATCTGCCTGTGTCCCCAGGAACTACAACAGTAGTTACTTTCCCTAAGTCTCTTTTGAGCCTTCCCACTCCAACGCTATCCAACTCCTATCTCTCTTTTAAAAAGATCTGAAAGCCCTTATTTCAAATGGTAGTCTGCAGAGAACTTCAAGTAAACATATGATCATGCATCTGATTTTGTGATAAATTAAATGAATTTGTTCTATATTTATTAAGATCATCTCTGGTGTAATATATTCAAATACCCAAATAACAATAAAAAACATAATAATAGTTTTGTTTAAATTTTCCAAACACACAGAACAAAGAGAAGCTTGATTCAAAATACATGTATACTCATGCAGATAATATTAACTCAGCTTCTATGAGCTGAGTCATAGGGAAGGTTTGGTGCCCATGTGCTCAGCTACCTCTCAAAGCTGGTTATCAAAAAACCTGTAGCTCTGTGCCTAAGGTTTTTATTTTGTTTTGATTTTTTTACTATCTGCAAATTTCCACCTAAGGGCTATCTTCTGGCCCTTACATAGTTACATGCTTGGTCCATGTATATATACACTAGAAGTACTGGGTTGTTAATGATCCCCAGAGACATGTGATAGACAGGGGAGTTGGTGGATAAGTACCCCAGCGGTCATGTACCACAGGTGGGATGACTCTTGCAGAGAGCTCCATACACACTTGCAGGGACCACCCGTGGCAGTGAGATCCAACTTTCCCATCGTGGTAACTGACTTGATGATGCAGGATTTGTGTACTTCCATTCCCTGCCTCACTTCCCCACCCCTTTTGTTTTGTGAACTTTCAAAATAAACTACTTGTGTTTCTTGTCTCAGGTTAACTTCTTGGAGAACCAAGACCCATACACGCCTCTTCCACTATTTTGTGACACCCAAGAAGGGTTCTGATTGGGACTTGGACACAAAAATGAAAGATGATTAAAGGGAGATTGTGATGTTTATTCTTTGCCAAACACTGACATTCTACCATTTTACTTTAACAAATTGTCAAGTTTTCTCAGGCCCCTCCTTTCCTTATCTATATTCCTGTTCTTTGCCATTTGGTCTTTTCAGTCTCTAGCACATGCAAATGAAAAAGGATGACATGAGGGCAGATCAATGAGAGACATTGAAAAAAAAATTGCTTATAACTTCACAGTGCTTATTACAAAATACAAAATACAGAAATACAATTTATTATTTTTCTGTGTGTGAAGGGATCTATGGTTAGATCATATGTTGGTGAGGAAATGTGTACTCTCTCAAAGAAATGGAAATGTTAATTTATTTGCCTAAACCAGTGTTACTCTGAAATCAGTATATGTTCTAACAATGTGAACCAACACATGCAAACACACATATACACACATCCCTACATGCACATGGTACTTGATATGTATCCCTTAATAAAATGAACACACTAAAGATATAGTCAATCAGGAGGGGCGAAGCCAGGATGGCGGTGTGAGTAGAGCAGCAGAAATCTCCTCCCAAAACCACATATATCTATGAAAATATAACAAAGACAACTCTTCCTAAAATAGAGACCAGAGGACACAGGACACATCCAGACCACATCCACACCGACGAAAACCCAGCACCTCGCAAGGGGGTAAGATACAAGCCCCGGCCAACTCGAGCACCCGAGCGCCCCTCCCCCTGGATCCCGGCGGGTGGAAAGAAACGGAAGCGGTTTTCTTTTTTTTTTTTTTTGGCGAGTGCTTTTTGGAAGCCTTAAAGGGACAGGGACACCAATACTAGGGAAACAGGGCAGCAAGACCAGTGAGCAGGAGCCTGAGACCGGTGCCTGAGGACAACGAAAATCACGCGTTTTTCCCTATTTTTTTTTTTTATGATTTATTTGATTTTTTTTCTCTTTCATTGTTGCTGTTGTTTTGGATTGGAGAGTGCTTTTTGGAAGTCTTAAAGGGGCAGGAAGGACACTTCATCCAGAGGCAGGGAATCTGGGGATCTCTGGGCACTCTAACCCCCTGGGCAACAGGGAGTACAGAGGCCCATTACAGAGATAAATAGCCTCCTGGCGGCTCCCCCACCAACAGGGCTCCACCATTTTGGAGGAGCAGCCCCAGCCAGGCCACGCCCACAGCAACAGCAGAGATATACTCCATAGCAAACGGGCAGGTAGCAGAAGCCCTGTCTGCGCACAGCTGCCAAGCACAAGCCACTAGAGGTCGCTATTCTCCCAGGAGAGGAAGGCCACAAAACAACCAGAAGGAAAGCTCTTCCATCTGTCACTCATACCAGCTCTGCAAAATCTCTCTATCACCATGAAAAGGCAAAACTACAGGCAGACAAAGATCACAGAGCCAACACCTGAGAAGGAGACAGACCTAACCAGTCTTCCTGAAAAAGAATTCAAAATAAAAATCATGAACATGCTGACAGAGATGCAGAGAAAAATGCAAGAGCAATGGGATGAGATGCAAAGAAAAATGCAAGAGCAATGGGATGAAGTCCGGAGGGAGATCACAGATGTCAGGAAGGAGATCACAGAAGTGAAACAAACCCTGGAAGGATTTATAAGCAGAATGGATAGGATGCAAGAGGCCATTGAAGGAATAGAAACCACAGAACAGGAACACATAGAAGCTGACATAGAGAGAGATAAAAGGATCTCCAGGAATGAAACAATACTAAGAGAACTGTGTGACCAGTCCAAAAGGAATAATATTCGTATTATAGGGGTACCAGAAGAAGAAGAAAGAGGAAAAGGGATAGACAGTCTCTTTGAAGAAATAATTGCTGAAAACTTCAGCAAACTGGGGGAGGAAATAATCGAACAGACCACGGAAATACACAGAACCCCCAACAGAAAGGATCCAAGGAGGACAACACCAAGACACATAATAATTAAAATGGCGAGGATCAAGGACAAGGAAAGAGTTTTAAAGGCAGCTAGAGAGAAAAAGGTCACCTATAAAGGAAAACCCATCACGCTAACATCAGACTTCTTGACAGAAACCCTACAGGCCAGAAGAGAATGGCATAATACATTTCATGCAATGAAACAGAAGGGCCTTGAACCAAGGATACTGTATCCAGCACGACTATCATTTAGATATGATGTCGGGATTAAACAATTCCCAGACAAGCAAAAGCTGAGGGAATTTGCTTCCCACAAACCACCTCTACAGGGCATACTACAGGGAGTGCTCTAGAAGGGAGCACTCCTAAAAAGAGCACAGAACAAAACACACAACATATGAAGAATGGAGGAGGAGGAATAAGAAGGGAGAGAAGAAAAGAATCTCCAGACAGTGTATATAACAGCTCAATAAGCAAGCGAAGTTAGGCAGTAAGATACTAAAGAGGCTAACCTTGAACCTTTGGTAACCACGAATCTAAAGCCTGCAATGGCAATAAGTACATATCTCTCAATAGTCACGCTAAATGTAAATGGACTTAATGTACCAATCAAAAGACACAGAGTAATAGAATAGATAAAAAAGCAAGACCCATCTATATGCTGCTTACAAGAAACTCACCTCAAACCCAAAGACATGCACAGACTAAAAGTCAAGGGATGGAGAAACATATTTCAGGCAAACAACAGCGAGAAGAAAGCAGGGATTGTGGTACTAATATCAGACAAAATAGACTTCAAAACAAAGAAAGTAACAAGAGATAAAGAAGGACACTACATAATGATTAAGGGCTCAGTCCAACAAGAGGATATAACCATTCTAAATATATATGCACCCAACACATGAGCACCAGCATTTGTGAAACAAATACTAACAGAACTAAAGAGGGAAATAGACTGCAATACATTCATTTTAGGAGACTTCAGCACACCACTCACCCCAAAGGATAGATCCACGGGGCAGAAAATAAGTAAGGACACGGAAACACTGAACAACACAGTAGAGCAGATGGACCTAATAGACATCTATAGAACTCTACATCCAAAAGCAACAGGATATACATTCTTCTCAAGTGCACATGGAACATTCTCCAGAATAGACCACATACTAACCCACAAAAAGAGCCTCAGAAAAATCCAAAATATTGAAATTCTACCAACCAATTTTTCAGACCACAAAGGTATAAAACTAGAAATAAATTCTACAAAGAAAACAAAAAGGCTCACAAACACATGAAGGCTTAACAACATGCTTCTAAATAATCAATGGATCAACAAAAAAATCAAAATAGAGATCAAGGAATATATAGAAACAAATGATAACAACGACACAAAGCCCCAACTTCTGTGGGACGCAGGAAAAGCAGTCTTAAGAGGAAAGTATATAGCGATCCAGGTACACTTGAAGAAGGAAGAACAATCCCAAATGAATAGTCTAACATCACAATTATCGAAACTGGAAAAAGAAGAACAAATGAGGCCTAAAGGCAGCAGAAGGAGGGACATAATAAAGATCAGAGAAGAAATAAACAAAATTGAGAAGAATAAAACAATAGCAAAAATCAACGAAACCAAGAGCTGGTTCTTTGAGAAAATAAACAAAATAGATAAGCCTCTAGCCAAACTTATTGAGAGAAAAAGAGAATCAATGCAAATCAACAGAATCAGAAATGAGAATGGAAAAATCACAACAGACTCCACAGAAATACAAAGAATTATTAAAGACTACTATGAAAACCTATATGCCAACAAGCTGGAAAACCTAGAAGAAATGGACAACTTCCTAGAAAAATACAACCTTCCAAGACTGACCAAGGAAGAAACACAAAAGTTGAACAAACCAATTACGAGCAAAGAAATTGAAACGGTAATCAAAAAACTACCCAAGAACAAAACCCCAGGGCCGGACGGATTTACCTCGGAATTTTATCAGACACACAGAGAAGACATAATACCCATTCTCCTTAAAGTGTTCCAAAAAAATAGAAGAGGAGAGAATACTCCCAAACTTATTCTATGAAGCCAACATCACCCTAATACCAAAACCAGGCAAAGACCCCACCAAAAAAGAAAATTACAGCCCAATATCCCTGATGAATGTAGATGCAAAAATACTCAATAAAATATTAGCGAACAGAATTCAACAGTATATCAAAAGGATCATACACCATGACCAAGTGGGATTCATCCCAGGGATGCAAGGATGATACAACATTCGAAAATCCATCAACATCATCCACCACACCAACAAAAAGAAAGACAAAAACCACATGATCATCTCCATAGAAGCTGAAAAAGCATTTGACAAAGTTCAACATCCATTCATGATAAAAACTCTCAGCAAAATGGGAATAGAGGGCAAGTACCTCAACATAATAAAGGCATCTATGAAAAACCCACAGCCAACATTATATTGAACAGCGAGAAGCTGAAATCTTTTCCTCTGAGATCAGGAACTAGACAGGGATGCCCACTCTCCCCACTGTTATTTAACATAGTACTGGAGGTCCTAGCCACGGCAATCAGACAAAACAAAGAAATACAAGGAATCCAGATTGGTAAAGAAGAAGTTAAACTGTCACTATTTGCAGATGACATGATACTGTACATAAAAAACCCTAAAGACTCCACCCAAAACTACTAGAACTAATATGGGAATACAGCAAAGTTGCAGGATACAAAATGAACACACAGAAATCTGTGGCTTTCCTATACACTAACAATGAACCAACAGAAAGAGAAATCAGGAAAACAACTCCATTCACAATTGCATCAAAAAAAATAAAACACCTAGGAATAAACCTAACCAAAGAAGTGAAAGACTTATACTCTGAAAACTACAAGTCACTCTTAAGAGAAATTAAAGGGAACACTAACAGATGGAAACTCCTCCCATGCTCGTGGCTAGGAAGAATTAATAAAATCAAAATGGCCATCCTGCCCAAAGCAATATACAGATTTGATGCAATCCCTATGAAACTACCAGCAACATTCTTCAATGAACTGGAACAAATAATTCAAAAATTCATATGGAAACACCAAACACCCCAAATAGCCAAAGCAATCCTGAAAAAGAAGAATAAAGTAGGGGGTTCTCACTCCCCAACTTCAAGCTCTACTACAAAGCCATAGTAATCAAGACAATCTGGTACTGGCACAAGAACAGAGCCACAGACCAGTGGAACAGATTAGAGACTCCAGAAATTAACCCAAACATATATGGTCAATTAATATTTGATAAAGGAGCCATGGACATACAATGGCAAAATGACAGTCTCTTCAACAGATGGTGCTGGCAAAACTGGACAGCTACATGTAGGAGAATGAAACTGGACCATTGCCTAACCCCATATACAAAGGTAAACTCAAAATGGATCAAAGACCTGAATGTAAGTCATGAAACCATTAAACTCTTGGAAAAAAACATAGGCAAAAACCTCTTAGACATAAACATGAGTGACCTCTTCATGAACATATCTCCCTGGGCAAGGAAAACAAAAGCAAAAATGAGCAAGTGGGACTACACTAAGCTGAAAAGCTTCTGTACAGTGAAAGACACCATCAATAGAACAAAAAGGAACCCTACAGTATGGGAGAATATATTTGAAAATGACAGATCCGATAAAGGCTTGACATCCAGAATATGTAAAGAGCTCACACGCCTCAACAAACAAAAAACAAATAACCCAATTAAAAAATGGGCAGAGGAACTGAACAGACAGTTCTCTAAGAAAGAAATACAGATGGCCAACAGACACATGAAAAGATGCTCCACATCGCTAATTACCAGAGAAATGCAAATTGAAATGACAATGAGGTATCACCTCACACCAGTAAGGATAGCTGCCATCCAAAAGACAAACAACAGCAAATGTTGGCGAGGCTGTGGAGAAAGGGGAACCCTCCTACACTGCTGGTGGGAATGTAAATTAGTTCAACCATTGTGGAAAGCAGTATGGAGGTTCATCAAAATGCTCAAAACAGACCTACCATTTGACCCAGGAATTCCACTCCTAGAAATTTACCCTAAGAACGCAGCAATCAAGTTTGAGAAAGACAGATGCATCCCTTTGTTTATCACAGCACTATTTACAATAGCCAAGAATTGGAAGCAACCTAAATGTCCATCGGTAGATGAATGGATAAAGAAGATGTGGTACATATACACAATGGAATACTACTCAGCCATAAGAAGAGGGAAAATCCAACCATTTGCAGCAACATGGATGGAGCTGTAGGGTATTATGCTCAGTGAATTAAGCCAAGTGGAGAAAGAGAAATACCAAATGATTTCACTCATCTGAGGAGTATAAGAACAAAGGAAAAACTGAAGGAACAAAACAACAGCAGAATTACAGAACCCAAAAATGGACTAACAGGTACCAAAGGGAAAGGAACTGGGGAGGATGGGTGGGCAGGGAGGGATAAGGGGGGGGAAGAAGAAAGGGGGTATTAAGATTAGCATGCATAGGGGGGAGGGAGAAAGGGGAGGGAGGGCTGTACAACACAGAGAGGACAAATACTGATTCTACAACATTTTGGTATGCTGATGGACAGTGATTGTACTGTGGTTTTTAGGGGGGACCTGATATAGGGGAGAGCATACTAAACATAGTATTCTTCATGTAAGTGTAGATTAAAGATAAGAAAAAAAAAAGAAAGAAAGTAAAGAAAGTATCCTCCTTGATAGGATAAAAACTATTGGTAAATCAAAGATTAACGCATGCTTTAAATATCCTTAATGTTGTTCACTTAAAGGGTGTCAGATGATCAGCTATGGAGGTACTCTTTTCTGATAATATTCCTTTCTCTTAATAAAAATTAAAATTAAAATTAAAAAAAATTAAAAAAAAGCAATTCCTGTGTGCTGACGTCCAATGAGTTCTACCTATTGGTATAGAGGGCATGTCAAAGTGTGGGCAAAGGGTCTGTTTGTTTCTATGCAGAAGATCAAGGCCTAGCTTGGCTACCCAGAAAATAAACTAAGATATGATATGAGGAGGAGCTTTCGGCATCAGCACTCTCTGGAGGACTCATGCCGGGGGATGATCATCAAAAAGCCTCCACAGGGATCCGGGCTATGCTGCGGTTGTGGCTGCGTCCACCCCACCGTTTCCTGGACTTGCCATTGGAATGAGGAGGGAGATGTCTAGGCTGGCATGTGCATACAGTGAGACAACAAATTTGACCGGATTTGTACTGTTGGAACTCAACCAGGAGTTGGGAGGGGTGCAAGTTGTAGCACTCCAAAATCTTATGACTATAGACTATCTACGGTTAAAAGAACATATGGGATGTGAACAGATTCCAGAAATGGGTTGCTTTAATTTGTCTGATTTTTCTCAGACTGTTCAAGTACAGTTGAACAATATCCATCATATCATAGACAAATTTTCACAAATGCCTAGGGTGCCTAAATGGTTTTCTTGGCTTCACTGGAGATGGCTGGTAATTATAGATTTGCTTTGTTTATGTCACCGTATTCCTATTATGTTAATATGTGTGCTCAAGTTAGTAGTTTAAAACCTATACATGCTTAAGGTACTCTACAAGAAGATATGTCAAAGAAATAATCAATTCTCCCATGTTTTCTTCCATATGCTACCTCTATAGCTTTTCTTCTTCCTTCCTAATTACAACCTGTAAATAGAATTCGTGCCTCATATCGAATTTACTGAGTATCATAAGTCCTCCAGGTGGTAAAGATACCTCGAGACAAGTGCTGGGCATAGAAGCCACAGGGCATAAATCTGCAAAGAAGTGGAAAGCTACCCTTTTCAAACAATATGGTTTCTGTCTCACTTACCAACTTTACATTTCCCTGTATGGCCCCGGAAGATGACTGGTTAGCCAGAGACGGGTAAGATTCCTCAAGGGAGGAACAACCTAAGACAGGCACAGTCACAGGCGGGCCATCAGATGAGAAATAGGGGATCAACAGTGGTGAAGCTTAGAACCTCACCCCCCCCTGTTTTGAGAGAAAGCTTCTGCATCTGTGGATGTTTTATTGCCCTTGTCTAGCTCAGATTAGCACATAGTCTACAGGCACACACATGATCATCTACAATTACTCTCTTACAACACTAAACTATGTTTTCTACCTTTATCTTGCATTTACCTACCACTTCAGCATTTTATTAAAAATAAAAATAATAATAATAATAAAGGGAGAAATGTGGGATCCACATATAAATCAAGTATAAAAATCAAACGAATATTCGTATTTGACCTGATTGTTTATAGTTCATAATGCGTGATCAAAACCGAATGTTTCTGTGATGAATGCCCTTGTACTGTTCACCATGTAAGAACTTGTTCATTATGCTTCAGAAGATTGGAGACTGATGAGAATTAGGCTTGAGATGGATTAATGATTGTGCATTGAGCATTGACCCCCCTATACAGAGTTTTATTGTTGTTAACAACCATTTGATCAATAAATATGAGAGATGCCCTCTCAAAAAAAAAAAAAAAAGTTGAGTGGGATTTTATTGCTTAGTCAGCCCATCACTCACATCCCCTCTGGGCTAAGCACCCCTCCTCTTCGGGAGCTTCCCTTCTCCCACAGCTTCTCCATGGTGGCCACATGGAAGTTGCCACCTTTTTTTTTTTTTTTATTAATGTCTGTATTACATTTTTTTAATTGAAGTATTATTGATATACAATCTTACATTGGTTTCAAATATACAACACAGTGATTCAACAGTTACCCATACTGTTAAATCCTCACCCCCACTAATACAGTTACTATCTCTCAACAGAGGAAGTGTTACAGAATCATTGGCTGTGTTCTCCATGCTGAACTACCATCCCTGTGACCAGCTTATGACTGAGAATTTCTGTGCCCCTTTATTCTCCTCACCCACCCATACCAACCCTTCCCCCATGGTAACCACCAATCACTTCTCAGTGTCTATGAGTCTACTGATGTTTTGTTCATTGTGTTTTCTTTGTTTTTATATTCCACAAGTAAGTGAAATCATATGGTATTTGTTTTTCTCCTCCTGGCTTATTTCACTGAACATAATACCCTCTAGGTCCAGGATTTCTTTTTTTAATGGTTGATTAATATTCTAGTGTGTATATGTACCACATCTTCTTTATGCATTCATCTTTTGATGAACACTTAAGTTACTTCCATATCTTTGCTATTGTAAATAATGCGGCAATAAACATAGAGGTGTGTAAAAAAAAAAAAAGATATAGTCAATCAATGATAAATCCTAACTTCAGAGTTAACATCTGAGCCATGTCTTTTTTCTAACAAAGTTTGACTGTATTATGTAAAAAACAAAGTCAAAATGAAAACAAAACAAAAATCCCTGGAGCCACCACAGATTCATAATAGGTTAGTCATTAGTCAACATTATTTAAAAGCCAGATATATTGTAATAACTCTTAAATCTCCAATTATTTGTAGCAAATATTTTAACTTGGGAAAAAGAGAAATACAGATATTTTCCAGGTGTCAGAGACCAGCAGAGGGCCTTTGGGACCCTCTTCCTCTCTAACTCCTCAGGAAGGAAAAGGCTCACTGTGAAATGATGAGGTGGGGGTGGGAGGAGGCAAATAGGTATTTTGGTAGGATTTTGATCTTCATTTTGCTGAGTAGGAATAGGAAGGATTTTTGAGATGGTTTCAATGTAAAAGACACAGAGAAAAATGAGAAAATAAATGAGAGAACAAATAAAGGTAAAGATTTCTGGACTTTTTATAATCATTTAAATATCTGATCAAAAGGTAAATAAAGATAATAGTACAACCACCCACATTATGAATGCTTATAGCTTCACAGCTATGGGGCTCTGCAATCATAAACATATATTGGGATCTGTTTTTGGATTTAGAGTTAGTATCACTGTAAGGTTTATGCAATTTTGAAAGCGACTTTTTTTCTGATAAAGCAGAAAAGAAAGGTTTATGATCACTAAAACTAGTCCTTTTAAAGATATTACCTGGGCTCCTCCTTTGAACACTGAGTGTATATTTTTAATGTTGTAGGGATAACTTAAATTATTGATGATATAGAAAAGCTTCTTGATATTGGTCCCAGCATTGATTCTTTGGATACGGCACTCAAAGCTCAGGCAACAAAATAAAAAATAAACAGGTGAGATTGTATCAAACTAAAAAGCAGAAAAGAAAATCATCACCAAAATGAAAAGGCAACCTACAAAATGGGAGAAAATATCTGCAAACCACATATCTGATAAAGGATTAATGTAAAAATATATAAGGAACTCATACAGCTCAATAGAAAAAAAAAAACAAACAACCCAAATCATCTGACTAAAAACTGGGTGAAGAACCTGAACAGACATTTCTCCAAAGAAGATACACAAAGGTCAACAGACACATGAAAAGGTAATCAACGCCACTAGTCATG
Organism: Manis javanica; assembly: GCF_040802235.1. NCBI lineage: Eukaryota > Metazoa > Chordata > Mammalia > Pholidota > Manidae > Manis > Manis javanica. Next base: position 106,085,589 of record NC_133156.1, on the reverse strand, counting down.
AGGGAAATCAGAACTGCAATGCAGTATCATCTCATACCTGTTAAAAGGCTTTTATCAAAAAGGCAAGAAATAACAAGTGTTGGTGAGGCCATGGAGAAAGAGAACACTTGTATACTGTTGGTAGGAATGTAAATTGGTGCAGCCACCATGGAAAACTGTATGGAAGTTCCTAAAAAATACAACTACCAAATGATCCAGCAATCCCATTACTGGGTGTGTGAAATCATTATTTTGAAGAGCTATCTGCACTTCCATATCCAGTGCAGCATTATTCACAATAGCCAAGATATGGAAACAATCTAAGTATCCACTGACAGATGAATGGATAAAGAAAATGTGGTATATATGCACAATGGAATATTATTCAGCCATATGAAAGAAAGAAGTCCTGTCATTTCAAACAACATAAATGAACCTGGAAGGCATTATGCTAAGTGAAACGAGCCAGACAGACAAAGGAAAATATTGTATAATCTCACATGTGGAATCTAAAAAGTCAAACTCACAGAAGCAGAAAATAGAAGAGTAGTTACCCAGGGGCTGAGGGGTGGGGAAAATGAGAAGCTGGTCAAATGGTACAAACTTTCCATTATAGGATGAATGAGTTCTGGAGATCTAACTTACATCATGGTGACTATAGTTGATAATGCTGTATTGTGTACTTGAAATTTGCTGAGAGTAGATCTTAAGTGATCTCATGACACACCCACACACAAAATGGTAACAGTGAGGTAACAGATGTGTTCATTAACTTGATTGTGGTAATCAGTTCAAAATGTATGTGTATATCAAGCTAACTCATTGTACACAACAAATATACCCAACCTTTTTTGTCAATTATACTTCATTTAAGCTGGAAAAAATAGATGACCATGTTCTAGAGCAAGTAAGTGCAGGTGTCTTTGGGTTAGATATGGGGAACATGGAAATGTATAAAGAGACACTTTCACAGGTTAAAACATCACAAAGCCCAGAATAAATATCCATCTTGCTGCTGATTTGTACACACACTGCACTCGGGCAGAAGAAGAAGCAGAGAAATCATCTTGGCTTATGTAAATAGGAAAGGGCTATTTCCAGTTAATTTTTAGAAACTACCTATTAACCTATCCACAAACACAGCTCTATATAATGAATTCCAGAGGTGGCAAGTGTCAGTCCCAGTTGTGGAGGAAACAATCTTCACTGAACTTAATCGATGACAGCTGCTATACTTGGCATGGTGACTGGACTGAGGTAAACAGACGCCATAATAACCACTGGACATATGTCCTTCTTGGCCCTATGAAAACATCTGCTACCTTACACATAGGCAGAGGTAGAGAAAGCAAGCCCATCCTTAGACTTATCCCTAAAACCTGATGCCTGGTTCAAATGTTGTTTCAGTGGAGTATTTCCAAGTCTACTTTAGGGACTGAGACTGTGGTCACTCAAGAAACGCTGGTCATGTCCTCAGCTAGAGGAAAGCCATGCACCACCCCTCAGCTGTCCAGCCATGCTGATAATTTGATACCTACCAGATGGTGACATTCCCTCTTCACATACCAGCTGCCTCTGGTAGGCCAGGGCACATCTCAGACAAAGATGTTTCTGGCACTTGCTCAGAATTTGAGAGTACCCGCTGGCTTGGTGGGAAGCAAATGGAAAAAAGGGAGATCCCCAGCCAAGGAAGGTTTGAGAAGTCCCATTCTGGCCCTTCAGAAGCAGCTACATTTGTACCACTTACTGGAGGAGGCCAGTGTGCATGTTTTATCTGCTTTCTTTAGTCAATGGGAGGGAGGGAGAGACGTCAGTCAATAACATTTTCAACTCTTTATAAAAAATCAACTCACACTGCTACACTTAGAGAGCAGCATGTAGGCAAGAGACCAGTAGGCTTCCCCAACAGCCTTTTCCTTAAAAAGACATATTTTAGGTCCATCTCAGTCTACATCTCTGCCTAACAGAACATCCCAAATGAGCAGCCTGTTAATTAATCTAACAAAGGGCCATAGCTCTTCTGGGCACACAGAAGCAACTTGAATCTAACAGTCTGTTTTTTATATTCATAAGGATTTAAGACACTGGCTCGCCAGGCATAGGCAGTGAACTGGCAGGAAGATGTGGTGTGAGGACAACAGGGATATGGGTGAGGGAAGAGCAGGAGCCACACTGCTCATGGGAAATGAAAAGCTTTAAAGTTCAAAGCATTCGCCTTCATTTTTTCCATGTAGTTCCCTTGAGGTTATGCAGCTGGATAATCTCAGAGTTAAGAGAAGACTGGCTTGTTATAAACTTTTTGTTCTACCTTTGATACATCCAGGCCCTCTGACAGTCGACTCAGTAGTCAGTTATTCCTCAAACCAAAGCACATGTGAGTTTAAGGTGTCTGACAACGTCTTGGAGGGTGGCATTAAAGAACATAAGGAAATGCAGTTGTCACTGATCTTAGCTCCTCCTTTAAGGACAGTTTTCCTCTTTTATGTAAAATAAGCCTGGAGTAATAAGAGTTTTAACAAATGACAGAGAAAGGTATGGATTTCTAAATTGACTAAAATCATACAGCTTGAGAAGGGATGCATAATAAACATTTGAATATAAGGCAGTTTCTTGTGGTCTGGGATACACTGGTAGCATTCCAATAAATGTTACATGGTTTATTAATAAATCTAGTGAATTGTTTCAAACTGTCTTTCCTGTGAGATTAGAGGAAGTTTTGGACAAAATAATATTAGTAATAACAAATATAGCATTTAGCCATTTACCTATTCTGTATATGATCCCAATTTTACAGATGAGAAAATTGAGGTACAGTACAGTTGAATAACCTGCTTAGGTCACACAGCTGGGGACACATACCTATTCACTGGCAAGGATACAAGACTGAATTTTTACATGCAGTAATAAATTAAAATCACAAAATTCTCTGATTCTCTTTGATTTTTGAAAGAAAAACCTGCTTGTCCCCTGAGTGGCAACTACTTATAGAATATATGTAATTGAGTTAGGTTGAAATTGCTTCAAACATACCAAAGTAGTAATGAAAAAGAGGGAAAAAAAGGTTCTAAAGGAGGGGAAAATATTCTCTTATAGTCAAAAAAGGAGAGGAAGAAGTGTACTTACAGACTGACTACAATTCTTGAAAAGAGAAAATACATAAAAAAATGAAAACTGTTCAATATAATTGTGTTACTGTGGCAGAATGATAAGCAAAATATTTTTTCTTCTTGTTCCACAATATCTGAATGCATATTTAAAAAAATTAACATAGCATCTTGAAGAAATAAACTAGGTAAACCCAGTCTCTTTCCGCACAAAATGGGTGCTGATGTTATGGTGTTTTAGCTCAATCAATATGCAGGCCAATCTTTATGATCTTTTATCTCCAGTCATGGAGTTGAGAAACTTCCTTTATTTTAAAAAGAAGGAAGAACATAGCCCTTGTGTTCATTTTGGGAAGTCAGACAACACACAGAAAAAAGAACAGGTTATCAACTATGAAGGATATTTACTGAAAAAACAATCTTTGCTTTTAAAGTGTTTGGAATCTAATAAAAGACAAGTTAAACTCAATCATGAAACTGGTGTTCTGTATTCTTAGACTGCATGTTAATTTTGAATACGGGAGTCTACATATGTGTATATATAGATATTTTTCTTAGAAGCTTTTGTTCCCCATAAAAAAAAATAATTTTGCTAAGGGAAAAACAAATGAAAGGAAATGGTTTGGAGTTGACTCAGAACTGTGAATATTTGAATTTTAATTTGGCTCTAAAGTCAGAAAAAAAGTTCACCCTCCTGGTATTATACCTTTAAAGCAAATGTAATCTATCATGCATGCAAAACTAATCTTTGACCTTTAATAGTAATTTTACCAATTGAAAAATGTTTCAAACACTCAACTGTAGAAAGGAGACAGACATTTGCTTACAGGCTGTGGACTCCAGCTCAGATGGCAGTGATTTTTCAATTGATGGGGAGAAAATCATGGAAATGACACAGCTATGGCTGGCTCTAGATTGCTCCTATATAAACTTCAGCCACAATTTAGAGTTTTTTTCTCTTGCATGGGTAAAATATCAACTAAGTTGGTATAAAAAGATGTTACTAATATTTTTGAGGTGACCTGTAATTACAATATCTGATACAGTTTTGTCTAAGATTTACTGATTATTCATATTATGCCCTTGCAATTCTCACATATACAATAGACAAAGCAATAAAGTACTCTGCTCAAAAATAGCTTCGACAAATGCTATAGTAAAAGTTTTCAATTACTTTAAAATTTCCATACCAAGAGAAGTTTTGAAAATACAGTGTTCCAAATGCAGGTGGAAAGACACCTTCTAAACCTTGAGGCAGTTCTGCAAGAACCCAGAGAAACCTGAGAAGGTGAAATAAAACTCTGCACACCATTTCTAAAGCAATGTAGCTGAATCACAGCCAAGGGTGGGTGGAGGAGCCACATGGCGGACACACATAAATGCTCGGGCAGTCCTGGTCACACCCCCAGCCACAGCTCTCTCAGCCTCTGTGACTGATTTCAGATTCCCTGTTCCAGGATTCCGTAACAGCCAGAAGTCCAACTGTAAAAGTGTGTGCGCATGTGCGTGTACATGTGTGTGTGTGTGTGTGTGTGTGTGTGTGTGTGTGTGTGTGTGTGTGAGGTGTTGATAAGGTGAGAGAAGTAAAGCCAAGCAGCCTAACTGAATTAACACATGTACTCACTTAGAACACTGACTGGCACCTAATCCAGAAACATAGATGACTAAAGATACTATCAAAAATGACATCATTAGTTTAGTAAAACACATAATATTATCTGTATCTCCAGATTTTACAGACATTGAGATATGACAAACCTGAGTTGTAAAGAGTGAAAAAAGTGGTGTAAAATTTGATTGATAAAATTAGTATTAAAATATTAGCTTTTAAAAATAGTGAAATTAGAGCATGTATTTCCCTTTCTGACCTCCCTTCCTTGCTTCCTTTACTCTTTCCCTTGTTTCTTCCCTGTTTTCCTTTCTCCCTCCCTTCCTTACTTTTTGTTCATTTACTCACCAATAAATCCACCAGCCAAACAATGATTTGTTGAAGGCTTTTGTAATTTTTTCATTAAGACAAACCAAGTTGAGTAGTCTACTATTTTTTCAAATAATACATTTATTACTAGCAAATAGAATCATTTAAACTTATTCAACTTCTAAAGTCTGTTGCTCTAAGGACTCACACCAGCAGAAAAGTAGTTTAGCCAGGGATGAAACATTTATTTTTCATATTAAACTTGATCTGACTCTATACCTTGTTCTGTTTATTGTATCTCTTGAGCTTTGCTACTCTCTGTCTGACATCCCTTTTACTGTTATTCCTCCAACTTAGCCTCTATGGGTTCTTTCTTTCCTATGCCAGCTCTGGTTTTACTTTAAAAGCTGAAAAACTTAGAACGAGAAACCCCATGAACATACTCACCTAAGCTCTGAACAAAGATTCAAGAAAAAGGTCAAGTTGACATCCAAACCTACAATTACATTAATCTTTCATGGATTTGAATTAAACAAATGCAGCTTGTCTTTTTGTTTCTGCAGAATTTCTTCTTAGAAACTAGAATTTGAAGACTAGCAAGAAAGAAAAATCCTCTACTTTTGGTCTATAAACCTCTAAAAATAATAGGCAGATTCAGATTCCTATGATAGGCAACTTCTTCCTACCTTCATTTTTATGCATTTAATATTAAGTATGTGGTTGGGAGAACCTATGAGGCAGTCTAACAAATAGTATTACCCTGCTATTTGCCAATAATATAAAACCAAACTTTCATTTTCAGAAGGAAATGAATGATAATGATAGGCAATATGGATAACTAAGATTATTGTCTGATCACATTTTTAAAAAACAGTTAACAATTTAAGCTTTTATTAGTGCTGCAAATGGAACTAATGGTAGACATGTGGACGGTTACTTGTGAAATGAGACAATCTGTGTAAGGCAGAAGTTATCTCTGCTTTGAAAATTTGGTAGAAGTTGTATATAGAGCCATATGAATAAATAAATTGTTTAATTACTATTTGAAGGAGTGGTGTTTAAATGGTAACTAGTGATTCAATTTCTCTAATGGTTATAGGTCTAGTATAGTTTTTTAGATCTTGTTGAGGCACTTTGGTTAAGTTTTGATTCTTTTACATCAAAATCAAACTTTAAAAAATAAGCAATAGTAAAAATGCTACAGCTTTAAATATATATATATAATAGCTTTCCACCTTTGATTCTAGAGCTATACTGTCTAATATGGCAGTCTCAAACCACATGTACCTCAGTTAGTACTTGAAATATGGCTAGTTCAAATTGATATGTGTCCAAAGTATAATATATACTCCACTTTTTGCAAACTTAGTAAAAAAAATTTAAGAGAACCCATTAAAAATCTTTTACATTGATTGCATGTCAAAATTATATTCTGGCTATATTGAATTAAATAAAATACATTTAAAAATTAATTTCATCTTTCAAATGTGGCTACTAAAACTTTATAAATGACATATGTGGTATGCATTATATTTCCATTGGGTAGTGCTGTTCTGGAACATTTATCAGCTCTTCTCTCTCATGATCTTTGCATTGTAAATACTGTTGTATGTGTAATCTTTAAAACATGTTATGACAAGAAAAAGATACTCCTAAATAGATGTATTCTTGGCAAAGGCATGTAAATTGTCTGGGTCTCCATTGCTTCACCTCTAAAATAAAAGGGTTGTATGATATTATTCCTGAAATTTTTTTATAATTCTCATAAATTTAATGACTTCTTAATTCTCTGAATAGATTTCAAGGCTGGGGGATACAGTTCATGTGGATAGCACATTTTCAGTTTAACAAATATTTCTAGAGCACTTATCATCAGTCAGATCCTGTGATAAATAAGATAACTTTATACCTGAACATCTCCCTCTGCATTCAGCACTACTCTTTACTGCTGGTACCTCTCCAAGAAACATTATGGAATGAATGAATGCACCATTATTATGCCCTGCCTTACCTATTAATACAGAAGGGAAAAACTCACACAAACATACACACATACTCATAAGAAACTGGCTGTGAATGAAATATCAAAACAAGAAATGCCTTTGAAAAACTGAGTTGTGATTCTTTGGCAGAAACTCAAGTGCCCATATAACTGAATGGTCTCTGAAACCCACAGCAAAAAAATGCCTTGCTCCTTCTGAGAAATGGAAAATGCATCGTGATTCTACATAAAGAGCATTCCAATTTTAGCTGCCTTTGTCCTCTTTGAGGCTTGCCTGGGTCAATAATTAGCCACACAGCTTCTGGGATTGAGTAAAGGAGGAGGATTATGAGCAAGTGCAAATGAGCTCTCTTAAAAAAGCAACAGCATAAAGCAAGAGGGTACTTGAGATTTGTCCTGTTCAAGGTGTTCACATTAAGCAGGCCAAGAAATGAGAAATTGAAAATTAATAAATTTGAACCTAGCCATGTGCACTTCCTTATTAACAAGTTTCCTGTTAATGTAATGCATTTTCAGCTTCTACTTAGTGAGGACTTTAAAATTATTCTCAGTTTTTCTCAAAAAATGCTTCTCCAATTTTATTGGGATTCTTAAACTTCTCAACTTTTGTTTTGCCAAGTATAAGAGAAAAAAATGAAAAAAAAAACCAGCCTGATATACTGGAAAGAGTGCTGGAGACCAAGAATTAGAAAAATGTATTTCTGGTCTTAGAACTGCTGCAAATTGTATTTTTTAATATTTTTCATAATTTTGAAATTTATAATTAACATTTTATAACTTGTGATATATAATTGAACAAATGGACTTCCTTCATCTGAGAAATGAGGATAAAGCCCTATGTATTTTAAAGGTTGGTGAGGGGAATCAAATGAGATAATGACAAGGAAAAACATTTAACAATATATAAATGTTTTACAAAGGTAAATCATCAAAGAAGTCTCTTATGAGCTAAAATCTGGTAATATTACATGTGGTTCTAGATGCAAAGGAGAAAACAGAGAAGAAACAAAATAGAAATATTATATCCACTATTAGAAATAGCACAATGTTCAAAAAAATAACATTTTAAAGCATATGGTGAGGTGGTTAATTGTATTGACTCTGGAGACAGACTAGTAGGATTTGAGGTCTGACTCTGCCATTTAGTAGCTATGAGATTTGGAACATATCACTTCACCTCTACTATTCAGTTTTCACATCTGTAAAATGAGGATACTAAAAGTAATATCTCGTTTATCATGAGAAATGAAATACTATATATATATATATATATATATATATATATATATATATAAAACACATTAGAATGGTATGGTGCTGGCACATACAAGGTATTATGGAACTATTGATGTTATTTAGGAGTTGACTCTATGATGCTTTAAACAGTAGGCTAACCTCCTAGCTAGTATTTGTTTTACATTATTTGAAAAACTGCATAGATTTCCCATATACATAAGATGTTAAGAGTTATTACAAGCACATCTTGGGAGAACCAAAAAAAGCAACTGTAGTACTTAGTTCACAAAACGTCAGCCTAGATAAGCCACACCTTTTAGAGGACTGAGCTAGATGGTGAAAAAGAAAGCACACTCATTTGGGACCTTGATAAAATTTGTGGCTCTCTCTGTTTTTACATCTTCCTCAGGTACTGAAAGAATGACTAAAAATGTCTTGTGTTTGCATTGTGATTTAAAAAATCACTTTCACACCCATGACCTCAGTAGAAGTTCAGGGCTTAAACGTCGACAATGAACCTACTTTCACCCTCACGTATCTCTTTGAGGAATCAAGTCAATTGAATACGTGTACTTGAGAAAAAGATGGGCTCTTTGCCAAACACTTGCCAACAGCTCCTAAGCCTGCACTTTTCATCTGAGCCACCTGCAGTCCTGCAAGGATCTGGATGGGTAAGTCATCTGCTTGTCAGACCTCACTGCCCTGGTAGTGTGGCCTGGCAATACATTCCACAAGTAGCTGTCGGTCGAGAAGTGAATCACTGTTTGCCATCTTCCTCTGGAGGAAGGCCGTTTTGAATGCTTCACCAACTCCAAGAGTGTGAGTCAGAGAAGGAGACTTAAGAGTCAGACACTCCTCTAGGATTCTCCCATAGGCTACATTTAGCTGCGTCTTTCTGTTTGTTGGATTCAAGGGTGATTTTCCATGAGACTCTACCTACTGGAAAGGAATGTCTGGAGCTGTTTCACATCTAATTTGACCGATTAGTACATCAGCATTGTTGATTTGGTGCCCCAGGATCAAGCACATGTGGCAGAGGTCCACTCATATATTTTCATGAAGTCATTCGTTAGGAAACCCTCCCTAGCAAAAAGCATTGACATACGCCATCTTCTAAGGGCCCAAATAAATCTAACCAGAATGCTTGCTTCAGAAAGAAACTGTACTCAGGGATTACACTGTCCAATCGAGTTTCTCTCTTTTGTCTAAATACTTATTGAAATCCTTAAACATATCATGGCAATAAAACATACTAAACATAAGTTAATCTTTCATCGTTAAGCATAGTGTAATGTCTGAATGTCATGAGTTGGGTTAGCAATCATGATAAGACTTCATGAATTAAATGAACAAAACTGAGCACACTTGTATTCACTGTAGGACAAAACAAGATGGCTTTAAAAATTCTTTCATCACCTTGTATCCCTTCATTTTGGTCTATCCTCCTATAACTTGAACTTTAACCTTTAAGGATTAAACAGGAATATAAAAAAAGGTAAAACACTTAGAGGCAAGCACTCTTTGTGTACTTATTAAAGATCCCCTCAACACCTACAGCATTGCTTGAAACATAGTAGTTACTAAAAAATATTTATAAAATAAATGAGTGTCTTGGAAGTTTGGGTCATTTTTACCACACTAATATTTTTATTTATCTATAGACACAATCATCTGAAACACATCAAGAGAAATTGATCAGTATTAAACAACAAGAGAAAAAATGTCTTCCTTTGCAGGAACATAATGCTAAATTATAATTGCGCAGTCAGAAAGTAATCTACAGTTTAATTACAGAGTATTATTAAATGAGCCAAAACCATTCTATAAATAAATAATGCAGAGCTTTGCTGAAGATTGTTGCTATTATGTGTAAGCCCTCGGAATGAAAAATGTAAGTACTATTTTTAATATGTTCGCCACATTAATTAATGAACAATATAAACAATTCATGCAAGCACGTCAGCCAAGCATAGCTCTTGGGGACCAGCAGGACATTTCAGTAACAAGAGCTAAAAGCAGGGAGCACTCTTGACTTGGAAAATGAATTCTTAATTTTGTGATTTTCCCCAATGGATAGTGTTTGAGCAAAATCTGGCACAGATGGAAAATATATACACAAAGCCAACTTTTCTTTGGTAAGGGAAATAGGGTTCTCTCATTATTGGGGGATGACTTGGACACTGTCCTCAAACTGGCCTCAGGCAACCTATTCTTTGTGCCACTCACATGCCCTCATCCAGTACCATGCTCTCTTGCAGAAGGAGGGGCAGCATGTCTCAGTGATCTTCTACTGCCTGCTCCTGCCATTAAAATCGGCTCTCGGTAAGGAATCGACTCTCACATATTCATACTTCAGTGAATTCAAATAATCATTTTACTGTTCTGTGAGGTATTTGCCTTTTTGATCTCATCTCTGAAAACAGGCCAAGATGCAAAAACTATTTTCTTTCCTATTCAAAAGAAATTTTAAGCATTAGACATCAGGAACATAAGGTCTCTTAGTTTGTTACTACTGAAATTACACACACACAGAACTTTGGTCATACTGTCCCAGTTACTTCAGAGGAACTGCACAATTCACTCCTTGGTCGTTTCAGGCTGCAGTGCTTCTCTGTTTAGACTCAGCACTCGCTGCCTCAGCCATCTCATCAGTGTCTTAACGTCTGACACACTTTTCTGATATCTTGATGGATATCTCTGCCCCGAGGACCCAGCACTTTCTCAATGGGAGAACGACTGAAACCATGCCCATCCTTTTCCAGCAGCCCACTGTCCTCCTGGCCTTGCTCATTTCCCAGTCTTTAGAGCTCAGTCATGACTGAACTTACATCTCCGCACCCTTTTGCATTAGCTGTGAAGAATTTCAATGACGTTACACCTATACAATGTGTTCAGAAACTGCCATCTTGAGGGGAGCCAAGATGGCGGCATGAGTAGAACAGTGGAAATCTCCTCCCAAAACCACATAACCACATATATCTATGAAAATACAACAAAGACAACTCTTCCTAGAATAAAGACCAGAGGACACAGGACAACATCCAGACCACACCCACACCTGCGAGAACCCAGTGCCTTGCGAAGGGAGTAACATACAAGCCCCGGCCGGGTGGGACCCGACTGCGCCTCCCCCTAGCTCCCAGCCAGAGGAGAGGAGTTGGAGTGGGGAGGGAGAGAGAGACCAGGACTGCTGAACACCCAGCCCCAGCCATCCGGAACAGAGCGCAGACACAGTGCATGTGTGGGGTCCTGGATACTAGGGAAACAGGGCAGCAAGACCAGTGAGTAGGTACCAGAGGCTGGCGCCAGAGAACAAAAGAAAAGCGAGCGGCCATTTTGTTGTTGTTGTCATTTTGTTTTGGAGAGTGCTTTTTGGAAGTCTTAAAGGGACAGGGACCCCAATACTAGGGAAACAGGGAAGCAAGACCGGTGAGCGGATACCAGAGGCCAGCACAGGAGAACAAAAGAAAAGTGAGAGGCCTTTTATTTATTTATTTTTGTTTGTTTTTGTTTTTTTGTTGTCATTTTGTTTTGGCGAGTGCTTTTTGGAAGTCTTAAAGGGACAGGGACGCCAGTACTAGGGAAACAGGGCAGCAAGACCGGTGAGCAGGTACCTGAGGCTGGCGCTGCAGAATAAAGAAAAACAAGCGGCCATTTTTTTTTGTTGTTGTTTGTTGTCGTTGTTTTGTTTTGGCGGGTGCTTTTTGGAAGTCTTAAAGGGACAGGGACCCCAACACTAGGGAAACAGGGCAGCAAGACAAGTAAGTGGGTACCAGACGCTGGCACCAGACAACAAAAGAAAAGCGAGAGGCATTTTTATTTTTTATTTTTTTATTTTCTTATTTTTTTATTTTTTTTGTTGTTTTGTGTTGGCAAGGGCTTTTTGGAAGTCTTAAAGGGGCAGGGCGGGACACTTACTCCAGAGGTAGGGAATCCAGGGATCTATGGGCACTCTAACCCCCTGGGCAGCAGGGAGCACGGAGGCCCCTTACGGAAAGAAATAGCCTCCCTGGACACTCGCCCTCCAATGTGACTCCACCATTTTGGAGCAGCAAACCGAGCCAGGCCATGCCCATGGCAACAGCAGAGATAAACTCCATTGCAGCCGGGCAGGAAGCAGAAGCCCTGTCGGTGCGCAGCTACCCAGCACAAACCATTAGAGGTTGCTGTTCTCCCAGGAGAGGAAGGCCACAAACCAACCAGAAGGGAAGTTCTTCCAGCAGTCACTCGTCCCAGCTCTGCAAACTATTCCTATCACCATGAAAACACAAAATTACAGGCAAATCAAGATCACAGAGGTAACACCAGAGAAGGAGACAGACCTAACCAGTCTTCCTGACAAAGAATTCAAAATAAAAATCATAAACATGCTGACAGAGATGCAGAGAAATATGCAAGAAAAATGGGATGAAGTCCAGAGGGAGATCACAGATGCCAAGAAGGAGATTACAGAAATGAAACAAACTCTGGAAGGATTTATAAGCAGAATGGATAAGATGCAAGAGGCCATTGATGGAATAGAAACCAGAGAACAGGAACACATAGAAGCTGACATAGAGAGAGATAAAAGGATCTCCAGGAATGAAACAATACTAAGAGAACTGTGTGACCAGTTCAAAAGGAACAATATCCATATATTATAGGGGTACCAGAAGAAGAAGAGAGAGGAAAAGGGATAGAAAGTCTCATTGAAGAAATAATTGCTGAAAACTTCCCCAAATTGGGGGAGGAAATAATCGAACAGACCACGGAAATACACAGAACCCCCAACAGAAAGGATCCAAGGAGGACAACACCAAGACACATAGTAATTAAAATGGCAAGGATCAAGGACAAGGAAAGAGTTTTAAAGGCAGCTAGAGAGAAAAAGGTCACCTATAAAGGAAAACCCATCATGCTAACATCAGACTTCTTGACAGAAACCCTACAGGCCAGAAGAGAATGGCATAATACATTTCATGTAATGAAACAGAAGGGCCTTGAACCAAGGATACTGTATCCAGCACGACTACCATTTAGATATGATGGCGGGATTAAACAATTCCCAGACAAGCAAAAGCTGAGGGAATTTGCTTCCCACAAACCACCTCTACAGGGCATCTTATAGGGACTGCCCTAGATGAGAGCACTCCTAAAGAGAGCACAGAGCAAAACACACAACATATGAAGAATGGAGGAGGAGGAATAAGAAGGGAGAGAAGAAAAGAATCTCCAGACAGTGTATATAACAGCTCAATAAGCGAGCGAATTTAGGCAGTAAGATACTAAAGAGGCTACCTTGAACCTTTGGTAACCACGAATTTAAAGCCTGCAATGACAATAAGTACATATCTTTAAATAGTCACCCTAAATGTAAATGGAGTTAATGCACTAATCAAAAGACACAGAGTAATAGAATGGATAAAAAAGCAAGACCCATCTATATGCTGCTTACAAGAAACTCACCTTAAACATGTACAGACTAAAAGTCAAGGGATGGAAAAACATATTTCCGGCAAACAACAGCGAGAAGAAAGCAGGGGTTGCAGTATTAATATCAGACAAAATAGACTTCAAAGCAAAGAAAGTAACAAGAGATAAGAAAGGACACTACATAAAGATAAGGGCTCAGTCCAACAAGAGGATATAACCATTCTGAATATATATGCACCCAACACAGGAGCACCAGCATATGTGAAACAAATACTAAGAGAACTAAAGGGGGAAACAGACTGCAATGCATTCAATTTAGGAGACTTCAACACACCACTCACCCCAAAGGATAGATCCACGGGGCAGAAAATAAGTAAGGACACGGAAACACTGAACAACACAGTAGAGCAGATGGACCTAATAGACATCTATAGAACTCTACATCCAAAAGCAACAGGATATACATTCTTCTCAAGTGCAAATGGAACATTCTCCAGAATAGACCACATACTAGCCCACAAAAAGAGCCTCAGAAAAATCCAAAATATTGAAATTCTACCAACCAATTTTTCAGACCACAAAGGTATAAAACTAGAAATAAATTATACAAAGAAAACAAAAAGGCTCACAAACACATGAAGGCTTAACAACATGCTTCTAAATAATCAATGGATCAACAAAAAAATCAAAATAGAGATCAAGGAATATATAGAAACAAATGATAACAACGACACAAAGCCCCAACTTCTGTGGGACGCAGGAAAAGCAGTCTTAAGAGGAAAGTATATAGCGATCCAGGTACACTTGAAGAAGGAAGAACAATCCCAAATGAATAGTCTAACATCACAATTATCGAAATTGGAAAAAGAAGAACAAATGAGGTCTGAAGTCAGCAGAAGAATGGACATAATAAAGATCAGAGAAGAAATAAACAAAATTGAGAAGAATAAAACAATAGCAAAAATCAACGAAACCAAGAGCTGGTTCTTTGAGAAAATAAACAAAATAGATAAGCCTCTAGACAAACTTATTGAGAGAAAAAGAGAATCAACACAAATCAACATAATCAGAAATGAGAATGGAAAAATCACAACAGACTCCACAGAAATACAAAGAATTATTAAAGACTACTATGAAAACCTATATGCCAACAAGCTGGAAAACCTAGAAGAAATGGACAACTTCCTAGAAAAATACAACCTTCCAAGACTGACCAAGGAAGAAACACAAAAGTTGAACAAACCAATTACGAGCAAAGAAATTGAAACGGTAATCAAAAAACTACCAAAGAACAAAACCCCAGGGCTGGACGGATTTACCTCGGAATTTTATCAGACACACAGAGAAGACATAATACCCATTCTCCTTAAAGTGTTCCAAAAAATAGAAGAGGAGGGAATACTCCCAAACTCATTCTATGAAGCCAACATCACCCTAATACCAAAACCAAGCAAAGACCCCACGAAAAAAGAAAATTACAGCCCAATATCCCTGATGAATGTAGATGCAAAAATACTCAATAAAATATTAGCAAACAGAATTAAACAGTATATCAAAAGGGTCATACACCATGACCAGGTGGGATTCATCCCAGGGATGCAAGGATGGTATAACATTCGAAAATCCATCAACATCATCCACCACACCAACAAAAAGAAAGACAAAAACCACATGATCATCTCCATAGATGCTGAAAAAGCATTTGACAAAGTTCAACATCCATTCATGATAAAAACTCTCAGCAAAATGGGAATAGAGGGCAAGTACCTCAACATAATAAAGGCCATCTATGAAAAACCCACAGCCAACATTATATTGAACAGGGAGAAGCTGAAATCTTTTCCTCTGAGATCAGGAACTAGACAGGGATACCCACTCTCCCCACTGTTATTTAACATAGTACTGGAGGTCCTAGCCATGGCAATCAGACAAAACAAAAAAATACAAGGAATCCAGATCGGTAAATAAGAAGTTAAACTGTCACTATTTGCAGATGACATGATACTGTACATAAAAAACCCTAAAGACTCCACCCAAAACTACTAGGACTGATATCGGAATACAGCAAAGTTGCAGGATACAAAATCAACACACAGAAATCTGTGGCTTTCCTATACACTAACATTGAACCAACAGAAAGAGAAATCAGGAAAACAACTCCATTCACAATTGCATCAAAAAAAATAAAACACCTAGGAATAAACCTAACCAAAGAAGTGAAAGACTTATACTCTGAAAACTACAAGTCACACATAAGAGAAATTAAAGGGGACACTAACAGATGGAAACACATCCCATGCTCGTGGCTAGGAAGAATTAATATCATCAAAATGGCCATCCTGCACAAAGCAATATACAGATTTGATGCAATCCCTATCAAACTACCAGCAACATTCTTCAATGAACTGGAACAAATAATTCAAAAATTCATATGGAAAAACCAAAGATCCTGAGAAAGAAGAATAAAGTAGGGGGAATCTCACTCCCCAATTTCAAGCTCTACTACAAAGCCATAGTAATCAAGACAATCTGGTACTGGCACAAGAACAGAGCCACAGACCAATGGAACAGACTAGAGAATCCAGACATTAACCCAGACATATATGTCAATTAATATTTGATAAAGGAGCCATGGACATACAATGGTGAAATGACAGTCTCTTCAACAGATGGTGCTGGCAAAACTGGACAGCTACATGTAGGAGAATGAAACTGGACCATTGCCTAACCCCATATACAAAAGTAAACTCAAAATGGATCAAAGACCTGAATGTAAGTCATGAAACCATTAAACTCTTGGAAAAAAACATAGGCAAAAACCTCTTAGACATAAATATGAGTGACCTCTTCTTGAACATATCTCCCTGGGCAAGGAAAACAACAGCAAAAATGAGCAAGTGGGACTACATTAAGCTGAAAAGCTTCTGTACAGCGAAAGACACCATCAATAGAACAAAAAGGAACCCTACAGTATGGGAGAATACATTTGAAAATGACAGATCCGATAAAGGCTTGACGTCCAGAATATATAAAGAGCTCACATGCCTCAACAAACAAAAAACAAACAACCCAATTAAAAAATGGGCAGAGGAACTGAACAGACGGTTCTCCAAAGAAGAAATTCAGATGGCCAACAGACACATGAAAAGATGCTCCACATCGTAATTATCAGAGAAATGCAAATTAAAACTTCAATGAGGTATCACCTCACACCAGTAAGGATGGCTGCCATCCAAAAGACAAACAACAACAAATGTTGGTGAGGCTGTGGAGAAAGGGGAACCCTCCTACACTGCTGGTGGGAATGTAAATTAGTTCAACCATTGTGGAAAGCAGTATGGAAGTTCATCAGAATGCTTAAAACAGACTTACCATTTGACCCAGGAATTCTACTCCTAGGAATTTACCCTAAGAACGCAGCAATCAAGTTTGAGAAAGACAGATGCACCCCTTTGTTTATCACAGCACTATTTACAATAACCAAGAATTGGAAGCAACCTAAATGTCCGTCAGCAGATGAATGGATAAAGAAGATGTGGTACATATACACAATGGAATACTACTCAGCCATAATAAGAGGGAAAATCCTATCATTTGCAGCAACATAGATGGAGCTGGAGGGTATTATGCTCAGTGAAATAAGCCAAGCAGAGAAAGAGAAATACCAAATGATTTCACTCATCTGTGGAGTATAAGAACAAAGGAAAAACTGAAGGAACAAAACAGCAGCGGCATCACAGAACCCAAGAATGGACTAACAGTTACCAAAGGGAAAGGGACTGGGAAGGATGGGTGTGTATGGAGGGATAAGGGGGGGGGGAGAAAATGGGGGGTATTAAGATTAGCATGCATGGGGGAGTGGGAGAAATGGGAGGGATGTACAACACAGAGAAGACAAGTAGTGATTCTACAACATTTTGCTATGCTGATGGACAGTGACTGTAAAGGGGTTTGTTGGGGGTGACCTGGTATAGGGGAGAGCCTAGTAAACATAATATTCTTCATGTAAGTGTAGATTAATGATAACAAAAAACAAAAAAACAAAAAGAAAGAAAGAAAAGGGGAATTACTCCCTGATAGGATAAAACTAACTGTAAATCAACGATTAATACATGCTTTAAATATCCTTAATTTTGATCAGTTAAAGGGTGTCAGATGATTGGCTGTGGAAGTACATTTTCCTGATAATATTCCTTTCTCTTAAAAAAAAAAAAAGCAGTTCCTGTCTGGTGACCTCCAATGAGTTCTACACAATGGTATAAAGGGCATATCAAAGTGTGGGCAAAGGGTCTGTTTGTGTTTATACAGAGGGTGAAAGCCTAATTTGGCTACCCAGAAAATGAACTAAGATACGATAGGAAGAAGAACTTCCAACATCAGCACTCTCTGGAAGAGTCATACCAGAAGATGATCATCAAAAAACCTCAACAAAGATCCAGGCGATGCTGCAGTTGTAGCTGCATTCATCCCACTGGTTGCTGGACTTGGCATTGGAATGAAGAAGGAGATATCTAAGCTGGCCTGTGCATACAGTAAAACAACAATTTTGACTGGATCTATACTGTTGGAACTCAACCAAGAATTAGGAGAAGTGCAAGTTGTAGAGCTCCAAATCTTACTACTACAGACTATCTACTGTTAAAAGAACATATGGGATGTGAACAGTCCCCAGGAATGGGTTGTTTTAATTTGTCTGATTTCTCTCAGACTGTTCAAGTTCAGTTGCACAATATCCACTTATCCATAGATAAGTTTTCACAAATGCCTAGGGTGCCTAACTGGTTTTCTTGGTTTCACTGGAGATGGCTGGTAATTATAGGCCTGCTTTGGTTATGTAACTGTATTCCTATTATGTTAATGTGTGTACGCAATTTAACTAGTAGTTTAAAACCTATACATTCTTAAGTTACTCTACAAGAAGATATGTCAAAGAAATAATCAATCTTCCCATGTTATCTTCCGTCTGCTACTTCTATAGCTTTTCTTCTTCCTTCCTAACTACAACCCTTAAATAGAATTCGTGCCTCATATCGAATTTACCAAGTATCATAATTCCTCCAAATGGTAAAGATACCTCAAGACAAATGCTGGGCATAGAAGCTACAGGGCATAAATATGCAAAGAAGTAAAAAGCTAACCTTTTCAAATAATATTGCCTCTCTCTCATTTACCAACTTTACATTTATTTGTATGGCCCCTGAAGATGACTGCTTAGCCAGAGACGGGTAAGATTCCTCAAGGGAGGAATAACCTAAGACAGGCACAGTCACAGGGGGGCCATCAGGTGAGAAATTGGGGATCAACAGAGGTGAGGCTTAGAACCTCACCCACCCCTGTTTTGAGAGAAATCTTCTCCACCCGTGTTTGTTTTATAGCCCTTGACTAGGTTGGATGAACACTTAGTCTACAGGCACACACCTGATCATCTACATTTGCTCTCTTACAGCACTAAACTATGTTTTCTACCTTTATCTTGCATCTACCTACCACTTCAGCATTTTGTTATACAGAGGGTCAAAGCCTAATTTGGCTACCCAGAAAATGAACTAAGATACGATAGGAAGAAGAACTTCCAACATCAGCACTCTCTGGAAGAGTCATACCAGAAGATGATCATCAAAAAACCTCAACAAAGATCCAGGCGATGCTGCAGTTGTAGCTGCATTCATCCCACTGGTTGCTGGACTTGGCATTGGAATGAAGAAGGAGATATCTAAGCTGGCCTGTGCATACAGTAAAACAACAATTTTGACTGGATCTATACTGTTTTTATTATTACTAATAATAATACTACTAATTATTACTAATAATAATACTACTAATAATAATAATTAGGGAGAAATGTGGGATTCACATATAAATCAAGTATAAAAATCAAACGAATGTTCATATTTGACCTGATTGTTTATAGTTCATAATGTGTGATCAAAACTGAAAGTTTCTGTTTGACTGCCCTTGTACTGTTCACCATGTAAACTTATTCACTATGTAAGAACCTGTTCACCATGTAAGAACTTGTTCGTTATGCTTCAGAAGATTGGAGACTGATGGGAGTTAGGCTTGGGGTGGATTAATGATTGTGCATTGAGCATTGACCTTCCTATACAGAGTTTTATTGTTGTTAACAACCATTTGATCAATAAATATGAGAGACGTCCTCTCAAAAAAAAAAAAAAGAAACTGCCATCTTTCTATTTGTGCTTCCATGAACTTAGTTTATTATCTCAATACTGTTTTTTACCAAAATAATACTTGTGCATTGTATTAGTTTGCTAGGGCTGTCAAAAATGTTGCTACTTGTGACCTTCCGACAATGGGTCAGGAGGATTATCTGCTTCCAGACTGTGGTTTACTATGGATAACTGAAACTCCAGAAAGTGAAACTGGATAAGGGGGGACTACTACAGTATTTTTCCGCCAGAACCACTGATACCGTCTTTAGAAGAACTGTGTTCCACAGCCACATCCTTCAACAAAGCCCCTCTCTTCAAAATCCAAAGGCCCACTATCCCATGTCAATTTCTCCGTTTCCTCATGCAAGGCCCTGTAAAATCCAAATTTCTGCTTTCTGGTGTCCTTTCCTAGGATTCCAGTAAAATGCAGCGACTTCAGATTACTCAAACACAGGCTGCGCTTTCCTACTTCTGTTGCTTCCACTGACATTTCTCCAAGAAAGGTGCCATTCTTCAAGACTCCAATCAAATGCTAGAATATTTTAGGCTCACCTTTTCCCAATCTCATACACACCCATCAAAACAACAATGGCTCCCAGTTCCTTGAGCCATAACCCATTTACCTGACCCTCTCCTTTTTCGTTTATCTTTCTCGATGGCCTCCTCACTCCCTCAATCCTAAATACCCTGTTAACGGAGGGCTACTCGCATCATGGATGCTTAGTAACCCAATGACTAAGTTGACTAAAGCCAGTCTATTTGACATCACTTGTTTCAAGGGTTAAAATGATTAAAATAGCTAAAAAGTACTATCACTTATTTTTGTGTTTACCTTATAGACATGGTATAAATCATGGCTCGATGACTAAGAGCCAGTAATGGTTATTTTGGTTGATGATTTTCTTCCCCTAATTGAAATAATTTTTTAGTTTAAATAATTATAGTGTGTATGTGTGTGTGTGTGTGTGTGTGTGTATGTATGTATGTATGTATATATAACACTTTTTTTACCAAAATTTTTTGGTGACATTTATAAAAACTAGGAGAAATGCAGTTATCTACATTGCAGGTTAGACAAACGTAGGGTCCATTATTAGTGACTGACTTGCCTTAAGTTTTATAAGATCTTACTTCAAGACACTTTTATATAATTTCAAGTTTATTTAGATCCAAATAAACTAAATTTCTAGTTTATTATCTTTCCAAGCTTTAGTCTGTATTTGGCACAAATTTCTTAGTTCTTCCCTATCTATCCTCTTGTCCTTGAGAAACCTTAATAAATTAAGGCTTGTAAAATGATACATCAATATAGGCCAAGTGTGGTCAACTCTTTGGCAGTCTGGCTCATAGTCTTTTCCAATCCCTCCATCCTTGCTGTATTTATTATAGAGACCAGAAAGCAAATACTTACTTTCCAATTTCTTTCCCATTAGAAATGGTCATACGGTATGGTTCTGGCTAATGGCTATGAGCTGAAACTTCTGAGGTCTTTGAGGAAGGCTTTTGTGTTTCTGATAAATGGGATAAATACAACTAACAGCTGCCCTTCCTCTTCCCCTCCCCCTCGCTGACTGTAACATGGACATGATGTCTGCAGCTGCAACAGCTAGCCTGCCATCATGATCAAAGGGCCAAGCAGGCTGCCGAGAAGCTGACCTTCTGCAAATGGTGACATTATACAGCTGTTGAAACGCCTCCAGTGGCCACTTACTTAAGTAACACTATTTGTTCAAGCCATTGTAGGTCCCAGCTTCTTGTTAATTACAGTTCAAAGCTTCTGAAGTAAATACACCAAAGCTGACAGTGAGTTTTTTTCACAACGAAAAACTCTCTTCTACGGCCACAGAATGTGCTCCCTAATCAAAATCTACAAGCTCAGCTCCCTAGGTCAAAAGGAGGCAAGGGAGAGTTAGTTGGCTGTTTTCACATAAATCATTCACCAGCAAGGGGATCTCTGTTATCCTCTTTCTTTTTCCACAGAGATTATTATTAACTATGTTTCTGCATTATTTCAAGAAAAGGAAAATGTTAAATTAAAAATTAGATGAAAAGGAGGGACCTGTGAGAATCCATGGACAGCCTTTACATTCGGATGACTGTAATCTGCTTCTCATGAATGAAGAAAGCGTAGAATGGCATAGAATGCTGTCCATCTAATTTGTTTGCTTGTTTTTTTGCATTCCCTGTGCAGAATATCTCATAACTATGATGGTATAGTTGGCAAGAATCACATTCATTTCTAACAGAAATACAAGAGGCTGAATGTGACTGTGTCTAGCTCATTACCAGAGTGATTAAAATCAGCTGTTGTGATGCTGCTTTTAGGGCCTCAGAGTTTGTCATTTATGCAGCCGAAGGCATTATTCATTTTTATGTAGAGATTTTAGTTTCAGTTCTGCCAAGTTCTAAGGTGTTCTAATTAAAGACTCCTTGGGGAATTTTTCCTTCATCTGATGGATTCAAGATTCTTTAGTAAATAACCTGCTAGGATAATTTCTGGTGGGGATAACTTGTCTTTAATTTTAAGGACTTACTTTTATTTTATTCACATCCTGAAAACCAGGACAGTAATCTCATTAAGCAAATACAGAATTGTATATATTATAATGAAAACAATATACTGTTAAAGGATGTATACAAATCTTCAAACCTGCAGGTCTTACTTATGCTGATGTGAAGCTAAAAAAATCTTGAAATAGAATAATATTGCTGTATATTGGATAATAGATACCCTCATTTGTGTAATGCAAATTTATACAGCTCTCTTTTAGGTACAAAGTTTATACATGAAATGCACAAAATCATGACATCTCCAAGCGGTTCCAATTTAATAGCATCCTTTCTGTAAGGTCTGATAGCCTTTGTAGGATTGACAATTAGTCTGACAAAAGCAGCTCTATGGGAAGGAGTTCCCTGAAGTTGTGACTGCACAGTACGTACACTGGTTTCAAAATATTTAGATTTAGTATTAGGTGTGCATCAGTGAGAAAACCAGCACCTCCCACCAACCCCTCGGTACCACCACTGCTTTGCAGGGAAAGCAGGACCATACTAACATGGGAACATAACATTAATCAAGCCTTCTCCTCACTTGCCATTTCCTAGAATTTAATTTATTTTTATATTCTATTAACTAACATTATATGCATATCACCCTTGGAATAGAGAAGCCAGTCAGTCACTCCTTTGTAAAAATGATATATATCATCTAGCTCTTCCCGCCTCTTCTTGAAAAGTTATCTGACATGTTTTTCCCTCTTTCAAAAACACTCTTTCCTTTGTTTTCTCACTTGGCTAATTCCTAGTCATTCTTCATTTCTCAATGTATATATGATGTCCTCCCAGTAGCTTTGATTCCCCACCCTCATATTAGTTGGTGTTACCCTTTACAACATCTTCAGATTGCTACTTCTCCTCTGATGGACTTCAGTTACACATTTAATTTTGGGATGATGTGTCGAATATTGTCTCCCATACTCATTGTCAGACTTGAGAGGCAGGAGGTATGTCTGTATTATTCACCTGTTTCCTCAAAGCCCAGCCCAGTCCAGGACAGCATAGCACAGGTGCTCAATAAATGTGTCAGCAGTCATGAGCTCAGATTGCCTTCCTGGGCTCAGAGTACGGGAACCAGCCCTGGAGAACAGCAACAGTAGGAGTCTTCAGACAGTAAAATACTGATTTTGCAGAGGTAACAGCTGTGAAGATCAGAAAGTGCCCAGACTTTGGATAAAAGGAGGATAGCAAAGAATGCCCGTTCTGCATGGTCTCGCTCAGGGTCCTGGTGGGGCCTATTCATCTTTGTTACTGAAAAACTTATGTTTTTGCCGCTATTGGAGGTGGGGGGGGAGTCATTACTTGATTATTGTAATGGATTTGAACCATACAAACTGTATTCATCATTTTTACCCAAAGATCAGATTAAAATAAAGATACAAATAAAATAATGAGGGCTTCTTAAGATTCTGAGGTTCCATTACAAGTGTCTCCCTCTCAGGGATGAAAGGTGAACTGCTTCTCTGAAAAATACCTTTCTGTAAAGCAATGGGGAAACTCCTGAAGATGGAAACAGAAAAAGGTAGATGGCAGCAGACTGCCTTGGTTTCACCACAGACTTCCCATGCCCTTATCAATGAGTAAAACTGCTTACAATCAATGGCAATCTTCATACACATAATATTAATTCTTCCAAAGATTCCAGAAATAAGTTCTTAAGCTACTCCCTGTTATTTGGAACAACTATGGTTTGGAATATTCCCCATTTTTGTAATGCTGAGAAAAATGGTCTAAACTAGATGTCTATGACTATATTCAGATGATTTCTATTCATAAAATGAGAATATAGAATAGAATAATTTCTGTAACAGTGATACTGCTGGGAGACAAATTGGCTCAAGAAGCAATAGAAAACCTGGGCAGGCACTTCAAGGTAATCAATTTTGTTGTATCGTGTTTGCTGTGACTCTGAAGAAAGCTAATTTAGTCTCTGAAAGTAGTATCTTGCTGCCTGGAATTGGTACCCACAAACTTCAAATAAACTATTCTATGAACGTTAAGTTGCCCTTGATAGAAAGAAGGGCATGTTCAGCTCCAAGCCACCAGGGAAGGTATAATTTCACAAAGCCAGACAGCCAGGCTAAGTGATCTGCTGAGGGAACCCTTGTAGACAAAGAACAGTTCACATTTCTTTTCCCCTATCTATCCAGTAACCTTAACAGAATTATTTTAGGATTATTTTTCTCTCTTTCTACTTATGACTATAATCATGTCTTTGAAAATGTATTTTTGGTTGTTAGATGCAGGTAGAGTTAATAAAAATTTAGCTGTAGAGCCAAGCAGCCCAGGCGTCAAACATCAGCTTACTAGCTACTTGTCAGATGGTCTACAGAAAGCCACTTACCCACATCTGTTTTCACAGCTGTTAACAAAAGGGGTGTACACATCATAATAATGCCCACCTCTCAGAATTGCTGGGAGGATTAACAAAATTACCACTGCAAATGCCCAGTACCAGGCCTACAGTATGGACTTAATAGACCTAGATCTCATTGCTTTCTCTCATTGGGGCTTTTCTTCTGCCCCTCTCTTCTCCATCTTCAGAGGACCAACCTCAGCAGTGTGTGATTATCTGGGGGACCTGCCAAGCCAGCAGCCCACTGGCATGCCCCGTGTGCCTGACACAACACACAGTCCATTAGGTATTCAGCCTGTTTTCTCGATGCTTAGTTCATGTTAAGATGCAAGTGTTCTGGGGGGAAAAAAGCATAAATTCATGTCTAATTATTTATTTATGTTTTTAAGTTTTCTTCATTTTTACAATTGACTGTGACAGAGTCTCCTACGGAGGATATAGAAAGAACAGAGTCTTGGGCTTTGAGGAGGGAAGAAATGTGGCGGGGACACAGGAAGGGGAGAAAGATGAAGGAAGAATGTCTCAAAAGACAGCTCCTGCACCAGTCACTCTACTGAGCCAGCCCTTCCTGCTCCTGCTCCTGCCCCGTTCTTAGATAAATCAAGCCTGCTTGCTTCTTACTGTTAGCTTTTCATGTTTTATAGCCAAAATAGCTAGGTGTCATATTAGTAAATGGCAGTGTTTTCTTTTCACAGGGCATGTTTTATAAACAGTCAACCACAAATTAATCCTTAGTCCCGCCTGTCATAGTGATCTGATTCATTACAAAAAAGCTCTTGTATACAAGGTTCTTGAGACTTCATGTCACAGATCAGTACATTTACACGGTATGTAATCGATGTGCAGCTATATTAAAAATTAAAACCATGAAGTGGGGGCAGGAAGTGGGATATTTCAAATATATAGATATAAAACAATAGGAATCTTATTTATAAAAAGTTGGGGTCTAGAATGTCCTACACTGAGATATTACCCAGCTACATGCTGCTAAATTGACACATTTCCCCTTTTGCTAAAATAAAAGACTATAGCTGACCTATTGTTAGTATTATTAGTATTAGCTAACCTCATTATCTTCAGAGTAAGTTGCATCTATATGTGGCAAGCACATCAATGACTTTATTTGCTGGGGTTTACAGATGCTAAGAGTGTCTTTTCTTTTCTCCATCTTTAAGATGTAGCTAATCTTTGTTAAATATTTGAAGTGGGCATATAATCTGTATTACTTAAATTGAACATTCTCCTGATCCTGGATATATTTCATACATTCTACAGGAATACCATTTGTTAAAACTAAGTATTCAAACAATAGTGCTCTTCAAAAATAGGGAAAGATAAAAAATGTTCAAAGTGCACCTCTAGTCATTGAGAAATTTAATCTTAATATTCTGAAAAGTAAGCAGGAAAGTATGAATTTCATTTTTCACAGGTAAACATTTAGAATGACTTCAGAGGTTATGGTTGATGATTATTCTTTGAATAAAAAGAAAACATGAAAGAAATTTAGGACCTTCACAGTCTAAGTTACTCTCCTCAAGAGTATAGCTAAAATTAACTGTCTTGTTTCCTAAATGGCATCTTGAAAAGGTAACACCTATATTAACTTCTCTTAACCCTGAATATGCAGAAGTGTTTGCTTGCCAAAAAAGGGGTCATTGAATTTATTCATTCTGTATTTCTTTTTATAAAACAAACAAAAATCATTTAAAACAAGCCACATTTGTGCCAAAAGAGAATTTGGTAGCCAGGAACCTATCACAGCTTGCATTATTAGTTAGCCCTTTATATTCTCTTAATGGCACTATTGGGGTATATTTTTAAAGCATTAGTACAAGTGAAATACTTTCCTAAATGCCCCTGTTTGATGACTGCATATAGCATCAGCAGTGAACAGCTAACATTTATGGGGTACTTAGCATATACCAGGTACTGTCCTAAACACTTTGAATGATTATCTAACTAAATTCCTATGGAAAACTTATGAGTTGGGTACTATTACTTCCATTTACAGATAAGGAAACTGAGGCAGAGAGAGGGTACACATCTAGCAGGTAGAATCAGCTAGTAAGCAAGAGACCAACCTAGTCCAACTGGAGAGACCAGTAGTATGCTTCTCTTGGAGGAGCAGGTGAACTCAAAGGGCTTGCACACAATTCTACTAGAACATTCAGAATAATTTTGTAAGGTCATTTTTTCCCCTCTAAAGTGATTACTGGGGAATTCTGATGGGACATGGAGAAATTGTAAGATGTCACAGGAGTATTAGTACAAAGGTTAAGAATGGTATGGGAGTCCTTCTCCATCTTGTGGATCTCCTTCCTGACCACCTACATTCCCACTGTAATTAATGTTACAAAACACATGACTAAATTGTTTTTCTTTGGTAGTGGAGAAGGGTGTTGTAGGGAAGAGACTTGGGAAAGTTCATAAAAATCAGAGAACCACTGGTTTCTTATATTATTCCACGTGAATGTTTAAGATGATCTAAGCATCATTTAAGGTTTCTTTAATCCATGATACCCACCAGCAAATGCTGCCTGTCAGAATATCACCTTATACTCTCATGCAATTTCACAAATATTATCTCATTTAGTTCTCAAAGCAAACTTGTGAGATGATTAAATAACCTTATTTTAAAGGAAAAGATAGGGCTCCATGGCTATAAGGTATAGTACAAACAGAACCCAAGCCAGCATCTGGATCTCCAATCTGTTAATAACTTCCATTAGTGCAAAGGTTTTCTGCTATAGTCTGTGGCTTGGTGAAAACAGTCTTTTCAGCAAATTAAATTTTGTGCAGGGAAACCAAGAGCTCAACAGTCAAATATTTTTGCTGAGTGTATTTTAGGATTCAATGAAGTATCAAATCTGGAGGAACTGGTTATCTCAAAAGAGTGTCTGGCTAAGCAGGACTGAGAGACTGCATGTCAATAGCTCTTGAAACTTGTTACCGCTGAGCTCATGTTCTTAGTTTCTTTCCGTGAGGAAGGTAGAGGATCATATTTTTTATCCAGGAAAGATAACCAAAGAATGGTAGACCTGAAAGGTGTGATTAGGATCCTAATCAGGAATTCCAGTGGAAGATTGCAGCTGCCAAGGCCTCAGGGGACAGGATGAGGGCAAAAATTCCCCTGAGAAATGTTCAATTAAAGAATACCGAATAGCTAAGTACTAAAGTTTTATTTTTTCCTTAAACTCTTACAAATTTCACATTGCTATAGTAACTATTTATGTCAGTTTGTTTGCATGATCCTGGATGGGCTTTTGGCAAAATTACAGAAAAAAAAAGTTAGAAAATGAAAAATAGTGTAAATTAAGAAATGCTTTAGGAAACTTTTATCTATCATGTAACCAGCACCAGCTGTGCCACCATTTACATTTCTGATGGCAATGGTGTACTTGTTAGCTTATCACTGCTCTTCCCAATCCCAATAAATTCTTAGAAATTTAATTTCATTAGAAGCAGTCCTACTCTTAGTTCACTGCAAACGGACTCCTAGATCAGTCTAAACACAGCTTTCTTTGAACCCCTCTGGATCACACACTATGAACATAAGAATAACCAAGACATGCAATCAAGTATATTTTTAGATGCTAGGTTTAATTCTCTGATCAAGCTAAAAGTGACTGAAATCAAGTCATACATGTTCCTGAATATTTTATATTTCTCAAAGTAGTTTTCCCTACCAATCAATGAGAGATGAAAGGTGGCAGCTGAATATATTGCAGCATTCCCAAATAGTGTTCCCTGAAAGATTACTTCCAGCACATAGAGGTGACACATGGTATGTAGATGCACATGAAGGAGAAGAGGTGTTCTATGGTAAAATAAATATGAGAAAAAATACAACACACTGAGTTTTTCAGTACTTCCTACTGCCTTTAATATGCTAATGACAAATGATGTTCAAGAGGAAAAACAGAATACGCAGCTTTTCTTAAAACTATTTGAGGATAGAAACATTATTTCACAGAATGGTTCCAGGGACCAAGGTCTCATGGCTACACTTTGTCACATGGGTCTGGAAGTCACACAGATCTCAATTCCTATTACAGCTCAGAATTGCTGGCAGCCTTGAAAGAGTTACTGAAATGACTCTAAGCCTCAATGTCTTGAGGTTAAGAAAAGGTCATTAAATTAAAAAATATTGGGGGAAACATTATACCCTTGACATTTAAATGCACCTAGGATCCTCACAAATCCCCCAATTCACTACTATAGTTACAGAGTATACTTTTCCTTTAGAAAATTTAGTAAAATGAATAATCATTGGTGCTTCCACTACCTGTTACCTTATAGAAAGATTCGCAGTCTTCTTGCCTTTTCTGAAATCTCAATTCCATTAACAGCTCCTGCTCACTGAAGTTTCAGTTCTCACTTGATGAGTAATTTTGCATTGACTAAAGCACTACATAAAATATTCCAAAATCTTTTTTTTTTATTTCTGTAAACAAGTATATAGTACACTATGGTGGACTTGTTCATAGATTTTGATCTCATTTATCACTTTAAATTTCATACTTCTTAATCTTTTTCCTAAGAGTTACCATTTTCTTAGTTGTTTTTTTCTTGTCACTTCTGTCTAGATCATTGCTGTCTGGTAGCTATATGAAGCAAACCACAAATGGGAGATATACATGTAACTTAAAATTTTCTAAAAGTCACATTTTATAACTTTTTTGTATAAAAGACTAGATGAAACTAATCTTAACTATGTTTTATTCAGCCCAATAATTGCAAAGTATTATTAAACAGATAATCAATATAAAAAACTAAAGAAATATTTTTTGTTTTAGCTTATATTATTTGAAATCTGTGCATTTTACATTTAAAGCACATCTCCTTTGTATTAGCCACAGTTCAAATCCCCTGTGGCTAATGGCTATCTTGCTGGACTGCACAGAAATACTCTAGATTAGCAGTCAGTTTTCTTCTGGGGGCCATTTTCCACACAGATACAATGTGATTATCACTTCAAAATTACTGCATGGAAAGGAAGAATGGAGAATGAGGACATCATACTGTGATGTGGGTACAGGTGATATACAGCGTGACTCAATAGTAAAATAACTGAAATCCCCAGAAGAGCTTAGAGCTTAGCTGTATGTGGAATCAAATTATTTCCTGTCATGAAGCCTGAGTCCCTCACAATAGGCCAAACCACAAAAACCAAGGGGTTATTATAATTATTATAATTACTTTATAAGTAGATAAAACAATAATAGTGATATGCATAAAACAATTGTATTTCATTAATATATATTGAATAACAATTGTGTACATGACACTCAGGTAGTTTTTGACATTTCAGAATAGTTACTTGATATGAAAAATTCGATTTCTCTGGCAGAGGTATGTGTGTATACACATACACATACACCCACACCCACCCACCCACACACACACACACACACACACACACATTTACACACACATGCAGTTATGTACATATGGCATAAATCTTACCTATTTAAATAGTTACTTAAAACAGTTGATAACTGTTAATTCCTTTATTTTTTTAAATAATGGACACTACAGAAGAGAAGCAGAGACTAAGTCTTCTTCCATAAACAAGTTTGCTATTCATACTTAAACTTATCTTCAATGGAAAGAAATCTGTAGCCTGTTCTTGTGAATAATGTTAAGTAACACGAGCTCCTTACTGTACATGAGGCACTGGTCTAAGGGCTATCCATGCCTTATCTCAATACTCATGGCAATTAATGATGTGGGTGCAGAGGCCAAAGAACAGAGTACATTTAAGAAGTTTAATAAATGTCATAAAATCCACAAACAGAATAGCCATGATTTGTACTCAGAAATCTCCACTCAGTGATGAAACTAAACTTCACACTTAAAATGCTTAATGTTCTAAACACTGCCTTTCTAGATAATGACTTATTATCTAATCTGAATTAGATACCCAAAAGTAATGTTGATAATTCCTACGACTTTAATTATCTCTGAATATCTTAAGGGGAAAGAATTTTCTGAAGGGGAAAGACTACATAGTTTCATACTCTATATAACCTCTTTTTATTTTATTTCAAGACCCATCTAGGAAACGGGTCTGCTTCATTCCTTATCTCTTACAACTACCAAAATCTACAACGTATGGTGCCTCTAATCTATGTAATTTCCCCTAGTACTTGCATTCATCTTTAATGTTGACATTTTCTGATCTAGTGGCTTGAGAGATGATAAATACCTTTTTTCTTTGAACTGTAAAATACCATATTTGGATTTGTTTTCTGCATATTATTTTAACTAGTGCTTTTAATTGCTCTCATGTATTAAACTAAAATTTTAGAATGATCAAATTTATTTTAATAGTACCTAAATTTCTATTTTGGTAATGTGACAGTGTTTAAATTACTAGCAGTTGCACATAAACAAGTTGAATCAACTGGCAAGTAAATAGCCCATTAATTCACATTAATCCATTTGGGAGTAGGAATCAGTTCTTTCCTAGAACTCCAGAATACATAATATAAGGTAAAAACCAGTCTTCCCTTTTCATACCCATCTTTTACCTATACTACTTCAAAAGGATAATATTCATAATAATAACATTGGCAATAGGGTCACTTTTGAAAGTCTCCCAACCTCTGATTTCAACATGCATCAGTGTGGAACACATAAAGCCTGAGGCTTCATATGGCTTATGGCTAACAGATTATAGGTACTCAATACACATTTACTGAATGAATGATTGAATTGCATACAAGTTTGTAGGAACACTGAACTACTCTTTAATCTGATGTTGATACCATGAATATATTTTTGAAAATGGAGAGGTATTTACACAAATATCCTGGGTCATGAATGGTTTTCCTATACATCCATGATACTATTTCTATATACTTACAGGGATATAATAATTATATAGTCTATATGCTCATTATCATCAGGGAAGGCTGAGGTCCAGAGAAGTTAATTAATCTGCCTGATGTTGTATCATAAGCCCAGATAAGACTAGACATCTAGTTCAGCTGGCTGCTGCTCTTCAACCAAAATCTGGTATTGTACATATGATGATTACCTTACAAATGTAACTTAAAAAAATGTGTGCTGGGACTTCAGCATCATGATATTTATAACATGAAAATTTACATTGATATACATAAATAAAAGAAAGTTTATATTAAAATAAGAAATATTTTGCATGGTTATTTACAAAGTAAATGGTAAATAAATGAAGTCTAAGATGGACTTGAGTATTAAAAATTGTATTATGCTTTCATACACATATACAAATTTTTTCCTACAGGTGTTATAATCAAAATAGTTTTTATTAAGTCATCCCTTAGTTTTCATTGTAAACCAAAGAAAACTAAAGGATGCACTGGCTGGGGCCTTCCTGTCTCACCATGGTTCACTGTCACAGATAGTAAGGGAGTAAAAAGGCTTAAAAAGTGGACAGTGACAACTAAGTTTTTAACACAAACTTCCAGATATTCCAAGTGGTATAAGATAACAGCTTCCTCAAAAGCAACACAAATTCTTCTGAGAATGGGAACAATATTGGCTGGGGGGGGACAGGTTTCAGACTCAGTATCATCAATTCTGACCAGAGCTATGTTTCGGGAGCTCTTCTTCAGAGGATTGAATCATTCATGGAAAAAGAAGATTTGTTAACTAACCTTTAGAGGCAAAAGCAGATGTTTCCACAACCTCATGCTGAAAAATCCAAAAGAGAGATTACACTGTCAGACTCTCACACCTGTCCTCCATCTTAATAGTGTTAAATCTTAACATGGCTAACTTTCCACCTTGTTCTCCTGCTATACTACCAAATTAGACTGCCTTAAGGTTAGCTTTTGAAAGCTTCAAGAAATAGGACCCACAGAGGAGATTGATTCAAGATGGCAGGGTGAGAGGTGAGACAGAGAACTCCTTCCAAAACAACATATAGTATGAAAATATAGCTACTACAACTAACCCTAAAACAGAAACAGGTAAAAAGGCCACACCAGACTGCATAAACCTGCAGAACAACAGACCTCAAAAACAGGGCACAAGCACCACTCCCCTGAGATTCCCAACCTCACTCCAGGGGCTGAGCAGCTCCAGAGACTAGAGCTTCTGGGCACTACAGGGCGCCACATAGAAATATAAAATGTCAAAGGAACCTGGTTCAGACCAAAATCTCACAATCCCCAGAAAAAGGGCCAAATGAAACTGAACTCACTGATCTTCCTGAAAGAGAGTTCAAAATAAAAATCATAAACATTCAAATGGATGTATAGAAAAACATTTAAGAACTCAGGAATGAATTTAAGACAGAGATTGAATCATCAAGCAATTCCATATCTGAAATGAAACATATAATGATGGGATTTAAAAGCAGATTAGATATAGTAGAAGAGATGGTAAATGGAATAGAAATTAGAGAAGAGGAATACAAAGAAGCTGAGGCACAGAGAGAAAAAAGGATCTCTAAGAATGAAAGAATATTGAGAGAACTGTGTGACCAATCCAAATGGAACAATATTTGCAATACAGGGGAACCAGAAGAAGAAGAGAGAGAAAAAGGGATAGAAAGTTTCACTGAGGAGGTAATTGCTGAAAACTTCCCCAGTCTGGGGAAGGAGATTGTCTCTGAGGCCATGGACGTGCACAGATCTCCCAACACAAGGGACAGAAGGAAGACAACAAAAAGATGTATAATAATTAAAATGGCAAAGATCAAGGATAAAGACAGACTTTCAAAAGTGGATAGAGAGAGAAAAAAGATCGCATACAAAAGGAAAACCCATCAGGCTATCATCAGATTTCTCAACAGAAACCTTATAGGCAAGAAGGGAGTGGCATGATATATTTAATGCAATGAAAAAGAAGGGCCTTGAACCAATAATATTCTACCTGGAAAGGCTATCATTTAAATTTGAAGGAGGGATTAAACAATTTTCAGATAAGCAAAAGCTAAGAGAATTTACCTCCCACAAACCACCTCTACAGTGCATTTTCGAGGGACTGCTGTAGATGGAAGCATTCCTAAGGCTAAATAGTTGTCACCAGGGGAAATAAAACCACAGCAAAGTACAATTAATTACTAAGCAGATGCAAAATCAAATAAACTATTCCAAAAGTCAATCAAGGGATAGACAAAGAGTACAGAATATGATAAATAACATATAAAGAATGGAGGAGGAAGAAAAAGGAGGGGAATAAATAGAACCTTTAGATTGTGTTTGTAATAGTATACTAAGTGAGTTAAATGAGACTCTTAGAGTGTAAGCGAATTATCCTTGAACCTTTGGTAACCATGATTCTAAAGCCTGCAATGGCAATAAGTACATATCTATTGATAATCACCCTAAATGTAAATGGTCTGAATGCACCAATCAAAAGACACAGAGTTACTGAAAGGATAAAATAACAAGACACATCTATATGCTGCCTACAAGAGACTCACTTCAAACCCAAAGACATACACAGACTAAAAGAAAAGGGATGATAAAAGATATTTCATGTAACTAATAAGGAGAAAAAAGCAGGAGATGCCATACTTGTATCAGACAAAATAGACTTCCAAAAAAAGTAACAACAGACAAAGAAGGACATTACATAGTGATAAAAGGGTCAGTCCACAAGAGGATATAAATATTATAAATATCTATGCACCCAGCACAGGATCACCTACATATGTGAAACAAATACTAACAGAATTAAAGGGGGAAATAGAAATAGAATGCATTCATTTTAGGAGACTCTAACACACCTCTCACTCTAAGGAAAAGATCAACCAGACAGAAATAAGTAAACAGACAGAAGCACTGAACAACATATTAGAACATATGGACCTAACAGACATCTACAGAATACTCCATCGAAAAGCAACAGGATACACATTCTTCTCAAGTACACATGGAACATTTTCAAGAATAGATCATATACTAGGCCTTAGAAAGAGCCCCAGTAAATTCAAAAAAATTGAAATTGTACCAAAAAGCTTCTCAGACCACAAAGGTATGAAACTAGAAATAAATTACAGAAATAAAACAAAAAAGCCCACAAACACATGGAGGTTTAACAACATGCTCCTAAATAATCAATGGATCAATGACCAAATAAAAACAGATCAAGCACTATATGGAGACAAATGACAACAATAATTCAACAACTCAAAATCTGAGGGATGCAGTGAAGGCCATGCTAAGAGGGAAGTATACTGCAATACAGGCCTACCTCAGGAAAGAGGAACATACCCACATGAACAGTCTAAACTAACAATTAATGAAACTAGAAAAGTAAGAACAAATGAGGCCCAAAGTCAGTGGAAGGAGGGACATAATAAAGAGTAGAGCATAAATTTAAAAAATTGAAAAGAATAAAACAAAAGAATCAATGAAAGCAGAAGCTGCTTCTTCGAGAAAATAAACAAAATAGATAAACCCCTAGCCAGACTTATCAAGAAAAAAAGAGAGTCTACACACATAAACAGAATCAGAAATGAGAAAGGAAAAATCACTACGGACACCACAGAAATACAAAGAATAATGACAGAATACTACAAAAAATTATGTGCTAACAAACTGGATAACCTAAAAGAAATGGACAACTTTCTAGAAAAATACAACCTTCCCAGGCTGAGCCAGAAAGAAACAGAAAAACTGAACAGACCAATTACCAGCAAGGAAATTGAACTGGTAATCAAAAAACAACCTAGGAACAAAACTGAATCAGATGGTTTCACTGCTGAATTTTACCAAACATTTAGTGAAGACCTAATACCCATCCTCCTTAAAGTTTTCCAAAAAGTAAAAGAGGTGGGAATACTCCAAACTCATTCTATGAAGCCAACATCACTCTAATACCAAAACGAGGCAAAGAATCCACAAAAAAAGAAAATTACAGACCAATATACCTGATGAACATAGATGCAAAAATACTCAACAAAATATTAGCAAGCAAAATTCAAAAATACATAAAAAATATCGTCCATCATCATCAAGTGGGATCCATCTCATGGATGCAAGGATGTTATGGCATTCAAAAATCCATCAACATCATCCACCACATCAACAAAAAGGACAAAAACCACACAATCATCTCCATATATGCTGATAAAGCATTTGACAAAATTTAGCATCCATTCATGATAAAAACTCTCAACAAAATGGGTATACAGGGAAAGTACCATAAGAAAGGCCATATATGACAAACCCACAGCCAATATTATACTTAACAGTGAGAAGTTAAGAGCTTTTCCTTTAAGATTGGGAACAACACAAGGATGCCCACTCTCCCCACTTTTATTCAACATAGTTCTGGAGGTCCTCGCCACAGCAATCAGAGAACAAAAAGACATAAAAGGCATCCATATTGGGAAGGAGGAAGTTAAACTGTCCCTGTTTGCAGATGACATGATTTTGTACATAAAAAAAATTTAAAGAATCCACTTCAAAACTACTAGATCTAATATCTGAATTCAGCAAAGTTGTGGAATACAAAATTAATGCACAGAAATCTGTTGTATTCCTATATACTAACAATGAACTAGCAGAAAGAGAAATCAAGAAAACAATTCCGTTCACAATTGCATCAAAAGAATACCTAGGAATAAACCTAAGCAAGGAAGTGAAAGACCTATACTCTACAAACTACAAGACATTCATGAAAGAAATTTAAGAAGATAACAATAAATGGAAACACTTCCAGTGCTCATGGATGGGAAGAATTAATGTTGACAAAATGGCTATCCTGCCTAAAGCAATCTAAAGATTCAGTGCAATTCCCATCAAAATACCAAAAGCATTCCTCAACAAGCTAGAGCAAATCATTCTAAAATTCATGTGGAACCACAAAAGACTGCAAATAGCCAAAGCAATCCTGAGAAGGAAGAATAAAGTGGGTGGGATCTGGCTCCCCAACTTCAAGCTCTACTACAAAGCCATAGTAATCAAGACAATTTGGTACTGGCACAAGAAGAGACCCACAGACCAGTGGAACAAAATAGAGAGCCCTGATACAAACCCAAGCACACATGGTAAATTAATACACGATAAAGGAGCCATGGATATACAGTGGGGAAATGACTGCCTCTTCATCAGCTGGTGTTGGCAAAACTGGACTGCTATGTGCAAGAGAATGAAACTGGATTATTGTTTAATCCCATACACAAAAGTAAACTCGAAATGTATCAAAGACCTGAATGTAAGTTATAAAATGATAAAACTCTTAGAAGAAAATATAGGCAACATTCTCTTGGACATAAACATGAGCAACTTTTTTCCTGAATGCATCTCCTTGGGCAAGGGAATTAAAATAAAAAGTGAACAAATTGATCTACATCATGCTAAAAAACTTCTGTACAGCAAAGGACACTATCAGCAGAACAAAAAGGCATCCTACAGTATGGGAGAATATATTTGTAGATGACATGTCTGACAAGAGGTTAACATCCGAAATATATAAAGAACTCACATGACTCAACATCCAAAAATCAAATAACTCAATTAAAAATGGGCAGAGGATATGAACAGACACTTCTCCAAAGAAGAAATTCAGATGGCCAACAGACACATGAAAAGATGTTCCACATTGCTAATTATCAGGGAAATGCAAATTAAAACCACAATGATATACTGCCTCATGCCAGTTAGGATGGCCAACATAGAAAAGAATAGGAACAACAAATGCTGGCAAGGATGTGGAGAAAGGGGAACCCTCCTACACTGCTGGTGGGAATGTAAACTAGTTCAACCATTGTGGAAAGCAGTATGGAATTTCCTCAAAAAACTCAAAATAGAAATACCATTGACCCAGGAATTCCACTCCTAGGAATTTACCTTAAGAATGCAGTTTCCTAGTCTCAAAAAGACATATGCATCCCTATGTTTATCACAGCACTATTTACAATAGCTAAGAAATGGAAGCAAACTAAGTGTCCATCAGTAGAAGAATGGATAAAGAAGAGGTGGTACATATACACAATGGAGTATTATTCAGCCATAAGAAGAAAACAAATCCTACCATTTGCAACAACATGGATGGAGCTAGAGGGTATTATGCTCAGTGAAATAAGCCAGGTGGAGAAAGACAAGTACCAAAGATTCACTCATCTGTGGAGTGTAAGAACAAAGCAAAAACTGAAGGAACAAAACAGCAGCAAACTCACAGAACCAAAGAATGGACTAACAATTGCCAAAGGGAAGGGGACACCGGGTGGGGTATGTTCGAAGGAAGGGAGAAGGGGAAAAAGGGGCATTATGATTAGGACACATAATATAGCAGTGGGGTATGGTGAAGGCAGTATAGCACAAAGAAGACAAGTAGTGATTCTATAGCACCTTACTACACTGATGGACAGTGACTGTAATGGGGTATGTGGTGGGGACTTGATAATGTGGGGATCTTGTAATGATAATGTTGCTCCTATAATTATATATTAATGATACCAAAATTAAAAATAAATAAATAAATAAAATAAAATCCCTGAAAAAGAAAAAGCAAAGAAATAGGACCCACAGTTAGCACACACACTAAAATTTCTCAGACAGTCATCTTCTAGAAATGAATGATCAAATTTTGACATGGTACAAACAGAACCCAGGTCAGCTTACTTACTGGATGTACTGGAAGTCAGATTGATATCATAAATCACTTCATGATGTGCTTGAGAGGTGATGACATACAAAAGAGTATTATATTTCATCAGAATCTTGACATTTAAAAACAGAAAGGCAACAACAACAGAGAAAGAGATAAGAGAAAAAGGGAAAAATCTGCTTTAAATGTATGGGTAAAAAAGAAATCTTTGAAAAAAGCAATACACATTTACTGTGTTATGACTTACAATGCCTGTGTATTTGCTAATGTGTTTAAACAGGTTAAGTTGGCTCAGAAAAAATCCAAAATAACTTTTCCAGGCAACAAGTTATGGAAGAGAAAACCTGCCTTAAAGTGAGCATAGGATACATAACTAGAACTAAAAGTAGGAGATGGACATTGAAAAATAGAGTAAAAGATCACTAATTGGTTTTATAATTATGATTATTGTTGGGTTGACAAATGAATGTGGATAAAATGTAAGGGTAAGAGCACAGACTTTAACTGAATATGGGTAAAAGAGTGGCAAAATTCTGTTTTTGCACAACAAGCCAAGTTTTCTACTGTACTTACTCTTTTCCCAGTTACGCATCATTTACCAATAGTGAGGGTGAACGGCTCATTATTAACACAACTATTCTGGAAAAATAGGTCCTGTACATCAGAATATCCACCTCTACAAATCAAAGGCTAAAAGACATTACTGTTACTAAGTAATTTGGTAAGCTGCTGACATCAAAGTGGAGTATCTAGATGGCCTATACTTTGTTGAGTATATAGAAAACCAGAACACTGCTCTGGGGATTATTTAATGATACAATCACTTTGAAAACCCACTGAGAGTATCTAAAAACATATGTATAACCTACAATAACCTATGACCCAGAAATTCTACAATTAGGGATATATTCAACGTATGTGTATGCAGACACACATACACATACACATTTGTTTAGCAAATGATATATGTCCATAGCATATCTATTAATAACCTCCAACTGGAATACCCAAGTATTCATCAAGAATAGGATTAATAAGTAATTTGCCGTATATTTACTCAATGTAGTATTATCACAATGACAGTAACAATCTACAACTACACAAAACAATACAGATGAGTCTCCTTATTACAATGTTGACTGAAAGAAGCCAAAACAGAAGAGTTGATATTGCAGAATTCCATTCGCACAAAAGTTCAAAAGCAGGCCGAACAAATCTATGCTCTTGGAAGTCAGGATAGTGGTTATCTTTGGGTGCACAGTGACTGCAGGAGAGCAGGAAGTAGTATCCTTGGGAGAT
This sequence comes from Manis javanica, assembly GCF_040802235.1. NCBI lineage: Eukaryota > Metazoa > Chordata > Mammalia > Pholidota > Manidae > Manis > Manis javanica. The sequence continues at coordinate 106,046,000 of NC_133156.1, read as the reverse complement.
GATAATGTTGTATTTCTTGATCTGAGTTCTGATTACATGAGTACACATAGCTAAGCAGGTTTTTTCTCACCTAGTTGCACATTCACACCTATCATCTCACACCAATTAGATTCTCAGCATGCTAAGGTTTCACATAACTAATTTTATAAAGAAAGAGAGTCCCTTCCCTTTTTACCAACAGTGCGAAGGCAAGATACTTTTTTTGGAAGTCATATAGGGCTAACATAAACATTAAGCCTTTTAAGTTCATTTCAAAACACAAGATAATTTTGTCTCCTCAGCCAATAATCTATTCTTTCCCTTTCTTGGCATTTCTGCATTTCTGCCACTCAGATCTCCTGGAGGCTGCAATTGTCCACAGTTCACATGGATTTTCTTTAGGAAGAGAAAGAAGCCTGATGTTTCTCATTCCTATGTATCCCAGCCAAGGGTGAGAGGCAGCACATGCCACAGAAGAGGAGGGAATGCAGAATCGCAATGTGCCCACAAGCAACGCCACTGGCAAAGCCACCCTTGGCCAGGACGTCTTCAACTTTTCAACAAGTAGCTAAGGAAAGTTATGGTAAAAAATCTTCTAGTCATATTCTAGGAAATGGTGAGATACAGACATAAAACAGTTATTCGAACAAAGAAATACTTTCTTTCAGTTCATCCGAGAACAGGGAAGTGATACTGCGTGGAACCCATGGATAAGAGCTATTTGGCAATTACAGCCCAAAGAGGGCAGAAGGCTTCTTTTGTACGTGTTTCTCTCTCCAAAGTGACCACCCGCTCACTCGGGAATGTATTCACGTCATCAAGTTAATGTGATTGTTACACAGACACAAATCTTCCTTTTGGATGAGAACACTAATCAGATTCAGCTAGTTTTTCATTCTCTAAACACTGCCATTATGTGAAGGGGAAAACTTCTGAAAACCAAGGATATTTTATAGTTAGACCTCTCCTTCCAACCAATCTCTTTTGCTCTCCTATATAAACAAATTCTGCCATTACATTCTTTTATCCATGGCAACTTACAGTGTGTAAGCCACAAATCAATTCAAGACAAGTTAATTGCCAAAAGGGATCAAGCAACAAGCATTAGAAGCATAATATTTACAGGCACTATCCTAAAAACTTGTGTTAGAGAAAAGTATGGTCTGGTGAGCTTGCCTTCTGAGCCAAGATTTTAAATTTATATGATTATTTTTGAAAATCAAAAATCCATCAGATAATCGCTCTTCTCTTATGCCATGTATGTTTTAGGGGTAGATGTGGACAGACACATCAAGCAAAAAAAAAAAAAGGTACTACTATAGGACATACTACTGATACTGATTTCTAACTTCCAATTTTTTTACGTTAATATTTTCTACATATGCAACTTTTGAGGATTAGAGGAAATAATGTAATCGAAGTATACTGTAAACTTCCTCCTCTTCCTAGTATCTTTACAATAAAGGAGAAGCAAAGGCCAATTCACACAAGAGACTGAAAAGTAATGGAACTAAAACCATTACTCATTACACCGTCAGTACAAGGTCAATATCCATAGGGTTCCATTGGCTTGCTACAATTCTGAGGTATATCTTGTCTGCTTGGGAATGTAAATGTATTCACGGACATAAGGCATGGATATGTTTCAACTTATGTGTGAGTAAGTTGTCATGTTTTGAAGGCTTCCTTGACTTCCCCAAGCAGAATCTCCTAACCCAGTCCATGTTTTATTTTATTTGCTTGTTAACTTGTTTATTTTCTGCTTTCCTCTACTAGAATGTAAGCTTTATGGCAGCAGCGATCTCATCTGTTTTTCTCCTCATTATATCCCTAATACAAAGTAAATATTTCTCCATGGCTAGTAAAGCACTAGTGGTGCTCTGGAGCTGTCCATAGCAGTGGGCAAAAGTAGGCTGTTAAATTTGGGGATTTTTTAGTTGGTTTTCATACCTAGCGATCAGTAAATATTAAGTTATATAAACTTACAATTAATAATGTAAACAATGGTAATAAATATTCAAATCACATCCCTTCCTAATAGTTCTACTACATTTTACCATTATGTTTGTTCTTGAGGTCTTTTACATCTATATGTATGTGCTTCTGTACATCTTTTGTCAACTCCCCACTTAATGACCTGCACAGCTTGAAAAGGGTTAATGGATAATTTTTGCCACAGAAATCAGCAAATACTAAAAACAGGCTTTTTTTGGTGTCTTCACAGAGGGCTGGCTGTTAACATTTACCAGCACACTACTGGCCAGGCTTATTTTTACTCTGGACTTGGACTCTCTGACCACATGAGTATGTGGTCTCCGAGCCCCAACCCTTCAATTCATCCCCTTTTATTTGGTGGTAATTATGCCCATCCTCTTCACTTGCCCTCAAAAACTGGAGGGGTTGCAGGGCACTGAAAGTAAGTCATCACATGTGTTACATCTGAAAAGGTTTAAAAACGTACTATGCCAGAGGAGTTGTTAATGTGGTGCCTGGAAGGTGACGTCCCTGGACATGGGTCTGTCGTGAGGACTTGTCTCCCTTTCTCAGCCCTGGGCGCCAGCCAGCATCTTTCAGAGGGTACTGCCAGGTATAACCCAACGACCACAGATATGCTATTCTTAGGTTTTAGTCATACAGAATATCTAAGAGACCATATTCTCCCTGCTTCTATCTGCTACTATAAAATCTCCAGATCAAAGTTGCAGATTGGAGCAGAACTTTCTAAGAGCACAGGGGATGATTAAAGTCATCTAGATTTTTCTGTTTTAGCAAATATTGCTTTATATTTTCAGTGCCTGAATATACCTGTGCTTTTGTATCTCAATCTGATTGCTAAACCTCCTTTATACAAACAGACCAGTCTATTTCACATGAAAAACTTATTTGTTAGCCCTTCTATAAGAGATACAAATATGCTCAAATAAGTTCACTTAATCACATATTTGCCAATTCTGAGAAAATGCTAGGGGAGGGAAAGAAGTTGAAACTCTTGGCACAAATGGAATTTGGAGATTTTCTGAGACTATCTATTATATAGTAGATCCCATGAGCCCTATTAGTGTAAGAGGCAAGAAAACTACAGGATACTTTCTGTTTCTGGCCTATGGCATGCTGTGGGAATCATCTCCACCCTATCCTGAAATGTACCTTGGATTTGAATAGCATCCACGCTACAGCCACCATATAAAATGTCCCTTCTACCATCCCTTCTTGAGAAGACACACAGCAGAAAGTTTTGTGATTTGTTCTGGTTGAAAGACAAGACAATCTCTAGAAGAGTAACTTTCCATTTATAAGTTTCCTTGAATGTTAGTGTAATTTTAAACAATGGCATTAAAAAAAAAACAAAATGTCTTAGTGTTTCCTTGGGGAGCTGTCAGAGTCCACCAACCTGCTGAGTCCCTGTTCTTCTTGGCTTCTCAGATAATTTTGTTCCCCCAAATTTTAGGCACTGTGTTTAAGCCTCCAACATAAATTCACTAACATTATTTTCTCAAATGTAACATGAGCCCATCAGACCCTCCTCTCTCTCTAGATAGTTATGAGAGGCTGGCTCTAAAGTAGTGTCTGGCCCTCATTCCAGCTGCACAAAAGACAATTAGCCTCTTGATTAGGTAATCCCCTCTTTTTTTCTCTCCCCCTCTATCAAATTTGGCTTAAGAAGCTATACACCATATTTCCCAAAAATGTATTTTACTCACAAAAGCCAAAATTTTGTCACTGCTGACAAACTACTTTCAAATCTATTTAAAGCACATTGTATAACTGTCCAAGTTTGTGAGAATTTCTCAGGGATCAACACTTGTCCAATGTACAAGATTTGCTATTAGTCTAACAAATCAGAGTCTAATTAAATTTCACATCTTACAGATGTGACACTTGGCTTTCCTTTATCCTGAACGCTACCTGAGAGTGAGTGCAATGCCAAAGGAAAACATTCCACCTTGAACCCAAGTGCACCATCAGCATTTGAAGATTCTATAGAATACAAGACATTGTTCTTTAAAAAATATATTGTAAATAAGAAATTTAATGAGGAAATGTTGGCTAAGGCGACTTATTTCGGTTGCTTCAATAGTAGAATCATATCCACTATCTTCACCTCTCAAAGGCCAAGATAAGTTTAAACTACTACCATGTTTTAAGGTTTTCATGTATTAAAAAAAGTTAAGAAATGTAAAACAGGGCTGCAAAATTGGGTGCAATTTTAAATGTTTACACTAAACAGTTTAACACCTTTAACTCCAGGAATGCTATAAAATGAAAAAGTGCCTTTCAGAAGATAACCATAGAATTTAAGTGTGTGTGTGCACATGTGTGTGTGTGTACATACATACATACATATATTGACCCATAATACATTTGAGATGGTGTTGTCTGTTAGAAATTTAAAGCTATATGAGAGCCATCCTTTTCATTATTGTCAGCATATTGCTGTAGCTGCATGATAACTTCTTTTTGAGCACTGACAGAAATCTGAAAATGTGAGACCAGAGTGGCTAACTGTCCTCCTAAGTCCTTAATCTTCCACTGGACTTTCTGACTATATGATGATAGGCACTCATTATACCATCAAGTTGATTTTGTAAATAAAGGGGTGGTATCAAACGTAGCAAGGGTAGCAAGATGCTTTGACAAATGTATATGAATGGCACTCCTGTTGTCTATGAGGGAGCCCCTGACCCCAAAGAATGTGCAGTACAGATGGAGAGACAAAACAGGACCTTGAGAACAATAAAGACTGGATGGATGGATGGATGGATGGATGGATGGATGGATGGATGGATGGATTGATGGATGGATGGATAGATGGATGGACAAATAAATGAATAAACAAGGAAACAAATAAATAAATATACTGGTGATTAATATCCAAATTAAAAATGCATGAGGGACAAAATCATGCAAAATCCAAAGGAGACTGGCACATGATGGCTCTGCGGGATATCATCCTTACCTCTTAAGCTTGTTATAAAAAAGGCCTATTCAAATTACAAACATGGGGCATTTAAATACATGGAAAACATATCCCGGAACATTCCATTACTAGTTGTATTTTGGAAAGGATCAGAACTCGACCAAAGGAAAATAAAAAAATGAAAAACCAAGTTTATAATATATCTGCAAAGCGGTATAACAGACCTTAAACTGTACATTTCTTGAGATTATTGAAATTCTTTAGTCCAATAGGTACAGCTTTCACTCTAACCAGCAGATAGGTTTTTATGGTATTTAGGAACTAGACAGATCTCAATGACAAGGAGAGTCTAGATGCAGCCATCTATTGAAAGCATGCACAACAAAGTTTGCAAATCTACAATGAGCATAACCTAAAATAAATGGACAACTTTCTAAAAAAACACAACCTCCCAGGAATGATCAAGGAATGACCAAGGAAGACACAGAAAATCTAAACAGACCAATTACCAGGAATGAAACTCAATCGGTAATCAAAAAGCTACCCAAAAACAAAACCCCTGATGGAGTCACCACTGAATTTTATCAGACATATACAAAAGATATAATACCCATTCGCCTTAAAGTTTTCCAAAAAGTAAAAGAGGAGGGAATACTTCCAAACTCATTCTATGAAGCCAGCATCACGCTAATATGAAAACCAGGCAAAGATCCCACCAAAAAAGAAAATTACAAACCAATATCCCTGATGAACATAGATGCAAAAATACTCGACAAAATATTGGCAAACCAAATTCAAAAATACATCAAAAGGATCATGCACATGATCAAGTGGGATTCATCTCAGGGATGCAAGGATGGTACAGCATTCAAAAATCCATTAACATCATCCACCACATAAACAAAAAGAAGGAAAAAACCACATGATCATCTCCGTAGATGCTGAAAAAACATTTGACAAAATTCAACATACATTCATGATAAATACTCTCCACAAAATGGGTATAGAGAGCAAGTAACTCAATGTAATAGAGGCCATATATGACAAACCCACAGCAACATCAAACTTAATAGCAAGAAGCTGAAAGCTTCTCACCTAAGACTGGGAACAAGACAGGGATGCCCACTCTCCCCACTTTTATTCAACATAGTACTGGAGGTCCTAGCCATGGAAATCAGACAAAACAAAGAAATACAAGGCATCCAGATTAGTAAAGAAGAAGTCAAACTGTCACTATGTGCAGATGACATGATATTGTACATAAAAAACCATAAATAGTCCACTCCAAAACTACTAGAAGTAGTATCTGAATTCAGCAAAGTTGCAGAATACAAAATTAATACACAGAAATCTGTTGCTTTCCTATACACTAACAATGAACTAGCAGAAAGAGAAATCAGGAAAACAATTCCATTCACAATTGCATCAAAAAGAATAAAATACTAAGGAATAAACCTAACCAAGGAAGTGAAAGACCTATACCCTGAAAACTACAAGACACTCATGATAGAAATTAAAGAGGACACTAACAAATGGAAAATCATCCCATTCTTTTGGGTAGGAAGAATTAATATTATCAAAGTAGCCATCCTGCCTAAAGCAATTTACAGATTCAGTGCAATCCCTATCAAAATGCCAACAGCATTCTTCAATGAACTGGAACAAATAGCTCTAAAATTCATATGGAACCACCAAAGACCCCGAATAGTGAAAGCAATCCTGAGAAGAAATAATAAAGTAGGGGGTGTGTCGCTTCCCAACTTCAAGCTCTACTACAAAGCCACAGTAATCAAGACAGTTTGGTACTGGCACAAGAACAGAGCCACAGACCAGTAGAACAGAATAAAGAGTCCAGATATTAACCCAAACATATATGGTCAAATATATGATAAAGGAGCCATGGACATACAATGGGGAAATGACAGCCTCTTCAACAGATGGTGTTGGCAAAACTGGACAGCTACATGTAAGAGAATGAAACTGGATTATTGTCTAACCCCATACACAAAAGTAAATTTGAAATGGATCAAAGACCTGAATGTAAGTCATGAAACCATAAAACTCTTAGAAAAAAACATATGCAATAATCTCTTGGACATAACACATAAATGACTTCTTCATGAACATATCTCCCTGGGCAAGGGAAACAAAAGCAAAAATGAACAAGTGGGACTATATCAAACTAAAAAGCTTCTGTACAGCAAAGGATACCATCAATAGAACAAAAAAAACATCTTACAGTATAGGAGAATATATTTGTAAATGACATATCTTGTAAAGGGTTGACATCCAAAATATATAAAGATCTATGCACCTCAACAAACAAAAAGCAAATAATCCAAGTAAAAAATGGGCACAGGATCTGAACAGACACTACTCCAAAGAAGAAATTCAGATGGCCAACAGACACATGAAAAGATGCTCCACATTGCTAATCATCGGAGAAATGCAAATTAAAACCACAATGTGATATCACCTCACACCAGTGAGGATGGCCACCCTCCAAAAGACAAACAACAACAAATGTTGGTGAGGATGTAGAGAAAGGGGAACCCTCCTACACTGCTGGTGGGAATGTAAATTAGTTCAACCATTGTGGAAAGCAGTATGGAGGTTCCTCAAAAAGCTCAAAATAGAAATAATATTTGACCCAGAAATTCCACTCCTAGGAATTTACCGTAAGAATGCAGGAGCCCAGTTTGAAAAAGACATATGCACCCCTAAGTTTATCACAGCACTATTAACAAAAGCCAAGAAATGGAAGTAACCTAAGTGTCCATCAGTAGATGAATGGATAAAGAAGATACGGTACATATACACAATGGAATATTATTCATCCATAAGAAGAAAACAAATCCTACCATTTGCAACAACATGGATGGAGCTAGAGGGTATTATGCTCAGTGAAATAAGACAAGTGTAAAAAGACAAGTACCAAATGATTTCATTCATCTAAGGAGTATAAAAACAAAGCAAAAACTGAAGGAACAAAACAGCAGCAGACTCACAGAACCCAAGAATGGACTAACAGTTACCAAAGGGACAGAACTGGGGAGGATGGGTGGGAACGGAGGGATCAGGGGGAAAAAGGGGCATTATAATTAGCACGTATAATGTAGTGGGGGGCACTGGGAGGGCTGTACAATGCAGAGAAGACAAGTAGTGATTCTATTGCATCTTACTATGCTGATGGACAGTGACTGTGATGGGGTATGTGGTGGTGACGTGATGATGGGAGGAGTCTAGTAACCACAATGTTGCTCATGTAATTGTAGATTAATGATATAAAAAAAATCTACAACAAGCATAAAACTGAGCACATGATAACCATTGGGTGCAAATAATAAGGATGAGATGCACATTCAGTAAAATGAAAAGCATACAGTAGTCATATAATTTCTAATGTTGAACCATATTCATAATTACAACAAAATAATAAAAATAAATAGTATTTATATGGAGGTAATACTTAAAATTTTAGCTGCCAACTTTTATTTATTGTATGTCAAAGTTCACTTACACATCATTACTAGTGAAGTTTATAATTTGATTTCTTTCATTTTATAGTTCCCTAAAAAAATTCCAAGGGCACTATCTTCTATACTGTCTAAAACAATTAAGTAATTCCCATGTATTGTTTTAATCCAAATTTTGAATATCTTCTACACAAGTAAATAAGAACACATTTTAATCCAAATGTCGTGTCTATGTGTATATACGTCTGGTAGTTTCCAGATACACTACGTTTGGTCTAAATAAGAAAGACCTTATTCTTGAGATTTTGCAAATGATTTCACTTCTATTTGCTCTTGCTGAAACAGCTTTCAGTGCTCTAGATAAACAAATGAGAAATTAAAAAATGTGTGAAGAATCTAGAAATATCTCATAAATATGTAGAATACTCAGGCAAAGAAGGAAATCAACCAGTTTTATTTTGTCTTTTCTTTCCCCAGTTATTTGGTTAAAATAAACTAATCTGAATGTAAAACCAAGGTATCATTTACAATTCATTGAGGTCATGAGGTAAAAAATTTTCATGTGATTTCTACCGAAATCCTTAGAAACAAAAGAGTAACAAAATATTTACTTTGATTTCATGGTGTCTAATTCCCTTGGACCAGATTAAAACTCTGAGTTACCATGTAGACTACAGTGAGAGTTTCCCTTCCCCACATGGATGTGTCCTGCAACACTTAGACACAGCACAGCAGCGTTCTGTTGTTTCTGCTTGTTTACTTGTTTAATCAAACAAGAACTCTTTCCCGACATTTAAAAGGTTAGCTGAAAGTTAGCATGACCAGCTTTGGCTCCATTAAATCCATTAGGCATGCGAATATACTTGTTTTCCAGCTGCCAGTAATAATGTTTTTTAAGTTCACAATTTAACTCTCAAAACCAGCTTTCAGTTAGTTAACTTCCTTCTACTTCTGCAGGTTCCTACATACCACTGACTATTTTAAGATTCATGTCTTCCTAGCTCATATTTCTTCCACTGCCAATTTAACATGGAGTTAAACAGACTCAGGCAGGGTGGCAAAGGCTTATTTGCAGGGGTCCAAAGCTACGGAGGCTGATGAAACACATTCTTCCCAGATACAAAAAACAAAGCATGATACCTGTAGGACTTTAAGAACCGCAGTCTTGATTTGGCTCTTGGAGATGGTCCTGGCAATGTGATTCCCTGAGGATCCCAGACAAAAGCCATTGTAAGGAAGGTGCCAGGATCGCTGGAAACAGCAGGAAGTCAGAGTTGGTGTGGAGCCCTGGGGCCAGAGGGGCCCGCTGGGAGCAGGAGGCACTTGTGGCCCAGTGCAGGCATTTCCCCTGTGTGGCTGTATGCGCTGACAGGGAGGTGGCAGGCTGGCTGAAGCAGGGGTGGAAGGGATGGCCAGGACTTCCTGCTGCCTGACACTTGCCCTTTGCAACAGAGCTTGCTTCACACAGACCTTATCTCATTAATATTGTGAGAAACACTCCCCTGCAAATTTGTTTTTAAATGCAGTCCTGATTAAACAGCATGGTCACATGCCACTCTGGACAAGCACAACACACACACACTGTGAAAAGGATGATTGAAGTGGGTGAACCTTTCTATCAAGTGTGACGTCAAAAAGAAAAAGTAAATAGAGGGACTTTGTTTAAAAAAAAAAGTGAATACATGCATACAGCTGGGAAATTCGAGAAAGACTACTAAATTTCACACCACTAGCTGCCCCAACTTATTTTCCTTATTTCAACTTCTCTTAGAAACAGGGATGAACATCATTATTAGCAAACCCTTCACAGGATTTAATCATCTAGAAATGCCAGTGCTCCCCTGCAAGTCACTGGGAGAAAACAGGCAGATCACTTTCAAAGCTTTCGGCGGCTTTTCCCTCAAGGAGCTACTGCGTCACCTTGGAAAGTGAATTATAATGCATGACTGGAAACAAAGATCAATTTTCTTGTCCATTTTCTATTCCCTAAATACATTTCTTAACTCTCTGATAAAGCCCTTCGAACAACTTTCTTTCAAACAAAGTAAATGATGAAAGCCAAACACAGCCCTTCCCAGATTTTATGAGGCCAGCACATTTCGGGGAGGCATGTATCTTGTGATCCTGTACTGGAGGAGTCAGAGGACCCCAGCGCCGTCACTGGCCCTTACCTCCCAGCCGCATTTCATGATAAGAATGCAGCATAATTCCATCAGTCCCTATCCAAACACTGCCCGGTGGGTGACCTCAACTGTAAAACAAGGCAGAACTCCACTTCTCCGGGATAAGATTAGGGAGGCTTGCAGCACTCAAGAGTGAATTTAACTCACTCTGAACTGGACAGAATTGCCCAAAAGTTGAGCTTAGCGATCCTCGCCATATCTGCCAAGTTTTCAGACCCCTGCAGCCCACCCTATCTCTTACATACCCAAGAGGTCCAAAATATTCATGCAGTTTTCACAACAGCTCAAGTCAGTAAACATGACACTTATTTTCACAACAGCATCCAGCACACCAGAGGTTCCTGAGAACACTACAGGTTCCCTATCAGCTTTGGGAAGGAGCAATAGAAAACATTTGCATGGTCTCACCTCTTGGCTATCTGACAGATGGGCTGTAAGAGTGAGTGAGTGATAACTGACTGAACTGCAATGCAGCAAGCGTGGAGAAGCCAAGAGTTCAAAAATAAGTGCATTCTCTCTGAATCAACTAGCAATATTTTCATGCTTCACAAATGACACCTTTTCTGCTTTTGTATATGGATCCGCATTTCATGAGAGCAAAACTGGAGATCACCTTCCTGGTATTCTTTGAGAAGGACCCAGAAGGTCCTATCCCCACACCAGCCTGCCCTTCTTGGTGTACAAAATTCCAGTATCATCTTTCATTCCTTTTTACAATTTAATTTCCATGTCATGACAGCTTTTAGGAAATGCAAACATTCCTGGCAGAGTTAATACAGACCTGAACAACTTGGTATTTAGGAGAATGGCTTCATCTGAAACTGAAGCCAGGCAGTGTAAGAGAACTGGGAGTGTGGGTGAGGGGGTGGGGGTGGGTGTGTACCCCAGAAAGTGGGTGGGGTGGGAGGACTGATGTGAAGGTGGGTCAGAGACACAAGTGGTAGGGCAGGAGGAATAGTCCTGACAAAGATGAACTTTCACCTTCCATGCAATACAAAGGTCTCATTCTATCCAGTGGCATTTTAAAATTTGTACGTGAAAAAGCCTCAATGGTTTCTGAAAATGAAGGTTACTGTCTAAATATACAACTTTGGGAGCAACAAAAATATTACTTGCATTGCAATTATCCTACTTGCGCTTGTCACCCTATCTTCCCAGCCAGGCTGAAGCCAGCAACAGGCACTGTGACTAACACTTGTCTGGTGGACATGCTAATTCACATTTTTAAAAAATGTTCTATTAATTGATATCTAATTGATAAAATATTAGGGGAGAATGAAGAAGATACTATAGAATGTCCAATTTTTCTAAAAGAAATGTTTAATAAAGAAAATGCAAAGTTGTCTTTTTATGATTTTGCCAAAACATTTCTTCCTTCTTTTTCCCCCCTGCTTCTTTAAAGCAGACATCTAGAATAAATGGGATAAACACAGTGGATCCATAAATGTGAAATCCTACATGAAACTGGATAAAGACACAAGCAGTATTTACCATTCTTAATGTTATTTATTTATTTATTTTAAAAATACTTACCACTTCCTTCTCATTTTTTCCATACAGTTACACTTCATTCCTGTTAGGTTATCTGGCCTCAGCAAGGTCACAGAAGTAAGGTACATTTTCTGATATGAATCATGAGCAAAACCTTAATTTCAGGTAGGAATATCAATAGTGTTTTGAGGGGCTATCTAGGACTTCACAGACATGAGAATATAGACAAATGGAAAAAATACAAAATTAAATAAGATGTTTGCCAGGATGAACCTTCATTGTCATTGATGTTTACAACTTTCACTTAATATGTTCAAAAGCGTAGAAAAGGAAATAGAGTAGAAATATTTTAAATATTGCAATTTGTCATTATTAAGCATTTATTTATCCAGAAGAACACTAGTAAGGAGAGACGAAAGGCAAGAGGAGATGTTCCATCCAGGAAATACACTTTTCTTTTACAAGTTGGAAACTAAGTTTATATCCCAGGGAAAAGCAAATTCTGAAATCTGAACTTTGTCTCTACCCAATTATTATCCGCCTTATTTTTAACTTCTGTAAAACCTCAACAAAATGTCCACCTTCTGCCAATAACTCAGATCTTATGTTCTACAGAGCTCTAAATAAGGCATCTTTTTTTGCCTCTTGACTCTAAGATTTGGCTCCAAGATTCCAGATGTTACAAATGGCAAATTTGGGGTTTGGTGTAGGACACAGAAAATCAGTTTCCTTTATAGGAGATAGTTACTATGAATCACACTGAAACTCACAAATTTGAAAGTGGGAATATTTAAACATAATCTACACAGGCATCTGCTTACATACCAAGTCAGGTGGGGGTGGTGAGCTAAACTTCAGAGAAACAAAGAGTTACATTAGTGGGGTTGCATTATGTTGAAATATATTGCCTCAGGAAACCAGAGCAGGCAGAGATATGGGTTCAGGATAATGCTGTATTTTGAAATAGTCACTGCTCACACACTCAAAGGCAGTAGAAGTTTATGTGGAAGCAAATAACTTCATTTTCATTGATCTCTGATAGGAGCTTCATCGTAATAATCCTATTTTCAGGCTGATACATTGCAAAAGAGTATGCCAAAAGTAAATCTAACAATCGGATTTGTGCACTTGTGAAAACTAGTTCATTCAGTGTAAGGAACTGGTTTAAGGCTTTTTATTACATTAATTTATCACTATAATCAGTGATCAATTATTACTCCAAATGAAATTGCTGCAAAGTAATGTTAGTGTTTTTTCTGAGTTGCTTTCAAGTAATTGTTCTAAACTATATGTGTCTACTTGACTTGAGGTTAATTCTTCCATGTTATGGAATGGAGGAAAATTATTTTCTAAGTTCTCAGACAACAGTATGCTAATAGAACTGACAGTATCCCACAGTTTGTTTTCAGCTGCTACAAATGCATCCTTTATTCATATATGTCCCAGGATACAAACAGAAATAAAATGTAATTAAAGAGCTAAAATGAAACAACTGACAAGAGACATGACTAACTATAAGAATAAAACATAGATAAAATTGTGGACTGTGCATCAAAATGTTTTGCTATACACTTAAGGTCTCTGTCTACATTAAAGCATTTTTAGGAAATTTCTTTAGCAATCTGGAATATATTTAAGTCAAGCCTTTTCTATCCAATAAGGCACTTTTATACACAGATTAATGTGTATAAAAGTCTGCTGCAGTTGGTAATTGTCTAAGTGTCCAATTGTCTCTATATAACAATTTAAAAGTCAGAAAAATTCTTCTTTTCAATATTGTACTCATGAATGTAGACTGAAAAAAAAAATCCTCTACTATTGACTGCTGTTGAGTGACAGGGTAGATAAAAGAAATTTATCTTGAAAGCTACTTCCTCCAAGAAGCCCTCCCTGCTTTCCAGGCCAAAGGCTGTCTTCACAGTACTCTACATTTCCTCTGTGTCACTGTCAGCATATTTATAATTACTACTTATTCAGTGTCTGGTTTCCCTTTGGATTCCAGTTCCTCGTGAATGGCCTGGGAAAATAAGTCACAAAAAATGTTTCTTTAATGAACAAACAAAACTGGTAATATCAAGGTTCTTGAAAATAAGATGCATCACATGCATTATATTCTTTCATTTTCCTAAATAAGGGCCAAAACTTTGCAGCAGCAGGCCTTACTTAATTTATCTTTCCTTAGATGCTCCCTCTGACGAAGCCATGATTGTAGCAATACATGAGTAAGATAAACCAGAAAAACCACTGTCGTTGTTATGACCACATGAAATCCACACCTAACTCTAGAACAGTGTTTTGTTTTGATGAAACACCATTAGGCAAACATTCAGGGAAGTCCTGGTAGAGGGGATAAGAGGTACAATTTTGCCATGAACTTGCCATGTGACCTTGAGCACTGTTGCTTGACATTGCTGAGTTTCATGGTCTTACCCAAATGTGAACTATAGCAAAGAGTTTCTGAGAGGAATGAATAGGGTCATTTATATGAAAGCATTTTGAAAATGCCACACAAAATTTTAACTACTCGTGATAATGTTGTTAAGCTTTTGGGGGAGCTAAGAAAACTATTTTTATACTGTTTGAAACATTTCCAATTAGGACAAATTGTACTCTTACATAGGTTACCTCATGAGCATCGTGAGTAGGCCTATCACTTTACTGTTTTCAAAAGGTTCAAATCTTCAGTTTTGATGGGAATTTTTTTTCTCTATATGTTACCTTCTTATCCTAAGTGTAAGAATAGAATCTCAAGCTGTTACATTTTAAATTTGAATCCTACAACAAAATATGGATGTTTTATTTGCAGTATGAAAACCCTCTATTGGTTCTGTTTACTAGAACTAAAAAAAAATTAAGTGTCAAGGACTTTACTAAAATTAGCTGATGGAATTTTTCTCAGTTGTTCAAAATCCTGGGCTTCTCCTGAATATGGACATATTTCCATTTATTTTTTTATTTTTGAAAACTTATGGGATCCTGAGGACAGGTTGTTTCACTGGGAATGCATTTTCAACACTGACCCCAATGCATGCTGTTCTCATTGGGGACCACACACCAAATATGGACAGAAGTGACCTTTTTCAGGTTTTTAGAACTATGTTAACAAACAAGTTAAAGCAGTTATGGAATTACCAGACTGAAAAACAAAACTGTTCCTTGGGGAGAAAGAAAAAAAGACCCCAAATACCAAGACTCTCTAAACAACAATTTCATCGTTCAACTTTTTGGCACTGTGAATTTTTTCCATGACCATATTCAATATCTCACTAAATCTGGGTATCTATTTTTTGGAGCCAACGTTCATAAACTCTCCCAGTTTGGGATACTTGTTACTGACTTGTCACCCCCCCCAAACCAACTTCCGGTGCATTGGCTGAGTCTGTGAGGGTCAGAATACTTTTCTAATTTCTTATTTTGCTACGATGGTACGAAGCACTTCCATGGTATTTATTCTGTGGTAAGGGCTTAACACAAATTATATTGTCCTCGCAATACTGTATCTATGAGTTTAGTCTTATTTTTATCATGTTCTATGGTTGAGGAAATAGAGGCTTAGAAAGCTTAAGTAACTTGTCCCTATGATTACAGAGCCAGTGAGTGGCAGATCTGAGATCAAAATTCAGGTCCCTCCAATTGTAAAACCTATGCTCTGAACCAGGATACACCTAGAAGGTAAATGAGTGTAGGGGTGCATGAGGGCAGGTCCCTTTCTGTGGATAGTTTCGTCATGGAGGAAGTTTCAGATTTTCCCAGAAGGAATGGGTAACAGATACAATAGTTAGGAAATCTTATTTGACCTTAACCAGCTTCAGGTAAGCATCAGTATCACCATTTTGTGATGAGAAATCTGAGGCATGGAGAGACTAAGAAACGTGTTTAACACCACAAAAGTAATAGGCATTGGAGATATGAGTCCGAGTGAATTTATGTCTATCTTGAATCTTATGTCTGTGGTAACTGGCTCCCCCACCTCTTTAAATTCCGAAGTCTAGGGTCAAGAGCAGCCGGTGGGCCTGAGGTAGGACTGAGGTTGTCAGCAGGGGCTGGCAGGGCTCAACTGTGGTAAGGAGAGGGTTACAGCAGCAGAGGGAAGGTGGCTGGCAGATAAGGCAAGACTTGGGGAGAGGGAGAATGCCCGTGTGTGGACGCACTGTGCATAGCTCTGTATTTCCTCTCTGCATATTTTACGTAGAAGAGAAATAAAACACTTTGGTCCGACCAATGGCAACAATTCCCTAGGGACTAAAACAGAATCTGAATATTTAAATAACAATGAAAGGAAACAAAGCTTGTGTTTATTATTTGCTTTGTTTTGTAACAAGATGCTTAAAACTTAAGGCACCATTTTCTAGCTATCCCTCCAAACACCTAAGAAATTTATAACAGACATTACCCTATCAGGGTGTTACTAGGGCGAGGGCAGGCGCTAGCTCTTGCTTCTGCTCCCGTCACTAATCTTACTTCTATTGGTTCAGTGGAGTTAAGTGACTTTCTCAACTTGGTGAATAATGGGCCTTGGTTAAAACTCTGGCTTACCTCTGAATTTTAGAAAATCAGCCATTTGTAAATTAGGGACTTTGTTAGATTCACTACCTTTAAACTGTGCAAGTAAATCAGAGAACGCAGTTATTATTTCATTGGTCAGGTGACAGATATCGAGTAAAATTATTTATAGCAAGTTCTGATTCAAATTTTTCAGTTGGATCTATTTTACTTTGACAAGTAAGTTACAGTAGCTCTTAAGGTTTTAAGGGATTTACATTTGAAAATAAAATAAATTGCTGTCAAAGAAATAAAACAGTATGTGTGGATTTTTAAGTACTATTTAAGTACAGATAATGAAATGTTTGGTGAAGTATTTTTCTAGATATTCTAAGAATGACTCAAAATCACAAAATCCTAAAAGCTATGGCCTTGTAAGCTAGTTTGCATATGAAATTTTATTCAATGGCTAATCCATCCTTCCCTTTCCCCCTTTTTTTCCTTCAGTCCTCAGACCCATTCATAAATATCTATTAGGCATCTACTATGTGCCAGGTGTTATGCCAGAAGCTACTGATGATCAATGGTGGACACAATCATGCCCAAATGGGGCTTAGAATTGAATGAACCAAAAATTGAAAATCAAGGCATATAAGACATTGGCCTGGGTTTACATTCTTTAAAATTTTAGTTTCAGGACAGTAGGAAGAGAAGATGTACAAAATATTGACAGAAATCTAAAATGACTTGAGGTCTTGCTTATGAAAAAAAATGTACATAATTAAGGAGAAGGTGATTTTTCAGATGATGAACATGAAAAACAAACCAAATGAGATATTTCTGGTAAAACACCTTTCTCGGTACTTAGGCCAGGGAAAAACACCTTTCTTCGACAGTCAGTTCTGAATATTCTATCAAACTTAGAGAGGCATAGGAGAGAAATATTTATAAAGAAGTTATTTCATGCCTAGGGCCAAGTGTGGGTCTAAATTAGTGCTAGGTGGCTGAGGATATACAATAAAAATGGGACCTGGCCCCTCCTTAGAGATGCCAGCAAACCAGAGAAAAAGATCTCACCTCATTAAAACATCTCTGTACCCTACAGAGCTCAGCATTTTCTCAATTAAATGTATCAATATTGGGGGTGGAAGGAGGGCTAAATAGGTGAGGGAAAGCAAGAGGTACAAACTCCAATAATGGAACATGTAAGTCACAGGGATGAAAAGTATAGCACAGAGAATATGGTAAATAATATTGTAATAACTTTGTATGGTGACAGATGGTAACTACACTTATCAAGGTGAGCATTTCATAATGTATATGTGTCGAATCACTATGTGGTTCTACCTGAAAGCAATATAATATTGTATGTCAACTATACTTCAATTTAAAAATAGTATCAATAATGCTCACAACATTAAAATGGACAAACTGTCCCTTGGCATCTTTCTTTTACAAATAAACAAAAATATAAGCATGCTAAAAATAGGGCAATCAGCCTTGTGATAGTCCGGAGTTGAATTATAGATGCTCTAAAACACAAACTTGAGTGAGCATATAAATCTTGGTTCTGAAAAAAATGTAGAATATACTTGCTGTATTAAAAGATTTTTTCTAAAATAGTATTATGAAAATGTTTAAAATAGATATAAGTTGATTTTTACAGTGAACACCTATGCATCTACCACTTAGATTCTGCCAACAACATTTTAAAAATTGTTTCTTAACAGGGGATTATCATATTGGATTTGAACAATGAGAACTATACTCTTATAATAAAATTCATCTGAATAATATTTATGGATTGTACATTATGTTGAGCCTAAATTATAAAGCTCTAGGTTTTACTATTTATTCTATATTAAAGGGTGGACTTTGTACAGGCAAACACAATATGTTTTTATTTCTATTATAATAAAATTCTCTATAATTAAATAAAAGGGTAGGCTTTGTACAGGCCAAAATAATATGTTTAATGTGAAGAATAGAATAAATTTATATTCCTAAATCTACTAACAAAAATAAGTTAATAAAAAAAGTTAAAGATACGCTCAAAGATCACCTATTATCAAAATCAATATCCATTTAACTAATAAAACACTTAACCCTGAGGTTTTTATTCCAGTTTACTCCTAGGTAACATGTTTTCTGATTTGTTTAATATAGGGTAATGGAGTAAATTGTGAGTTCAGTCAGGGTCTTAGGAATGAGATAACTAGGAATCTTCCATAATTACTCATATTGTACAAAATATGCTATAAAAGCTGTAAATCAGGAAATATTTCAATAAATGGAAACTTTTTGACTTTTCTTGGGCTTTTTTATGTTTCCTTTTGTTATATTTTTAAATAAATATCATATAAAGATTAGGTCTAGTATATTATGGATAAGAAAGAGACTCTATTTTTGTAATACATGAAAAAAAAATTCCAACATCAGTGAATCTCTTTTTCATCTACTATTTTTGATGTGCCTATGGAAAAGTCAGCTTGCTACCTTCTTAGCAATTTGAGATGCACATCAAGGTCAAATGACATCACAAAAGGGCCAGAAGGAAACTAATTTTAGTCTCCATGAAACCAAAGAACTCATGCAAATAATTCCTGAGCAACCTCAGCTCATGTTTGGAGTTGGATATGTGAAAAAGAATCCAGTCAAGGAGCAGGTACCACATGCTGGGGTGTTCCAGCTCTGTGGGTGCTTGGAGGACTTCAGAGCATCTTAGATTCAGATGGTCAGCTCTTCAGATATATTTATGGGTGTGTATTTGCAACTGTAATACAACCTCATTACAGCAGCTCAGTGAAAATAGCATACAAAGCTATCAAAACCATGGAGTGGCATTTTCAGGAAGACGTGAGTATGAAGTACATTATAAAGTGGTGTATATGTATACAATAGAGGATTATTCAGCCATAAGAATGAAGGAAATCCTAACACTTGTAACAACATAGATGGGCCTTGATGATATTATGCTAAGTGAGATAAGTCAGATAAAGATAGACAAATACTGTATAACATCACTTATATGTGGGATCCAAAAAAGACAAACGTGTAAAAATAGACAGTAAAATGGGGCTTACCAGGGATGGGGAGTGAGGGCATAGGAATGATGTTTAAGGGTACAAACTTGCAACTAGTAGATAAATAAGCCCTGGAGATCTAATGCACAGAATAGTGATTATAGACAACACTATTGTATTATGAACACCAAACTTTCTAAGAGATTCAATTTTAATTATCCCTACCCCAAAAAAGAAACGATAATTATGTGATATGATGGAGTTGTTAGCTAATGCTAATGCTATGATGGCAATCAGACTGCAATATATAAATGTTATCAAACCAACATGCTGGCCACCTTAAACTTGCACAATGTTATATATCAACTATATTTCAATAAAATGAAGTGCATTATGAAATTGTTAATACTAAGTAGAATCTAATTAATCCCAAATAGCATGTTATCAGTTAAATCAAATTAATTAAACTATACATCAAAATGTTGACAGTTATCTCTGGACAGTAGGATCATAGGCATTTTTAAACTTTCTTATCTGCAACAAATAGGGATTACTTTTGTAACCATATAAAATTAAAAATAGGTTACTAAAAAAGTTTAGTAATTTTTCTTTTCCTGCCAGAAGTTTTAAGATTTTAGTTTGATTAGATTTCAACCAAAGGTCAGGAATTAAAACTCTTGAATTCACATTAACTTAAATATGTCTCATAGACAGTTTCTATGTTACTGAGATGTGGGATAGAGAGAGTAGTGCTGGGAAGCCTGATAAGCATACACATCATTTAACACCTAGGACAAAATGATTTTAAATCAAATTAGAAGCAGCATGATGTGGTTTGAAGACATTTAATTAGAGAGGAGAGAGCAGCAGCCTCCAAGAGATAGAAGAGTCAGGGCCAGAAAAAAACAAAAAGAGAAGCCAAGCTTATTATAGATCCAGAGATCCACTTCATACCAGTGTGCAAGTACATTCTCTTTATGAAGAGTCAGAAGTTTGCACAGCAACCCCTCTGAAGAGAGGTTCTCATGGCTGCACTTTTCACCTGAAAGAGCAACTAGCCAAACAGGCATTTCCTTAGCCTTCATCATCTGTTGACTGACTTCTAGACGTTAGAGGGCATGCATATGTGGACATGGGCAATGAACAGACTTAGTATCCTATTTTTCTGTTTTTAAGTGTGTACATAACTTTTAAACATGCATGTGTTTTCTTAACAGTAATGCTTTCAAAGTACTTCCTTAAAATAGGAAATCACCATTATTTATCCTTACCACTTTACAAACTTGCTCTTCTGTTCTGATAAACAGTATTTCTCCATTTGACAAAAGAAAACTGAATACTGAAAATTGGAGAATATGTTAAAAATCCAGTATTGTCCATTTGTCTGAAAAATATAGAACCATTTATTTATAAAATGTTAGTATGATTATGAGTACCATTTGGAAATGTATTCATCTGAAACTTCCTGTGATAGCCACAGATGAAAATATTACCATTTCAGTAATGTGAGAATTAGGGGTATTTTTATGTGCTTGAATTAACTCTCTAATTAGAATAAAAATCTTATTCATGTAAATAATTCCACTGACTTAAAATTATCTGCTATAGATAGATAGCTGCTCAGCGGGAAAAACAAATTCTGGGTATTTCCTGTAAAAGCAAAATTACTCTGGAATGTGATATAATGTCTGCAAAAAGAGTTGGGCTTTACCTGACTCAAAACATGAGAAGGATTTGTTTTCACATTCAGTTAAACTGTTGACTGGAATTAAGTGTGATCTTCCCTTTGCCTGTGCTGGCTACACTATGTCATACAAAACATGCTTCTGAGCTGTGAGCCAGGCAAATGAAGTACGCCGAGCACAAACCATTACTAAAAAGCAATGGCAACACCAAAGGATGGCTTGGGGTAGCCCTCCATAATCTCTACCAGATTTTCCCAAACCACCCAAAACAAACATGTAGAGGATATAAAAACACTGTGCTTCCTCTGCCAATGCAGATTCAAGACAAATCCCCAGGATCCCCTACCTTCCAATCAAATTGTCATCACTACTCTAGCTGCATTACGAAATACTGCTGTGGCCTCTGCTAAAAACTCAGACTGTTCACTGAAGCACATCACTGTCCATGTGGAAAAGAGAACATGAGGCAGAAAAGGAAGCAACAAGCATGTGCAGAAGCCCGCCCATATTCAGGTCTTGTGCAATGCACTTCACATAGGCTTGTGAAGGACACACCTTGCAGTTATATGGCCATCTCTGACATTTTCCTGATTCTAAAATAGCATACTTGCTCGCTTCTTGGATGTCTAACAGTGTGAGGTTGAATTCCTCCCAGGCAGACCTTGCAAAGTCTTGGCATAGGTATTTTATTTGGATAAAAGGCAGGGGGTAACTTTACAAAGTTAGGGGATGGGGAAGTGGGACAGAAAGGGAGAAAAGTCGATGAAGTGCATTAATAAGGAGGTGACCGTTGTGGGCAGATGGAACTCAATCTTCTTGGGGACTGAGGGGCCATAAACACATGCGTCAGCATTGTCCCATGGAAGAACATGGAACCTGGGGTGTAGAAGGATACCCTGGTCCCTCGGTGTGTGCCAGGTGGTGGGAGTGCTCGCTCACGGACCCTCTGGGCAGCCCACACAAAGTCTCACAAGCTCCTTGGCGCTGCAGAAGGACTCCAGGTGCCTCAGATAAGACACTGACTTAACACACAGCAACTGTCCAACACAGTCAAAGGGGAATTCTGGGGTGGGCCAAAGGGAAACAGAGTAGGATTGGAAGACTTTGCCATAAATAGGTTTCTTAAACTTAAGATACTCAGACAGAATTTTTGGTTCATGTCTCCATCACCCCACTACTAAACCTACTTTTCCCTTGGATTTCTCCAAGTCAGCAAATGAAACACAAGTTCTTAATTTTTTCAGATCCAAACACTTGAGTCATCTTTGACTCCTTGCTTTTTCTCTTACCCCATGTGAAAATACATCATCAAATACTGTCAGCTCTGTTTCTAAATTGTAGCCAGAATCTGGTCACTTCTCGCCACCTCCACTGCCACCAACTGGCCCTGGTCACCACTGTCTCTCGACTATTGTAGTGGCTTCTTAAACACTTTCCCTGCTTCCGTCCTTGCTGTAAGTTTACTCTTCACAGAATACCCTGAGTGATCCTTTGAAAATGTTCATTTCTCTGCCCAAAACCCTCTACTAGTTTCCCAGTTCACTTGGGATAAAATCCAAACTCCTCACCATGGCTTACAAAGTCCATTCCTGTCTCTCTGACCTATTTTCCTTCTCCTCTCTCCCTTGTTTACTTGGTCCCACCCACCCTGGTCTTCTTCCTGTTTCTTGAACACAATGTGCCTGCTCCTACCTCAGGACCTTTGCAATTGCTATTTCTTTTTCCTGAAATGCTCTTCCTTTAGGTATCTCCATGATTCTTCCATTCCCAAATGTCAGTTAAATAGAGAGGGGTTCTAATAATGTCTAATAAATAAATGTCAGTTAAATACCTATTTTGACTCTTCAGTGTAAAATAGCCCTGCCATTACTCTGTTTCTTTACTCTGCATTATTTTTCTTCACTGAATTTTTCATCATGACGTACTATATATTTGTACATGTTTGTGTATTTTACATTGTTTATACCCCTGGCAAAAAAAACGAAGTCTCATTAGAACAGATGGCTTTGTTCACTGTTCTGTATCGGCAACTAGAATAGGGCATGTTAGTGGTTTGAGTTTAACATATAATTGCTAAGTGGATGAATGCACTGATCCATATGAAATAGATAATGATATTTACTAATCAGTTATTTACTAAACACTGTGACTAGAATTATCCAATAACAAGTACAAGCAGCTGCCGTTCTTTAAAAGCATGATATGTCCAATGCAGGAGGAGACAAGATATATCCAATGCCTGGTGAAATCACTGAAGTTCAGAGGGAGATGATTATAAACCATGGGAGTTAGGAAAACATAGGAAAGAAAAGTTTAGACTGGACTGTGAAGAACTTTGAATGTTATATTAGGAGTAGGACCTTTGTTTCATTCAGAAGTGAAAAGTCGTCGAAAGTTTCTAAACACATGAGCAAAATAATGAAAGCAGAATCTTGGAACAATTAATATCTGATGCTATTCCACAAGGATTTGAGCAGGGAAGACTGGAGTCAGAGAGACAGTGTCATGAATTCCACTCCCCCACACCCAACCTTACATTACCCTATCTCTCAATATCCAAGACATTGGCATATATAATCAACATTCTTGAAAAAAAAATCATTATTGAGGTATAACTGATATATTTTTAAAAACTACACATATTTAATGTATGCAATTTGATGAGTTTGGACATCTGCATACACCTGTGAAACCATCATGACATGACATGATTATCATGACAATCAAGATAACAGACATACCCATTATCTCTAAAACTTTGCTTGTGTCTCTTTGATTTTTGGATTTTTTTTTGTGTGGTGGTAACCCTTAAGATGTACCCTCTTAATGACATTTTAAGTGCACAAAACACTAGTGTTAATTCTAGGCACTATATTCTGTAACAGATCTTTATAATTCATTCATCTTTTCAACATAACATTTAGACCACTGTACCATTCTGTATGGTTCATACTCAGGAAGCTTTCTGTCCTTACTGTGAATATTAACTAACATACTTTAGCTGAAGATAGGTCTGTCCATGGTTTCTCTGACAATGAAAATGAACCTATTACAGGTGTGAAAGCTCTCATGCATTCTCTTTCAAGCTCTCTGAGAACTAATAAAGTAGCAAAACATGGTAAGGTTTGACATGAATGTGTTATGGGTTATCTGGTGAGATAGAGGCATGAGGAAATGGGAATAAACATGTCAAAGGCATCTGTAGTGAATGGCAAGGATTTTTACTTCTTTAATTTGTTTCTTATCTAGGGCATACTGCATACTGTATGTCCCCCCTTCCTCTGAAGTTGTGCTGTGAAGAAAATGAGTGCTGAACACTCAGTGTTCTAGTGGGCTGTGAACTTGCTGGGGTTACGTATCCCTGGGACTGCCCGCCACAGTAGGAGCTAAATAAATATATATTAAATGAGTCCCTCAAACTTCTTAGAAGACAGACTCCAGGGAAATTTCATTACTTTGCTCTAAATTCTGCTATTCCTTCTGGTAATGAATATTTAATTCTGCTTTGCACCAAAAAGGATTAAAGGCTTCTTCTCTGTTTCCTTTGGTAATTAGTTTAGATAGGCCAAGTCATCCATTTCCCCACCTACCCAGGGGACAAGAGCTAATGCTTACATGATAGAGCTTTATTTGCACCTTGATATGTTTGAGAACATTTCATCTACATAAACAAGTAAGTATCATTTCAGGATATAAGCCAGTAGACTTTACAATGTCTGACATGTCTTTGTAAACAATTCCAAATGACGGATACTGTTCGTTTACATTAAAAGCCATTTGGTTCAAAATCTAAAGTGAAGAGAAGAAAACTAAGTCATAAATTTGCTTGATAGATTTAGCTGGTCTCAATTGTATCTTTTCACTTAGTTTATCAAATTTTTTGTTGGGTAAACATGTGGGCATGGTTCTCAATCTCCTAGGTTCTAGGAGTTTTTAAAAAGCTCTGACGAAACTATTAAAATATACAAAGAGACTTAAAAAAAAATTATCCTGTGTAGCCCAAACATTGTGCCTTTGCTCATGTCTGGTCACCCTTTCATCTTTTTATGAAATAAAAAAGGAAAAAGTATATTTTTAGCAGATAACTCATGCTACTAAGAAAGTCATGAGAAAAAGTTAATTAAATCCAGTGACAGCTTTTGCTTTGTGCCATATGATTGGGGCATTTTTGCCAATGTTACTTATGAAAGGCCACTCCTTAAGGAATTCTGTGCTCAGGGCGAAGTCCAAATGAGTATCAGTGAGTCTCCAGTTTCCATCTCTAGCCCCTCTCCCTATACACTCCTTGAGGTCCATTTTCAGGGAAAGGCAAGGACAGAACACAGATGCTGAAGGAGAAGGATCAATGGACTGTGAATGTGAGTGTGTGTGCACGCTCACAAAGCACATATTCACATATTTTGCGCATGTCCAGGGATCTTCTAGGCAAGTTCTGGGCTAACCCTGCACAGGCCTTTGCAGCAGGCTCTTGCTCCCTGGCCTTCTTATTGCTGCCATGCTCCTCTTTCTGCACAGCGCATGACAGCTCGGCCACAGCACAGAAGCCGAGTCAAACTCGCCTATCCCACATGGCTGAAAACGTTACTCTACTGAGGCGTCTGTCTAACAATCAGGAATTCATTTAAATGGATTTTCTGATGCATAGAATAATATACTTTTTTTATAACTTGACTTTTATCAGCACTGACCTAAGAATCATACCCAAAAACGTGCTGTGAGAATGCTGAAATTGTTTTCTGTTTGAACATTTATTTTGACTATGACTATATAAATGAGGAATGTGTATTATAGAAAAATTTAGGAAATGCAGAAAAGTAAAAAGAAGAAAAATCATCTACACCTAAAGGTAACACTGTAATTTCTTCTGGCTCATTTTCTGCTTTATTTTATATGTATTTACATATATTTATACATTTACTTTTAATGTTCAGTTAAGAATTTATTGTATATGATTTTGGATTTTGCTTACATTTATGCTATTCTATAAGCAATTTCCGTATCATTTAAAATAATTTGAAAAAGTTTTTTAATGGTTGATAAGATTCTGTTGGCTGAATCTAACACCAAAATTTATTTAAGCATTAGCTTATATGGAAGATTTAGAATATATATAAAACCTCCCTGTAGGTTTTCAATATTATAAGTACTTTTGTGGTAAATAGCTTTGAAAGTAAACCTTTTTAATATCTCAGATTACCTCCCTAATCCAAATACCTGTAAGTAGAATTGCTAGATTAAATGGTATTTGTATTTTGAGGCTTGAGGTTCCTGATGATTTTTAATCATTTTTATAAAATAAACCCCAAACTCAGTTCAAAAATCAAAGTAACAAACTATATTTGCATGAAGTTTTTTATTATGACTTTTTAAAAGATTAATAAAATGTAACTGAAAATAACTTGTTACTTACTACAAAGTGGATTCTTACCACATGAAAATTAGAAACTACAGCAATAAAAAAATGATTCTTCTAAGATGGAAAAAAGTTCCACATATAAATCCTTAATTTTGGTCACATTTTATGAAAAGACCAAAGCAAGCATAAAAAAGACACATGGCTATTATTACAGCAGCACAGAGTCGGTCAACCACTTCAAGTTCTTGTGGCCAGTGAGGTCACTGAAACTGCAGGCCGACATTTCTGACAAATTATGCACATTGAGGTCACATCACTCTATTTGAGGTAGTTTTTCAAAACTGCAGTGTTCTGCAGAAGGTCCCTGACTTAAAAATATCCTTTTGTGCCCTCTAGTGTTTAAATTCATCAACAATTTTTTGTTTATTTCTTATTTCTAAACTACAGTTGAGCACCATTTCATTCCTATTTATACCAAGAGTAACCTATAATAGAAGGTGGCCAAAATACATACTGTTCCAAAACTTACAGTACACTTAAAATGTTTCACTTCAAAGGGAACTACAGCAGGGCATGCTACCACAGAAATAAATCCCACTGCCTGCTTTGCTAACTAAAGTTTTATGGAAACATACCACACTCGTTCATTTCATATTGTCTTTGGATCACTGCATGTGCTCTTTAATGGCACAGATGAACAGTTACTATACAGACCTTATGTCCTGTGAAGTCTAAAATGTTTACTATGTTTATTATCAGACCCTTCACAGAAAGTTTGCTGACTCTTGGGCTAAAGAATCTCTCTGATAGTTAGATTTTTAAGAGGAAAAAAATACATTTATTTTCCTAAAGGTGCCATTACAATTGATGGTGCTCTCTGATTCTACTCCTATCACTACAATACTAGTTAAAGCAAAGAGAGATGTAGGCCAGTCAATTAGCTTTGTGATTCAAGTACCAAATTTGTATTTTCTCAGTGAAAGTATTTACAGTCCTTGATTTCTGTAGTATCTCCTCAGGGACTTCATCCTGATGACTTAGACACTGATATGATTATATTGCTAAAAATCCTATGAGATCGAAGTACTTTCTTTATCCATCAAGACCAGGGGCACAAGAAGTTTCTTGCTTCTTGAGTTACACTATTTCTTATTAACTGGATAGAACATAGACCAGAAGTAGATTTAGTGTCCTCATCTCTGTTTATTTTTACACATTTAATAAGAAAACTTGTAATTACTTTTATAAACACCTACAGCCTTTCTAGAATACAATAAATGTATCACTTATAATTAATATGTAGTTTACTTGTTTCATGCTTGATTCAAATATCACTCCATCACTTCTTCCATATACAAATACAAGCATAGTGCATAATAATGAGGCCATAGTTCTTTGTCGGCAATTTAACAGGATACCTCCCTTCTGCATGTTTAAAAGGAAGCCACAGGCCCAAGAGCCAGTCACTTGTGCTGGGCCAGGTCACCAAACCAGGGTTTACTGCCTAAACTAACTGCAGTTTGAACCTCCTCTAGAATGTAGTCTTGTCAACCAGGAATTTTCTGGTCAGCACCAAGCAGGTAATGCGTCACAGGGGCCCTTTCCATCCCCCAAAAGAAGATTGAGGTCATCTGCATGGTAAGAACCCCTGCTCCTCCTGACCTGGCCTGAAATAATTCCCTTTCCTTTTGCTAACATCTTCTTGCTCCACCCTCCTTCCCATAAAAACCTTCCATCTTATTCAATTCCTTGGAGCATCTCCCTACTTCCTAGGTGGGATGTGGCCCAGTTCATGAATTGCTTAATAAAGCCGATGAGATCTTCAAATTTACTTGGCTCAATTTAGTTTATTAACAACAACTACAAATTCCACATCTTCCTGAGCACCTCTGATATTTTATATTTTTTTTGTGTATCAAGAAGCTTTACCAAAATTTTCCTTTTCTTATTTGAAATGATTAATGTATAGTTCGTTAGAACTCTATTTCCACATGGTTTCTGGAAGTGGATCTGTTTTATAACTTTCTAACTTAAAATTTGTCTTCTGGCTCGAAATGCTTACAATCATTCCTTTTTCAAAACTTCAAATTAGGAATACTCTGGCCAGAAATTTTGGAAAACCAACGTCTCTGAAAAGTGAAGAAGACTGTCTCCAGTTGATTGCCTTTGCTCGTGAAAAGGCATCTTATTCCTGTGACACACACTCATGGCTATTACATGCCTGGAGTTGAAGTTTTCTGCCCTTCTCAGCTTTTTTTTTTTTCAATCTCTCACTGAATGCACATTCTTCTCTTGTTTCCTTATATTTCCTTTACCTTCCAATACAGTCATCTTCCTTGTACCTGACATAGAGATCATTTAAACACAAACCCAAATATACAAACCTTTGATTAGACAAAAACTATGAAATGCCCTAAATTAAGTGATACAAGGAAGGGCTGGGGAATGAGGGAGAGACATGAGGTAAGTTCATCAGTCAATAGCCTCAGGAAGTAGCTAACCACAAACTCCACATTCCTGAACGAAGTCATTTCAACAATCACCTAGACGGTCCCCAGAATCACTGCCCAGCTCTTATGTGTGACCTGCGTCAGACCATCATCAACGAACAGTCCACAAGCCCTCTCTGGGGACCAACTGCCTGTCCCAGGACTTTCCCCATTCACCTTAGCCCACTTTCTTTATCTATAGCCAGTGTAAATTTAGAAAACCTTCCTTGAAAGCCCTTATAAGTGTGCCCTGCTTCTAGACTCCGGCGGACAAGTTGTTTCTGTTAACCGGCCTTGCTGCTGGTGGACCAGAAACTTCCCACCCTAGGACTCAGACCTTTTCCTGGCTAGCATCTGTAGAGGCTCAATAAACCCTTTTATTTCAGACATCCCTCGGTCTTCTAGAGTTTTTCATTGCACAGACTTAACTTTACTGAATCACATACTTAAAACCCCTGAAGCACATAACTTAAATACAATGTTACCTTTTAAGTATCTGCAACAATAACAACAAAACACATGGTGAAATGCACGCATCATCTTTTATACAATGATGAAAGCAATTTAAAATAAAACTCAGGAAAGAAAAATGACACCATACCTCTATTCCATAAGCAAAAGAAATTATTTCCAAACTTACCTGCAAAAGAAAAGACCAAAAAAAAAAAAAAAAGATCAGTAAGTATCAAATCAGACAGCATTTTCTTTTCTCTCAGTAAATTAGGTATAAAACTGTCAACACAAACATAGTTCTTAATTATCACTGTGTGGCTCGTTCTCTGTAAATGACGCTTTCTAGTTCTTGCAGATGCCAGGAGGGCTGGCAGTGATGTTCTCTAAAGGCCAGATCTCACTGTGAATACTATCCTTTTCCATATGTACTCTGAACCTAGCATTTCGATTTTTAGACCAAAAACTAAATAATTCCCAGGGCCCAGGAAATCTGTGTATTACAAGACAAATTCTTGGGAGTCGAACACAAACAATGGAGAAAAGAGGTTTTAGAGTCAGACCAACCTCAAATTAAGTCCTACTTCTACCACAACCTGATAATCAAGTCACTTTATAGCCCTTCAGCCTCAGTATTCTTATCTGTAAAATGCAGGCATCATATTTACCTAATTGGATGATTCTGAGAATTAAATGAGGTCATGTTGTAGGGGTGCAATACATTTTAATTGTCTTCTTGCCCTCCTGTAAGCTTCATTTTATGCCAATACTTCACAGAAGGTGTTTTGTGTAATATATAAAGCATGAAGGAGCCTTAGGCCTTTTCAAATGGATAGAAAAGATACACAAATTCAGCATTCTCCTGTCTTCTTCATAATGTAACCAAATTGGTTTCTATAAAATAATAGCCATCTCCTAAATAACGAGTAATTTATTTTCCATTGTAAATTCAGGCACTTCATTCATAGTTCAAGCAATTAACTGAGAGTGTAGCAGTCTCTTTAGCACAGCTTCCGTGTCCCATATACACACACTCTGTCCCCTATTGCTGCCCGCTTGGCACTCTCACTGCAGTCTCACCAGCCTTCTCTCCATTCTTGGCAGAGGAGGGATGTTCCAGCCTCAGGGCATTTGCATTTGTTGCCCCCTCTGCCCAGGAATCCACACTGCCAACACATTCTCCTCTTCAAGTCTTGCCTCAACGGGTGTCTTCTCAGTGAGGACTAACATATTCCTACTGAAAATTTCAACCAGACCCTCAGCCTCTCCTTTTAAACTCCCTTCCTTTGCACTACCTTTTCCCAGCACTCCTAAGCTTTTAACACCTTACATAAAGTAATACAACTTCCTACATTTATTGAGTCTCTCTGCCCCTAACACCCTGCATAAGTTACATAGAAACAGGGACTTCTGTCTGGGTTCTTCACTACTGAATACCCAGAATCTACAACAATGCCAGGTAAATAGAATGTATTTAAAAAACATGTATTTAAGGTATGCACATAGCATGCATAAAAGAGCCAAATATAAAAACATAAATTACACACATATATTTTTATTTACATATGTGTACTTAAATGTGTTATTTGTATAAATGTATTTATTATACTTAAATATTTGTATAATTTATTACATATTTATTTGTGCAATAATATTGAATATGAATATTTAATATTTAAATTTTTAGCTAGAAGTAAAATCATTTTACTCTTACTTAATTTTGATGAGAGAAATCATAGTCATCATTAGAGCTGCTGGCTAATATTTCTAGCCGTCCATCTATGAGACTCAGGTAGCAATGCCTAATAAATCCTTTGTGGCTGAATAGGGCCATTTGGCTAGTTCCGGCGGATGTCATGAGTCATGAGTGGGCCAAGAGCTAAATGGCTGGTAAGAGGCCCTTCGCCTCTTCCCCTCTCTCTTTGCCAAAGAGACCAGCTAATCCAAGCTGGTGACTCTCAGCCAGCCCCCTACTGGGGTGAGGCAGCTATGGAGCAGAGCTATTGGACTACATGTAACAAGAATTTAAAGAAACATTTTTGATACAAGATTCTGAGGTTGCTTGTCAAGGCAGCTTAAGTCAAACCATTGTGATGAATGGAGAAATTATGCTCATAAAATTAAAAAATCATACCCAAAAGCTTATTTAAAAATAAAATAACTTTATTATCAGTACTCATTCTGAATGCCCTTTCCCAAATCATTTCGTTTCTGCTTGTGCTTAACTCTTTAATTTTCAGTGATTAGCTTATATTGTTTCTTGATTTTGAAATGTTTAGCTATTATCTATTCATTTCTTATTAGAGAAATATTTGGTTATACTGATCTCTCTTCCCCTTCTTTACCTAGTTAAATCACAATTTGTAGTTAATTTATAATCACTGTTTTGCATATATTTAGTATATAAATCTTATTTACTACTTCAGATGTGATATGATTATATTCCCCTATATGAAAAGTTAACAATTGCCTTTTATTTTTTCATACATGCAATTTTCTTTTGCATTAAAGAATGTTTTTCTTCAGATGGTAGCTCATATTTGCCATGGGGTCAGCTGAAGCCTCCACTGAGCCTTTAATCCTCCCCCTCCCCTTCCTAGAGGTGTTGGTCCTGAGAGCACTTCCCCATCTGAGAGAGCGTTTCTCAGAGAATCTGACTCCAACACAAGCATTCCCTTCATCCCTTGTTTCAGTCCCACACAGCAACCCCACAGTACACTACTCTGCTCTCTGAGTCCTGAGTGTCTCCAATAACATTTCTTCAGAAAACAAACCTTGAGTATTCTGTGTTAGGGACTGAGGGTAGCTGCAGGGAGTCGAGTATAGGGAGGCAGTCTTCTCTCCTACTCCACGCCCTTTCTTTTAAATTTATTTAATGAGAGATGATATGAACCGACAGCCAATTCACCACCATTAATCAGGAATTAGGTTTTTAGATTATCCATGCAATTGCTCTTTTGTATTAACATGGACTGGAAACAATTTCATCTATTAAAAGCAAAAATAGGTGTCAAAACATTTCCCAACTTGTTGCATGGAATGTTCATTTTTGAAATGTTAAGAGTTCAGGGGAATAATAAAAGTAAGGATAAGACAAGAGAGTCAAATAATTTAGAAAATACTGGCTTGAAAATTTTAAAGGAAAAAAACATTTTTTACTGCAGGATTTCTAGGAGCTTGGGATATAATAATTGGAATTTGACTACTCTAGAAAGTGAGGAACATTTGCAGAATAAATGAACTGCTCCCACCCCTGCACCCAGATTATCAGTTAATATAAGAGTAAGTCATCTTTAAGAACAGAACTTGGGAATTACACAAGACATCTTTAACTAAGTTTTATACCAATCACTGTGCCTCTATTACTCCTACAAGAATTCTTTTACCTTAAGTGGAGAGGTAAAATGAATTGCTAATCACTTGAAAAACAGCATGACTGCACTGAGGAATAAAGCATTTTAACTCACTTTCAGGTGAGTGCTTTATCTATTAGAGCAAATTGCCTACTAAATTAAAGTTAATCATAATATTTAAATTATGATCATTTAATGCAAAATTTCCTTTCCCAGAATATTCTACAATGTAAGTCAACTTCTTTGCCATCCTGAAATTTGTTAAGCAACCCATGTATATTTTAAAATCTATCTGTCTCTATAAATCTGGTTCAGCCTGTGCCAAAATGGTCTCTATGGAGCACCAACTCTATTAGTCAGTCTGAAAAGAAACAAAGTTCCATATTTAAAATAGTTTGGGATATTCATATAGCATATCTTCCCTGGAGATTTAAAATATTCATTTAGTCTGTAAGACTTTGGGGCTCTTACAGTAATGTATCAGTTGAATTTTGCGGCTCTCAGCTTATCTGACCATAGAACCATTTTGCATGTTGTCCCTGTTGATACTATATGGAACTTGCATTCCACAGAACCTACTTTGGGACATACTGATTTAATCTACTAGGGTTCTTAATAAAAAGAGATGAAGAAAACATAAACTTCTATAATGTTAAAGGAAAAATGAAAAAGAGCTCCAATGGTTCTGACCAACAGAGGTAATTTTTGCCAATGAACCTGATTTCTCAATGAGAAAGAAAGAAGAAACAGAAGAGTAGTTTGATTGCATGTAAGTACTTAGGGTAGCACATGGTTCAGAACCCTTTTCCCAAATGCATCGACCTCACATCGCCAAGGCTTCATTTACGCAAGGGTGTGGGGTCAAGGTTAAACCGTTAATTCCAAAATACACCTTTTATTTTGGATGGAAGGAATTTCAAAGACCTTTGACACACCATGAATGACATGAGCCTAATATGTGATTTTTTATCTTTGTCAGTATCAGGGAAATTAAGCAGGTAAAAACTATAAATATTAAGATGTAAGGGAATCAAACAGTACAGCAAAAATATTTCAGCATAATTTTGTCTACCTATTTATGTAATTGTGTGAGCATGAAGAGATAAATGAGGTTAAATCTTAGTTTTTCACCAAATACTTCTAGACCTTCCTTGTATATTATGTAAAATTTGAAGTCGATGAATAGGTTCATGAGTGAACAACAAGGGTGCTGGTGAAGCCCCTGAAACTATATGCGAAGTTATATGTATATTTGTATTTCTCAAGGGGGTTGTACTACAGATTTACTACTTTCAAAGTACCCTTAAACCTACAAAAAGTGATAGATCATCTGAAGGGATAATCTCTAAGGACACTCTTTTTCTGCTGGTCCCAGATGTGTGAAATTTCTCACATAAGGTGTCATGTGTCAGGTCTATGATTTCTTTGCTGGGGCCTTCATTTTTAGATATTCAAGAGATTTAAAAAACCTGGTAAAGACTCCAATTCTTTTATGGGAAATGGTTATAGGATGCTTAATTACATGTAGTTTTAATATACTTTTTTGTTTTATTTTGCAGAGAGAACCACTTTATCGATAATATCTGAGTGAAAAACCAAGTGGCCACAAGATGGCTCTCTATAATCTTGGTAATACAAGTTTCCCCAAACAATTTCTCGAAGAGCTATTTCTAACATCTTCTCTTCCCTTAAAAATTTCATAACCACAATAAATGATTCTCCATCTTTGAGTTACTTCCACACTTGAAAATCTAATAATACCTAAGTATTTGTATCTTATGAGTGAATGGATTAATGAATGGATGTTTCAGATATCCACAAATTATTTACTGCATTATTACTACATTATTATTTGTATGGTACATATATAGCCCTGTACTGTGTATGGTGGTAGATTTAAAAAAACAAAAGCAAAAACAAAAGGAGTTAAAGTTTAAAGAGCAAATCATGGCTCTTATCTGACAAGACTTTCATACCCAAACATTTCAGAGTATACTTAAATAAAAATATGATTGGTATAGACAAATTACAGATGTACAGAGAAGAACAGACATCAATGTGGAGTTCAATGAGATAAAAGAAGTCATGAGGTTGTTTTGATTTGTAAAAAACTGCAAGGTTTGAGTGAGAAGAAGGTAAGGGGGGATATTCCAGAAAGGGCAAAGGGCACAGGGAAAAGCTTGGACTTGCGCAGCTATAGCATGTAAGAAAATGTCTCCCTGTGGTTAAGGCTAGGTGAGTTGGAGAGAGTCTTAAAAGTCATTCCAAGGGGAAAGAAGGCAATTAATATTTATTGAGGGCATACTATGATTCATGCTGTGATGGAATGATTCCTCTACTGTGATAATATATGCATATGCTTCTTATTACAGTATTGGAATTCTGGTGCTATATTTGGGTATTTCGAGGGTAGGTGGTTCTTTCCTTAATGTCATACTAAATCCCAGTGTACAACCAACCACCAGACCAAGTGGAAGGTCTTCAGAGAAGAAACCAGAATTAAAGTGGTGGGCTGCCAGCAAGCAAAAGAGGACACTAAGCTTCTGTGTCTTGATTTTCAGAATCTTGGGTGCAGACTATGTCTTTTAGAGCTCTCTCTCATGGAAAGGTTAAAGTGGGCCTCTGCTGCCTGGTATGGAGCTGGAGGCAAAAGGGAAGCTTCTCATTGGGGACCGAATTTGAACAGGGTATCTCTTATAATAAGTCAAGTAATCCTTGCATATTGTTTTGATTTTACATCTTTCCTTTTGTCAGAAAAGTCATTCTTAAAAATTTCTGCTTTGTGCTACCTGTTAACACCAAAAGGTTCCTTTTTTTGTGTTTTTGTTTTTTTACTTATATTTGGATCAAATTGGGTTCAGAGAAGCAGTTCTGTTTCTCCAAAGGATGATGATAGCAAATATGAAAATTAGAAAGCCCTCAGTATAAAAGAGTTCCTTTTAGGGGAAAGAGGTGAGGATTGCAATTTAGCTGCATCGGTTCAAACTGAGAATTTTCCTTCATTCAACCTTGAATACCAATGTAAAGTCAAATTGTCTACTCAAAATCTGCTTATAAACATATTAATATGTTCCTAACACAGCTTCTAATACTCCTTCTCCAAGCCGTCACTTTCTGACATCTGTCCCATCTTGGTTTTGACAACTCCACTCTTCTAGCTGCCCAGTCAGTCCCAGACTTTGCTCAACCACCATTATTTCTCATGATGAAGTGTCTGCATTGGTCTTCCTGCTTCTTCCCTCATCCCCTTCAAGTTTATCTCCAAGTCAGTAGTTAGAATGAGCTTGTTAAAACCTGCTCAGAGTTCTTTGCTGGCTTCTTGCTTCACTTAGAATCAAAGTGACTAGTATGATCCCCAGAGTCCAACAGAAATTGCCACTTACCTGCTCTCCCCACCACCCCTAACCTTCTTATATTTCATCTCCAGTTCTGTTTTCTCATATGCTCCATTTTGCTACTTAACTCCAGCCCTTGGGGCCTCCTTAGTGTTCCTCACGAATGGCAGTTGAACCCCTTACCTCTTCCTGCCCAGGGCTCTCCCCTTACACATCCGTCCCTTCAGAAACATCGCCTTTGCAATGAGATCTTTCCAACCATCCTGCTTAAAATTCTACCACATACACACATGCTCTTTAACCTCTTCCCTGATACATTTTTCTTCTTAACATGTATCACAAAACCAAACTTAATCTCTTTATCTCTCTATATATCTATCCACCTACCTTTTATATTTTGTCTTATCTTTTTCCTCCAACAACAATCTAAACATCATGAGGGTAGAATTTCTGTTGGTTTCATTCACTGCTGTATCTCCTCTAACACATAGAACAAAGCTTGGAACTTCATATACCTTCAATAGGTACTTAGTGGATAACTTTTTCTTTTTAAGTCTTGATTTTGGTGTTCTCCTGAAAATGAGAGAATCTGCCAGAACTGGCCTGTGGGCTCACACAGCAACAACTGCGGGGCCAAGCAGTAGATGCACAGGCCAGAATCATCACCAGTGCAAGCTGTGAGCTGTGCTGGGAGAGTCCTGAGCGGGGAGGGGTGGGATCGGACGGGGACTTTCAGCAGGTCCTCTGGGAGCAGCAGGTGGGATGGACGCAACGAGCTGAGGCACAAACAGGACAGTTAGTGTTTGCTGTCCAAGTCCAAGCATGAATGGATGAGGACCTGTGTGAGCTTAACATGCTAGAAAATGAAGGACAGAGGAAGCAGAGCTCGAAGAAGGATTAACAGAAGTTTGGGATGGATTGGATGTTGACAATGAAAGAAAAGAAAGAGTAATGATGACTGACATTTCTGGACCGGTTGATTAGGAGAATGGTAATTGCTGATGTTAGAAGAAAGCTTGGGAAAGAATCAACCTAGGAGATCAGAAGACCTACATATGAAAAGAAATATTCTGATCTCAGTGAATATTAGTTGATTTTGAAGACAGATTCAAAGGTATTTGATAAAAAGGACCAGAGATGAGGACTCAATTTTGCATACTGCTTGTATACTACTGACTATGGAAAAGCACGTTATGAGGAAGACCATCTGAAGAACAGAATATACAGAACAGAGTTTTAAAAAAAGGAAATGCAAGAGAAGATTCCCAGTTATAGGTTGAGGGGTTAGAATGAGATTTAAAGGCAGAACCCCTCCCCTGCTTCCACACATTAACACAAACAGTGTGTTGAACTGGCTGCTTCCATATGCCATGTGTGCTCCACCTTTCCCTATTCTGTATCTAAGATAATCGCATTCTAGTGGAGACAAATTATGAATGACACCATGGATATCTGAAAAATTTCCCTCCTTTCCCTTTCTTGACTTTGTATTTTTAAACAAATACACTCCATGGAGCTCTCTGAGTAAAGAGAAATAGTTCTGTCTACTGGTTTTTAGATATTAATTTAACAAAAAGACTGATTATTTTTAATTCAAATCCCATGCAAAATTCTTCCAAAAGGGATATACCTAGTAAAGCACCAAGAATATAACAGTCTTCTTCCTTTTCCTTTCCTTTTCTCTGCAACTTGAATACAATTAGCGTTATGAACCCAGAAAACAGGTACATTGATTAAGACTGGAATATAAATGTGGTGAAACTTTGCTTCATGCTCTTTAAAACAAGTTCGTTTCATGTAGGTTAGAAGTATTATGTTTATTCTGTTATTAGGGGCCATTGCCCTGTGGGGACGTTTCAGATTTGGGATACTCTTTTCTTGGATTTAAGGTATCAAAAGGTATTTTCCATCTTTAATGCCCTGAAGTGGTGTCCTTTGAGTTGCTAAAATACAGTCTGTCATTTCAACTGCCAACAGACCCACGGAGGCCCGCTATCTGTATTGGCAGATAAATGACAGCAGACGGAATCAAGCATGCACCCTGTCTCACTGGCAAGCCCACAGCCTTAGAAGGAGGATGTGGCCCTGAAGCGTTATGCACGTTGCTCCACTAGCATCAATGTCACTGTCATAGCCAGGGAAAGGGAAATTGGCAAACCGCTAGACATAGTAGGCAAAATGCCACCCTCACAATTCCTGTAGGCATATTTTCCTCTCACATCTTGTCTTTTTGCCAAGGGCAGCCTCCTGGGCCAAGAAGTTTTGCCATCCTAGAATTTTTTTTTGCCCAGTGTGTAGAAGGATAATTAATATTACCATTAAAGCATGTGTTGGCATTAATATGCACTCCATTAGTGCTACCAATTAACTAGGAACACAAAGTGAATTAACAACTTATGGAGCATATATTACTGGCTTACTTTGCCATATAATCAATCACCTTTTTTATTCCCATATGTAGAAATAATTAAACACTTATATAGTGCTTACCATAAGCAAGGCATAGCTCCAAGGCTTTAAAATAAAGTACCTTTAAAATTCTCATAACAACCTTAGGAGCTTACCATTACCAACTTCATTTTAGATACAAGAGAAGACTTTAATAATAGTTATGACTGATGGTAATATTAGCAGTAATAGCTAACATGTGTTCACTGTGTTAGGTAGTATTATATATAATATGTGTGTGTATATATATGTATATATACATATACATCTGTTCATGTATGTGTATATAGACAGTATAAGTATGCATAGTATATGTGTGTCTGTATATATATATATGAACATAAACTCTTTTAATTCTCACAATAGCCCTGTGAGTTTGGCGTTATCATTTTCATTTAAAAATGAGGAAACTAATGATAGTAACAATGAATAATGCTAGTAATAGTAAAAACAGTTAATATTTAAAGTTTAATATGTGTCACCAAATTAATGCTTGCAATGCAGGTAGTATCATACACAGTCTTCACAGAGGTTGAGATGGTCATCTCAGGTTGATGATGAAACTCAAAGAAACCAGGGACATGCACTAATAAGTGGGAGCCTAGGTTTTTTTTCCAGTTTTATTTATTTATTTATTTATTTATTTATTTATTTATTTATTTATTTATTTATTTATTTTTTGAGAGGGCATCTCTCATATTTATTGATCAAATGGTTGTTAATAAAACAATAAAATTCTGTATAGGGGACTCAATGTTCAATGCATAATCATTAATCCACTCCAAGCCTAATTCTCATCAGTCTCCAATCTTCTGAAGCATAACGAACAAGTTCATAGTGAATAAGTTCTTACATGGTCAATAGTACAAGGACAGTCATCACAGAAACTTTCGGTTTTGATCACACATTATGAACTATAAACAATCAGGTCAAATATGAATATTCGTTTGATTTTTATACTTGATTTATATGTGAATCCCACATTTCTCCATTATTATTATTATTATTATTAATAAAATGCTGAAGTGGTAGGTAGATGCAAGATAAAGGTAGAAAACATAGTTTAGTGCTGTAAGAGAGCAAATTTAGATAATCAGGTGTGTGCCTGTAGACTAAGTGTTATTCTAAGCTAGACAAGGGCAATAAAACATCCACGGATGCAGAAGATTTCTCTCAAAACAGGGGGGGTGAGGTTCTAAGCCTCACCTCTGTTGATCCCCAATTTCTCACCTGATGGCCCCCCTGAGACTGTGCCTGTCTTAGGTTGTTCCTCCCTTGAGGAATCTTACCCGTCTCTGGCTAACCAGTCATCTTCCGGGGCCATACAGGGAAATGTAAAGTTGGTAAGTGAGAGAGAGGCAATATTGTTTGAAAGGTTAGCTTTTTACTTCTTTGCAGATTTATGCCCTGTGGCTTTTATGCCCAGTATTTGTCTTGAGGTATCTTTACCACTTGGAAGAATTATGATACTCGGTAAATTCGATATGAGGCACGAATTCTGTTTAAGGGTTGTAATTAGGAAGGAAGAAGAAAAGCTATAGGAGTAGCAGATGGAAGATAAAATGAGAAGGTTGATTATTTCTTTGACATATCTTCTTGTAGAGTAACTTAAGCATGTATAGGTTTTAAACTACTAATTAAATTGCGTACACACATTAACATAATAGGAATACAGCTACATAACCAAAGCAGACCTACAATTACCAGCCGTATCCAGTGAAACCAAGAAAACCAGTTAGGGGAGCCTAGGTTTTTAACTCAGACACTGAGTCCAAATTCTGGCCCCTTCATCAGTATACTAGACCACAGGCAACAAATTATGGAAAGAGAGATGAAAGTGAGACAGGTTGTCACCACAGGAATTAATACCAAGAGAAGTGTGTTTTACAAGAGATTACAGCAACTGAAAAATGTGATTAAAAATCTGTGTTTTTTTTTTCAGGGCCCACGATGTGCAAAGTTATGCACTAAACAGTGTAAGAAATGCAAGATGGGAGAACACACAG
This sequence comes from Manis javanica, assembly GCF_040802235.1. Classification (NCBI taxonomy): domain Eukaryota; kingdom Metazoa; phylum Chordata; class Mammalia; order Pholidota; family Manidae; genus Manis; species Manis javanica. Next base: position 106,005,326 of record NC_133156.1, on the reverse strand, counting down.
GCCCCACCTCCACAGCAGCTTGTGATCCCATGGAGGAGAGGGACACGTACGTGAGTCACGCGAGAGTGAATGAGGAGGGCAGCGTGGGGAACGGGCCTGGAGAAAGATGAACCGCAGGCAGGAAGGTGAGGCTTATGGCTCAGTGCCCTGGGACATCACCCTGAAATATCTGAGCTTCGCACTGGGCTGTCTGTCTCTCTCTGTTGGCTCCATTTACATGTAGCTCTGCTCATGCTGCTCTTCCATCTATTGGTTTTCCCAATTAAAGGAAAAGAGAGCAAACAGCATGAAGGCACTAATGTGCCTTCAGCAGTTGCTGCTCAGTAGCTGAACTGGGTTGCTCTAGAGGGAAAAGTCTCAAGGTTGAGAGATGCTGTTTGTTTACTCCATTCCCGACTTCCCGACACATCTGGCTTTCAGGAAGCCTGGTAGTCGAATAAGTCAAATGAACTTGCGCTGGGAGCCCGTCCTATGGACCAAGCACAGAGCTTTTCTGTTAAATCAAGAAGCCCTCTCAGTGTGTATTCTGCCAGCCATGCTGAAGGTAAAAATATTCTCTGGATACTTTTGAGGCAAAGGGAATTCTAAACCTGCAAAGAACAGCCTAGGTTATGGTAATTCTGCAGACAACGTATGACAGCGAAGGATTCAAATGTATGCTGAATAGCCCTGCGCAGCAAACCAAATTCTTATGCTACCATTTCAGTCAAGTGCGGTCAACAATGGCATAGCAATCATTTATTTTATTTTACTCTTTGTAAGGAGGATAGCTCATTCAAGTGTGAATTCAACAACTTACAGTGATGTGGTGAATTCTTATCCTAATTACTGAACATGAGTATCCTGCTTCTTAGTGAGAAGAGTGGAGATGGAGAGTATTAGTTATAAATCATCTCTAGAGGGAGAGCTGCAGTAGGATAACCTAAGGCCTGAGCAACATAATAGCCTTCAATGTCTGTGACCTCACTCAGCATCAGAGCTGAACTTGCTGCTCTGGCTGGCCAGGAGTTCAGGTCCCCTCTCTCCTGAAAGGTCAGGGGAAGGCAGCCTCACTTCTGCCAATAAAGAGTATAAACGAGTTCCTGCTCTACAGTAAGTGATGATGTTAAATCTGTCAGGTATTGAAAGAGAAATGGAATATTCCACTCAAATACTGAAATATCCTGATCCACATTTAACTGTAATCATGCTAATAAACATAGGACAGTTATCATATTTGGAAAGTTGATTGCTTTGGTTCCTTTTAAATTTATAAAAGACTTATTGAACTGATTTCCCCCCTCACCTTGCCAAATTTTACTACACAAGCTTAGACCAATAAACAGGAATTCTTTGTGGTATTCCTCTTACTATGAGTCTCTGAAACTCTTTTAGTTCTTTTTTCTGGTATATAATCTATACTTTTAATTGACTTCCCAATATGTATAATAAGGATTTCACATTCTTTCACCATCTCATTTGCCCACTTCCCTCGCTAAATGAATATTCAGGTTTTATTTCATTATCCCTGGGAAGTAATGTTTACTGATAAGCCTAGTAATGTGCCATGACTGTTTCATTTATTAAACATTTGTTTTTCTCTAGAGTTATAAATTATCTTTCTTATTTGTTTAGTTTATGTGTCTGTAGCTCCAGACGGAGGGGGTTCCCAGCTCCAGGGAAGTTCTTCACTATGGATTCAATGAGACTGAATAATGACAACAGAACGTTGTGGGTAAAGAGGGGCTCATACCAAGGTTTATTCTCACGGCAGTAGGTCAAGAGACCTATTTTCTTTGGTTTTAGACTTTATGTTGGAAAGTTTTGTTAAAGGTTTGTGAAGGCTTGGCTGTCCATTCATTTAAAAAAGGGAGGCACTGAAATGTTGACTGGGAGCTTTGCATAACTGAAGTGGGCTTGTAAAGTGGGCAAATTCACTGTAGGATCATTGGAGAATAAAGAACCTTGTCTTCTCCACTCAGCAACCAGGTAATGCCAGTATCTGTAGGTCTTTTCTCTGGGTGGCAATTCCAGTTTTCTAGAGGATCATTCTTTAGTCTGCTGCCTAGACATTATAAGCCTAACTGACAGACTACGTGTCCTTAAGTGCTACTGGGGAAGCCAAGGGTTAGCAATTCAACTGATAGACTTTAATCTCCCTCTTTCTATTGTACCTGGTGTCTCAAAGTTGGGAATGCTTTTGTTCAAAATTTTCATAGAAGAAACTTATCTTCTAATACGGATGGAGTGAAATTATCTCCTAGATGTATATAGGGGTGATTGGAAGGCCTCGGAACAGTACACTTTACATGCAGTTTTTTCCATCCACCTCCACCTATTCTTAATCATGCTTGGTTCCTCAATTTCCAAGTCCTTCCAGATTTCCTCACAGGGAACTGTCTGCTTCTCCCCACCCCCTCCTCTGTAGGCATTCTGCAATTAGCATTCTCAGCCTTACTATTCCCCTTCTCGTCTCTTCATTTCTAAGGTCCTCCTCTCTTATCTCTGGTTATCCCCTTTCTTATCCCTTTATTCTCGGGGATTGTACTCTTGTATTCCCTTACCATCATTTTTGAAGCAGATTTTCAAGGGTAGAAATTTTTATAAAGATTGTACAAGGGTAGAAAATTTAAAAAGTTTGTATTAGTTTGCTCAAGCTGCCATAGCAAATATCACAGATGGGGGGAGTGGGGAGGGTTTAAATAGCAGAAATTAGTTTTCACAGGGTTCCAGTGGCTGGAAGTCCAAGATGGAGGTGTCATTAGGATTGGCTTCTTCTGAAGCCTCTCTGCTTAGCTTGCAGAGGGCTGCCTTCTTGCTGTGTGTTCTAATCATCTTCCCTCTGTGTGTGCACATGTCCAGTGTCTCTTGGTGTTTCCAAAGTTCCTTTTGTCGTAACAATCTAGGTTATACTGGATTAGGATCCACCCTGAAGATCTCACTTTAATTAAAAAAATTGAAAGACCTCACCTCCAAATATGGCTACATTTTGAGGTACTAGGGATTAAGACTTCAGCATATGGATTTTGAGGAGATATAATACAGACCATAACAAAGGTCATGTTTTAGAATTAAAAAAAATTTTCTTAGCACTTCTCGAAGCATCCTGAAAGTATGCTGCATCCTTTTACTTAAAGACACAGTCTCGTCTATCTAGATTAATAGTGTTCTCTGTGAAATAGCACATCCTTTACTAATTCATCCACTCACCTATTAAATAACAACCACTGGGCATATATTTTTGCAAGGTTATTGTTTTAGCACCATATAAGATATAAAAGTAAGTCAGATTTTATCTCTGAATATAAGAAGGCTTCATTGAGAGATATAAAAGAAGGAGTCTATCTTTCTGTGATAATTTTTGCAGGATGCTTTAAAATTTAAAATATTTATCAACTTCTTACTAGTGTTTTTTTTTTTAATTTAAAAGGTTGTTGTCAAGGGGATACAAACATGTATCATATTTTACATTAAATGCTATGTTTCACACCTTATTCGTTTTTAAAATCACTTATTACCCAGAAGCCAGATACATATAAGGACTGCTTTGTATTCCTTTTGCATAACACTATTTCATTTCAGGGAATGTAACAGTTCAACTTCCACTGGAGAAAAACAGAAAGCTAAGCATTGAACAGCATTAGGATTTTCCTCTGTGCTACACTTATGCATCCACAACTATCCTTTCCTTAGGCCAAGTGAGGAGCCCTGAGCTGCGGGAAGAACTGTTCACAGATGAGCTAAGATGAGCTAAGGGCCTGCAGCACATGACAAAGCTTAGTAGATCTGGCCCCTGGGCTTTTCTCACTTAGCAAACACATCAAGCTGAAGAAGTTGGGTATATCTCTTGCTTCTAAGGGGTATCGATCCATGGAAAAATGTTAACAATTAACCTAAACTTGAGCAATGAGAGGCTGTTACTTTGAACTGGAAATCTTTGCCTAGACCATCTATACAAATTATATACAGAATGAGTATAAAAGCCGGAAGGCAGTGTTCATCTCAATTATTGGCAAGCTATTCTGGTCCTTTACCAAACATGGGGACCCATTTTGGCCTAACCTGGGACTCCTCAATGAGAAGTTGTAACCTGCTACCTCTGGAGCATTCTATGCATATATCTTTCGGCCCCTCCATGGGCATAGGGGATTTTCAATGTCCATAAAGTTAAGCTCAAGATGACAATTTATACAAGGTTTCCTTTACTTTTTGTCTTTCTAAGGTAATTTTCTATATTTTGGTATGACTGTTGCTATATTATGGTCCAGAAGTGAAATTCAGCCAACCTTAAACTTTGCTGATGCTAGAGAGCCTTAGAGGAAAAATAATCTAAATTTCAGGATTTTCCAATCAGAACACTATTGCCTGTAACAAAGACTTGTTACATATAATACATATTAATTGCATTTACCAAAAGACTGTTATTCTTTTTCAGGAGAAAAAGGAACTCAAGTGTCATTTGTCATTCCTGACAGCAATGCTAAGTGGCCTAGCAAAATGATGCCATGGTTGTCTTGCTGGCCGGTATCCTTCATTTGCCTTCCATGCTATATAAAATCCTCCCTATGACTCTCTCGCTCCCTCCCTTTCACAATTCCTGACCCTGAGGGCAATTGGATGTAGATGGGAATAGACAGATGGTTAGTATACATATCAATCTAGACAAAAAGTCTCACAGATGTGGGAAATAATAAAATAGAACAGATTTGGGAAAGTTGTGTAAACATTGTTTGAATTTCCTGCCTTTATCACTTTCAGATCTGGATTGCTTTGGGAGGCATTCAAAACTCTCCAGTCTCAGTTCTTCATGGATAAAACAGGGACATTATCACTTTCCTATATAATGGTGCTTCAGTGGGGCTTAAATGAATCAGTACACATCAAAGCACCTCTTTTGGTATCTATAAATATGCACACATGTATCTGTCTGTGTACGTGTGCCCATGAGTCAGCTAAAGCTAGTTGTAGCCCAGAAACCTGTGGTCTAGTTTGGAAGAAAGTGTATCTTACAGAGGAATCCGAATGACAGTGAAATCTTACAATAAAAGACTTTTTAAAAACTACATGATTAGATGCTCTATGATTGCAGTAAGATAAAACAGGACACACACTCTATCTGAACCCTCACTCAACACCTGTACATTCATTATTCTTAAACTCAACACAACGCTGAAACTCAGGTTTTGTTTCTCTAAATACATAGAGGAAGAATGTGAGGCTCAGAGAGGGTAAGCAACTAGGTCAGGAAAACAAACAGATCCACTTTGCCCAAGCTGGCCTACCATCAAACCATGCAGTCCTGACTCTGCAACACGGTGGAGTACCTGATGCTCTGCTGTATCATCATGGCAGAGGAATGAACTGGATCTTGTAAAAAGGTAGAATTTGGCAGGTGAAGAGGAGAGTGGGACACTTCAGGAGAGGGGATAATGAGTAAAGGTATGGAGATGGAAACATAGAAGGCGTATATGTGAGAAAGTTACAAGCTAGTTTGTCTAAAGGTAAACTATGTGGATGAGAAGCAGGAGATAGGACTAGAAAGTAGACCGAGGCTAATTTTAGAGGCCTTGGATGTTAGACACAGGAGTGTCATTTGCTAGTCCATACAAAAAATGAGAATTTATCAAGAAACTTCTGTGCTGCATTGTGGTGATGTCAAGAAATAAAAGACACAAACAAACAAAATCCTTCAAAACAAAAACAGCAACAAAATAGCCTATGTGAGACTAGGGTGTACTTACCCCAGTCTGTGGAGTAATGCTCTGGGGCTATGGGAAGTCTGAGTGGGGGACACAGCTACTCAAGGAAGGGGGCTATTGTTTAGATCCTCTATCACTGCATAGAAGTTGTCAAGAAAGTCTTGATAGACAAGATGGATTTATTTTGGTAGTGACAAGCAGTGAAGAAGGAATGTGAACAGTGGAATTATATGATCAAGATTCCACTTTCAGAAGCTTAATGCAACAGCTACAGACAACTGGCACAATGTGATATTCAGAGACTGGACACTGCTACTTATTAAGTAGATCTCTGCAGCTATCAATGATCTACTGACAAGAGGACAAGAGGAGTGGGTGGTGGCACTGGGGATGAAAAGGTAGAAAAGCATGAGTTTTCACTTGGGGGGCTGGACAATGACTAATGAGAGTGGTAAGAGAGAGGAATATTTAAGTTTTAAAGTTTAGGTAAATGGAAAAGCAGCATCGCCCTGAAAAGAAATATGTGAGTTCTGTTCAGGAGAGTGGATTCAGGAAGAAAGATGAGTTCAGGTTAGTCAGGATGACAGTTCAACAGTTGGATATCTATGCAGTTAGAGACACAGATTTATTAACAGAAAAAGCTTACATTTCTGCATGTGGTCCAGCATCTATCTGCTTTACAAACTCAAAAGATGAGAAGTTTACTTCTGCCAGACACTCAGAATTGATATTGTTACAAATTATAAAAGCAAATACAAAGCAAAAAATAAATAAATAAAAATCAAAGCAAATACATGACTAAAAAAAATTAGGAAAGAAAAAAATAAACAAAGGCTAATATTTGTTGAGGGCTCATTATGTATCAGACACTGTGTTAAGTGATGCATATGTATTACTGGTATGATTTAATTTAATCCTCAGAATAACCTCCTGATATAGGTATTATTATCTCCATTTTACAGGTGAGGAAACTCAGGCACAAAAGAGAAATCAACTCGTCCAAGCTAACAGTCAGTAAGTGGCAGAGTCTGAGCTCAAACCTAAATAATCTAAATATCAACTATGGACTATCCAGTATCATAGCCACCCAGCCACGTGAAGCTATGGAGACTGGAAAGGGGCCAATGTGACTGAAGAACTAAATTTTTAGTCTTTTTTAAGTTTTAGTAATTAATATTTAAATGTTAAAACCAATAGTTGATTCCGTTACTAGAAAAATTTAGGTATATTTGGAACAACTCGAGTAAATGAATCTACATTTTCAGTTGCATATATTGTGAAGTCTAAGTACAGATCAAGTATGTTTGATGAAAAGTTAGCATCTGAATTGGCATGTATATTAAAAAAATACAGGATCTGAAAGACTTTCAATGGTGAAACAATTGTAAGTCTCTTAATAATAATTTTATACATTGATTACAAGTTGAAGTGACAATATTTTTATACAGCAGGTTAAATAAAGTATGTTATTGAAATTAATTTTACCTGTTTCTTTTTACTTTTTACATGAGGTACCAGAAAACTTAAAATTACAGATATGGCTGACATAATATTTCTCTTGGCCAGTGCAGGTCCCCAAACTGGGGAATAAATACATGAGAAGCCAACTGAATGACAAGACAAATGACATAGTTAGTGGAACACAGATCATTCCTTTTCTTGTTTGGGATGCCTATTTTTTGAGAATGTCTGTAGAGAATACAGAAATGGTCTTAACTCAGTGGGACAGTGAACCATGGATATGATTGCATTGTTCATTTCCCCACACTTTTGACTGGTCAACTCTTACAGTTTTCAGGGAAAAGAGCAACTCGACCTGTCTTTTCTTGATATGCCTTATATTTGTTTACCTCTCAAAGGTGAATTATTTTGCTCACATCTGTTTTCTGTTTTTCAACCACAAGACTTCATGTCAGTCTCAGTCCAGAACCAATGCCTCAGAGAACCCCAGAGGAAAGCCCAACAAGGGCCTCTTGGGGCTATTCTGATAAAATAGTAACTGGAAAACTAGGAATTACTCAATACTAAGGTACTGCCTTGTATGCCTAGATTATTTTAATGGGGGTCTTTAGTCTGATAGGGAAAACTAAATGAAGTGTTTGAGAACTACTGATAATAATTCAGAGGTTTTCTCTTCTAATGTGTAATAGATAAAAGGTAGATGACCTTAACTAAAAGGAATAGAAAAAAAAGTGATAGCTAAGCACTTGTGAATCTTTGGGCATTGCAAAAATTAATGTAGTGTCATCTATCAAGAAAAGAAATACAAAACTCTACCAATTTTTGGCCAGTCTATATAAAATGGTATGTTTCACAAAGTAGATTCATCCAGGTGTTTTAAATTGGTCAGAATAAACATTTGATTCATCACAGATTCACAAGTCAGAAGCAGGAAATTTGCTTCTCCTTGCAAGGTAAGGGGAGTAGTGTTCTTTCCATTCTCTATGCCAGGTATCTTGACATACTTAGCATCTACCCATAAAATAATTTCGGTCGGTGGCTTTCCAGCCAAATACCACTACAAGAAACTCTGACAAAAATCATTTTCTATAGTTATATGACAGATGTATGAAATACATCAGCCTCCAATTTCTGACAATATTGCATATGAAATATCAGTACAACAGATAAACTGATCTACTTCACTTTTTAAATTTCTAATTACTATTTTAAAGTACTGACTATGCATCTTGTGTAACAATTTTCAATAAAAGAGATCCCAATACATTCTTCATGGATTTTAGTGGCAAGTTATATATATCTTATATCAAAAGTATGTATGGAATACTAAAGTGCCAAAATCCATAGGTTATAGCAATGAGGTCCTCACATTATAAGGCAAATGAAAGGTAACTTCCTGGCCAAGAGAAAAGAGAGCTCTGGGAAAAAGATAAACAAATCCATTAGAGAGGACATTAAATTCATTTGCAACAACCTCAATAAAATACCCAAGCTCCTGGGAAAATAATGTATCTAACTGCTGATAAAACTGCTTTCAGAACTACTAAAGTGGAACACAAATACCCACATCTAGCCTATTGAATTTCCAGTAAGAAATGTTTGGTTAAAAAGAAATGGCTATTTGAACATTTTCTTCCTCTTCTTCTTTTTTTTTTTTATAAGCAACACAACAGAAAATGAAAGAACATACTCTCATAGCTAATTCTCACTGTGTAGCCATGAACATACTTCTTTCCAGCGACTGAGTGATGACATATCATTTTTTGTTGGTTCACTCTCTGTTTTCCTCTATAATTCCAAAATTATGTAGCTTTAGCCATAATCACAAATCCCTAGCCATCAGGCCAATTTTGGTTGATTTCTGGCATTTGTGCCATTTAAACATCCCCATTTAGTATTTATTGCAGAGAATGTAATAATAGCAGAACAGATAAGTATTGGATTATCTGTATCTTATTGTTAATATTTACTTCTTGTAAGCATTTGTTGGTTACAGAAAGTTTCAGGATTCATCATGATGATCTGATTTGAAATTAATTGTCAATTTAAAAATGAATGCCATTTTACAAAGCCCTTGGCAATTTATATATCTTACAATTTTGCCAAGTGATCTCAGCTACAAAATATTTAGGAACAAAGCCTGATGTATTTTGGATGTTTCTGTAAATTACTTATCTTCTATTCAAGCTGTACTTAGGGATCTGCATTCTATATTGCAGGAGGAAAGTAAGGTCCTAATCTGGAAACAAACAAACAAAAAAGGAATTTATTGTGACCATGAAAATAATTAAGCTCTGTTGAACTTAAATCTAAATCACAAATGTAATTGTTCCCCACGGATCTCGTGTTGCCCTCCTTGGTTTTCATATCTCCAGCCCTGACTTCTTCTTACTCTTTGCTTGATATTTGCTTGTTCATCTCCATCTATTTGTCCTGAAAAATTCCCCAAGCAGCTCATCTTGCAATAAGTTATTATCTTTACCCTCAGATCTGCTGCTTCTCTTTCTAGTCATCACTTCGTTTAGCCAAACAACTCTTCTTGCAGAAATCAGGATTAACTGTGTTCTCCAGGTATCATCATGGAAATGACATCCTCTGTTCCTTTCTTACACTAGTTTTCAAGTCTTGCTAATCTTTCCTCCAGATGGTACCTCCTATGCATTTTATTATTTCATGCACCACTCCATGTTAGGCCCCAAATATCTACTCTCTTTAAGAAAAAACAAAAAAATCTTCACTTTTCCTTACATATTTTTCAGCAGTCTTTGTAGAAAATATAGAATATACAAAAAGAACTAAAGTTAATACTGTGATCCATCATCTTGTGTTAACTCCCACCTTGTTACCCCTAGAGGAGAACCACTGGTCTAGCTCCCTCCACGAGTCCCCTTACTTTAGCCTTCTGTGGCTCTTCATGACTTCACTGATGGCACTGTAGTCTTCCATAAGCAAAGCTAAGATCAGAGAACTTGCCGGTTCAAAAAATCCTCCATAGCTCCCCTTGTGGTGGGAACGAAGGAACTAGAAAATGCTCCGCTTGTTTTTCTTGACCCTAAATATGCACTCTCGCTCTCTCTTTCTAGTTTTATTTCCTATGATTGCTTCTCAAGTTCATTAAGGTTTGACTACACTTATTTTCTTTTTCCTATAATGTTCACTTTTCCACATAACCATACCTTTGCCAGATTCTCAACTCTGCATAAATGCCAACTTTAAGACCCGATGGCATTTTTCCCATGAAGCTTTCTATGACAATCCCAGTTGGAAGTAACTCTCAGTTCTCGGAGCTGCCAAAGCATTTTCCTTCTGCTTTCCCTATGGTGCTTAATAGAATACAGAGTAAAAAATTTAGAGAGAGATAACTGGGGCTTGATACCAATTCTAGCATTTAAATACATTTGAAACAGCCTCAATAAAATACCCAAATTCCTGGGAAAATAATGTATCTAACTACTCATAAAACTGCTTTCGGAATTACTAAGAGGAAGTAACACAAATATCCACACATTGAATTGGCCATGAGCAAGACCCTTGAACCCACAGGCTCTCAGTTTTCTCATCAGCTGATGTGAGAGTCAAAGGAGACGATATATGAAAATCTACTTTGCAAATTACAGAGTGAGATGTAACACAAGTCCATTCTCTGCTGGGTACCCATTTCAGGTACTGCCTCTCAAAAGAATGCCTCATCCTCTTTCTGGACCTAATCTGTAGGACCTTCCCTGAACAGCTCAGCTGGTGGTGGTGTTTGGACCTATGTACTCCTAAAGGACTAGTAATTCCTTATGTGGTTATAATTTAATTTTCATTTGAAGTTTTTCCTGAGCACTTAGTGATCTTTTTGAAGGTGGCAAATTTGTCTTACCCAGCTTTGCAATCTCAGCAGTGAACTTTGAACCCATTCCCTGTTCAGTAAAAGTTTGTTGGATGAGGGAATGCATGACTGAATGAAGAAATGAATGAGTTTATTGATATCTGGATCCAGTGGAACAATGATTTATGTTTAGTACTTGTCATCTTTCTTTAGACTATAAACTCCATGAGGGCAGACTCCTTGTACAATCCATCTTTGTATCCTTAAAGTTCCATGTGTATGACATGGAATAAATATTTATAGAAAGTTGAACAGAAAAATATAGCTAAGTCAGATCATGGACTGGGATGTTCATGTATATAGAGCCTTCCTGTATGACAGTTGTTTTCCTGGTGTACATGTAATCTTAATACCTTTTTCACTCTGTGAAAGAGGTAAATTATACTTACTATCAATATTAGAGTTTCTTCTCAAGTAAATATAGATAACATGTTTTGATACAAACTTTAGTGGGGTCATATATTAAGTTCTAAATCATCCCTTGTGGAAAAAATCTAGTATAGTCAATATTACCATGGAAAATCCCTTAAATCACCCAAATGTAAGGCAAGAAATTCTTACTAGGGCAGACCCATGGAAGCTGAGATGGAGACAGAGCAGATGATTCATTCACATTTCCTACCTCTCACAGTTACTAGCGGACATAGATCCTTTCAGTGTGGTGGCAGGTGGAGAAAGTGGAATTGACCTATTTAAATTATGATTTCTCTCTCACTTGTCTCTTTCATTTGCTTAGTATGTATATTTGAATTTACATTTTCAAGTACTCAAACAGTGCAACTGTATTGGATTGTCCTTTTACAGTATCTCCTCACAGCACATGTAAAATGTTTCAATAGCCTGGATAGATGAATGGGTCTGTATAAATCTTACTAGCACCCTGAGTAACTTAACCCCAGTCAGCCTGTTCAAATTTGAATCCAGGTATGACATGGAGAGTCTAGTGTGGGATAGTCAAAATGGCAATTTAGCTTTAAAAACTGCCAGTGGCAAGAAAGCTAACTTTCACTTTCCCATTCTGTTTTGAGGTGATTTTGAACATATACTGGAGTCAGAGGCTAAGACAGCCCCAGGGCTGGAATGTCCTGCTTCCACAGGACTCATCATACTGGACTCCTGGCTTCCAACAGCCTTTGGGTTCAAAAGTATTTTTCCCCCAGAGGTAAGAACACTTTAATAACAAAAAGAAATAGCAGGAAAAAGCAAAATCTCTTGCAAGTCAAAATGACCAAGAACTCCCTTGCTAGCAGAGTAAGGCTCCTACCATCAGCAACAGGAAGAGAAAATTGAATGTGGTACTCTTGGGGTTACAGCCACTGGATTCCTAAAATAGAATGAGGGAAGGAGGGAGAGAGAATGAGAGGGAAGCAAGGAGGGAGGGAGGAAGGAAAGGAGGGAGGGAGGGAGGGATGGAAAAGAAGAAAATAGGAACACAAAGAGAATAGAAAGCTGCTGGTATTCCTGATGTTCCTGTTATATACATGAGGAATCACCATGGTAACACCAGCATCACATGACTCATCTTGCGCGGGATACCAGTATACACTGTTCAGAAAGAATAGCACAAAGAGCACATATTTTCAGTCAAGGTGGCAGGGGCCAGATGGGCAGTTACAAATTGAGGAAAATCGTATGCCCATTATAAGGGGAAGTTGAATAATTTGTGAATGTTTAACAGACTTTGAGATTTCTATAACTATATATAGATACAATTTTTCTAACTTGGCTGGATTAAAAATCAATGACTAATGACACATACTTACAGTAACACCTCATGCATTATGATAAGTGAAAGGTTACTATGTTTTGTGAGCTGATTTACTGAGAATTCTCATACAATCATAAGCTCAGATTTCAAGAAATCTTAGGGGAATTTGAAATGTTTTCATCATCCAAAGTAGGCAAATTGATTGTTTTCTGACTCCGCAGCTGTGCAGAAAAATACACTACAAAGGTAAATTTCTATTTTTATATTTGAGGTCAATTATAAAACTTTGGAACTAAGTACCTACTACCTGAAGGATTTAGTGTAACTTATTATTACTACATGACAGTAAATAGTATGGTAGCAATGAAAGAAACCTACAAACACACCATTTCTGGGTGGATTATACGGAAACAGATGATGTACAGACCATTTAAGGGGCTCTAATAGTAGATCACATTAAAGAGCAATATTAGTTAAGACAGAGTAGATGTGACTGAGAGAAGAATTTAATAGTAGATAAAGGAATCTGGTGATAACAGAGGGAGTTGAGATAAAGGGAGGTGGCTAAGGGGACCCTCTGTTTCTAATTTGAACAACTGGATAGTAATCAATTAGGCCTTCCAATCAATGAACAGAAGAAAAAGAACAGATTTAAAGAGTAAGGTACAAATTTTGGCCATGAGAACCCCTGATAAAAAATTTAAGCAGTGATTATGATACAAGTTTAAATGGGAAGGTTGGTCAGGGATTGAAATACAAGTTAGGAAGTTGCTGAAATGAATTTAACATGTTTCTCCAAAATGTACACATTTATTTACTGTCTCTGATTACTTTCTTATTCTTAGTTGAAAATATATTTCACAAGAATTGACTGAATGCCTATTACAAAGTACCAGACACATTGTGGTTTCAAACACTGGCCTAGACCCTGTTACCATGATCCCATAGTTGAATGTGGGAAGCTTTTAGGCCAACAAAGTACATAAACACATGACAACAATTATGAGAACTGCTAAAAAGAAGATAATGGTGCAATAAGAATATACAAGTAGGTTCCGAACATAGCCTGGCATTTAGGGAATGCTTCCCTGGGGATGATGAAGCCTGAAGGATGAGTTAGACCATGTTCTACCAAGAACCACATGAATGAAGCCCTGACCATTTTTTGGAATTCAGAACACATTCCATCCTGTCTGGGAAGCTGATTATCCTTCCCTCGGACACCTGCAGCTTCCTTCTCATCAACCTTCTTTTCTCCAAACCTCTCTTTATCATAGCTGGCAAACTATCTTCTTTTCTGGAGCAGCTGTGCTTAGGGCCACAGAAAACAGAGCACTATGGATCCAGTCCAAAGTCATCACTCTTGTTTCCAAGGCTGTCAGTAGATTGGCTTTGCCTCTCTCAGGTTCTCTATAGTAATAGACAACCTGTTTGTAGAAGGTGCTACCCTAAGCCTGGAATGCTTTGTCAGAATTCACTACTTCATTCATTACAGTTTATAAAGTGAATAAAAGGTGACAGTAGAAGCTTTCCCTTTGTACCACAAGTTCATCTATGTAAATAATTTAGTTGAATGCAAGAGCAAAGCCATGAAAAACTTAAAAAACTAAAAAATTTAAAGAAACAGAAAGAGAGAGAGAGAAAGAAAAAGAAGGGAGGGAGGAAGGAAAAAGAAAGAAAGAAAGAAATTAATTTCAAAGGATGGTTAAGTAATTTAATGTCCCTAATTCAACACACAGATGTGACTAACACATGAAGGTCAGTGTGGTTGTGTAAAGCCTGCTGTACTTCACTGGCAGTAAATATCCTAAATATTCCAAATAGTTCCATTCCACTCCTTTTGACAAAGGAGAGGTGGTACTGTTAGATGGTGGGTGAATGCTAAGCTGATGCAGAAGAACAAAGGTTAATATTTATTACCATTTATGACTTTTTATTAATCCCTAGCAGTTGGCAATGGACTGGAGAATTGATCTTTCTATTTTTAGCTTCTGTAGAAAAATATTACTGTTTATTTCAATGTTTTAAAATCCCCAATGACAAAATAAGAGGCTGAAAATATGTTTCAAAATTTATTTCCAATGAATAAATGAAATAATTATTTACTGTTTCTCTCCAAAATGAAATGAAGAACTACTCACTCAATTCAGTTTTTAAAAAGTGCAATCTCCCTCCTGCCTCTCCTCTGCTTTATTTTTGCCACTCTGCTCCCTCTCTCAACACATTTCAGCTGCCTTATCCTTTCAGTTCCCTTAATATTCACATCAAGGATTCAGTCACATAGTTCTCCACAGCACATGTTACTCATCTGCAGAACTCATCGCCCCCAGGGAAACATTTCCCAAATGCTCAGACTATGCAAGATACCTATTTATATACTCTTATGGGGCCTTTGTCTCCTTTCAGCAGTTCTCACAATTGTAATCACATATTCATGTATTTTGTAATTGTAATGAAACTGCCCGTCAAGATTTTACACAGCTTGCTTCTCTATTCGGACAGGGCTTCTGTCTTTTCCATTCCAGTTTATGCTGCATACCATCGCTGACTTACTCCTCCTAAAAGAGCTGTTTCCATCATGCTATTTTTAAAGAGGAGGAAAGACAGAAAATACGGACTGGTTGATGTTTATTATGATAATGCTGTTGTAAACACATAAAAAAAGGAACAGCAGGTTCCTAATGGAGAAACTCCTATTTGGAAATAGGGAATTAGGAAAGGTTTAATGAAAAAGATTGGCATAATGAGTTGGGGTTCATCACCAAATGGGGAGAAGAAGAGAACTACAGGCCAAAAGGCAGGTAGTAGTTGTTGATACCTAAAATACAGAGTAGAGTGGCTGTAAGAGAAGTTCACAAGGATAGAGAGATGGGAAGGAGAACATGATCATTTGGAATTTAAACTGTTTTTTTTTTGGTAGGCCATGAAAAGCTACTGCTGCAAGCATAAAAGTGTCATGAAGAAATTTTAAAAGATGAATCTGCAGATGACAGTCAAGAATAGGATGGCAGTAGAATAAAGAAACCAATTGTGAGGCTAGTAGTCTTTTAGGCAAAAGGGCATGAGGGCTTAGGTTAGGGTGGTGTTCAGGAATGGTGCCACAGGCAGGAAGCCAGAAGGCACAAGGCGCCAGGTAATGGTGGGGGTGGGGCTGGGGGGGAGGAAGCTCTGACATGGTTTCTTAGTTTGTGGCATGGATCACCGGGGAAATGGAAGATGGTGAGAGTCCCTGATACATTTTAGTTTCAAACAGAGTGAGTTTTTGAGTTCTCTGGAGGACATCTGTGTAATAAGCAGTTGGATATACAGCTCTGGAATTGAGGAGAGAATGAGAAGACAGAAAGACACATTCTAGTTTGAACTGTTACTGCTAATAACATTTACCCAGATGTAGGGGAAAGGGGGTTAGGAGAAATCCTGAGAAGTTTTATTTAGTGAAAAGAAGGTTCTCTCATCAGAGATAGCATGCCCTTTCCTCCCAGAATTGTCCCCTTATGAAATCTGCTCTTTGTTGTTAGGGTGAACTAGTTACAATGAACACATACACAAGGTACACGTGGCTCACCCATTTGCAATTGGTGGACCCACGCATGGAGGCACATGGGGACAGGTGGCAAGTGCCAAGCAGAGCCTCAGTGTAACAGGCCAACAGGATGGCCACACGACACTCATCTTCCTTATAATTTTACCTAGTATTTTTCACTTCACCTTGGGAAGCAGATCAATGATTAACTACTAGCCTGGAGCTATAAGAATATATTAGATCATTTATTCAGCTTTCTGCAATGAAATCTTTGTAGTCTCTCTACTGAAAGAATAGCAGGCCCTGAAAATGCAATAAAGCCACCAATTCAGACAAATCACAAGACAGGATAGTTTGAATCACTGAATATTTTACACCATTTTAAATGCAGTAGTTGTCTATTGTTAACCTGGCTAAGAAAGCATTATCTAGCGGTTACCATGAGCAAGATAAGAGAAAGTGTTTTTGTGAATATATAGAAAATACCAATTGTCTGGATATAAAAAAACAGGCTTTTAAAGAGCTTTAAAGTCCTCTCCAATTCAATTGTTTACATATGGGTTTCTCCTTCTCAGCACTACTAAGATTTTGAGTTGAATAATTCTCTGATGTAGGGGCTGCTCTGTGTATTATAGGATATTATAGGACATTTAACAGCATCCCTGTTTAAAAAAAAAAAAAAGGACTGTATAAAAGCAAATGTTGGTCTAGGCTTTGACAGATGTCACAGTAAAGAGGTACTATTTGATGATGATTTATTGTTCACGTGTTATTTGTTTGCCTTTGGTACAGAAGGTGGGAAGTATTCGTTTATACTCTGCAATGCCTCCCTCCTGCAGGCTCAGATTCATTGATGGAAAACATTTTTATGAAAATAAGGTCACTGATCATTCAGGAATCATAGCTCAATGTCTATCATCTTTTACAGTCATTAACAGTAAATCATTTCTACAGATATAATTTGCTATGTCCTTAGTTATGTCACTCCAGAATTCATATACTGAAGCTGGAACCCCAGTACCTCAAAATGTGACTGTCTCTGAGAGAAGGCCTCTAAAGAGGCAATCGATGAAGCCATTAGGGAGGGACCTAATCCAATATGACTGGTGTTCTTATCAGAAAAGCAAACTGAACCCACAGAGATACCAGGAATGTACACCCAGAGGAACGGCCCTGAGAAGACACAGGGAGAAGATGGCTGCCTGCAAGCCAAGGACAGAGGTCTCTGGAGAAACTAGCCCTGCTGACATTTTGATCTTGGACCCCTGGCCTTCAGAACTGTGAGAAATGCATTCCTGTTGTTTAAGCCACCCAGCCTGCAGTGTTCTGTGATGACAGCCCCAGCGAACTCATGCACCTTTTGGGCACACGGAGAGCTTGGTGCTTGGTCAGAAATCTATGTGTGCAACTTCATAATCTTTGTCCAGGGAGAAAATAGGCTAGTAACATACGCTCAAACTTAACTGTATTCATTCCTGTTTTCTCGCTTTTGTACCTGCTTTTTTTTTTATCCTGGAGATAATAGGGAGATCAGCCCAGCACAGATAAGACAATAAATGTTTGTTTAATAAGTAATTATTAAATATTTAGGGATTTAGGAAACAGAAGCTAGAGAGTGTATGCAAGAAGCAGGTCAGAACAAGAAGGAGTCCAAAGCAGGGCACAGGCCCTTAGACCCTCCAACCAGAAGCACAGGGCAGAGCCACTGCCATGCCTGGGCAGAGGGCTGGGGAGACAGCACTATACTTGGCTGTGAAAGTGGTGCTCTCCATAACCTTGGGGGGCTGGTGAGTCCTGTTCACCTCTTTCACTGCTCCTGGTTTTTGTTTTCTACTGTGATAACAATTTTCTTGAGTTTTACATAATAGCAGGACAAAAAGAACTAGCACTTACATTTCACAATTTTGCTGACTTATGAACTTTCATGCTTATGTCACATTTCCTACAGTTTCAATAGTTTTTCCCTCCAGAACTCCCCTCTGCCCCCTCCCACACTGACTTTCTCTCCTCCTTTCTACTTCGTGAAGCTTTTTATCTATACTTACGAATGCAGAAATTAATTTCAGGTTCTGCTTTGCTGACCTGATAATAACAAGGACATGATCCCACCTGCTGCAGCCACTGGCCTTAAGTTAGCACGCCATGCAGCTTCCATAGGTAAATACAGAAGGGAAAGTGAGCGGACCCAGCAGAACAGCAGTGGCAAAAATCTTGCCAAAGTCTCTGTATGGGGGCATCCAGGTATATATATATATATGCCTATGCCCAGATAGGTAACATACACTTTCTCATCATTTACTTATTAACCAAACATTTATTCATTTATTGTCTGATCTGTGCTGGGCTCTATGTGGGACACGAAGAAGTAACAAACAAGCCATGCTCTGAAAACTCAAAAACCCTGCAGCCTAATTGGCTGAGCAGTGGGTAGAAGAAGCAGATTAAATCTGATTTCTCAATCTCTATGTATTAAAATCGAAACATCAAAGATTGATAACATTAGAAGAGAATTATATTTCTTGCAAGAGTAAAAATGAGCTCTAGAGTTTGTGGAGTGTACAAAAAATTAAAAGGAATTAAAAAAATATGAATATGGAAAATCATTAGAATCACAGATGGTAGGACTGTCATTCTCTTCAACAGTGAGCTTAATTAAAATTTAGTAGTGTTAACTGCTTTGTTAATGGCTTCATGACCATTCTTGAAATAAGAATTCAGAACTATTACATGACCATGTGGCCAACCTTCCAAGTAGCTATTTCAATTTGGAAATTATTTTCCTGTGTTTCAAACAACATGATGTTCTTTCAATAAGTCATTATCTTGTAAAGATCTATGTGATTTAAATTGAGCTATATTTTGCATATATGATTAGGTCCCCTATTTTTTTTATCTCCTTTTGATAAAAAGCCAGGTTTCTTTTTATCACCTCAATCTTACGCTTCACGGGATAGGTTAAAACATCAAGTGATCTCTCTTCTTCAAATTCCTCATCTTCCCCTTCCCTTCCCTTCTCTTCCCTCCCCTCCCCTCCCCTCCCCTTCCCTTTCTCCCTCCCTCCTTCCCTCCCATCCTTCCTCCCTTCCTTCTGTAAAGCAATGTCCTTTCTGCCAGAGAGCACGACCATGACTACATGAACATAAGTTTAAACATACTGCTTTACACAAATCTTAGATGAATCCCAGCAAGCATTCCTGAAAACATAACCATTTCATTTAGGGTAGATTTTAGTGAATCTAGGATGATGAACCACCACCATTCCAGGCATACTGTTTTCTCAGAAGATAGAAAAGAACTGCAAAAAAAAGTTTTTGAAATACAGAACTTTAAAAAATGAGTTACAAAATAAAAAGACAGTCTCTACGATTTTTATCTTTCTTCATTCATCCACCCCTTCCAACCACTGTTTTCACTACATGTTTATTGTCATATTTATACTTCCATGGGACAAAAGCTTTAGATATAATGTTTTAATGATTATACATCTGTTACAGGCAACTTCTTTGATTAACTTGCCACATAAAGGCAATGTATTATATGAAAAGAAATGTTGGACCTGACTCTTTTACAAATTAAAGGCCTTCACTACAACATAGTTATTGTCAAATGCCTTACAAGAACATCTGCTTGCAAAATACATGATGCCCAATGTAGAGACTGATTAGGGCAAGTCTGAATTTGCCTGGGTATAATATGGCATGTTACCTGTCCACACTATGATGCATATATATACATCAGTTTACATAAACATACAATTCCACTGATTCCTACAGAATGTTGATTACTTTTAAGTATGAAAAAGTAACATGCATAGGGCCATTTATACATAAACTAGACAACTTCAGTAGGTTTCTAGCATTACCCTGCTGACCACCAAAGGGAGCAAAGGAACTGCTGACAGCTGAGCCATCTCATGTCTTTGGGACACATTTTCCTCAATGTTCTTTAAAATGTTAGTTGCCGCTGGCCTGTTATAAATTCAAATGGTGCCAGAACTGGACCAAAAAGACTTGATACTCTGGGGAAAAAAGATTAAAATACTCTCCCTCACAACACTGAAAAGAATTGTAAAAAACGTTTTGAAATGTTGAACTTTAAAGAGTTACAGAATAAAAAGACAATCTTTACAATTTGGATCTTTAAAAAAGCTCATTCCCATCAAAAAAAAAAAAAAAAGCCTCATCAATTGAAAAACTAACCCCAAGCCATTTCTGAAGGTCTGGAAGCTTTAAAAAAAAAAAAAATCACTCACATGTCTATTTCATGTTCACAACAAGGTCAAACCTGGCAAAGTGCTTTGTGTGAGAGTTTGTATGTGTGTGCCCAGAAAAAGGAAAGTAGAGGAGAAGCACGGTAAGGATAGTCTTCAAGTGTGTTGCTTTTAGAATCTGGATCTTTTTTCCAAAAATTCTTAAAATCAGGGAAAACTGGGATTCTCACAGAATGGGATATGCTTATAAAATGCTTCTGAAGTTCACCATGGAATGCTGAATAAAGTGACTTTGTATAAAACCAAAAGTGATGGATGATTTTTGGCCCTGTTGGTCAAACGTACACCTATTCAGAGAATGCCTAAAAAAGCTGGAAGATAGAAGCGATTTACTGAGTGTACACCCTCTTTCCTCATAATGAAAACACTGAGCTCACTGAGCTGTACGTTGCGATTCCTAATTACACAACATGAGCTTGCCTGTGTAGTGTGTGTATATGTGTGCACATTCATGTGTGTGTGGTGTGTGTGTGCATGTGTAGAGACTGTTGAGTTAGCATAATTTGGAACACTGATCTAGAAATCACACCTTATTTATAGGAAAAATGTCTAACCCTATTCGGGCCTCCATAGCAATAACATGAAAATTAATGCTTTTTGTGGAATTTTAACATATTTATTGCACACAGGCATTGAGGTATAGATTATAAGATACTGGGTATCTGGCAATAAGATCGATTAACAAATATATCTGTTGTGTGTCTAATTCTCCTTCCAAATATTCATCATGGATGATTCTGAAGCATTAAAAATCTCTCAACTTCTTAAAACCTACAGACCCTGAAACTGGATCAGCTTTGCCAAATAACTAAGCTAAGAATATTTTCCAGCTTTCCTCTTTGGTTAATTTTTTTCTAACTATCCGGTGTGCTGAATTTTAAAACTATCCTCTCACCCTGACACTCCCAGCAAAGCAGACCTCCCAGGCAGTCACTAAAGGGTAACAAAACACATTTTCAGGAACAAACAACTACAAGAAAGGAAAGCAGTTACCGTCTTCTCTGTGGCTTAATATCAATTGGCTTGTTGATTGCATAAGGCGATCCATGTACATAAGCACTTCGGAATCTAGCCACCTTCCCCAGCGTTAGGTACTCACAGCTGGTTGGCAAACTCATTTTATCCAAGAGGCAGGAAGTAAAAACAAGTCTTAGGAGTCAGACCAGCATTCCCGGAAACACTGGGAAGAACGTGTCAGATAATGGGTTTCAGACACACGCTGCTCCCTTGTCTCCCGGTGCTGCTTCTCTGCTACCTTGTTTTCTGTCCATGGATACAGGAAGCTTGTTGCTTATTTCTAACCAGAGTCATGCTCTGACCAATTATTGGCTGAGCAGATGCAGTAGAAATTCTGTAGCTTCACAGAAACCTATTGCCACTCAAACCAAATCTCTGAGTAGGCAGCAAGGTTTAATCCTTCTTTGTCTAACGTTTAAAAGAACATCAGCCTAATGTAACAGTGGTTGGGAAATTAGAGTGATCTACCTACACCCCAAGCATGCATCCGATAGGGAGCAAAATAACCAATTATTTGGTGTATTTTGCAAAGAGGAAAACTTGCTTGCTAAACTGATTATAGATACTTAGAAAATGAGACGGGCACATGGAAGTGATTGTGGGTAGTTTTCTAATTTTGTGCTCTAAAAATTGTGGGTTCTTGCTCATAAATTATTATGCATAATAGAAATGAACTCAGCCTCTCAGGAACATGAAAACTGTAAGCAAAGGCCTTTGTATACTATAACACTTTGACATTTATTTTCTTATTAGAAACATACTCTCAGAAATGCAAACTCTATCTGCTCACTGAAAAACTGATAGGAAATTCTTTACCAATTGTTTGTAAATCAATTTTTCATAACTGTGAAAGACATGTTGAAATTATAAATTACACCAAATAACTCTACCTAAGGCAGCAGAGTCTCAGAGAAAAGTTACAGCTTTAATGAGTCCTCAGTTTTTACTAGCCGTCACTACATTTCTTAGGGTGAGAGCAGGAAAACTGTGGAGGCCCTTGGGTGTAATCTAAGGGTAGGAGTTCAGAGACTGTGCAGGGTAACTTTTGTATTTGAAAAATGATTTCTTATCCAGGATTTGAATAAACAAAACCTATTTATTTAAGAGACCTGGGACCTGGGCAAACACAAAGTGTGCTGGGAGAAAGCTGTATTTTATTCTGTGGGCAAATTCAGGCACTGAGTTTAAATAACATGCGTCATTTAAATTCAGAAGTTGTTTAAGTTCCAAAAGGAAGATAATTTCCTACTTGACAATAAGCATTTCTATCTAATGGTTCTCTTTTCATAGTTTTTTATTACAAAATGGTATCTGCTCACTTTAACATGTCAAATAATACAGAAGTGTATAAATAAAAATGGTTGTTATATTTTCCTTCCCATTAATCCCACCCTTATGTTAATTCCAGTAACCAATGCATATGTACACACACAAACTATACATACATACAAACACATACACTGATACATACATAGGACTTCTTCCTTTTTCTTTAAAGTGGGCTTACACTATACATAATCCTCTATAAATATTTCTGTAATTAAAAGAAATCATGGACAATTTTTCAGTGGGTGCACAGAGATCCAGTGTGTTCTTTTTAATGGTTGCACAAGATTCCACAGAATGGATGTACCATTATTTATTCAACCAAACCTTTATGGACAGACATGTAATTTTGGATTTCTATAAACAATAAACACTTTGTTAATATAGTTTGACAGGTTGGTGCTTTTACTTCTGAAAGGAGATTGCTAGAGCACAAATTGTGTGCAGTTTTACCGATGAGAGCCCATGGCAGTTTACACTCCTACAAGTCAAATAGGAAGGTGCCCATTGACCCACACTCCTGACAACACCATCTACTCACATTCAAAGCCAGCTCTCTAAAATGCCCAGTGACCACATAGGGATCCTTGCTCACATGAAGCCATTAGTAAGGTAACTGCAAAGGTAATGGCAGCCTGCCTGGATTGAACTGTACCAGGTAGAAGTATGTAATCTCATCAAAATGAAAGACCACCCAAGCAAGGCATAGTTAGCAAAAAATATTTTGCTTAATTTGCATAATTAAGGGACATAAAATATGAGGGAAGTCCCTGCTGTGTTTCCATTCTTTGGTTTATTTTTCTTAACCAGGATAGTATTTCATAATTTGGGGAAACATCACATAACTTTATAATTTGGAGATAGCGCCTAATGGCTACCAACTAATGTGAGGCATGACTGTGTATCATTTACAGTTTTTGAATTTATAAGGCCCTTTGGACCTACTGCCCCATCTCAGAGTCCTAAGAACAAATGCACAGTAGTTTTACCTGTAAGCTAATTTATGGGTCTTTGCTCAATACTAGAGGTTAAAAACTGCTTCACATTAGAATTTCCTAAAAGAGGAAAAACAGAAAACTGAAAGGTGAGACATAAGCCTCTCTGGGAGGGAAACATGTGTCCTCTGATTAGTAACATTCCTTGGTTTTCTTAGCAGGGGCATTCTCACTTATTCCTGGGCAATGATTTACTATGAGCCCGGAAGAGACTCCTGGGGATTACCTGTACTTAAATTGGAATGAGAAAGTATTACTGCTAAAATCCAGGCTGCAAATCTGAGAGAACACTGCTCACTTAGTAGGGAGTGGCCTCTGAGGAAAAATTGAAATTTCTTATCTTCCACAATTCCCTTTCTCTAAGGCTGAGCAGAGGTAGCTGGGTATGCTACCTTTGGGAAAATAAAAAGACATTGGAGGGCCTAATTTCATCTACAGATTAGAACCACAGACTGTAGCAGGTTTACAGCAAAATAGGGCTCCAGTCTCATAAGGAATGACCAGGCTTGCCCACTTACATTTGGTTTGCTTTTACTTACTGGGATTTCTGACTGACAGGCATGGATTCTAGCACAGACCTCACTCACCACCCCCATGAGCCCAAGCTCTTGAGAACACTAAAACAAGAGTAGACATCACATTAGGGTACCTACAACACCGATTTTCTTCAGTATACTGGAGACTGTGAGGCTGATAATGACCTCAACAGCAATTAAAAGCCATTGCTTAGCAAGTAACAGTTTGAGGCCACAGTACTTTTCTTCTAATGATTGTAATGTTACTAAAGAAGATTCTTTCAGCTGTTTGCTCTACCCTGGCTAGAGTTTGGCAATTCCGAAAGGTGGGGGAATTCTTGCAGGACACCAGGATATCTGTTTGTGACCATATCAGAGCATAAGAATCTACTGAATTATTACCCCCTTGCTCATGGCTCAGAAGGTTTCCCTCCCTCCCTAGATGTCGTGTTTTCTGCCATGCCCAGCACGGAAAGCAGTGCTACAGGTCCTCCAACCTGCCCTCAGCCCTGTGGGCTCTTCTCACTTCCGACCTACACACTTCCCAGGGCATGTGCCCACTCAGGTGGCCTCAATACCCATTGAGTGCTGAACAACTCATCCTCTTCCAGAGTTAACACCTACCTTCCTGTACAGTTAGACTCAACTGCTGTGAGAAAATTCCACTCAGAAGTCCCACAGGCTCCTCAGTCCAGCATTTATTATGTAATTCTCGTCAATTCTCTCTCCCTACCCTCTGAAACACATCTCTCCCTGTGGCCTCTGGTGCTGTGACCATCTTCTGACATCATCTGACCATCACTTCCAATCAGAACACAAATCCCAGGCATATGGATTAAGTTATGTAATACTATATTAACAATAACAGATTATATTACAAAATTATAATATTATAGCAATATTATATTAACAATATTAATAGAATGATAAGTAATAGCTAACAGAGATCAGAGGATTTCTCTGTGCTAGACACTTTTATTGGTAAGAATTAACTCATTTAATCTTCATAAAATCGTATGAGTTAGGCACTAATGTTACATTCATTTTGTATAAATAAAAAAAAAGGCATAAAGGAACTGAGATACAGGCCCCAGGTCACAGAGAGTGTTAAGTGGTGGAGTCAGAATCAGGAACCAGCTAATCTGGTTCCAAAGACCAGATGGTATCCTTTTCTATAGGTCGTACTTTCCTTAATCTCTCTTCTTTATCTTCTTTTTCTTGTATTTTGCCTAGAGTTAACACTCTTGTCTTCTTCTCCTTATTCTAACCTTCATTTGGATGCCATGTGGACCATTTTAAAATGGAAATCTGAACATATGAGTTTCTTGCTTAGAATCATTGAACAGCTCCTCATTTCTTTAGTGAAGAAATTACAAATTTCAGTTCCAAAGCTTAGCACAGAGACCCCCACTGGTCTTGCTCTGATTTCCTCGCCTGTGTCTGCCACAAGGAACCCCACTGGGGCCTGTGTGTGCACAGCCTGCTCTCTCACACCACTGGGTCTCCAGAGATGATAAGCCCTCAGACCAGAAAAAGGTCTTTCTCCTTTTTCTGGCTGACTAACTTCTTATTAAGTGCTATTGCTTCCAAACAACACTCTCATTCCCCAGTTTTATTTAGATGCCTCTCATCTGTTTTTCTCATCTACATATGAGTTCACCGCATAGTTTCATGACTGTTCATACATTTGTAACACTTTTTGGTGGCACTAAAGCTTCTTAAGGGCAGGCACTCTGCTTTACTTGACTTTACAATTCTAGCACTTACACAATCACTTGCTTGGTACAAAAGGTAGCTAAATGAAAAGGTGCCAGATATTCCAAACCCTGCTTAACTTTCTCCTTAACTCCCTCATTCTCAGCTAGACCTCCAGAATAATAATAAAAACATTAATTTTTGAAATACATTGGAAGTAGGGCAGGTATTTACTACATGCTGTTGAACAGAATTATTTTGCTAAGAGTACCCACTGTAATACAAAAGGGCTGTCTCTTCTCAGGGAGTGAAGGACATAAGGAGATGTATCTGCCTGGGCACACAGTTTCAATTCAATAAATAAAAACTATCTAAGTAGTTATTCAACCACTTGAATAAATACAGGATTATGCCTTTATTTAATCATGCTCTGTTTTAAGTACACAACTGACAAATTCAAAATAACTAACTTATCAGTCTTCTTCTATTAAGGGTTAGCTACTTATTTTCATACACTAGGCTTTTCTGATAATTCACTTCTTAAACACTGCACATATCAGACTTCACACTGTCTTGTACAAAATGGCTTCAATCAAAAGGGAATACCACGAATCCATATGAAGGTTTAACTACCATGCAGGTTGTCACAGTGTTTTCCAGAATAGTAAAAAAGGTATTAATAAATATTCTTAATCTCCAGATACCTAAACAAAATATGGAATATCCAGTCAATGTGAATATTATGATTCCATTAAAGTGATTGTGTTGACGGACTTCTCTAAGTCTACACTAAAATATGCTAATAGGTATTTAAACACATAAACACAGACAAACACACAGATGAATTCCACAGCCACATACATTTGGGAAATTCTAGGTTAAAAAAAGTTAGATAGGCTTTTTGGGAGGAGCAGGAATTTTCAGAGTTTTATTATGGTAATGTTTGCTCCAAATTGTCAATAAAAAAATAAGAGTAGGTGGAGACCTCCATGGGAACCTCTGAAGACAAAGAATCTCATATGGCACTATGGGAATTATGTTTGCAAAACAAAACTTAATCACATGGAGAAATAGTCATAAAAGATTGACTTAGTAAGGTTATAAGGCAGTATAACAAGGTGATTTTAACAAAGGAAAGAAATATACCCAAATATTGAAAAATGAGAGGATAAAAATGATATATATCAGCATATAAAAAAAAAGCCTAGATGGGAAGAAAGGGATCATTTTCATCTTCTCCCCCACCTATATTACCTAAATGTTCTGGAATGTCTTGTGTTACTATTTTTAAAAGAATATGAGGTTTTTTAGTTAGAATTTCAAGATCTAGAGTCTATCAATGAAGGAAAAGTTATTGATTGTGATCAATTTAAAAATTACACAGAAGGAAATAATGGCAGTATTTATGGCTTTTTCTTTACCCTTGGTGTCTGTGACATCTTTGGCATAGCTTCACATACATATCTTCACATACTATGTCCGCTAGTAAAGAACTGCTCTGACTTGAGTGGTGAACTAAAAGAGAGAATAGTTCCTATAGATGAGGGAAGTCTTAAAGTCTCAGGCATTCTTGGGACAAAAGCTAATATTAGATCACAATTATACATGAGTTTCACAGACCATAGGAGCATTTTCAAAAACTTACACAATTAAGATAACTTCTTTAGTTATTTTTAGGAAACATATTTTAATGAAAATGAATCTCTCAGCTTCAGCAATGCTAATGCTTTGAAAATATACTAAAATAAAGGGGTGGACTGGGATAATTACAGATGCAGATAGAGAGGGTAGGGGTGCTGCTAATGTTAGAAAAAAGAAATTCATTTATAATAAAAAAAGTGTCAAGTATTCTAAATCTAGACAAACCTCAGTTTTCACATGAAAAAAATCCTTAAAGAATAATTAATAAAGTGAAATGTAGTGAAAGTGGAAGAGTTAAATACTTCCTTAAGAAGCTATGACACTCCTGATCTGATTTACATTCATAAACAAGTTTCTGATCTAGAATTTGGCTTCTTGAGTAGAATTGCCTCAAAAACCAGTTATAGCTTCACTTACAAATGAGAATGTTAACAATCTGATGTTTAAATTATTAGTCTCTTGAGAGTTTTATTAGCATAATGTAATTCCTCAGATTGTGAAAACAGGTGCAATTGAACTGTATGCCTTTTAGAACTTAAAGAACAGAAAGTCCCATATATCATCAAGTTAACAGTCCTAACTCAATTTTACAGCAATTATAACTTTAGTTAAATCAATCAACTGCTTCATTTTACAAGAAGGCAATTTTGGGATGAATGAACCGTAAGTTCTCACCTTCTTAAAAAAGTTTTATTCATCTAATGGGAACTGTCATAGGGAGCAATTTCTGCCAAATCTTGTTTTATTTGCTGTCAATTCGTCAAAAGCTCAGCAGAAACCTGTTGATCACATCAAGTTAAGTTTATTAAACCTACAAGGAGGGAAAAGACCACTCGGACAGTCATCACAGTACCTTGGAAGAAGTCAGGGAAGCAGGCAGCTAAGATGATTTTACTTGTTCCCAGTTTTGTTTAACACACAGACAACAAAGGAGGCGACTCTTCCCAGTACCATTTAACAGGGACAGGGAACTCTGAACTCTGTGGTCTGTTTCACACCCAATAAAAGCCCAATACCACTGATAATCTTACCTCAGCAAACCTATCATATATCCAAAGTAGGCTGAGTAAGAGTAGCAATAATATCAACTGAATAAAATGATGGTCATTCATTGATGTTTCAGGTAGGCCCACACAATTCATACCTCCAAGCTCTTTATAAACTGAATGTTAAATGGAGTGACATTTTGCTTTAGAATGTATGAAAATGGAAACAAATGAGTTTAATATACATACTGGGCTTTGACAAAGTGATTTCTTCAACAGATGTCTTATACTACTTCCCACACTTTCATCCTTAAAAAGCACAGTCTACTTGCCAACATACAGACTGTTGCCAACCCTCAGCTGCAAAAGAATTTCCAACAGTAGGAACCAGTGGAAAGAATCATAACACTTATAAGTGTATTCCCAAATAACCAAATGTCTTATATGATTATAAAATCTGAAGATGAAAAATAGTCACACTATAAGTTTTTACTCTGTCATCTAGCTGGTCGAGCAAAGAGGAGGTGTCTTTGGCAAACACTTTTCTCTATCTGGTTGTTAGATGATTTAAAAAAAAATATGTCAATTTGTTCTTCTACCTCATCTGGTTAGCCAGCCAGCCAGCATGAGCTGAACATCTACTATGAACACACATAAGAAGTAGACGGTATCTCTTTATCTAGGGGAAAAATAAGTCAAATGATCCATTTTATGTTCAATTCATGTGTCACAACAGGACTTACTTCAGATGGCCACACTAAGCGATGGAAACAAAAATGGCACGCCATCAGTGATCCTATTTGAAACCTTTGAAACCTTGTGGATGGCTAACATCACACTATACTTAAATGCAGCTGCTACTATCATTTACTTCCTTATATGACGTCGTTAATATTCGCTCTCCTCAAGTGCATCATAAACCACAAGGTGAGCAGATTCATGGCTTATTCATCTTTGAATTATCTACAAAGCCTAATACATTGCTCTACAAATACTAGATGCTCAGTAAATATGTGTTATAAAAGAGTTACATCCATATTTTACCTTCATTAACTTTTTAAACTAGGGGACCATACTCCTCAGTTTGCATGAACAATAGACAATTATTGCTCTGGTGTGATTATTAAATAGGGTCTCCTTTTACTTTCAAAAGTATCATTGTTTGGATTATAAATGATCTGGTTATCATCTGTCTCTGGAACTGTACATTTACAAGGTTGGGTTGGTCTCTAGACAGAAAGCAGCTCAAAGGCAAAGACTGAGTCTTACTCATCATGTTTCCCCAAATCTATCTCTATTCCCTACTTCTTCTAGGATCTGCATCCACAACCTAAGAAACAATAACAGATAATAGGGATACTCATGATAGACTAAATCAGATTGAGTAAATCCAGAGAGGAAACAGAATATAAAGGAGTGATCTGCACAGCTATGAATTAGGCAGGTAAATACTGACCTGGCAGTTTTCCTAAATTTAGGTGATGCAGAAGTTATGTCCCATATTCAAACCCATATATATATAGCAGTGAAATATCATTACTGTTGTCAAATACCTCTAGATCCCTGGGCTCAGTCAACAAAGTTCAGGAGTTACATGTAACTGAGCCAGAGGTCAAGAATGAGGATGCTGATTTTAGAGCTAAGTGACTTTGGTTCATAACCCCGCACTGTATGTTAGGTAAACATGGAGGGTGAAATGATACCTTTCTAGCACTGTTTTCCATGACACTTAATCTTTATTCATTCATTCAACAAATATTTATCTAGTTACTATTCTAGGTATTAGGAATCCAGAGTAAATAAAGAAGGCAAATATACCTGTCTTCATGGAACTGACATACCAGGAGAGGTAGGTAGATGGACATATATAAGTAAATAAAATATGTAATTTAAGTGATAGAAATGTAGCAGGAAGGAAACACAGGAATTCAGGGATAGGGATGAGGAGAGGGTCTGCCCCATTGCCATGGAGCCGTTGGGGGTAGGGTCTGAGGGATGTGAGATATCTGAGAGGCTGATCTTCCTCAGGTGATTGACTCAAAAGGAGATAAAGGAAAAAGACTATACTGAGGGGAGGGGGCAGTTTCAGTCCCCAGCAGTGCTTGCTACAGTGTTTGTTGAATGAAAAGAGTGAGTAAATGAATGAATGCCTTCAAAAGACAATGGCTTGCCATCCAGACAAGTCCATCACCTGTGAAAAAAATTCAATGACGCTAACATCACCTAGAACACAGCTGTTATTAAGATTCTACGAGTCCTTAAAATGAAAGATTCCTCTTCATTAATGGGAGAGACCCATTTTTTCCTGTCATGATTCATTCCTTTGTTGACGGACTATTGCTATGCTAGTCACTAGATAATTTAATATAAGCAACTGCGACTTAGCAACTGCTTAAACACTTTTTATTAAGTTTGATGAATTAATCCCAAATCCAGATAACAGAATGTAAAGGCAATTATAGAAAACAAAATAGTAATAAATTAAGAATAAGTCAGTTATAAGTAGCATAGGTCCTTAAGTACCTTAATTATTTAGCAACAGAAGCTGGTGATAAAATATCAACAGTTGCCTTCTTTACTTATTCCCCTCAGACAATCAATCAGTTACAAATTCATGAATTAGTCACTACTGGTAACAATTTTAGCTAATATCTACTGAGCATTTAATTGGTGTCATTAGGCACTCTGCTAAGGACTTTTCATGTAGTAAGTTCTCATAACTGAAAGATTTATTAGAAGTGATTGGAAATGTAGTCTTCTCTTAATGCATGAACACTATCTAAGGAGAAGCAATACCTGGTTCTGCTCACGCCCCTCCTAGAATGAGGAACACACCCCTTCATGGGGCAGCATGCTCTGCTTAGGGCAAATGCAGATGTAAAGTTCATTGTACCAAACTAAATTTCACTTTTCTAGAAGTACTGTCTTTTGATCCTAGACCTGCAGTCATTCAAAAGCAAGACTGATTCTTCTTTAATATGACAGCTCTTTAATTACCTAGAGAGCTTTCACACTTTTCCTTTTCCAGGACACAGACTCTACGTTCTTTTGATTGCTCCTAGTATGTCATGATTCTAGATGCTTCACCATCCTGGCGACATATTCCTGCTGGACCTATTCCCGCTTGCTGATCCCTCTTCAAGTGTGTTATCTGAAATTAAACAAACACCCCAGGTGTGGTATGACAACTGCAGGACAGAAAGACGTGATCAACTCCACTTCTCTGTTCATTATAAACCCATGAATGAAAATTCAGGCAGAATTTTCCTCATACTCTTAATTCATATATCATCTCCTTAAGGTTTTCAGAATCCATTTCAGATTAATCATAAACTTGAAATTATAGTCTTTTTTTTTTAGCAAACTTTGCTGATCCTGACATTGCATTATAGTGTATTTGCTATCACTTTCAAGTCCATTTTTCTGCATATTTGATTGGATGAATAATCTTCCATCCAGGCAAATATTTATTCTTTATTCAGTATTCTGCATCTATGCTGTTCAACAGGTAATAAATCCACTTAACTGCATCATCTAGCCCTTATATCCATTATAGCCACAATTATACCATAAGAGACTTTTCCAATACCTTATCAAAATAAATATATACTATTTCTACAGCATTTTCCTCATTTATCAGACAAGTGATAGTGAGATTATGACTAATTTTGTGTGAATTGGGAAATACGAATGATAACAATGGGCTTTGGGACTAGGCATTTGTATTAATGAAACGGAATGCTTTGGAAGAGAGAAGTAAATGGCAGTATATTGGAAGATCATTCATATATTAAATTGAGTTTGTAATCTGTAACACCAGGTTAATTGAACCGAGGCAGTGTAACTTGCTGGGAACATCAAATAGTGAACACAAAAGGGGAATGAAAATGTAGTTTGCCAACATTTGTACATAACAGATAATGTAGCAACAAATCAGAAGTTAACAGCTTAATACAAAAGCAAAAGGTCAAGTGGGATGACCAAAAGGATTGCAACGTCAGGCTCTTGGGCTCCTCCCTCTACAGATGCCTTCATCATTGAGACACACTGGTTTGAAGAGCGACACTCTGAGAACATGCAGAGGAGAACATATTGTAACTGAGAATGAGTGTTTAAGAAAATTGGTAGCATTTTGCCTAGAGATGAGAAGGCAGGGATGATTTAATGACATGTCTGGAGACCTTTTTGCAAAGAATAATGATGCCTACTGCATCCCATTCCCTTTTAGGAAATAAGATGTGATTTTGAAGAGAAGCAGAGGAATGGAATGCAGCAAGATTACCTGCCAGTAGAGGTTTATGAAGCATGAGGCATTTGTTGGGAAAACTACAGCTTTTTTGGGTGGTACAGAAGGGTAACACTGAAGAGGCAGTCTTTTCTTAGCGAGTCACTAAGAACTAAACTAGCTGAGATCAAGGAAGAATGCAGCTGACATCACTGCAGCGCCTTCTGTACGGACACCCTGTTCACATGGAACACACCCTCATTTCAGGAAAGGACCTGAATGCCAAAGGCTTATACAACAACCAGGGTACTTTGTCTTTTTGTTTGGGGCTATTTATCCTTAAGAAACAGGAGAACCCCTCTGCTGGTATTTTAAAGATATCAAAGAAAATCAGCGCTTGGCTACCTACCACCTTTGGCCTTACAGCTGCAGACAAACGGGAGTATGACAATCATACTTCTACATAAGAAAAACAAAGGTTTCCCTATGGCAACAAAGGAGGTGTAAGATACTGTGGGTGAACTGGTTGTTCTTGGACCACACATGGCAAGCAGACCTGATTTGGGCCAACAAACTTATTTTTCTTTTGACCTTACATTTAAGCACACAGGACAGGTCACATAAAAACTGAGATGTGGGCTTCTTCTGAAAATGTGTAAGGCCTAAAACAAGGAGCACCCCCTTCCTACAGGGTGAGTTGAAACCGATGCATAGTATTAGCTCCCTATTAGGGCAGGCGTTCTTCACTTTGATGTGATCCCCACCAACGTTGCCTAATACATATGGCACTTCCTCCCCGCTTTTATAAGCATTTGACTTAAAGATGTTTCAAGTGAAACTTCTGAGTTGGGAAAAAAGTAAATCTGCTATCACCTGGTCAAATCCTAATCGAAACATTAGCACTCAGATGGAGTTGAGTCCTGGCCTTCCCACAACTTATCATTTCCAGGAACTATTTCCAACTCTTTACTAAAAGCTTTTTATAAAGCTTTACAGTAGCTCAGGAGTTACCTCATTTGTATGTTATTAGCAACTTATTACTATATTAAGAAAAAATATGCTTTATTTTACCAATACAGGCATGCATTTAAACCATCAAGAAACATAGTTAATTTTTGTGAAGGAAGAATCATTCATGTACTCAAGAAACATATACTGAGTTTATACCAGGAAATACTTCCCCAATGGGACTGCCATGTATTGGTGGTCTGGGTTATAGTGAAATGTCTGAAGTTTCCTAGAAGTCTATTCACAACATTAATATGCCATTAAATTGAAGACTAAACTGCCTGAATATATACATAGATCTTGTTGCAATTGTGTGTAGCTGTCAAGATAGTCATTTATTTAATGAGAATTTAAGAAGACTGTCTGTATGACTCCAATAATACCAACTGATTTTGTCAAAACTTTTTGAGACCATGCAGAGAAAATAACACACTGAAAAAACTAATTTTTTCAAATACTTTCAGACAACATGTATGCATAGCTTAAATCCAGTCTTACTCAAATGCTTCAGATTCATCAGCAAAAAATTTCACAGCTTGAAATTATGCTGTTTGTATGTATGTATATATTTACCTATTTATGCAAAGAAGACACAGATCATTTAGAAAAAATACTAAAGAACAGAAATCATGATACAGTAATATATGGGTGCATGTTTAGTAGTAAAGGTAGGCCCATTAGTTTGAAGATAGAATCCCTAATAATGAATTAATTTATCTAGTATTATTTGTCAGTTTGGGGTATCTGACATAATTGAGGAATTTGCTTAAAAGCATATTATATATTTTTAAAAATTGAAAACAGCTATAAAAGATTGAATTGGTCATTGTGCTATGTGTATATATGTATATATGTTCACAATATTATCTTTTATGTATGTATGTAGATGTTATATATAATCTATCATTTCACTAATAATCATTTTATGTAATTACTAAGTAAGCTGCCTATAAAGTATTGAGAGTGATTTTGTCAAACATAAATACCATATGCAAGTTCAAATTAGTGTCTCCTAAATGATCTATTTTAATGGGAAAATAGAGCTTGCTGCTTGCTTGCTGAATGAATGAATGAATGAATGTACTAGGGCTGAAGACATTTTGGTATAACCCTT
Source organism: Manis javanica (assembly GCF_040802235.1). Taxonomy (NCBI): domain Eukaryota; kingdom Metazoa; phylum Chordata; class Mammalia; order Pholidota; family Manidae; genus Manis; species Manis javanica. Next base: position 105,970,290 of record NC_133156.1, on the reverse strand, counting down.
TGGTAATTATCACTACAGGCCATTTCCAGTGTACATAAGAAGACAGCTTCTCATGTGGTACATATACACAATGCAATATTATTCAGCCATAAGAAGAAAACAAATCCTACCATTTGCAACAACATAGATGGAGCTAGAAGGTATTATGCTCAGTGAAATAAGCCAGGCAGAGAAAGACCAGTACCAAATAATTTCACTCATCTGTGGAGTATAAGAACAAAGCAAAAACTGAAGGAACAAAACAGCAGCAGAACCCAAGAATGGACTAACTGTTACTAAAGGGAAAGGGACTGGGGAAGATGGGTGGGAAGGGAGGGATAAGGGGGAAAAAGGGGCATTAAGATTAGTACACATAACATGGGGGGGGGGCGTGCACAGGAAAGGCAGTGTAACACAGAGAAGACAAGTAGTATTTCTGTAGATCTTACTATGCTGATGGACAGGGACTGTAATGGGGTATGTGGTGGGGATTTGATAATGGGGGGAGTCTATTAGCCATCACGTTACTCATGTAATTGTATATTAATGATACCAAAATAAAATAAATAATTAGTTAATTAAAAAAACTTTAAAAAGAAGACAGCTTCTTGATTTCATAGTTACTTCCTATGTGACCCCAGCAGCCTTAGCTCCCTGGATCATTCATTTTAATCATAAGAATTTATACCAAAAAATTTTCAGCACTTCACAGAATTGGATTCACCTTCAGCAGATGGAGATTCATCATCAATTAATTTTAAACAAAACAAAACATGTAGCACAGGTTCTAATGGGGAGTTCAAAAGAGGAATCTCCAAAACATTTGAACAAGGGAAACATCCTTAGAAGAAGTGGATTGCCTCCTGCACACATCAGTTAGGAAAACTCAATCTCCATTTGCTCAAAGCATCAATTCTGGTGCGTTATAGTCAATCTGTCCTTCTCTTTTCTTTTGACGCGTTTTATTTATTTATTTTCCACCAAAATATATTTAATATACAATCGTATAATAGTTTCCAATATGCAACACAGTGGTTACCAGTTACCCACATGATTAACACCTCACCTCAACTAGTGCAGTTACTATGTCAACAAAGAAAGACATTACACAACTATTAGCTATATTCTCCATGCTGTACTACCATCCCTGTGACCAACTTGATGTGTCTTAAAATTAGTAAAACACAATGTGTAATTTCCAGAGTCCATACCAGATGCTAATACTGTATTTAGAATTTTTCATAGAGCAGAGTTTAATTAATGAGTGTGATTAATAAAAGGGCACATCAAAAATGATGAAAAATAGCTACAGATTTACATATTCATTTAGTGACTTCTCATCATCTGTGCAAGTGATTAAAATTTTACTTTTTGAGGGAATCTAATTAATGGTCAGATTTATCAGACCAGGCAATTTATTACTTTCTGGGATGGGTCAGACTTGGCAGTGACCAAGATCCGTGTTATATGGACTTTTGCATCCAGGATGCAAAACTCAAGAATTTTACCTTCACTCAGTAAGACTACAACTCACTCCATCAACTTCTCTTTCCCTGGTTTTGCCTCCCCGTACTTTTCCACCTATCATACCCCTAGTCATTTTTAAGATTCCACTGCGATTTTTACTCTGTTTGCCAAATTGCTTACAGAAAAGGAGTAAGATGTAAAGGTAAAAAAGGCAATGCAAACATTCCCTCATTTATCTATTAATTCATTAGTGGCCAATAAGTGCTTTTTAGGGTTTCTGTTATGTGCCAACTATACTCTAGGGACTCAGAGATGAATATCACATTGCTCCTTCTCTCAAAGGCCCACAGGGGACTGAAAGAGACAGACAAATAAATCAAACTCAACAATGTGTTAAGTACTTACTGAATAGATATATGAGTTTGTAAGCTAGCTAAGAAGAAAAAAGAATAGTAATTTTTCAGAATAAGGAAGTAACATTAGCAATAGCATGACGGGCAGTAGATAGAATACAAAACTTTAAGTAGTTTTTGTAATTAGCCTGGAAGAATGTGATACTGTTATTTTAAAAACAGTTAATGGCTTTCTGAACCCATTCCAGTGCAATTGTTAATTTCCTGCTCCATGGATGCCAAGTTTGGCTATGCAACTTACTTTGGCCAATGGCATATGAGTGGAGGAGATATGGGGAATTTATGAACAGAAGCTTTAAAAGCCAGTGTGTGGCCCTGCCATCTTCCCATCTATTACAGATTCTCAGGATTGACTGTTCTCAGAATGGGCTCAGGATGGGTTGTTCCTTAAGGAAAGCGATGAGAGACAGAGCAGCATCAGAGAGCAGGAAACCAAATCGTGGCTGCAGCCACTCGAATATCAGGGTGTTTGTTACCTCAGCATAGCTATTCTTCAAACTGAGTGAAAGAAAGAATAAGTTTAGAGTTGTTAGAACAGATTGTGGGAAGATATCTTTATTTTCTTCATACAAAGCAGGCTGACAAAGGGAGTCTGAGTTGGTTAAGATTCTGGCATTATATAAAATAAAACAGTACCTTCTCTAAATTTTCATGATGTTTATGATAATACACACTAAGAAAACATTCTAGCTGTCATCTGAGACAGAACCTCTGTGCCACACTCCAGCATTCCCTCAGCCAAAGTGAAAGGCAGGTGTTTCCTACTTCCCACCTCTGTTCCTCCCCAGTGCTTCAGGCTCTGCTCTTCTGAGTGCATCTGGCATTCCACCAGTAAGGAGTGCTTGGGGAGTGCAGGTTGACTTAGGAATGAAGGTCCTTGATTTTTCAGCTCACCAGGGTATTATTTCCAGTATTGTTATAGCAATAATCCATGGAAACCTACAACTGAAGTAATTACCATCACAATTCAAAGAACAATCCTTATGGTTGTGAATCTCAGATGTGTTTCTTTTTTTCTTTTTCTGTGCCAACACAGAGAACTAAGGGAGGAATGTCATAGTTTGGGGACAAAAATTATAAAATAAAAAGCAGAAAAGGCTTTCCCAAGACAAAGCCATTACAACCCTCCACTTCCCACCCCTATGTCATCTCATGAGCTTGACTCCTAGTTGACAGGCCCTCTTTACAGTTAATCTGAAAGGTCATTGATCCCATAGCAACACTTTCGATGTACTAGAAGATGGAAGTACTGCTGATGCCCTTTGTAGCTGTGCTCATGAGAGCCATCACCATGTGTTCTGTTTGGGCCAGCACCTCCCTCACCTGCCTGAGACAGTCTTACTTTGCACCTGTTTCACTGTTCACTCCTGTCTTCCTGTGGTATTAATAATTTCCTGTGAGATTATTAACAGTCCCCCATTACTCCTGAACAGTGAACTATTTGGCAGTCCACATCTAGGCTCATTACCAAATAGTGTTTAGGCCCAGCCAAGTTTGTGCCAGGTAATTCCCATGGCTTCTCTCATACCAGGCTTATGCAATTTTCTCCCCAAGGTCTATCCTTTCAAAAGTGCTTAAAGAAAAACTTTTAAACATGTTACCCAACAGATTCAAGATTGCAGCATGAGAGGTGAGACAGAGAACTCCTCACAAAACCACATATGTTATGAAAATACAGTTAAAACAACTAATCCTAAAAGAGCAACAGGAAAGGCTGCACCAGACTGCATACACCTGGAGAACAGAGCAAACCTCAGGAAAGACAGCAAAGAACCAAAGCCTTGATCCGGTGAGACCCAAGCCCTTCCCCCACCCCAACTCACCAGTAGGAGGAAGAGAAACAAAGCAGGGAGGGGCTGGAATCCTAGGACTCCTGAACACCCAGACTTGGAGATCTGCTATGGGAGCACAAATCTACATTGCATGGTGCTATGGAGATCAGTGGGGTTGGAAAGCTAAGATAGGCTGAATACTTGGAGAAACTGAGATTCCAGCCATTTGTGGAAGACAGGGATACACTCCGGCCACTCTGGGACAAAGGCAAGATGGGCGGCCTGAGAGGTTTCCTAGTAGCAAGAGGTCTGCTAAAAGGGCGGGGTTTGAAAGGAGCTTGCTGCATGGGAGAAGGGATAGCTGGACAAGGTTGTCTGGGCATGCTCTACCAGGAGGTTGGGAACTTTCAGGAGCTTCAGGCACTACATCCCCCTGGCTGGCTACTCAGCTCCGAGGTCCCCCACTGTGATACACATACTGATGCGCCTCCCTCCTGGCCTGTGGGCACCACGTCGCAAACCAGCAGTCCCTGCCCTGCCATCAGGCCAGCCAGAGGGAAGCCCCACATACCATAGTTACAGACACAAAGCACAAAGGATTACACCTGTGTACTGACTCACTGGTTCTGACAGTGGAGACAGGCACTGCAGCCAAGAAGCAGGAAACAGCTCTTTCCTCCCCATGGCACCACTGATGCCCCCCTGCAAGCCCCAAGATCACTCCAGCAACTGAGTAGCTCCAGAGACTAGAGCTTCTGAGCACTAGAGGGCACCATATACAAACATGAAATGTCAAAGGAAACTGGGTCAAACAAAAATCTTGCAAACACCACAAAAAGAGCCAAATAAAACTGAATTGACCACTCTTCCTGAAAGACAGTGCAAAATAAAAGTCATAAACATGCTCATGGAGGTACAGAAAAATATTTAAGAACTCAGGGATGAATTTAGGATGGAGATTCAATCATTAAGAAATTCCATATCTGAAATGAAAAATACAATGAAGGGATTCAAAAAGCAGATTAGATAAAGTAGCAGAGACGGTAAATGGAATAGAAATTAGAGAAGAGGAATAAAAAGATGCTGAGGCACACAGAGAAAAAGGATCTCTAAGAATGAAAGAATACTGAAAGAACTGTGTGACCAATCCAAACGGAACAATATTCGCATTATAGGAGTAGGAGAAGAAGAAGAGAGAAAAAGGGATAGAAAGTGTCATTGAAGAGGTAATTGCTGAAAACTTCCCCAATCTGGAGAAGGAGATAGTCTCTCAGGCCATGGAGGTTCACAGATCTCCCAACACAAGGGACCCAAAGAGGACAACACCAACACATATAATAATTAAAATGGCAAAGATCAAGGATAAGGACAGACTTTTAAAAGCAACCAGAGAAAGAAAAAAGATCACATACAAAGGAAAACCCATCAGGCTATCATCAGACTTTTCAACAGAAACCTTACAGGAGAGAGGGAGTAGCATGATATATTTAATGCAATGAAACATAAGGGCTTCGAACCAAGAATACTCTACCTGGCAAGGTTATCATTTAAATTTGAAGGACAGATTAAACAATTTCCAGATAAGCAAAACCTGAGAGAATTTAACTCTCACAAACCACATCTACAGTGCATTTTTGATGGACTGCTATAGATGGAAGTATTCCTAAGGCTAAATAGCTGTCACCAGGGGAAATAAAACAATAGCAAAATAAAACAATTAATTACTAAGAAGATGCAAAATCAAATCAACTACCCCCAAAGTCAACCAAGGGATAGAAAAGGGTAAGAATATGATACCTAATATATAAAGAATGGAGGAGGAAGAAAACGGAGGGGGAAAAAAAGAACCTTTAGATTGTATTTATAATAGCATGCTACGTGAGTAAAACTAGACTGTTATATAGTAAGGGAATTACCCTTGAACCTCTGGTAACCATGAATCTAAAACCTGCAATGGCTATAAATACATACCTATTGATAATCACCCTAAACACAAATGTTCTGAATGCACCAATCGAAAGACAGAGTCACTGAATGGATAAAAAACAAGACCTGTCTATATGCTACCTACAAGACACTCACTTCAAACCCAAAGACAAAAACAGATGAAAAGTAAGGGATAGAAAAAGATATTTCATGCAACTAATAGGGAGAAAAAGCAGGAGTTGCAGTACTTGTATCAGACAAAATAGACTTCAAAAGAAAGTCACAAGAGACAAAGAATGACATTACATAATGGTAAAGGGGTCAGTCCAATAAGAGGATATAATTATTATAAATATCTCTGCACCCAACACAGGATCACCTACATATGTGAAACAAATACTAACAGAATTAAAAGGGGAAATAGAATGCAATGCATTCATTCTAGGAGACTTCCAACACACCACTCACTCCAAAGGACAGATTAACCAAACAGAAAATAAGTAAGGAGATATAGACACTGAACAACGTATTAGAACAATGGATCTAGTGGACATCTGCACA